>NC_140579.1:622535999-623283749 GCF_964204655.1 Triturus cristatus | reverse complement strand
AAATAGGATAATATATGTGCAACAATATACTTGCAGTAATTATTAAAAGACTTAGGAAAAACAAAATTAATAACGTCACTGTGTAATGACTACGCAGTGATTTACAGTATGCATGTCGTTTCAACATTTTTCGGGTGTTTTCTCTATTCAGATCTAAGGGATACATGTCAGGGACAAATTCAACCGCTTCACCTTGGAGAGGACTTAAACAATCAAATTTCCCGACCGGTTAGATCTGAGTTTTAATTTATATTGTTCGTGACTACTGGTTTCAACAAAAGGAAGTTTTGAGTCAATGGGTGAAGACACACAAGGTGTGGTGTTTACGTCCGATGGTAGTCCATGAAATTTCTTGATATGACTTGAATGTATCCAGCCTTTTCTGCCCTCGATCTTCACGGCTGTCCTTGTGGTGAGCAAGACCAATTTCGGTGACTTCCACCTAGGATCCAGCTGAGTCTTTCGATCAAAGTTCCTCACTAAAACGAGATCCCCTGGAATTACGTCATGGGGTTTCACCTCAGTGTTGTCAGGAAAGGCTGCAGCTACCTGTGAACGACAAGATTGTAGTGCAGACATCAAGGAAGCCAAATAATCTGTCAGCATATTACAGTCAATATCAGTTATTTTACGTGGTATAGGCGTCCCCCACATATTTGGTGGTCTGCCAAAGATCACCTCATACGGGGATAGCCCTGTTCGAGAGTGTGCTACCATTCTCATGTAAAAGAGTGCAACTGGTAAGGCTACTACCCAGTCGACACCCTTCTCTCTGCATATCTTGGACAATCTGATTTTCAGAATCTGATTATGTCTTTCTACGAGACCTGCTGCCTCGGGGTGTCGGACACAGTGGAATTTCCACTGATAGCCTAACAAAAGTGAAACGTGTTTCATTAGTTCGGATGAGAACGGCTGGCCGTTATCTGAGTAGACAGCACGTGGTAAACCGTATCGTGGGAAAAATTCTCGAACTAACTGTTTGGCAGTAGTCGGGGCAGTGTAATCTGAAACCGGGTATGCCTCTGTCCAACGGGAAAGAGCACAGACAACTACGAGAACATATTTGAATCCTCGACATCGTTCCATCTGGATATAATCCATCTGGAGGACTTCAAAAGGGTGATCAGGAGACTGAAATCCACCCTGTTCTACGGGAACGCTTTTTCCTGGGTTGAACTGACAACAGATCATACAGGTACGAACTTTTTGCTTGGCTGCTGCTCGTAAATGTTTATTGAACCAAATGTGTTGGATGCTGTCTAGCATAGCTTTTTCTCCTAGATGCGCTGGACTATGTATAGTGTTAATAATAACTTGGACCATTGAATCAGGAAGGAACCACACAGATTTTTCCTTCGTCATCCATCCTTGGTCCGTTTGAATCCCTCTTAATTCAGTCCATTTCTTTATTTCGTCTGGAGTAGCATGTGTCTGTATGTCAATTACGTCAAGAGCGGGATCTTTAATCGTCATACAATGTGTTGGCGTCGGGACTATTGTCTTTGTCATGTCGGATGTTTGAGTTTGAGCCGTCTGTTTAGCTGTTCTGTCAGCTAGATCATTGCCTTGAGAAATGATATCAGTAACTTTCATATGAGCTTTACATTTCATAATTGATATTGCAGTGGGTAGATGTATTGCATCTAATAAGGCATGAATGAGGGGTCCGTGCTGAATGTGGGCACCGTGAGAAGTTAAATAACCTCTCTCTCGCCACAGCACGCCGAAGTCATGTACAACTCCGAATGCATAACGTGAATCAGTGTATATGTTGACTCTTTTATTTGTGGCTTGAATACAGGCTTGTGTCAGAGCGACGAGCTCTGCGGCTTGAGCTGACAAGGTGTTTATGCAATTTGTTTCAATGATTTCAGTGTCTGTTGTGACTGCGTAAGCGGCCACTAACTCTCCTGTACTTGTTCTCATACATGAACCATCTACATACAACGTCAGGTCTGGGTCTGACAATGGGACATCTGTCAAGTCTTGTCTGGGTTTCGTCGTGATTGTAATAACGTCAATGCAGTCATGCGCTAGTGGGTCTGTTCCAATTACGGGTAAAAGTGTGGCAGGATTCAATGTGTTACAACGTCTGATTTCTATATGTGGTTGGAACAATGTTAATTCATACCCTGTAAGTCGCGCTATAGTTAAATGTTGTGTTTGCGTTCTATTCAAAAGAACCTCTACTGCATGCGGTACTTGTACTGTCAATGGATGTCCTAACACTATGGCATTGCTTTGTCTGATTGCTAAAGCTGTCGCTGCCACCGATTTCAGGCACGCAGGCAAAGCCTGAGCTACGGGATCTAATGTACTAGAAAAATAAGCACACGGTTTGTGTGATCCTGCTTGTTCCTGTGTGAGTACTGACAAGGCAGTACCTTCGCGTTCTGTAACAAAAAGTGTAAACTGTTTATTGTAACATGGTGTTGCTAAAACCGGTGCTTGACATAAAGCTTTCTTTAAGCTTTCAAAAGCTTGTGTATGTTCCTGGGTCCAAGGGAGAACAGTCGATGTGGCTGCCTCCTGTGTTGTCAACTGAATGAGTGGTTTTGCTAGAAATGCATACTGAGGAATCCACTGCCTACAATATGAAGTGAGGCCTATAAAAGCCCGCACCTCCTTTTGTGTCTTGGGTATTGGCATGTTAGCTATTAACTGAATGCGGTCGGGTGTAAGCTGCCTCCCCTCCTTGGACAGCGAGTGTCCAAGATAAACAACTCGCTGGACACAGAATTGCAGCTTAGAAGGGGACACCTTGTGCCCCTTTTCTGCTAGAAATTGTAAAACTGTCAGTGATGCTTTCTCACATTCAGGTTCGCTTCTAGCGGTGATCAGCAGATCATCGACATATTGAAGCAGGGCAGTGTTCACTGGCATGTGGATACTGTCGAGTTCTCGTTTCAGTGCTTGGCTATAGATGCTGGGGCTTTCTGTAAATCCTTGAGGTGCGCGTGAGAATTTAAAGCTACGTCCATATAAACTAAATCCGAACAAGTATTGGCTTTCCGGATCTATAGGGACGCTGAAAAAGGCATTCTTGAGATCAATTACAGTAAAGAATGTTGCTTCAGAATCAATAGCTGTCAGTAATGACGAGATATCTGGGACCACAGGGAATTGTGGCACAATGCACTTGTTTAATTCGCGCAGATCAATAACCAATCGATATACTGGCGGGGCCTTCGGATCTGTTCGTTTAAGAATCGGAATTATCGGTGAATTACATACATTGGAGTCTGTTTCCACAACCACTCCTTGGGCAATGAGCTCGTCAATGATTTGTAGTAAAGCCACTACAGCATCTGGTGGTAACTTGTATTGTCGCATTCGTGGTAGTACCACTCCTGCCTTTAGTGTAACTCGATATGGTGTAATATTCATGCAACCAACATCAGTAGGGCCTTGTGCCCATAGATGTGTAGGTAAAGTCTGTAGTCGGGGATCCATGTCTCGAGACACATAGTGACCTTTGAAATCACGTAAAAACAATCTTACTCCTTCCGGAGAACAACATATTATAGCTCCTAGAGCTTTCAGTGTTTTTATACCTAACAAGTTTTCTGGACATGATTTAGTAAGCAATACATCTGTAGTTCTGGTCAAGGGTCCTATCGTAAGTGGAAGAGGCTGTGATACTTCATTAACAATAGGTTTTCCTGAAAAACCAAGGGAAATATTCTGTGAGCCTGAGAGGGGTGCCCCTGGAACTTCACTACGTTTTATGGTTGTTCGACTTGCCCCTGTATCGAGTAAAAATTTTCTATCTTGGCCTAATAATTCACTATGTACATAAGGTCCTTCTTGGTCTACTGGGACCTCGATAAGGGGTAAGTCAACTTCCCTCTCTAGGCTGTTTCATGCATATCGTTGATAATCAGGATAGTCGTACTGTGCGGTCTGGTACAGCTGTCGTGTCGTGGTTTGTGTGGCAGCAACAGGCAGCGCTGGTGCAGCTGGCACAAACTGTATAGACTGTTGTGGAGCTGGCATGGACTGTGCATGCTGCGGGGCTCCTTGTTCATTCTGATCCTGTCTAAGTGGCCGTGGTCTTTCTTTTGTAATACCTGTGGCGATATTACGCTTCAGGACTGGACAATCGTGTATATAATGACCTGGTTGTTTACAATAGTTGCATGTCCCTTTTACAGGTCCTGCTGAATCACCGGAATGTGTCGTACCCTTTTTATGTCCTTCAGCTGGAACTGTCTGGGAGACTAGCATTTTCATTTTCGTGTCTTTCATGCGTCTTTGTTCATGATCTTGTTCCTCTCTAATTCTATTGTGATGATACTGTAACATTTGTAACATTTGTGATGGGGTGTTACCTTGCCAGGTACTCTCGAATTTTAATACTCTATTCTTCACTTGGGGCAAGGAATTTTCAACTAATTTTGTCACAAACAGATGTGGGTATGATTCGCTACTTGCTTTTATGCCACTATTTATACCAAAACATTTTTCAAATCGTGCATAGAAATCACTAGTGTCTTCATCTTGCTTTTGTTTACAGGCTGAAATTGCACCCCAGTCTTCCTTTTTCGTAGTTAATAAACGTGGCAGTACCTGTACTAGTAAACCTGGTAGTGCTTTAGTTTTGTCCCCAAGCCCCGAACCTGGACCTCGGGCCTTTTCTTCATTTTCTAATGCTGTCCAGTCTATCTTTTGGTCTCCCACCTCCCACTCTTTTTCCTTGAGTTTTTCATAAATGCCAGCAGGCATCAATACCTTTAATATTGTCATAATGTCGGGATAGGTATACTCTCCCATGAGTAACATGTCTTTAATTTCTCGGTGGAAACCCGCTGGGTCTTTGTCATGACTGGGTACCACTTTCTTCATTTCTAACAATTCTATTTTCGATATGGGCGTATATACAAATACACGTTTAAACTGATTGTCCTCGCCCTTTATTGGGTGTACTTCTCGTAAGGGATTCTGTCTGTCCATGTAATACATCGGTCTTTCCTTGATGGGCAGTGAGACAGGTTCTGGACATACAAAAAGAATGTACTGCTTTCTTGATTCTAGTATTTCTTTAATTAGCTTAGTACCTGAACCTCTCCATCTATTCGTGAGTAATTCAGTCAATATATCAGGTAAGGGACCAGGATCTGAATGTTGGCTTTTATATAGTATAAGAAGTTGTTGAATCATATAAATCCCAGCTAAACGCTGTTCATCTGGGGTGAGATTCAAAAATGTGTGTGCTACTGTATCATCATCATACTTTCCGGGACTGTCAATCCAATGAACGGCTGACCTGGCTAATTCTTGTTCATCCATAGAATCGAGAAAATGATAACCCCTTCGTTCTCGCAGTAATTTGTCAGCGGCTTGGAACGAATGCTCGGGGGACCTTATATTTATTATAGGTGTTTGGAAATTCCTGTTATTATCTGGACATATCGGACGTATCGGGTCAGTAAAACATCTAGTACTATTACAAGATCTTCCTCTACCTACATAGGCTATGGTTTCTGACTGTCCTGTGGACAGTCCTGATCCTTCCTCCTCGCTTTGTTCGAACTGGTCTACCGCTAATCTCTCTTCGTGTAGGCGTTCTATTTCTTTACGGATCTTTCGGCACATGGCTATTATACAGTTTTGCTTATCATGTCTCCCTTCTGATATATTCTGGCTCCATCTGGTAAGAATTTGCATTGCTTCCGGGTCTACCCCCGGTCGGTCTTGATTTCTGATCACACAATTTATGAGGAAACGTAACAGTTCCCCCTGTATTTCCACTTTCTGGTATTCCATAGCTCTGTTAATACATTCAGAATCTTGCCCTGTTTGGACAAAATGATATATATTATCTAGATGCATAGTCATTCCTGGTAACTTCCCTAAATACACCGCGGCTCGTCTGATACGTAATGATGCCATGATCATTTCGTCCTCTTTGCCGGGCACAGGGTCATATCTACAATCTATAAGAAGTTCCTTAAGCGTGCGGGCATTTATGAGTTTGGGGGTACGTGGATGTGCTGATTCTTGAAAGGTAAGTTTATTTATTCTGGGTGGCGTAGAAAAAATATTGGTAGCACCTCCAGTAGCCCCGTCTGGGGTATCGGGCGTGAAAGGATTCGTTGAACGCGATACAGCAACTATAGGTGTGGGCTCAGCTATAGAAGTAGCTGTAGGAACAGATGTGGAAACAGATGTGCTTGCCGGAACTTGTGTCGGGATTTGGTGCTGTAGAGATACAGATACAGGATCTTGGCGTTGAACCTCCCCGGCCGACGGTCTATGTGGGGCGGGGTTAGCATACTCGGGAGCTGCGTCATCTAAATATGAGGAAAGAAAAACATCTTCTGCGGTTCTAGGATGCCCCTTGGGATGTACTTTTATTGGAAATAATGGGGGTGGCAAGTCTTTTGGTATCCCCGCAGTAGCCTTAGGTAATCCCTCGGCCAGAAGGGGATACATACCCTTCATAAGGGCATTTCTTTGTCTGTCTACTTGTTCTGATTTCACCCGTGTACCTTCTTCAATTAATAGATTTTCTCGGATTTCATTTGAATTCTCTTTACTCTTCTCCTCCTGTCTACGTGCTTTTTCTGTACGTCTATACGATTCTTTACGCCATAATTCAATGGCGTCTTTCTGTGATTGTCTAGCCTTCTTTTTCCATAATTCTTCCTCTACTTTCACGATGCACTCTGCATCCCAGGTCCCAGCTGCGGGCCACCTCTGACTTTCTGGTAATTCCTTAGTGTAGTCTACCCATAAATCAAGAAATAATATAGCGTCTAAGCCGTGTTTATGATACATGAAGTACCCTGGAGTGTCCCTAGGAGGAATAGGAACAGCTTCTTCGAGTACCCCTTTTCTAGTTGTGATCTGTCTTAATTTCGAAAAGAGCGGCATATTGAGAACTGATCTGATACTTGATCTTGAACAAACTTAATACAATAAACACGATAATGAACAGTCATTCATACCACAATATGCAGAACGTATTAACACATTTAACATTTAAATGAGCAAAACAATGATGAACCACTAAACATAATACTCGGCATTATCTGGATTACTCTGAACTTATACACTTGATATACTAGATATACTGCTCAACAGTACAGATACACTGCTGAAACAGTGCAGACCGAATTTGTGTACCCAAACCCGTCTGGACCGGCACAACTTATGTGCACGCCAGAACGCCTCCCCAGTAATGGTACTCACCGGGTAGCTCGGAACGGAAGGCCTCGGAACGGAACTGAACTGAACTGGACCGGACTGGACTGGACTCGACAACTTCGGACACTTCTGAGCTTCGGAAACCTGGTGGGCCTCTGTATACCTCGGATCTTGCTCTCTCAGCTAGGCTCTGGTCGGGATACTTCGCACTTCTCACCGCCTCGTCTGGGTGTTGATCGCAGCCTCAGTCGCCCCCGCTTGACCGGAGGGAGATACAGGAAATCCTGCTGGTACGCGTTGTTGTCCGTCCAGCTGTGGCAGGAGACCGGGCCTGCAACGCACCGCCGGCGCGTGAGATGAGAAAGTGTCCCTATTCGGGCGCCATTCATGTGGTAAATAATTTAATTACCGGGACTTAATTTGATACAGAAACATAATAAAAATAGCTCAGTAAATAAGAGGCAGAATCCGTGGTATTAGAGGTTCGGAATGGGCTTTATTCCAATGGATGATTCGAATCGGTTGCTCCAAGTTCCATCACCACGAAGGTTCAGGAAGTGAAGTACATACATTATTGATAATTATTCACTTTTATACAATAGGCATTACAGTGAAGTAAATGCAAGAGGCGTAACAATTGATAGCAAAGATAACATTTCACATGCGTAGCTGAAGGAGGCGTAATTGGGAGTAACAAGGAAACGTCATTGGTTGTGATGTCACATATGGGTGGACCTATGAAATAATTTCGCAATGTCAGCAGAAATACTTGGCAGAGATGCGCGCACAGCAGCATGACGTGTGATTGACGTGCAACTAGGGGGTGAAGGGGACTTGACATTTAACTCTACATGTGGCGACAGAAGTCTGGAGGGTCAAGTCAACCTAATCCCAAATCATATCTAACATCCTATGTTTAAAGAACTATGTTATCCAGAAGAGAGGTCTCTTAGAGTAGAATCTTATTCTATACTGACTATACTGACTGTTAGTGCGTGTACAAGCGTCTAAGTGTCTACACTAGATGCGAGGGCAGGAATCTTCCATAGTAACAGGGCTCTGAATTACTTGCATGAAGACAGAGAAACCGGGCCTTTGCTCGGTAGCTGGAAGAATGTTTACTGAAACTACTAGACAGGAATGCATTGGGCAGGGATCGGAGCAGATAATTTCGAAGGTGAAATACAGTTTCTTGGCAGGCAACAGGCTGATGTCAGGCTTCGTGAGCCGCGCAGGGAATGAGACAAAGTTCATGGTCACAGATGCAGGCTCAGACTGGAGCTTCAGAGGCAGAAAGCAAGAAAAGCTTGATGACAGAATCAGGGCCTATTCGCCTGGACTGTAAAATGGCATAAGTGAACCATATAAAGCCGGTGGCCTTTCATACTTAGGAGTGGAATATCCGGCTTATTCATGGCGGCTCTGAAAGAGGACATGTTGACGATGGACGCACATGTGTTTGCGTCTTCATAACTGGAACTGGAGGGAGCATACATGTACTTGTGATTCATACATGAAACCGTTGGGGTCCAAGATAGGGGACATAACTGATCATAAAAATCCATATTTCCACACATCACTGCTCTGCCCTCAACCCTGAAACACCATCACCTGCACGACCCCATTCTTTGCCCAAACACACCTGCTCTGCCCTAAACCCTGAAACACCACCCCCAGCACGTCCCCCTACAATGCCCAAACACCACTGCACTGCCTAAACCCCTAAAACACTAGCCCCAGCACAAACCCTATACTGCCCAAACACCACTGCACTGCCCTAAACCCTGAAACACTAGTCACATCATGACCCCCTACACTGCCCGAACACCACTGCACTGCCCTAAACCCTGAAATGCAACCCCCTGCATGACCCCCTACACTGCCCGAACACCACTGCAATGCCTTAACCCTTGAAACACCAACTCCAGCACAACCCCCTACACTGCCCATGCACCACTGCTCTGCCCTAAACCCTGAAACAACACCGCCAGCACGACCCCCTTCTCTGCCCGAACACCACTGCTATGCCCTAAACCCTGAAATACCACCCCCAGCACGTCCCCCTACAATGCCCGAACACCAAGCAGGACCCTCTACACTGCCCGAACACCACTGCACTGCCCTAAACCCTGAAACACCAGACCCAGCACGACCCCCTACAATGCCCAAACACCACTGCACCGCCCTAAACCCTGAAACACCAGCCCCGCATGACCCCCTACACTACCCAAACACCATTGCACCGCATTAAACCCTGAAACACCAGCCCCTGCACAACCCCCTACACTGCCCAAACATCACTGCACTGCCCTAAACCCTGAAACACCAGCCCCAGCATGACCCCTACACTGCCCAAACACCACTGCACTGCCCTAAAACCTGAAACACCAGCCCCAGCACAACCCCCTACACAGCCCGAACACAACTGCTCTGCCGTAAACCCTGAAACACCACTGCCAGCACGACCCCCTACTCTGCCAGAACACCATTGCTCTGCCCTAAACCCTGAAACACCACCCCCAGCACATCCCCCTACACTGCCAGAACACCACTGCACTGCCCAATCCCCTGAAACACTAGCCCCAGCTTGACCGCCTTTACTGCCCAAACACCACCGCACTGCCCTGCACCCTGAAACACTAGTCCCAGCACGACCCCTGACACTGCCCGAACACCACTGCACTGCCCTTAACCCTGAAACACCAGCCCCAGCACGACCCCCTACACTGCCCGAACATCACTGCACTGCCCTAAATCCTGAAACACTAGCCCCAGCATGACCCCCTACACTGCCCAACACCACTTCACTGCCCTAAACCTTGAAACACCAGCCCCTAGCACGACCCCCTACACTGCCCGAACACCACTGCACTGCCCTAAACCCTGAAACACCAGTCCTGCATGACCCCCTACACTGCCCGAACTCCACTGCACTGCCCAAAACTCTGACACTGGAGCCCCTCCATGACCCGAACAACACTGCACTGCCCAAAACCCTGAAATACCACCCCGCATGACCCACTAAACTTCCTGAACACCACTGAACTGCCCTAAACCCTGAAACACCAGCCACCCCACGACCCCCTACACTGCCCGAGCACCACTGCTCTGCCCTAAACCCTGAAACACCAGCCCCAGCACTCCCCCGTAAACTACCCGAACACAACTGCACTGCCCTAAACCTTGAAACACCAGCCCCCCAACACCCCCTACACTGCCCGAACACCACTGCACTGCCCTAAACCCTGAAACACCAGCCCAAACATGACCCCCTACATTGTCTGAACACCACTGCCCTGCCCTAAACCCTGAAACACCAACCCCAGCATGACCCCTACACTGCCCGAGCACCACTGCACTGCCCTAAACCCTGAAACACCAGCCCCCCATGACCCCCTACACTACCCAAACACCACAGCTCTGCCCAAAACCCTGAAACACCAGCTCCACTACAACCCCCTACTCTGCCTGAACACCAATGCACTGCCCTAAACCCTGAAACACCAGCCCCCAGCACGACCCCCTACACTGCCTGAACACCACTGCACTGCCCTAAACCCTGAAACACCAGTCCTGCCTGACCCCCTACACTGCCCGAACACCACTGCACTGCCCTAAACCCTGAAACACCAGTCCTGCATGACCCCCTACACTGCCCGAACTCCACTGCACTGCCCAAAACTCTGACACTGGAGCCCCTCCATGACCCGAACAACACTGCACTGCCCAAAACCCTGAAATACCACCCGCATGACCCACTAAACTTCCTGAACACCACTGAACTGCCCTAAACCCTGAAACACCAGCCACCCCACGACCCCCTACACTGCCCGAGCACCACTGCTCTGCCCTAAACCCTGAAACACCAGCCCCAGCACTCCCCCGTAAACTACCCGAACACAACTGCACTGCCCTAAACCTTGAAACACCAGCCCCCCAACACCCCCTACACTGCCCGAACACCACTGCACTGCCCTAAACCCTGAAACACCAGCCCAAACATGACCCCCTACATTGTCTGAACACCACTGCCCTGCCCTAAACCCTGAAACACCAACCCCAGCATGACCCCTACACTGCCCGAGCACCACTGCACTGCCCTAAACCCTGAAACACCAGCCCCCCATGACCCCCTACACTACCCGAACACCACAGCTCTGCCCAAAACCCTGAAACACCAGCTCCAGTACAACCCCCTACTCTGCCTGAACACCAATGCACTGCCCTAAACCCTGAAACACCAGCCCCCAGCACGATCCCCTACACTGCCTGAACACCACTGCACTGCCCTAAACCCTGAAACACCAGTCCTGCCTGACCCCCTACACTGCCCGAACACCACTGCACGGCCCTAAACCCTGAAACACCAGCCCCTGCATGACCCCCTACACTGCCTGAACACCACTGCACTGCCCTAAACCCTGAAAGTCCAGCCCCCCCACAACCCCTACACTGCCCGAACACCACTGCACTGCCCTAAACCCTAAAACACCACCCCCGCACGATCACCTAAACTGCCCGAACACCACTGCACTGCCCTAAACCCTGAAACACCAGCCCCCATACCACCCACTACACTGCCTGAACACCACTGCACAGCCCTAAACCCTGAAACAACAGCCACATCACGACCCCCTACATTGCCCGAACAACACTGCACTGCCCTAAACCCTGAAACACCAGCCCCAGTATGACCCCCTACACTGCCCAAACAGCACTGCACTGCCCTAAACCCTGAAACACCAGCCAGCATGATCCCCTACACTGCCCGAACACCACTGCACTGCCCTAAACCCTGAAATACCAGCCCCAGCACAACCCCCTACACTGCCCGAACACCACTGCACTGTCCTAAACCCTGAAACACCAGTCACAGCATGACCCCCTACACTGCCCGAACACCACTGCACTGCCCAGACCCTGAAACACCAGCCCCAGTACGACTCCCTACACTGCCCGAACACCACTGCACTGCCCTAAACCCTGAAACACCAGGCCCGGCACGACCCCCTCAACTGCCCGAATAGCACTGAACTGTCCTAAACTCTGAAACACAAGCCCCGGCACCACCCTCTACACTGCCCGAACACCACTGTCCTAAACCCTGAAACACCAGCCCTGCATGAGCCCCTACACTGCCCAAACACCACTGCACTGCCCTAAACCCTGAAACACCAGCCCCCGTATGACCCTGCACAGCCCGCAACCCTGAAACACCAGCCCCCCACGACCCCCTGCACTACCCGAACACCACAGCTCTTCCCAAAACCCTGAAACACCAGCCCCAGCAGGACCCCCTACACTGCCCGAACACCACTACACTGCCCTAAACCTTGAAACACCAACCCCCCACGACCCCCTACACTACCAGAACACCACTGCTCTGCCAAAAACCCTGGAACACCAGTCCCAGCACTACCCTCTACACTGCCAAAACACCACTGCACTGCCTTAAACCCTGAAACACCATCACGCACAACACCCTGCACTGCCCGAACACCAATGCACTGCCCTTAACCCTGAAACACCAGCCTCAGCACGACCCCCTACTCTGCCCGAACACCACTGCACTGCCTTAAACCCTGAAACATCAGCTGCAGCACAACCCCCTACACTGCCCGAACATCACTGCCCTAAACCCTGAAACATCACCCCCAGCACGACCCCGTACACTGCCCGAACACCAATGCCCTAAACCCTGAAACACCACCCCCAGCAAGACCTCCTACACTGCCCGAACACCACTGCACTGCCCTAAACCCTGAAACACCTCCCCCAGCAAGACCTCCTACACTGCCTGAACACCACAGCACTGCACTAAACCCTGAAACACCACTACCAGCATGATCCCCTACTCTGCACGAACACCACTGCACTGCCATAAACCCTGAAACTCCAGCCCTCCATGACCCCCTACACTGCATGAACACCACTGCACTGCCCTAAACCCTTAAACACCAGCCCCAGCATGACCCCCTACACTGCCCGAACACCACTGCCCTGCCCAAAACCCTGAAAACCAGCCCCAGCATGACCACTACACTGCCCAAACACCACTGCACTGCCCTAAACCCTGAAACACCACCCCCAGCACGACCCCCTATACTGCCCGAACACGAGTGCACTGCCCTAAACCCTGAAAAACAACCCCCAGGAAGACCCCCTACAATGCCCAAACAGCACTGCCCTAAACCCTGAAACACCACCCCCACCAAGACCCCCTACACTGCCCGAACAACACTGCCCTAAACCCTGAAACACCACCCCCTGCAAGACCCCCTACTCTGCCCTAAACTCTGAAACACCTTCCCCAGCACGACCCCGTACACTGCCCGAACACCACTGCACTGCCCTAAACCCTGTAACACCACTGTAAGCACGATCCCCTACTCTGCCCGAACACCACTGCTCTGCCCTAAACCCTGAAACACTAGTCCCAGCATGAACCTCTACACTGCCCGAACACCACTGCTATGCCCTAAACCCTGAAATACCACCCCCAGCACGTCCCCCTACAATGCCCGAACACCAAGCAGGACCCTCTACACTGCCCGAACACCACTGCACTGCCCTAAACCATGAAAAACTAGACCCAGCACGACCCCCTACAATGCCCAAACACCACTGCACCGCCCTAAACCCTGAAACACCAGCCCCGCATGACCCCCTACACTACCCAAACACAATTGCACCGCCTTAAACCCTGAAACACCAGCCCCTGCACAACCCCCTACACTGCCCAAACATCACTGCACTGCCCTAAACCCTGAAACACCAGCCCTAGCATGACCCCCTACACTGCCCAAACACCACTGCACTGCCCTAAAACCTGAAACACCAGCCCCAGCATGACCCCCTACACAGCCCGAACACCACTGCTCTGCCGTAAACCCTGAAACACCACTGCCAGCACGACCCCCTACTCTGCCAGAACACCATTGCTCCGCCCTAAACCCTGAAACACCACCCCAGCACATCCCCCTACACTGCCAGAACACCACTGCACTGCCCAATCCCCTGAAACACTAGCCCCAGCTTGACCGCCTTTACTGCCCAAACACCACCGCACTGCCCTGCACCCTGAAACACTAGTCCCAGCACGACCCCTGACACTGCCCGAACACCACTGCACTGCCCTAAACCCTGAAACACCAGCCCCAGCACGACCCCCTACACTGCCCGAACATCACTGCACTGCCCTAAATCCTGAAACACCAGCCCAGCATGACCCCCAACACTGCCCAACACCACTTCACTGCCCTAAACCCTGAAACACCAGCCCCTAGCACAACCCCCTACACTGCCCGAACACCACTGCACTGCCCTAAACACTGAAACACCAGCCCTGCATGACCCCCTACACTGCCCGAACTCCACTGCACTGCCCAAAACCCTGACACTGGAGCCCCTCCATGACCCGAACAACACTGCACTGCCCAAAACCCTGAAACACCACCCCGCACGACCCACTAAACTTCCTGAACACCACTGAACTGCCCTAAACCCTGAAACACCAGCCACCCCATGACCCCCTACACTGCCCGAGCACCACTGCTCTGCCCTAAACCCTGAAACACCAGCCCCAGCACGACCCCGTAAACTACCCGAACACAACTGCACTGCCCTAAACCTTGAAACACCAGCCCCCCAACACCCCCTACACTGCCCGAACACCACTGCACTGCCCTAAACCCTGAAACACCAGCCCAAACATGACCCCCTACATTTTCTGAACACCACTGCCCTGCCCTAAACCCTGAAACACCAACCCCAGCATGACCCCCTACACTGCCCAAGCACCACTGCACTGCCCTAAACCCTGAAACACCAGCCCCCCACGACCCCCTACACTACCCGAACACCACAGCTCTGCCCAAAACCCTGAAACACCAGCCCCAGTACAACCCCCTACTCTGCCTGAACACCAATGCACTGCCCTAAACCCTGAAACACCAGCCCCCAGCACGATCCCCTACACTGCCTGAACACCACTGCACTGCCCTAAACCCTGAAACACCAGTCCTGCCTGACCCCCTACACTGCCTGAACACCACTGCACGGCCCTAAACCCTGAAACACCAGCCCCTGCATGACCCCCTACACTGCCTGAACACCACTGCACTGCCCTAAACCCTGAAAGTCCAGCCCCCCCACAACCCCTACACTGCCCGAACACCACTGCACTGCCCTAAACCCTAAAACACCACCCCCGCACGATCACCTAAACTGCCCGAACACCACTGCACTGCCCTAAACCCTGAAACACCAGCCCCCATACCACCCACTACACTGCCTGAACACCACTGCACAGCCCTAAACCCTGAAACACCAGCCACATCACGACCCCCTACATTGCCCGAACAACACTGCACTGCCCTAAACCCTGAAACACCAGCCCCAGTATGACCCCCTACACTGCCCAAACAGCACTGCACTGCCCTAAACCCTGAAACACCAGCCAGCATGATCCCCTACACTGCCCGAACACCACTGCACTGCCCTAAACCCTGAAATACCAGCCCCAGCACAACCCCCTACACTGCCCGAACACCACTGCACTGTCCTAAACCCTGAAACACCAGTCACAGCATGACCCCCTACACTGCCCGAACACCACTGCACTGCCCAGACCCTGAAACACCAGCCCCAGTACGACTCCCTACACTGCCCGAACACCACTGCACTGCCCTAAACCCTGAAACACCAGGCCCGGCACGACCCCCTCAACTGCCCGAATAGCACTGAACTGTCCTAAACTCTGAAACACAAGCCCCGGCACCACCCTCTACACTGCCCGAACACCACTGTCCTAAACCCTGAAACACCAGCCCTGCATGAGCCCCTACACTGCCCAAACACTACTGCACTGCCCTAAACCCTGAAACACCAGCCCCCGCATGACCCTGCACAGCCCGCAACCCTGAAACACCAGCCCCCCACGACCCCCTGCACTACCCGAACACCACAGCTCTTCCCAAAACCCTGAAACACCAGCCCCAGCAGGACCCCCTACACTGCCCGAACACCACTACACTGCCCTAAACCTTGAAACACCAACCCCCCACGACCCCCTACACTACCAGAACACCACTGCTCTGCCAAAAACCCTGGAACACCAGTCCCAGCACTACCCTCTACACTGCCAAAACACCACTGCACTGCCTTAAACCCTGAAACACCATCACGCACAACACCCTGCACTGCCCGAACACCAATGCACTGCCCTTAACCCTGAAACACCAGCCTCAGCACGACCCCCTACTCTGCCCGAACACCACTGCACTGCTTTAAACCCTGAAACATCAGCTGCAGCACAACCCCCTACACTGCCCGAACATCACTGCCCTAAACCCTGAAACATCACCCCCAGCACGACCCCGTACACTGCCCGAACACCAATGCCCTAAACCCTGAAACACCACCCCCAGCAAGACCTCCTACACTGCCCGAACACCACTGCACTGCCCTAAACCCTGAAACACCTCCCCCAGCAAGACCTCCTACACTGCCTGAACACCACAGCACTGCACTAAACCCTGAAACACCACTACCAGCATGATCCCCTACTCTGCACGAACACCACTGCACTGCCATAAACCCTGAAACTCCAGCCCTCCATGACCCCCTACACTGCATGAACACCACTGCACTGCCCTAAACCCTTAAACACCAGCCCCAGCATGACCCCCTACACTGCCCGAACACCACTGCCCTGCCCAAAACCCTGAAAACCAGCCCCAGCATGACCACTACACTGCCCAAACACCACTGCACTGCCCTAAACCCTGAAACACCACCCCCAGCACGACCCCCTATACTGCCCGAACACGAGTGAACTGCCCTAAACCCTGAAAAACAACCCCCAGGAAGACCCCCTACAATGCCCAAAAAGCACTGCCCTAAACCCTGAAACACCACCCCCACCAAGACCCCCTACACTGCCCGAACAACACTGCCCTAAACCCTGAAACACCACCCCCTGCAAGACCCCCTACTCTGCCCTAAACTCTGAAACACCTTCCCCAGCACGACCCCGTACACTGCCCGAACACCACTGCACTGCCCTAAACCCTGTAACACCACTGTAAGCACGATCCCCTACTCTGCCCGAACACCACTGCTCTGCCCTAAACCCTGAAACACTAGTCCCAGCATGAACCTCTACACTGCCCGAACACCACTGCTATGCCCTAAACCCTGAAATACCACCCCCAGCACGTCCCCCTACAATGCCCGAACACCAAGCAGGACCCTCTACACTGCCCGAACACCACTGCACTGCCCTAAACCATGAAAAACTAGACCCAGCACGACCCCCTACAATGCCCAAACACCACTGCACCGCCCTAAACCCTGAAACACCAGCCCCGCATGACCCCCTACACTACCCAAACACCATTGCACCGCCTTAAACCCTGAAACACCAGCCCCTGCACAACCCCCTACACTGCCCAAACATCACTGCACTGCCCTAAACCCTGAAACACCAGCCCTAGCATGACCCCCTACACTGCCCAAACACCACTGCACTGCCCTAAAACCTGAAACACCAGCCCCAGCATGACCCCCTACACAGCCCGAACACCACTGCTCTGCCGTAAACCCTGAAACACCACTGCCAGCACGACCCCCTACTCTGCCAGAACACCATTGCTCCGCCCTAAACCCTGAAACACCACCCCAGCACATCCCCCTACACTGCCAGAACACCACTGCACTGCCCAATCCCCTGAAACACTAGCCCCAGCTTGACCGCCTTTACTGCCCAAACACCACCGCACTGCCCTGCACCCTGAAACACTAGTCCCAGCACGACCCCTGACACTGCCCGAACACCACTGCACTGCCCTAAACCCTGAAACACCAGCCCCAGCACGACCCCCTACACTGCCCGAACATCACTGCACTGCCCTAAATCCTGAAACACTTGCCCCAGCATGACCCCCAACACTGCCCAACACCACTTCACTGCCCTAAACCCTGAAACACCAGCCCCTAGCACGACCCCCTACACTGCCCGAACACCACTGCACTGCCCTAAACACTGAAACACCAGCCCTGCATGACCCCCTACACTGCCCGAACTCCACTGCACTGCCCAAAACCCTGACACTGGAGCCCCTCCATGACCCGAACAACACTGCACTGCCCAAAACCCTGAAACACCACCCCGCACGACCCACTAAACTTCCTGAACACCACTGAACTGCCCTAAACCCTGAAACACCAGCCACCCCATGACCCCTACACTGCCCGAGCACCACTGCTCTGCCCTAAACCCTGAAACACCAGCCCCAGCACGACCCCGTAAACTACCCGAACACAACTGCACTGCCCTAAACCTTGAAACACCAGCCCCCCAACACCCCCTACACTGCCCGAACACCACTGCACTGCCCTAAACCCTGAAACACCAGCCCAAACATGACCCCCTACATTGTCTGAACACCACTGCCCTGCCCTAAACCCTGAAACACCAACCCCAGCATGACCCCCTACACTGCCCAAGCACCACTGCACAGCCCTAAACCCTGAAACACCAGCCCCCCACGACCCCCTACACTACCCGAACACCACAGCTCTGCCCAAAACCCTGAAACACCAGCCCCAGTACAACCCCCTACTCTGCCTGAACACCAATGCACTGCCCTAAACCCTGAAACACCAGCCCCCAGCACGATCCCCTACACTGCCTGAACACCACTGCACTGCCCTAAACCCTGAAACACCAGTCCTGCCTGACCCCCTACACTGCCCGAACACCACTGCACGGCCCTAAACCCTGAAAAACCAGCCCCTGCATGACCCCCTACACTGCCTGAACACCACTGCACTGCCCTAAACCCTGAAAGTCCAGCCCCCCCACAACCCCTACACTGCCCGAACACCACTGCACTGCCCTAAACCCTAAAACACCACCCCCGCACGATCACCTAAACTGCCCGAACACCACTGCACTGCCCTAAACCCTGAAACACCAGCCCCCATACGACCCACTACACTGCCTGAACACCACTGCACAGCCCTAAACCCTGAAACACCAGCCACATCACGACCCCCTACATTGCCCGAACAACACTGCACTGCCCTCAACCCTGAAACACCAGCCCCAGTATGACCCCCTACACTGCCCAAACAGCACTGCACTGCCCTAAACCCTGAAACACCAGCCAGCATGATCCCCTACACTGCCCGAATACCACTGCACTGCCCTAAACCCTGAAATACCAGCCCCAGCACGACCCCCTACACTGCCCGAACACCACTGCACTGTCCTAAACCCTGAAACACCAGTCACAGCACGACCCCCTACACTGCCCGAACACCACTGCACTGCCCAGACCCTGAAACACCAGCCCCAGTACGACTCCCTACACTGCCCGAACACCACTGCACTGCCCTAAACCCTGAAACACCAGGCCCGGCACGACCCCCTACACTGCCCGAATGGCACTGAACTGTCCTAAAATCTGAAACACAAGCCCCGGCACAACCCCCTACACTGCCCAAACACCACTGTCCTAAACCCTGAAACACCAGCCCCGCATGAGCCCCTACACTGCCCAAACACCACTGCACTGCCCTAAACCCTGAAACACCAGCCCCCGCATGACCCTGCACTGCCCTAAACCCTGAAACACCAGCCCCCCACGACCCCCTACACTACCAGAACACCACAGCTCTTCCCAAAACCCTGAAACACCAGCCCCAGCATTACGCCCTACACTGCCCGAACACCACTACACTGCCCTAAACCTTGAAACACCAGCCCCCCCACGACCCCCTACACTACCAGAACACCACTGCCCTGCCAAAAACCCTGGAACACCAGTCCCAGCACTACCCTCTACACTGCCAAAACACCACTGCACTGCCTTAAACCCTGAAACACCAGTCACAGCACGACCCCCTACACTGCCCGAACACCACTGCACGGCCCTAAACCCTGAAAAACCAGCCCCTGCATGACCCCCTACACTGCCTGAACACCACTGCACTGCCCTAAACCCTGAAAGTCCAGCCCCCCCACAACCCCTACACTGCCCGAACTCCACTGAACTGCCCTAAACCCTAAAACACCACCCCCGCACGATCACCTAAACTGCCCGAACACCACTGCACTGCCCTAAACCCTGAAACACCAGCCCCCATACGACCCACTACACTGCCTGAACACCACTGCACAGCCCTAAACCCTGAAACACCAGCCACATCACGACCCCCTACATTGCCCGAACAACACTGCACTGCCCTAAACCCTGAAACACCAGCCCCAGTATGACCCCCTACACTGCCCAAACAGCACTGCACTGCCCTAAACCCTGAAACACCAGCCAGCATGATCCCCTACACTGCCCGAATACCACTGCACTGCCCTAAACCCTGAAATACCAGCCCCAGCACGACCCCCTACACTGCCCGAACACCACTGCACTGTCCTAAACCCTGAAACACCAGTCACAGCACGACCCCCTACACTGCCCGAACACCACTGCACTGCCCAGACCCTGAAACACCAGCCCCAGTACGACTCCCTACACTGCCCGAACACCACTGCACTGCCCTAAACCCTGAAACACCAGGCCCGGCACGACCCCCTACACTGCCCGAATAGCACTGAACTGTCCTAAAATCTGAAACACAAGCCCCGGCACAACCCCCTACACTGCCCAAACACCACTGTCCTAAACCCTGAAACACCAGCCCCGCATGAGCCCCTACACTGCCCAAACACCACTGCACTGCCCTAAACCCTGAAACACCAGCCCCCGCATGACCCTGCACTGCCCTAAACCCTGAAACACCAGCCCCCCACGACCCCCTACACTACCAGAACACCACAGCTCTTCCCAAAACCCTGAAACACCAGCCCCAGCATTACGCCCTACACTGCCCGAACACCACTACACTGCCCTAAACCTTGAAACACCAGCCCCCCACGACCCCCTACACTACCAGAACACCACTGCCCTGCCAAAAACCCTGGAACACCAGTCCCAGCACTACCCTCTACACTGCCAAAACACCACTGCACTGCCTTAAACCCTGAAACACCATCACGCACAACACCCTGCACTGCCCGAACACCAATGCACTGCCCTTAACCCTAAAACACAAGCCTCAGCACGACCCCCTACTCTGCCCGAACACCACTGCACTGCCTTAAACCCTGAAACATCAGCTGCAGCACAACCCCCTACACTGCCCGAACATCACTGCCCTAAACCCTGAAACATCACCCCCAGCACGACCCCGTACACTGCCCGAACACCAATGCCCTAAACCCTGAAACACCACCCCCAGCAAGACCTCCTACACTGCCCGAACACCACTGCACTGCCCTAAACCCTGAAACACCTCCCCCAGCAAGACCTCCTACACTGCCTGAACACCACAGCACTGCACTAAACCCTGAAACACCACTACCAGCATTGCCCCTACTCTGCACGAACACCACTGCACTGCCATAAACCCTGAAACTCCAGCCCTCCACGACCCCCTACACTGCATGAACACCACTGCACTGCCCTAAACCCTGAAACACCAGCCCCAGCATGACCCCCTACACTGCCCGAACACCACTGCCCTGCCCAAAACCCTGAAAACCACCCCAGCATGACCACTACACTGCCCAAACACCACTGCACTGCCCTAAACCCTGAAACACCACCCCCAGCACGACCTCTTATACTGCCCGAACACCAGTGCACTGCTCTAAACCCTGAAACACCACCCCCAGCATGACCCCCTACACTGCCCGAACACCACTGTTCTGCTCAAAACCCTGAAACACCAGCCCCAGCATGACCCCCCACACTGCCCGAACACCACTGCACTGCCCTAAACCCTGAAACACCAGCCCCAGCATGACCCCCTACACTGCCTGAACACCACTGCACTGCCCTAAACCCTGAAACACCAGCCAGAATGACCCCCTGCACTGCCCTAAACCATGAAACACCAGCCCCAGCACAACCTTCTACACTGCCCTAACACCACTGCACTGTCCTAAACACTGAAGCACCAGCCCCAGCACGACCCCCTACACTGCCCGAACACCACTGCACAGCCCTAAACCCTGAAACACCAGACACAGCACGACCCCCTACACTGCCCGAACACCACTGCACTGCCCTAAACCCTGAAACACCAGCCCCAGCACGACCCCCTACACTGCCCAAACACCAATGCCCTTAAACCCTGAAACAACACCCCGGGCATGACCGCCTACACTGCCCGAACACCACTGCCCTAAACCCTGAAACACCACCTTCTGCATGACCCCCTACTCTACCTGAACACCACTGCACTACCCTAAACCCTGAAATACAACCCCCTGCATGAACCCCTACACTGCCCGAACACTACTGCACTGCCCTAAACCTTGAAACACCAACTCCAACACAACCCCCTACACTGCCCATACACCACTGCTCTGCCCTAAACCCTCAAACACCATCACCTGCACGACCCCCTTCTCTGCCCAAACACACCTGCTCTGCCCTAAACCCTGAAACACCACCCCCAGCACGTCCCTCTACAATGCCCAAACACCACTGCACTGCCTAAACCCCTAAAACACTAGCCCCAGCACAAACCCTATACTGCCCAAACACCACTGCACTGCCCTAAACCCTGAAACACTAGTCACATCACTACCCCCTACACTGCCCGAACACCACTGCACTGCCCTAAACCCTGAAATGCAACCCCCTGCATGACCCCCTACACTGCCCGAACACCACTGCAATGCCTTAAACCTTGAAACACCAACTCCAGCACAACCCCCTACACTGCCCATACACCACTGCTCTGCCCTAAACCCTGAAACAACACCGCCAGCACGACCCCCTTCTCTGCCCAAACACCACTGCTATGCCCTAAACCCTGAAATACCACCCCCAGCACGTCCCCCAACAATGCCCGAACACCAAGCAGGACCCTCTACACTGCCAAACACCACTGCACTGCCCTAAACCCTGAAACACCAGCCCTGCATGACCCCCTACACTGCCCAAACACCATTGCACCGCCTTAAACCCTGAAACACCAGCCCCTGCACAACCACCTACACTGCCCAAACATCACTGAACTGCCTTAAACCCTGAAACACCAGCCCCTGCATGACCCCCTACACTGCCTGAGCACTACTGTACTGCCCTAAACCCTGAAACACCAGCCCCCCCATGACCCCCTACACTGCCCGAACACTACTGTTCTGCCCAAAACCCTGAACACACCAGTCCCAGCATGACCAGCCCGCATGACCCCCTACACTGCCCGAACACCACTGCACTGCCCTAAACCCTGAAACACCAGCCCCGCACGACCCACTAAACTTCCTGAACACCACTGAACTGCCCTAAACCCTGAAACACCCGCCACCCCATGACCCCCTACACTGCCCGAGCACCACTGCTCTGCCCTAAATCCTGAAACACCAGCCCCAGCACGACCCCGTAAACTACCCGAACACAACTGCACTGCCCTAAACCTTGAAACACCAGCCCCCCAACACCCCCTACACTGCCTGAACACCACTGCACTGCCCTAAACCCTGAAACACCAGCCCAAACATGACCCGCTACATTGTCTGAACACCACTGCCCTGCCCTAAACCCTGAAACACCAACCCCAGCATGACCCCCTACACTGCCCGAGCACCACTGCACTGCCCTAAACCCTGAAACACCAGCCCCCCACGACCCCCTACACTTCCCGAACACCACAGCTCTGCCCAAAACCCTGAAACACCAGCCCCAGTACAACCCCCTACTCTGCCTGAACACCAATGCACTGCCCTAAACCCTGAAACACCAGCCCCCAGCACGATTCCCTACACTGCCTGAACACCACTGCACTGCCCTAAACCCTGAAACACCAGTCCTGCCTGACCCCCTACACTGCCCGAACACCACTGCACGGCCCTAAACCCTGAAAAACCAGCCCCTGCAAGACCCCCTACACTGCCTGAACACCACTGCACTGCCCTAAACCCTGAAAGTCCAGCCCCCCCACAAACCCTACACTGCCCGAACACCACTGCACTGCCCTAAACCCTAAAACACCACCCCCGCACGATCACCTAAACTGCCCGCACACCACTGCACTGCCCTAAACCCTGAAACACCAGCCCCCATACTACCCACTACACTGCCTGAACACCACTGCACAGCCCTAAACCCTGAAACACCAGCCACATCACGACCCCCTACATTGCCCGAACAACACTGCACTGCCCTAAACCCTGAAACACCAGCCCCAGTATGACCCCCTACACTGCCCAAACAGCACTGCACTGCCCTAAACCCTGAAACACCAGCCAGCATGATCCCCTACACTGCCCGAATACCACTGCACTGCCCTAAACCCTGAAATACCAGCCCCAGCACGACCCCCTACACTGCCCGAACACCACTGCACTGTCCTAAACCCTGAAACACCAGTCACAGCACGACCCCCTACACTGCCCGAACACCACTGCACTGCCCAGACCCTGAAACACCAGCCCCAGTACGACTCCCTACACTGCCCGAACACCACTGCACTGCCCTAAACCCTGAAACACCCGGCCCGGCACGACCCCCTACACTGCCCGAATAGCACTGAACTGTCCTAAAATCTGAAACACAAGCCCCGGCACAACCCCCTACACTGCCCGAACACCACTGTCCTAAACCCTGAAACACCAGCCCCGCATGAGCCCCTACACTGCCCAAACACCACTGCACTGCCCTAAACCCTGAAACACCAGCCCCCGCATGACCCTGCACTGCCCTAAACCCTGAAACACCAGCCCCCCACGACCCCCTACACTACCAGAACACCACAGCTCTTCCCAAAACCCTGAAACACCAGCCCCAGCAGGACGCCCTACACTGCCCGAACACCACTACACTGCCCTAAACCTTGAAACACCAGCCCCCCACGACCCCCTACACTACCAGAACACCACTGCCCTGCCAAAAACCCTGGAACACCAGTCCCAGCACTACCCTCTACACTGCCAAAACACCACTGCACTGCCTTAAACCCTGAAACACCACCACGCACAACACCCTGCACTGCCCGAACACCAATGCACTGCCCTTAACCCTAAAACACCAGCCTCAGCACGACCCCCTACTCTGCCCGAACACCACTGCACTGCCTTAAACCCTGAAACATCAGCTGCAGCACAACCCCCTACACTGCCCGAACATCACTGCCCTAAACCCTGAAACATCACCCCCAGCACGACCCCGTACACTGCCCGAACACCAATGCCCTAAACCCTGAAACACCACCCCCAGCAAGACCTCCTACACTGCCCGAACACCACTGCACTGCCCTAAACCCTGAAACACCTCCCCCAGCAAGACCTCCTACACTGCCTGAACACCACAGCACTGCACTAAACCCTGAAACACCACTACCAGCATGATCCCCTACTCTGCACGAACACCACTGCACTGCCATAAACCCTGAAACTCCAGCCCTCCACGACCCCCTACACTGCATGAACACCACTGCACTGCCCTAAACCCTGAAACACCAGCCCCAGCATGACCCCCTACACTGCCCGAACACCACTGCCCTGCCCAAAACCCTGAAAACCACCCCCAGCATGACCACTACACTGCCCAAACACCACTGCACTGCCCTAAACCCTGAAACACCACCCCCAGCACGACCTCTTATACTGCCCGAACACCAGTGCACTGACCTAAACCCTGAAACACCACCCCCAGGAAGACCCCCTACAATGCCCAAACAGCACTGCCCTAAACCCTGAAACACCACCCCCACCAAGACCCCCTACACTGCCCAAACAACACAGCCCTAAACCCTGAAACACCACCCCTGCAAGACCCCCTACACTGCCCTGAACTCTGAAACACCTCCCCCAGCACGACCCCGTACACTGCCCGAACACCACTGCACTGCCCTAAACCCTGTAACACCACTGTAAGCACGATCCCCTACTCTGCCCGAACACCACTGCTCTGCCCTAAACCCTGAAACACCACCCTCAGCATGTCCCCCTACACTGCCCGAACACCACTGCACTGCCCAAACCCACTGAAACACTAGCCCCACCACGACCCCTATACTGCCCAAATACCACTGCACTGCCCTAAACCCTGAAACACTAGTCCCAGCATGAACCCCTACACTGCCCGAACACCACTGCACTGCCCTAAACCCTGAAACACCAGCCCCAGCATGACCCCCTACACTGCCCGAACACCACTGCACTGCCCTAAACCCTGAAACTCCAGCCCCCCCATGACCCCCTACACTGCCCGAACACCATTGCACTGCCCTAAACCCTGAAACACCACCCCCAGCACAACCCCCTACTCTACCCGAACACCACTGCCCTGCCCAAAACCCTGAAAACCACCCCCAGCACGACCACTACACTGCCCGAACACCACTGCAGTGCGCTAAACCCTGAAACACCACCCCCAGTAAGACCCCCTACACTGCCCGAACACCACTGCTCTGCCCAAAACCCTGAAACACCACCACCAGCAAGACCCCCTACACTGCCTGAACACTACTTCACTGCCAGAAACCCCTGAAACATCACCTCCAGCAAGAAACCCTACACTGCCCGAACACCACTGCCCTAAACCCTGAAACACCACCCCCAGCATGACCCCCTACACTGCCCGAACACCACTGTTCTGCTCAAAACCCTAAAACACCAGCCCCAGCATGACCCCCTACACTGCCCGAACACCACTGCACTGCCCTAAACCCTGAAACACCAGCCCCAGCACGACCCCCTACACTGCCTGAACACCACTGCACTGCCCTAAACCCTGAAACACCAGCCAGAATGACCCCCTGCACTGCCCTAAACCATGAAACACCAGCCCCAGCACAACCCTCTACACTGCCCTAACACCACTGCACTGTCCTAAACCCTGAAGCACCAGCCCCTGCACGACCCCCTACACTGCCCGAACACCACTGCACAGCCCTAAACCCTGAAACACCAGACACAGCACGACCCCCTACACTGCCCGAACACCACTGCACTGCCCTAAACCCTGAAACACCAGCCCCAGCACGACCCCCTACACTGCCCAAACACCAATACCCTTAAACCCTGAAACAACACCCACGGCATGACCGCCTACACTGCCCGAACACCACTGCCCTAAACCCTGAAACACCACCACCTGCACGACCCCCTACTCTACCTGAACACCACTGCACTACCCTAAACCCTGAAATACAACCCCCTGCATGAACCCCCACACTGCCCGAACACTACTGCACTGCCCTAAACCTTGAAACACCAACTCCAGCACAACCCCCTACACTGCCCATACACCACTGCTCTGCCCTAAACCCTGAAACACCATCACCTGCACGAGCCCCTTCTCTGCCCAAACACACCTGCTCTGCCCTAAACCCTGAAACACCACCCCCAGCACGTCCCTCTACAATGCCCAAACACCACTGCACTGCCTAAACCCCTAAAACACTAGCCCCAGCAAAAACCCTATACTGCCCAAACACCACTGCACTGCCCTAAACCCTGAAACACTAGTCACATCACGACCCCCTACACTGCCCGAACACCACTGCACTGCCCTAAACCCTGAAATGCAACCCCCTGCATGACCCCCTACACTGCCCGAACACCACTGCAATGCCTTAAACCTTGAAACACCAACTCCAGCACAACCCCCTACACTGCCCATACACCACTGCTCTGCCCTAAACCCTGAAACAACACTGCCAGCACGACCCCCTTCTCTGCCCAAACACCACTGCTATGCCCTAAACCCTGAAATACCACCCCCAGCACGTCCCCCAACAATGCCCGAACACCAAGCAGGACCCTCTACACTGCCCGAACACCACTGCACTGCCCTAAACCCTGAAACACCAGACCCAGCACGACCCCCTACAATGCCCAAACACCACTACACCGCCCTAAACCCTGAAACACCAGCCCCGCATGACCCCCTACACTGCCCAAACACCATTGCACCGCCTTAAACCCTGAAACACCAGCCCCTGCACAACCCCTACACTGCCCAAACATCACTGAACTGCCCTAAACCCTGAAACACCAGCCCCTGCATGACCCCCTACACTGCCCGAGCACTACAGCACTGCCCTAAACCCTGAAACACCAGCCCCCCCACGACCCCCTTCACTGCCCGAACACTACTGTTCTGCCCAAAACCCTGAAAACACCAGTCCCAGCATGACCAGCCCGCATGACCCCCTACACTGCCCGAACACCACTGCACTGCCCTAAACCCTGAAACACCAGCCCCAGCATGACCCCCTACACTTCCTGAACACCACTGCACAACCCTGAAACACCATCCCCAGCATGACCCCTACACTGCCTGAACACGACTGCACTGCCCTAACCCCTGAAACACTAGCCCCAGCACGACCCCCTATACTGCCCAAAAACCACTGAACTGCCCTAAACCCTGAAACACTAGTCCCAGCATGACCCCATACACTGCCCGAACACCACTGCACTGCCCTAAACCCTGAAACACCAGCCCCAGCACGAACCCCAAAACTGCCCGAACACCACTGCACTGCCCTAAATCCTGAAACACCAGCCCCCAGCACGACACCCTACACTGCTTGAACACCACTGCACTGCCCTAAACCCTGAAACACCAGCCCTGCACAACCCCCTACACTGCCCGAACACCACTGCACTGCTCTAAACCCTGAAACACCAGCCCCCGCACGAGCCCCTACACTGCCCAAACTCCACTGCACTGCCCAAAACCCTGAAACTAGAGCCCCCCCACGACACCCTACATTGCCCAAACACCCCTGCACTGCCCTAAACCCTGAAACACCACCCCAGCACGACCCCTTAAACTACCCAAACACAACTGCACTGCCCTAAACCTTGAAACACCAGCCCCCCCACGACCCCCTACATTGCCCAAACACCACTGCACTGTCCTAAACCCTGAAACACCACCCCAGCACGACACCTTAAACTACCCAAACACAACTGCACTGCCCTAAACCTTGAAACACCAGCCCCCCCACGACCCCCTACACTGCCCGAACACCACTGCACTGCCCTGAACCCTTACACACCAGCCCCAGCATGACCCCCTACATTGTCTGAACACCACTGCACTGCCCTAAACCCTGAAACACCAGCCCACGCACGACCCCCTACACTGCCCGAACACCACTGCACAGCCCTAAACCCTGAAACACCAGCCCCATCACGACCCCCAACATTGCCCGAACAACACTGCACTGCCCTAAACCCTGAAACACCAGCCACAGTATGACCCCCTACACTGCCCAAACACCACTGCACTGCCCTAAACCCTGAAACGCCAGCCAGCATGACCCCTACACTGCCCGAACACCACTGCACTGTCCTAAACCCTGAAACACCAGCCACAGCACGACCCCCTACACTGCCCGAACACCACTGCATTGCCCAGACCCTGAAACACCAGCCCCAGCACGACTCCCTACACTGCCTGAATAGCACTGAACTGCCCTAAACCCTGAAACACCAGCCCCGGCACAACCCCCTACACGGCCCGAACACCAATGTCCTAAACCCTGAAACACCAGCCCCGCATGACCCCCTACACTGCCCGTACACTACTGCGCTGCCCTAAACCCTGAAACACCACCCCCGCATGACCCCCTACACTGCCCAAACACCAATGCACTGCCCTAAACCCTGAAACACCAGCCCCCCCATGACCCCCTACACTGCCCGAGCACCACTGCATTGCCCTAAACCCTGAAACACCAGCCCCCCCATGACCCCCTACACTACCCAAACACCACTGCTCTGCCCAAAACCCGGAAACACCAGCCCCAGCATGACCTCCTACACTGCCCGAACACCACTCCACTGCCCTAAACCCTGAAACACCAGCCCGGACGACACCCTACACTGCCCGAACACCACTGCACTGCCCTAAACCCTGAAACACCAGCCCCAGCATGACCCCCTACACTGCCCGAACACCACTGCACTGCCCTGAACCATGAAACACCAGCCCTGCATGACCCCCTACACTGCCCAAACTCCACTGCACTGCCCTAAACCCTGAAAAACCTACCCCCGCACGACCACTACACTGCCCGAACACCACTGCACTGCCCTAAACCCTGAAACACCACCCCCAGCACGACCCCCTATACTGCCCGAACACCAGTGCACTGCCCTAAACTCTGAAACACCACCCCCAGTAAGACCCCCTACACTGCCCGAACACCACTGCTCTGCCCAAAACCCTGAAACACCACCACCAGCAACACCCCCTACAATGCCTGAACACTACTTCACTGCCAGAAACCCATGAAACATCACCTCCAGCAAGAAACCCTACACTGCCCGAACACCACTGCCCTAAACCCTGAAACACCACCCCCAGCATGACCCCATACACTGCCCGAACACCACTGTTTTGCTCAAAACCCTGAAACACCAGCCCCAGCATGACCCCCCACACTGCCCGAACACCACTGCAATGCCCTAAACCCTGAAACACCAGCCCCAGCCTGACCCCCTACACTTCCTGAACACCACTGCACAACCCTGAAACACCATCCCCAGCATGACCCCTACACTGCCTGAACACGACTGCACTGCCCTAACCCCTGAAACACTAGCCCCAGCACGACCCCCTATACTGCCCAAAAACCACTGAACTGCCCTAAACCCTGAAACACTAGTCCCAGCATGACCCCATACACTGCCCGAACACCACTGCACTGCCCTAAACCCTGAAACACCAGCCCCAGCACGAACCCCAAAACTGCTCGAACACCACTGCACTGCCCTAAATCCTGAAACACCAGCCCCCAGCACGACACCCTACACTGCTCGAACACCACTGCACTGCCCTAAATCCTGAAACACCAGCCCTGCACAACCCCCTACACTGCCCGAACACCACTGCACTGCTCTAAACCCTGAAACACCGGCCCCCGCACGAGGCCCTACACTGCCCAAACTCCACTGCACTGCCCAAAACCCTGAAACTAGAGCCCCCCCACGACACCCTACATTGCCCAAACACCACTGCACTGTCCTAAACCCTGAAACACCACCCCAGCACGACCCCTTAAACTACCCAAACACAACTGCACTGCCCTAAACCTTGAAACACCAGCCCCCCCACGACCCCCTACATTGCCCAAACACCACTGCACTGTCCTAAACCCTGAAACACCACCCCAGCACGACCCCTTAAACTACCCAAAGACAACTGCACTGCCCTAAACCTTGAAACACCAGCCCCCCCATGACCCCCTACACTGCCCGAACACCACTGCACTGCCCTGAACCCTGAAACACCAGCCCCAGCATGACCCCCTACATTGTCTGAACACCACTGCACTGCCCTATACCCTGAAACACCAGCCCCCGCACGACTTCCTACACTGCCCGAACACCACTGCACAGCCCTAAACCCTGAAACACCAGCCCCATCACGACCCCCAAGATTGCCCGAACAACACTGCACTGCCCTAAACCCTGAAACACCAGCCACAGTATGACCCCCTACACTGCCCAAACACCACTGCACTGCCCTAAACCCTGAAACGCCAGCCAGCATGACCCCTACACTGCCCGAACACCACTGCACTGCCCTAAACCTTGAAACATCAGCCCCAACACAACCCCCTACACTGCCCGAACCCCACTGCACTGTCCGAAACCCTGAAACACCAGCCACAGCACGACCCCCTACACTGCCCGAACACCACTGCATTGCCCAGACCCTGAAACACCAGCCCCAGCACGACTCCCTACACTGCCTGAATAGCACTGAACTGCCCTAAACCCTGAAACACCAGCCCCGGCACGACCCCCTACACTGCCCGAACACCACTGTCCTAAACCCTGAAACACCAGCCCCGCATGACCCCTACACTGCCCGTACACTACTGCGCTGCCCTAAACCCTGAAACACCACCCCCGCATGACCCCCTACACTGCCCAAACACCACTGCACTGCCCTAAACCCTGAAACACCTGCCCCCAATGACCCCCTACACTGCCCGAGCACCACTGCATTGCCCTAAACCCTGAAACACCAGCCCCCCCACGAACCCCTACACTACCCAAACACCACAGCTCTGCCCAAAACCCTGAAACACCAGCCCCAGCAGGACCCCCTACACTGCCCAAACACCACTGCACTGCCCTAAACCCTGAAACACCAGCCCGGATGACACCCTACACTGCCCGAACACCACTGCATAGCCCTAAACCCTGAAACACCAGCCCCAGCATGACCCCCTACACTGCCCGAACACCACTGCACTGCCCTGAACCATGAAACACCAGCCCTGCATGACCCCCTACACTGCCCAAACACCACTGCACTGCCCTAAACCCTGAAAAACCTGCCCCCGCACGACCCCCTACACTGCCCGAACACCACTGCACTGCCCTAAACCCTGAAAACCACCCCCAGCACGACCACTACACTGCCCAAACATCACTGCACTGCCCTAAACCCTGAAACACCACCCCCAGCACGACCCCCTATACTGCCCGAACACCAGTGCACTGCCCTAAACTCTGAAACACCACCCCCAGTAAGACCCCCTTCACTGCCCGAACACCACTGCTCTGCCCAAAACCCTGAAACACCACCACCAGCAAGACCCCCTACACTGCCTGAACACTACTTCACTGCCAGAAACCCCTGAAACATCACCTCCAGCAAGAAACCCTACACTGCCCGAACACCACTGCCCTAAACCCTGAAACACCAGCCCAACATGACCCCCTACACTGCCCAAACACCACTGTTCTGCTCAAAACCCTGAAACACCAGCCCCAGCATGACCCCTCACACTGCCCGATCACCACTGCACTTCCCTAAACCCTGAAACACCAGCCCTAGCACGACCCCCTACACTGCCTGAACATCACTGCACAGCCCTAAACCCTGAAACACCAGCCAGAATGACCCCCTACACTGCCCAAACTCCACTGCACTGCCCTAAACCATGAAACACCAGCCCCAGCACAACCCTCTACACTGCCCGAACACCACTGCACTGTCCTAAACCCTGAAGCACCAGCCCCAGCACGACCCCCTACACTGCCCGAACACCACTGCACTGCCCAAAACCCTGAAACACCAGCCCCGACACGACCCCCTACACTGCCCGAACACCACTGCACTGCCCTAAACCCTGAAACACCAGCCCCAGAACGACCCCCTACACTGCCCAAACACCAATGCCCTTAAACCCTGAAACAACACCCCCGGCATGACCGCCTACACTGCCCGAACACCACTGCCCTAAACCCTGAAACACCACCACCTGTACGACCCCCTACTCTACCTGAACACCACTGCACTACCCTAAACCCTGAAATACAACCCCCTGCATGAACCCCTACACTGCCCGAACACTACTGCACTGCCCTGAACCTTGAAACACCAACTCTAGCACAACCCCCTACACTGCCCATACACCACTGCTCTGCCCTAAACCCTGAAACACCATAACCTGCACGACCCTCTTCTCTGCCCAAACACACCTGCTCTGCCCTAAACCCTGAAACACCACCTCCAGCACGTCCCCCTACAATGCCCAAACACCACTGCACTGCCTAAACCCCTAAAACACTAGCCCCAGCACAAACCCTATACTGCCCAAACACCACTGCACTGCCCTAAACCCTTAAACACTAGTCACATCACGACCCCCTACACTGCCCGAACACCACTGCACTGCCCTAAACCCTGAAACACCTGCCCCCAATGACCCCCTACACTGCCCGAGCACCACTGCATTGCCCTAAACCCTGAAACACCAGCCCCCCCACGAACCCCTACACTACCCAAACACCACAGCTCTGCCCAAAACCCTGAAACACCAGCCCCAGCAGGACCCCCTACACTGCCCAAACACCACTGCACTGCCCTAAACCCTGAAACACCAGCCCGGATGACACCCTACACTGCCCGAACACCACTGCATAGCCCTAAACCCTGAAACACCAGCCCCAGCATGACCCCCTACACTGCCCGAACACCACTGCACTGCCCTGAACCATGAAACACCAGCCCTGCATGACCCCCTACACTGCCCAAACACCACTGCACTGCCCTAAACCCTGAAAAACCTGCCCCCGCACGACCCCCTACACTGCCCGAACACCACTGCACTGCCCTAAACCCTGAAAACCACCCCCAGCACGACCACTACACTGCCCAAACATCACTGCACTGCCCTAAACCCTGAAACACCACCCCCAGCACGACCCCCTATACTGCCCGAACACCAGTGCATTGCCCTAAACCCTGAAACACCAGCCCCCCCACGAACCCCTACACTACCCAAACACCACAGCTCTGCCCAAAACCCTGAAACACCAGCCCCAGCAGGACCCCCTACACTGCCCAAACACCACTGCACTGCCCTAAACCCTGAAACACCAGCCCGGATGACACCCTACACTGCCCGAACACCACTGCATAGCCCTAAACCCTGAAACACCAGCCCCAGCATGACCCCCTACACTGCCCGAACACCACTGCACTGCCCTGAACCATGAAACACCAGCCCTGCATGACCCCCTACACTGCCCAAACACCACTGCACTGCCCTAAACCCTGAAAAACCTGCCCCCGCACGACCCCCTACACTGCCCGAACACCACTGCACTGCCCTAAACCCTGAAAACCACCCCCAGCACGACCACTACACTGCCCAAACATCACTGCACTGCCCTAAACCCTGAAACACCACCCCCAGCACGACCCCCTATACTGCCCGAACACCAGTGCACTGCCCTAAACTCTGAAACACCACCCCCAGTAAGACCCCCTTCACTGCCCGAACACCACTGCTCTGCCCAAAACCCTGAAACACCACCACCAGCAAGACCCCCTACACTGCCTGAACACTACTTCACTGCCAGAAACCCCTGAAACATCACCTCCAGCAAGAAACCCTACACTGCCCGAACACCACTGCCCTAAACCCTGAAACACCAGCCCAACATGACCCCCTACACTGCCCGAACACCACTGTTCTGCTCAAAACCCTGAAACACCAGCCCCAGCATGACCCCTCACACTGCCCGATCACCACTGCACTTCCCTAAACCCTGAAACACCAGCCCTAGCACGACCCCCTACACTGCCTGAACATCACTGCACAGCCCTAAACCCTGAAACACCAGCCAGAATGACCCCCTACACTGCCCAAACTCCACTGCACTGCCCTAAACCATGAAACACCAGCCCCAGCACAACCCTCTACACTGCCCGAACACCACTGCACTGTCCTAAACCCTGAAGCACCAGCCCCAGCACGACCCCCTACACTGCCCGAACACCACTGCACTGCCCAAAACCCTGAAACACCAGCCCCGACACGACCCCCTACACTGCCCGAACACCACTGCACTGCCCTAAACCCTGAAACACCAGCCCCAGAACGACCCCCTACACTGCCCAAACACCAATGCCCTTAAACCCTGAAACAACACCCCCGGCATGACCGCCTACACTGCCCGAACACCACTGCCCTAAACCCTGAAACACCACCACCTGTACGACCCCCTACTCTACCTGAACACCACTGCACTACCCTAAACCCTGAAATACAACCCCCTGCATGAACCCCTACACTGCCCGAACACTACTGCACTGCCCTGAACCTTGAAACACCAACTCTAGCACAACCCCCTACACTGCCCATACACCACTGCTCTGCCCTAAACCCTGAAACACCATAACCTGCACGACCCTCTTCTCTGCCCAAACACACCTGCTCTGCCCTAAACCCTGAAACACCACCTCCAGCACGTCCCCCTACAATGCCCAAACACCACTGCACTGCCTAAACCCCTAAAACACTAGCCCCAGCACAAACCCTATACTGCCCAAACACCACTGCACTGCCCTAAACCCTTAAACACTAGTCACATCACGACCCCCTACACTGCCCGAACACCACTGCACTGCCCTAAACCCTGAAATGCAACCCCCTGCATGACCCCCTACACTGCCCGAACACCATTGCAATGCCTTAAACCTTGAAACACCAACTCCAGCACAACCCCCTACACTGCCCATACACCACTGCTCTGCCCTAAACCCTGAAACAACACCGCCAGCACGACCCCCTTCTCTGCCCGAACACCACTGCTATGCCCTAAACCCTGAAATACCACCCCCAGCACGTCCCCCTACAATGCCCGAACACCAAGCAGGACCCTCTACACTGCCCGAACACCACTGCACTGCCCTAAACCCTGAAACACCAGACCCAGCACGACCCCCTACAATGCCCAAACACCACTGCACCGCCTCAAACCCTGAAACACCAGCCCTGCATGACCCCCTACACTACCCAAACACCATTGCACCGCCTTAAACCCTGAAACACCAGCCCCTGCACAACCCCCTACACTGCCCAAACATCACTGCACTGCCCTAAACCCTGAAACACCAGCCCCAGCATGACCCCCTACACTGCCCAAACACCACTGCACTGCCCTAAAACCTGAAACACCAGCCCCAGCACGACCCCCTACACAGCCCGAACACCACTGCTCTGCCCTAAACCCTGAAACACCACTGCCAGCATGACCCCCTACTCTGCCAGAACACCATTGCTCTGCCCTAAACCCTGAAACACCACGCCCAGCACATCCCCCTACACTGCCAGAACACCACTGCACTGCCCAATCCCCTGAAACACTAGTCCCAGCATGACCCCTGACACTGCCCGAACACCACTGCACTGCCCTAAACCCTGAAACACCAGCCCCAGCACGACCCCCTACACTGCCCGAACATCACTGCACTGCCCTAAATCCTGAAACACTAGCCCCAGCATGACCCCCTACACTGCCCAACACCACTACACTGCCCTAAACCCTGAAACACCAGCCCCCCCACGACCCCCTACACTGCCCGAACACCACTGCACTGCCCTAAACCCTGGAACACCAGTCCCAGCACTACCCTCTACACTGCCAAAACACCACTGCACTGCCTTAAACCCTGAAACACCATCACGCACAACACCCTGCACTGCCCGAACACCAATGCACTGCCCTTAACCCTGAAACACCAGCCTCAGCACGACCCCCTACTCTGCCCGAACACCACTGCACTGCCTTAAACCCTGAAACATCAGCCGCAGCACAACCCCCTACACTGCCCGAACATCACTGCCCTAAACCCTGAACCATCACCCCCCAGCACGACCCCGTACACTGCCCTAACACCAATGCCCTAAACCCTGAAACACCACCCCCAGCAAGACCTCCTACACTGCCCGAACACCACTGCACTGCCCTAAACCCTGAAACACCTCCCCCAGCAAGACCTCCTACACTGCCTGAACACCACAGCACTGCACTAAACCCTGAAACACCACTACCAGCATGATCCCCTACTCTGCACGAACACCACTGCACTGCCATAAACCCTGAAACTCCAGCCCTCCATGACCCCCTACACTGCACGAACACCACTGCACTGCCCTAATCCCTGAAACACCAGCCCCAGCATGACCCCCTACACTGCCTGAACACCACTGCCCTGCCCAAAACCCTGAAAACCACCCCCAGCATGACCACTAGACTGCCCAAACACCACTGCACTGCCCTAAACCCTGAAACACCACCCCCAGCACGACCCCCTATGCTGCCCGAACACCAGTGCACTGCCCTAAACCCTGAAACACCACCCCCAGGAAGACCCCCTACAATGCCCAAACAGCACTGCCCTAAACCCTGAAACACCACCCCCAGCAAGACCCCCTACACTGCCGGAACAACACTGCCCTAAACCCTGAAACACCACCCCCTGCAAGACCCCCTACACTGCCCTAAACTCTGAAACTCCTCCCCCAGCACGACCCCGTACACAGCCCGAACACCACTGCACTGCCCTAAACCCTGTAACACCACTGTAAGCACGATCCCCTACTCTGCACGAACACCACTGCTCTGCCCTAAACCCTGAAACACTCCCTCAGCATGTCCCCCTACACTGCCCGAACACCACTGCACTGCCCAAACCCACTGAAACATTAGCCCCACCATGACCCCTATACTGCCCAAATACCAATGCACTGCCCTAAACCCTGAAACACTAGTCCCAGCATGAACCCCTACACTGCCCGAACACCACTGCACTGCCCTAAACCCTGAAACACCAGCCCCAGCATGACCCCCTACACTGCCCGAACACCACTGCACTGCCCAAAACCCTGAAAACCACCCCCTGCATGACCCCTACACTGCCCAAACACCACTGCACTGCCCTAAACCCTGAAACACCACCCCCAGCACAACCCCCTACTCTACCCGAACACCACTCTCCTGCACAAAACCCTGAAAACCACCCCCAGCACGACCACTACACTGCCCGAACACCACTGCACTGCCCTAAACCCTGAAACACCACCCCCAGCACGACCCCCTATACTGCCCGAACACCAGTGCACTGCGCCAAACTCTGAAACACCACCCCCAGAAAGACCCCCTACACTGCCCGAACACCACTGCTCTGCCCAAAACCCTGAAACACCACCACCAGCAAGACCCCCTACACTGCCTGAACACTACTTCACTGCCAGAAACCCCTGAAACATCACCTCCAGCAAGAAACCCTACACTGCCCGAACACCACTGCCCTAAACCCTGAAACACCACCCCCAGCATGACCCCCTACACTGCCCGAACACCACTGTTCTGCTCAAAACCCTGAAACACCAGCCCCAGCATGACCCCCCACACTGCCCGAACACCACTGCACTGCCCTAAACCCTGAAACACCAGCCCCAGCACGACCCCCTACACTGCCTGAACACCACTGCACTGCCCTAAACCCTGAAACACCAGCCAGAATGACCCCCTGCACTGCCCTAAACCATGAAACACCAGCCCCAGCACAACCCTCTACACTGCCCGAACACCACTGCACTGTCCTAAACCCTGAAGCACCAGCCCCAACACGACCCCCTACACTGCCCGAACACCACTGCACAGCCCTAAACCCTGAAACACCAGACACAGCACGACCCCCTACACTGCCCGAACACCACTGCACTGCCCAAAACCTTGAAACACCAGTCCCGACATGACCCCTTACACTGCCCGAACACCACTGCACTGCCCTAAACCCTGAAAGACCAGCCCCAGCATGACCCCCTACACTGCCCAAACACCAATGCCCTTAAAGCCTGAAACAACACCCCCGGCATGACCGCCTACACTGCCCGAACACCACTGCCCTAAACCCTGAAACACCACCACCTGCACGACCCCCTACTCTACCTGAACACCACTGCACTACCCTAAACCCTGAAATACAACCCCCTGCATGAACCCCTACACTGCCCGAACACTACTGCACTGCCCTAAACCTTGAAACACCAACTCCAGCACAACCCCCTACACTGTCCATACACCACTGCTCTGCCCTAAACCCTGAAACACCATCACCTGCACGACCCCCTTCTCTGCCCAAACACACCTGCTCTGCCCTAAACCCTGAAACACCACCCCCAGCACGTCCCCCTACAATGCCCAAACACCACTGCACTGCCTAAACCCCTAAAACACTAGCCCCAGCACAAACCCTATACTGCCCAAACACCACTGCACTGCCCTAAACCCTGAAATGCAACCCCCTGCATGACCCCCTACACTGCCGGAACACCACTGCAATGCCTTAAACCTTGAAACACCAACTCCAGCACAACCCCCTACACTGCCCATACACCACTGCTCTGCCCTAAACCCTGAAACAACACCGCCAGCACGACCCCCTTCTCTGCCCAAACACCACTGCTATGCCCTAAACCCTGAAATACCACCCCCAGCATGTCCCTCAACAATGCCCGAACACCAAGCAGGACCCTCTACACTGCCCGAAAACCACTGCACTGCCCTAAACCCTGAAACACCAGACCCAGCACGACACCCTACAATGCCCAAACACCACTGCACCACCCTAAACCCTGAAACACCAGCCCCGCATGACCCCCTACACTGCCCAAACACCACTGCACCGCCTTAAACCCTGAAACACCAGCCCCTGCACAACCCCCTACACTGCCCAAACATCACTGAACTGCCCTAAACCCTGAAACACCAGCCCCTGCATGACCCCCTACACTGCCCGAGCACTACTGCACTGCCCTAAACCCTGACACACCATCCCCCCCATGACCCCCTACACTGCCCGAACACTACTGTTCTGCCCAAAACCCTGAAAACACCAGTCCCAGCATGACCAGCCCGCATGACCCCCTACACTGCCCGAACACCACTGCACTGCCCTAAACCCTGAAACACCAGCCCCAGCATGACCCCCTACACTTCCTGAACACCACTGCACAATCCTGAAACACCATCCCCAGCATGACCCCTACACTGCCTGAACACGACTGCACTGCCCTAACCCCTGAAACACTAGCCCCAGCACGACCCCCTATACTGCCCAAAAACCACTGAACTGCCCTAAACCCTGAAACACTAGTCCCAGCATGACCCCCTACACTGCCCGAACACCACTGCACTGCCCTAAACCCTGAAACACCAGCCCCAGCACAAACCCCAAAACTGCCCGAACACCACTGCACTGCCCTAAATCCTGAAACACCAGCCCCCAGCACGACACCCTACACTGCTCGAACACCACTGCACTGCCCTAAACCCTGAAACACCAGCCCTGCACAACCCCCTACACTGCCCGAACACCACTGCACTGCTCTAAACCCTGAAACACCAGCCCCCGCACGAGCCCCTACACTGCCCAAACTCCACTGCACTGCCCAAAACCCTGAAACTAGAGCCCCCCCACGACACCCTACATTGCCCAAACACCACTGCACTTTCCTAAACCCTGAAACACCACCCCAGCATGACCCCTTAAACTACCCAAACACAACTGCACTGCCCTAAACCTTGAAACAACAGCCCCCCCACGACACCCTACACTGCCCGAACACCACTGCACTGCCCTGAACCCTGAAACACCAGCCCCAGCATGACCCCCTACATTGTCTGAACACCACTGCACTGCCCTGAACCTTGAAACACCAACCCCAGCATGACCCCCTAAACTGCCCGAACACCATTGCACTGCCCAAAACCCTGAAACACCACTGCCAGCATGACCCCCTACTCTGCCCGAACACCACTGCTCTATACTAAACCCTGAAACACCACCCCCAGCACATCCACCTGCAATGCCCGGACACCACTGCACTGCCTAAACCCCTGAAACACCAGCCCCGGCACGAACCCCTACACTGCCAGAATACCACTGCCCTAAACCCTAAAACACCACCCCTGGCATGACCTCCTACACTGCCCGAACACTACTGCCCTAATCCCTGAAACACCAGCCCCACATGACCCCCTACACTGCCTGTACACTACTGCACTGGCCTAAATCCTGAAACACCAGCCCCAGCACGACCCCCTACACTGCCCCAACACCACTGCACTGCCCTAAGCCCTGAAACACCAGCCCTCGCACGTCCCCCTACACTTCCTGAGCACCACTGCTCTGCCCTAAACCCTGAAACACCAGCCCCCCCAAGACCCCCTACACTACCCGAACACCACTGCTCTGCCCAAAACCCTGAAACACCAGCCCCAGCACGGCCCTCTACACTGCCCGAACACCACTGCACTGCCCTAAACCCTGAAACACCAGCCCCAGCATGACCCCCTACACTGCCCGAACACCACTTCACTGCCCAGAAACCTGAAACACCAGCACAACACCCTACACTGCCCGAAGATCACTGCCCTAAACCCTGAAACACCATCCCCAGCATGACCACCGACTCTGCCTGAACACCACTGCACTGCCCTAAACCCTGAAATACAACCCCCTGCATGACCCCCTACTCTGCCAGAACACCACTGCACTGCCCTAAACCATGAAGAACCACCCCAAGCACGTCCACCTACACTGCCCGAACACTGCAGTGCCCAAACCCCTGAAATACTAGCCCCAGCACGACACCTATACTGCCCAAACACCACTGTACTGCCCTAAACCCTGAAACACTAGTCCCAGCACGACCCCCTACACTGCCTGAACACCACTGCACTGCCCTAAACCCTGAAACACCAGCCCCCGCACGACCCCCTACACTGCCCGAACACCACTGCACTGCCCTGAACCCTGAAAGTCCAGCCCCCCGACGACCCCTACACTGCCCGAACACCACTGCACTGCCCTAAATCGTGAAACACCAACCCCGCACTATCACCTAAACTGCCCGAACACCACTACACTGCCCTAAACCCTGAAACACCAGCCCCCGCACGACACCCTACACTGCCCGAACACCACTGCACTGCCCTAAACCCTGAAACACCAGCCCGCACGACACCCTACACTGCCCGAACACCACTGCACTGCCCTAAACCCTGAAACACCAGCCCCAGCATGACCCCCTACACTGCCCAAAGATCACTGCCCTAAACCCCACAACACCACCCCCAGCATGATCCCCTACACTGCCCGAACACCGCTGCCTTAAACCCTGAAACACCACCCCCAGCATGACCCCCTACTCTGCCCGAACACCACTGCACTGCCCTAAACCCTGAAATACAACCCCCTGCACGAACCCCTACTCTGCCTGAACACCACTGCACTGCCCAAAACCATGAAACACCACCCCCAGCATGTCCCCCTACACTGCCGGAACACCACTGCACTGCCCAAACCCATTAAATACTAGCCCTAGTACGACACCTATACTGCCCAAACACCACTGCACTGCCCTAAACCCTGAAACACTAGTCCCAGCACGACCTCCTACACTGCCCGAACACCACTGCACTGCCCTAAACCCTGAAACACCAGCCCCAGCACGACCCCCTACACTGCCCGAACACCAGTGCACTGCCCCAAACTCTGAAACACCACCCCCAGAAAGACCCCCTACACTGCCCGAACACCACTGCTCTGCCCAAAACCCTGAAACACCACCACCAGCAAGACCCCCTACACTGCCTGAACACTACTTCACTGCCAGAAACCCCTGAAACATCACCTCCAGCAAGAAACCCTACACTGCCCGAACACCACTGCCCTAAACCCTGAAACACCACCTCCAGCATGACCCCCTACACTGCCCGAACACCACTGTTCTGCTCAAAACCCTGAAACACCAGCCCCAGCCTGACCCCCCACACTGCCCGAACACCACTGCACTGCCCTAAACCCTGAAACACCAGCCCCAGCACGACCCCCTACACTGCCTGAACACCACTGCACTGCCCTAAACCCTGAAACACCAGCCAGAATGACCCCCTGCACTGCCCTAAACCATGAAACACCAGCCCCAGCACAACCCTCTACACTGCCCGAACACCACTGCACTGTCCTAAACCCTGAAGCACCAGCCCCAGCATGACCCCCTACACTGCCCGAACACCACTGCACAGCCCTAAACCCTGAAACACCAGACACAGCACGACCCCCTACACTGCCCGAACACCACTGCACTGCCCAAAACCTTGAAACACCAGTCCCGACATGACCTCCTACACTGCCCGAACACCACTGCACTGCCCTAAACCCCGAAACACCAGCCCCAGCACGACCCCCTACACTGCCCAAACACCAATGCCCTTAAAGCCTGAAACAACACCCCCGGCATGACCGCCTACACTGCCCGAACACCACTGCCCTAAACCCTGAAACACCACCACCTGCACGACCCCCTACTCTACCTGAACACCACTGCACTACCCTAAACCCTGAAATACAACCCCCTGCATGAACCCCTACACTGCCCGAACACTACTGCACTGCCCTAAACCTTGAAACACCAACTCCAGCACAACCCCCTACACTGTCCATACACCACTGCTCTGCCCTAAACCCTGAAACACCATCACCTGCACGACCCCCTTCTCTGCCCAAACACACCTGCTCTGCCCTAAACCCTGAAACACAACCCCCAGCACGTCCCCCTACAATGCCCAAACACCACTGCACTGCCTAAACCCCTAAAACACTAGCCCCAGCACAAACCCTATACTGCCCAAACACCACTGCACTGCCCTAAACCCTGAAATGCAACCCCCTGCATGACCCCTACACTGCCCGAACACCACTGCAATGCCTTAAACCTTGAAACACCAACTCCAGCACAACCCCCTACACTGCCCATACACCACTGCTCTGCCCTAAACCCTGAAACAACACCGCCAGCACGACCCCCTTCTCTGCCCAAACACCACTGCTATGCCCTAAACCCTGAAATACCACCCCCAGCATGTCCCTCAACAATGCCCGAACACCAAGCAGGACCCTCTACACTGCCCGAAAACCACTGCACTGCCCTAAACCCTGAAACACCAGACCCAGCACGACCCCCTACAATGCCCAAACACCACTGCACCGCCCTAAACCCTGAAACACCAGCCCCGCATGACCCCCTACACTGCCCAAACACCACTGCACCGCCTTAAACCCTGAAACACCAGCCCCTGCACAACCCCCTACACTGCCCAAACATCACTGAACTGCCCTAAACCCTGAAACACCAGCCCCTGCATGACCCCCTACACTACCCGAGCACTACTGCACTGCCCTAAACCCTGACACACCATCCCCCCCATGACCCCCTACACTGCCCGAACACTACTGTTCTGCCCAAAACCCTGAAAACACCAGTCCCAGCATGACCAGCCCGCATGACCCCCTACACTGCCCGAACACCACTGCACTGCCCTAAACCCTGAAACACCAGCCCCAGCATGACCCCCTACACTTCCTGAACACCACTGCACTGCCCTAACCCCTGAAACACCATCCCCAGCATGACCCCTACACTGCCTGAACACGACTGCACTGCCCTAACCCCTGAAACACTAGCCCCAGCACGACCCCCTATACTGCCCAAAAACCACTGAACTGCCCTAAACCCTGAAACACTAGTCCCAGCATGACCCCATACACTGCCCGAACACCACTGCACTGCCCTAAACCCTGAAACACCAGCCCCAGCACAAACCCCAAAACTGCCCGAACACCACTGCACTGCCCTAAATCCTGAAACACCAGCCCCCAGCACGACACCCTACACTGCTCGAACACCACTGCACTGCCCTAAACCCTGAAACACCAGCCCTGCACAACCCCCTACACTGCCCGAACACCACTGCTCTGCCCAAAACCCTGAAACACCACCACCAGCAAGACCCCCTACACTGCCTGAACACTACTTCACTGCCAGAAACCCCTGAAACATCACCTCCAGCAAGAAACCCTACACTGCCCGAACACCACTGCCCTAAACCCTGAAACACCACCTCCAGCATGACCCCCTACACTGCCCGAACACCACTGTTCTGCTCAAAACCCTGAAACACCAGCCCCAGCCTGACCCCCCACACTGCCCGAACACCACTGCACTGCCCTAAACCCTGAAACACCAGCCCCAGCACGACCCCCTACACTGCCTGAACACCACTGCACTGCCCTAAACCCTGAAACACCAGCCAGAATGACCCCCTGCACTGCCCTAAACCATGAAACACCAGCCCCAGCACAACCCTCTACACTGCCCGAACACCACTGCACTGTCCTAAACCCTGAAGCACCAGCCCCAGCACGACCCCCTACACTGCCCGAACACCACTGCACAGCCCTAAACCCTGAAACACCAGACACAGCACGACCCCCTACACTGCCCGAACACCACTGCACTGCCCAAAACCTTGAAACACCAGTCCCGACATGACCCCCTACACTGCCCGAACACCACTGCACTGCCCTAAACCCTGAAACACCAGCCCCAGCACGACCCCCTACACTGCCCAAACACCAATGCCCTTAAAGCCTGAAACAACACCTCCGGCATGACCGCCTACACTGCCCGAACACCACTGCCCTAAACCCTGAAACACCACCACCTGCACGACCCCCTACTCTACCTGAACACCACTGCACTACCCTAAACCCTGAAATACAACCCCCTGCATGAACCACTACACTGCCCGAACACTACTGCACTGCCCTAAACCTTGAAACACCAACTCCAGCACAACCCCCTACACTGTCCATACACCACTGCTCTGCCCTAAACCCTGAAACACCATCACCTGCACGACCCCCTTCTCTGCCCAAACACACCTGCTCTGCCCTAAACCCTGAAACATAACCCCCAGCACGTCCCCCTACAATGCCCAAACACCACTGCACTGCCTAAACCCCTAAAACACTAGCCCCAGCACAAACCCTATACTGCCCAAACACCACTGCACTGCCCTAAACCCTGAAATGCAACCCCCTGCATGACCCCTACACTGCCCGAACACCACTGCAATGCCTTAAACCTTGAAACACCAACTCCAGCACAACCCCCTACACTGCCCATACACCACTGCTCTGCCCTAAACCCTGAAACAACACCGCCAGCACGACCCCCTTCTCTGCCCAAACACCACTGCTATGCCCTAAACCCTGAAATACCACCCCAAGCATGTCCCTCAACAATGCCCGAACACCAAGCAGGACCCTCTACACTGCCCGAAAACCACTGCACTGCCCTAAACCCTGAAACACCAGACCCAGCACGACCCCCTACAATGCCCAAACACCACTGCACCGCCCTAAACCCTGAAACACCAGCCCCGCATGACCCCCTACACTGCCCAAACACCACTGCACCGCCTTAAACCCTGAAACACCAGCCCCTGCACAACCCCCTACACTGCCCAAACATCACTGAACTGCCCTAAACCCTGAAACACCAGCCCCTGCATGACCCCCTACACTGCCCGAGCACTACTGCACTGCCCTAAACCCTGACACACCATCCCCCCCATGACCCCCTACACTGCCCGAACACTACTGTTCTGCCCAAAACCCTGAAAACACCAGTCCCAGCATGACCAGCCCGCATGACCCCCTACACTGCCCGAACACCACTGCACTGCCCTAACCCCTGAAACACTAGCCCCAGCACGACCCCCTATACTGCCCAAAAAACACTGAACTGCCCTAAACCCTGAAACACTAGTCCCAGCATGACCCCATACACTGCCCGAACACCACTGCACTGCCCTAAACCCTGAAACACCAGCCCCAGCACAAACCCCAAAACTGCCCGAACACCACTGCACTGCCCTAAATCCTGAAACACAAGCCCCCAGCACGACACCCTACACTGCTCGAACACCACTGCACTGCCCTAAACCCTGAAACACCAGCCCTGCACAACCCCCTACACTGCCCGAACACCACTGCTCTGCCCAAAACCCTGAAACACCACCACCAGCAAGACCCCCTACACTGCCTGAACACTACTTCACTGCCAGAAACCCCTGAAACATCACCTCCAGCAAGAAACCCTACACTGCCCGAACACCACTGCCCTAACCCCTGAAACACTAGCCCCAGCACGACCCCCTATACTGCCCAAAAACCACTGAACTGCCCTAAACCCTGAAACACTAGTCCCAGCATGACCCCATACACTGCCCGAACACCACTGCACTGCCCTAAACCCTGAAACACCAGCCCCAGCACAAACCCCAAAACTGCCCGAACACCACTGCACTGCCCTAAATCCTGAAACACCAGCCCCCAGCACGACACCCTACACTGCTCGAACACCACTGCACTGCCCTAAACCCTGAAACACCAGCCCTGCACAACCCCCTACACTGCCCGAACACCACTGCTCTGCCCAAAACCCTGAAACACCACCACCAGCAAGACCCCCTACACTGCCTGAACACTACTTCACTGCCAGAAACCCCTGAAACATCACCTCCAGCAAGAAACCCTACACTGCCCGAACACCACTGCCCTAAACCCTGAAACACCACCTCCAGCATAACCCCCTACACTGCCCGAACACCACTGTTCTGCTCAAAACCCTGAAACACCAGCCCCAGCCTGACCCCCCACACTGCCCGAACACCACTGCACTGCCCTAAACCCTGAAACACCAGCCCCAGCACGACCCCCTACACTGCCTGAACACCACTGCACTGCCCTAAACCCTGAAACACCAGCCAGAATGACCCCCTGCACTGCCCTAAACCATGAAACACCAGCCCCAGCACAACCCTCTACACTGCCCGAACACCACTGCACTGTCCTAAACCCTGAAGCACCAGCCCCAGCACGACCCCCTACACTGCCCGAACACCACTGCACAGCCCTAAACCCTGAAACACCAGACACAGCACGACCCCCTACACTGCCCGAACACCACTGCACTGCCCAAAACCTTGAAACACCAGTCCCGACATGACCCCCTACACTGCCCGAACACCACTGCACTGCCCTAAACCCTGAAACACCAGCCCCAGCACGACCCCCTACACTGCCCAAACACCAATGCCCTTAAAGCCTGAAACAACACCCCCGGCATGACCGCCTACACTGCCCGAACACCACTGCCCTAAACCCTGAAACACCACCACCTGCACGACCCCCTACTCTACCTGAACACCACTGCACTACCCTAAACCCTGAAATACAACCCCCTGCATGAACCCCTACACTGCCCGAACACTACTGCACTGCCCTAAACCTTGAAACACCAACTCCAGCACAACCCCCTACACTGTCCATACACCACTGCTCTGCCCTAAACCCTGAAACACCATCACCTGCACGACCCCCTTCTCTGCCCAAACACACCTGCTCTGCCCTAAACCCTGAAACACAACCCCCAGCACGTCCCCCTACAATGCCCAAACACCACTGCACTGCCTAAACCCCTAAAACACTAGCCCCAGCACAAACCCTATACTGCCCAAACACCACTGCACTGCCCTAAACCCTGAAATGCAACCCCCTGCATGACCCCTACACTGCCCGAACACCACTGCAATGCCTTAAACCTTGAAACACCAACTCCAGCACAACCCCCTACTCTGCCCATACACCACTGCTCTGCCCTAAACCCTGAAACAACACCGCCAGCACGACCCCCTTCTCTGCCCAAACACCACTGCTATGCCCTAAACCCTGAAATACCACCCCCAGCATGTCCCTCAACAATGCCCGAACACCAAGCAGGACCCTCTACACTGCCCGAAAACCACTGCACTGCCCTAAACCCTGAAACACCAGACCCAGCACGACCCCCTACAATGCCCAAACACCACTGCACCGCCCTAAACCCTGAAACACCAGCCCCGCATGACCCCCTACACTGCCCAAACACCACTGCACCGCCTTAAACCCTGAAACACCAGCCCCTGCACAACCCCCTACACTGCCCAAACATCACTGAACTGCCCTAAACCCTGAAACACCAGCCCCTGCATGACCCCCTACACTGCCCGAGCACTACTGCACTGCCCTAAACCCTGACACACCATCCCCCCCATGACCCCCTACACTGCCCGAACACTACTGTTCTGCCCAAAACCCTGAAAACACCAGTCCCAGCATGACCAGCCCACATGACCCCCTACACTGCCCGAACACCACTGCACTGCCCTAAACCCTGAAACACCAGCCCCAGCATGACCCCCTACACTTCCTGAACACCACTGCACTGCCCTAACCCCTGAAACACCATCCCCAGCATGACCCCTACACTGCCTGAACACGACTGCACTGCCCTAACCCCTGAAACACTAGCCCCAGCACGACCCCCTATACTGCCCAAAAACCACTGAACTGCCCTAAACCCTGAAACACTAGTCCAAGCATGACCCCATACACTGCCCGAACACCACTGCATTGCCCTAAACCCTGAAACACCAGCCCCAGCACAAACCCCAAAACTGCCCGAACACCACTGCACTGCCCTAAATCCTGAAACACCAGCCCCCAGCACGACACCCTACACTGCTCGAACACCACTGCACTGCCCTAAACCCTGAAACACCAGCCCTGCACAACCCCCTACACTGCCCGAACACCACTGCACTGCTCTAAACCCTGAAACACCAGCCCCCGCACGAGCCCCTACACTGCCCAAACTCCACTGCACTGCCCAAAACCCTGAAACTAGAGCCCCCCCACGACACCCTACATTGCCCAAACACCACTGCACTTTCCTAAACCCTGAAACACCACCCCAGCATGACCCCTTAAACTACCCAAACACAACTGCACTGCCCTAAACCTTGAAACACCAGCCCCCCCACGACCCCTACACTGCCCGAACACCACTGCACTGTCCTGAACCCTGAAACACCAGCCCCAGCATGACCCCCTACATTGTCTGAACACCACTGCACTGCCCTGAACCTTGAAACACCAACCCCAGCATGACCCCTTAAACTACCCAAACACAACTGCACTGCCCTAAACCTTGAAACACCAGCCCCCCCACGACCCCTACACTGCTCGAACACCATTGCACTGACCAAAACCCTGAAACACCACTGCCAGCATGACCCCCTACTCTGCCCGAACACCACTGCTCTACACTAAACCCTGAAACACCACCCCCAGCACATCCACCTGCAATGCCCGGACACCACTGCACTGCCTAAACCCCTGAAACACCAGCCCCGGCACGAACCCCTACACTACCCGAATACCACTGCCCTAAACCCTAAAACACCACCCCTGGCATGACCTCCTACACTGCCCGAACACTACTGCCCTAATCCCTGAAACACCAGCCCCACATGACCCCCTACACTGCCTGTACACTACTGCACTGGCCTAAATCCTGAAACACCAGCCCCAGCACAACCCCCTACACTGCCCCAACACCACTGCACTGCCCTAAGCCCTGAAACACCAGCCCTCGCACGTCCCCCTACACTTCCTGAGCACCACTGCTCTGCCCTAAACCCTGAAACACCAGCCCCCCCAAGACCCCCTACACTACCCGAACACCACTGCTCTGCCCAAAACCCTGAAACACCAGCCCCAGCACGGCCCTCTACACTGCCCGAACACCACTGCACTGCCCTAAACCCTGAAACACCAGCCCCAGCATGACCCCCTACACTGCCCAAACACCACTTCACTGCCCTAAAACCTGAAACACCAGCACGACACCCTACACTGCCCGAAGATCACTGCCCTAAACCCTGAAACACCATCCCCAGCATGACCACCGACTCTGCCTGAACACCACTGCACTGCCCTAAACCCTGAAATACAACCCCCTGCATGATCCCCTACTCTGCCAGAACACCACTGCACTGCCCTAAACCATGAAGAACCACCCCAAGCACGTCCACCTACACTGCCCGAACACTGCAGTGCCCAAACCCCTGAAATACTAGCCCCAGCACGACACCTATACTGCCCAAACACCACTGCACTGCCCTAAACCCTGAAACACTAGTCCCAGCACGACCCCTACACTGCCTGAACACCACTGCACTGCCCTAAACCCTGAAACACCAGCCCCCGCACGACCCCCTACACTGCCCGAACACCACTGCACTGCCCTAAACCCTGAAAGTCCAGCCCCCCGACGACCCCTACACTGCCCGAACACCACTGCACTGCCCTAAATCGTGAAACACCAACCCCGCACTATCACCTAAACTGCCCGAACACCACTACACTGCCCTAAACCCTGAAACACCAGCCCCCGCATGACACCCTACACTGCCCGAACACCACTGCACTGCCCTAAACCCTGAAACACCAGCCCACACGACACCCTACACTGCCCGAACACCACTGCACTGCCCTAAACCCTGAAACACCAGCCCCAGCATGACCCCCTACACTGCCCGAAGATCACTGCCCTAAACCCCACAACACCACCCCCAGCATGATCCCCTACACTGCCCGAACACCGCTGCCTTAAACCCTGAAACACCACCCCCAGCATGACCCCTACTCTGCCCGAACACCACTGCACTGCCCTAAACCCTGAAATACAACCCCCTGCACGAACCCCTACTCTGCCTGAACACCACTGCACTGCCCAAAACCATGAAACACCACCCCCAGCATGTCCCCCTACACTGCCGGAACACCACTGCACTGCCCAAACCCATTAAATACTAGCCCTAGTACGACACCTATACTGCCCAAACACCACTGCACTGCCCTAAACCCTGAAACACTAGTCCCAGCACGACCTCCTACACTGCCCGAACACCACTGCACTGCCCTAAACCCTGAAACACCAGCCCCAGCACGACCCCCTACACTGCCCGAACACCAATGCACTGCCCTAAACCCTGAAACACCAGCCCCCAGCACGACCCCCTACACTGCCCGAACACCACTGCACTGCCCTGAACCATGAAACACCAGCCCTGCATGACCCCCTACACTGCCCAAACACCACTGCACTGCCCTAAACCCTGAAAAACCTGCCCCCGCACGACCCCCTACACTGCCCGAACACCCCTGCACTGCCCTAAACCCTGAAAGTCCAGCCCCCCACGACCCCTACACTGCCCGAACACCACTGCACTGCCCTAAACCCTGAAACACCAGCCACAGCAAGACCCCCTACACTGCCCGAACACCACTGCACTGACCTAAACCCTGAAACACCAGCCCCAGTATGACCCTCTACACTGCGCAAACACCACTGCACTGCCCTAAACCCTGAAACACCAGCCAGCTTGACCCCCTACACTACCAGAACACCACTGCGCTGCCCTAAACCCTGAAACACCAGCCCCAGCATGACCCCCTACACTACCCGAACACCACTGCACTGTCCTAAACCCTGAAACACCAGCCCCAGTATGACCCCCTACACTGCCCAAACACCACTGCACTGTCCTAAACCCTGAAACACCAGCCCCGGCACGACCCTCTACTCTGCCCGAACAGCAATGCACTGCCCTAAACACTGAAACACCAGCCCCGGCACGACCCCCTATACTGCCCGAATACAACTGCCCTAAACCCTGAAACACATCCACTGGCATGACCTCCTACACTGCCCGAACACCACTGCCCTAAACCCTGAAACACCAGCCCTGCATGACCCCCTACACTGCCCGAGCACCACTGTACTACCCTAAACCCTGAAACACCAGCCCCCCCACGACCCCTACACTGCCCGAGCACCACTGCACTGCCCTAAACACTGAAACACCAGCCCCCCTACACTCCCTGAACACCACTGCTCTGCCCAAAACCCTGAAACACCAGCCCCAGCTCGACCCCCTACACAGCCCGAAAACTACTGCACTGCCCTAAACCCTGAAACACCAGCCCGCACGACAGCCTACACTGCCCGAACACCACTGCACTGCCCTAAACCCTGAAACACCAGCCCCAGCATGACCCCATACACTGCCCAAACACCACTGCACTGCCCTAAAACCTGAAACACCAGCCCCAGCACGACCCCCTACACTGCCCGAAGGTCACTGCCCTAAACCCTGAAACACCACCACCAGCATGACTACCTACACTGCCCGAACACCACTGCCCAAAACCCTAAAACACCACCCCCAGCATGACCCCCTACTCTGCCCGAACACCACTGCACTGCCCTAAACCCTGAAATACAACCCCCTGCACGACCCCCTACTCGGCCCGAACACCACTGCACTGCCGTAAACCATGAAACACCACCCCCAGCATGTCCCCTACACTGCCCGAACACCACTGCTCTGGCCAAAACCCTGAAACACCAGCCCCAGCACGACCCCTACACTGCCCGAACACCACTGAACTGCCCTAAACCCTGAAACACCAGCCCGCACGACAGCCTACACTGCCCGAACACCACTGCACTGCCCTAAACCCTGAAACACCAGCCCCAGCATGATCCCCTACACTGCCCAAACACCACTGCACTGCCCTAAAACCTGAAACAGCAGCCCCAGCATGACCCCCTACACTGCCCGAAGATCACTGCCCTAAACCCTACAACACCACCCCCAGCATGATCCCCTACACTGACCGAACACCGCTGCCCTACACCCTGAAACACCACCCCCAGCATGACCCCCTACTCTGCCCGAACACCACTGCACTGCCCTAAACTCTGAAATACAACCCCGTGCACAAACCCCTACTCTGCCTGAACACCACTGCACTGCCCAAAACCATGAAACACCACCCCCAGCATGTCCCCCTACACTGCCGGAACATCACTGCACTGCCCAAACCCATTAAATACTAGCCCTAGTACGACACCTATACTGCCCAAACACCTCTGCACTGCCCAAAACCCTGAAACACTAGTCCCAGCACGACCCCCTACACTGCCCGAACACCACTGCACTGCCCTAAACCCTGAAACACCAGCCCCAGCACGACCCCCTACACTGCCCGAACACCAATGCACTGCCCTAAACCCTGAAACATCAGCCCCCAGCACGACCCCTACACTGCCCGAACACCACTGCACTGCCCTGAACCATGAAACACCAGCCCTGCATGACCCCCTACACAGCCCGAACACCACTGCACTGCCCTAAACCCTGAAAAACCTGCCCCCGCACGACCCTCTACACTGCCCGAACACCACTGCACTGCCCTAAACCCTGAAAGTCCAGCCCCCCACGACCCCTACACTGCCCGAACACCACTGCACTGCCCTAAACCCTGAAACACCAGCCACAGCAAGACCCCCTACACTGCCCGAACACCACTGCACTGACCTAAACCCTGAAATACCAGCCCCAGTATGACCCTCTACACTGCGCATACACCACTGCACTTCCCTAAACCCTGAAACACCAGCCAGCTTGACCCCCTACACTACCCGAACACCACTGCGCTGCCCTAAACCCTAAAACACCAGCCCCAGCATGACCCCCTACACTACCCGAACACCACTGCACTGTCCTAAACCCTGAAACACCAGCCCCAGTATGACCCCCTACACTGCCCAAACACCACTGCACTGTCCTAAACCCTGAAACACCAGCCCCGGCACGACCCTCTACTCTGCCAGAACAGCAATGCACTGCCCTAAACCCTGAAACACGAGCCCCGGCACGACCCCCTATACTGCCCGAATACAACTGCCCTAAACCCTGAAACACATCCACTGGCATGACCTCCTACACTGCCCGAACACCACTGCCCTAAACCCTGAAACACCAGCCCCACATGACCCCCTACACTGCCCGAGCACTACTGTTCTACCCTAAACCCTGAAACACCAGCCCCCCCACGACCCCCTACACTGCCCGAGCACCACTGCACTGCCCTAAACACTGAAAAACCAGCCCCCCTACACTCCCTGAACACCACTGCTCTGCCCAAAACCCTGAAACACCAGCCCCAGCTCGACCCCCTACACAGCCCGAACACTACTGCACTGCCCTAAACCCTGAAACACCAGCCCGCACGACAGCCTACACTGCCCGAACACCACTGCACTGCCCTAAACCCTGAAACACCAGCCCCAGCATGACCCCCTACACTGCCCAATCACCACTGCACTGCCCTAAAACCTGAAACACCAGCCCCAGCACGACCCCTACACTGCCCGAAGGTCACTGCCCTAAACCCTGAGACTCCACCACCAGCATGACCTCCTACACTGCCCGAACACCACTGCCTAAAACCCTGAAACACCACCCCCAGCATGTCCCCCATACACTGCCCGAACACCACTGCACTGCCCAAACCCATTAAATAGTAGCCCTAGCACGACACCTATACTGCCCAAACACCACTGCACTGCCCTAAACCCTGAAACACCAGCCCCAGCACGACCCCCTACACTGCCTGAATAGCACTGAACTGTCCTAAACCCTGAAACACCAGCCCCGGCACGACCCCCTACACTGCCCGAACACCACTGTCCTAAACCCTGAAACACCAGCCCTGCATGACCCCCTACACTGCCCGTACACTACTGCGCTGCCCTAAACCCTGAAACACCACCCCCGCATGACCCCCTACACTGCCCAAACACCACTGCACTGCCCTAAACCCTGAAACATCAGCCCCCCATGATCCCCTACACTGCCTGAGCACCACTGCATTGCCCTAAACCCTGAAACACCAGCCCCCCACGACCCCCTACACTACCCAAACACCACTGCTCTGCCCAAAACCCGGAAACACCAGCCCCAGCATGACCTCCTACACTGCCCGAACACCACTGCACTGCCCTAAACCCTGAAACACCAGCCCGGACGACACCCTACACTGCCCGAACACCACTGCACTGCCCTAAACCCTGAAACACCAGCCCCAGCATGACCCCTTACACTGCCCAAACACCACTGCACTGCCCTAAATCCTGAAACACCAGCCCCAGCACGACCCCCTACTTTGCCCGAAGATCACTGCCCTAAACCCTGAAACACCACCCCCAGCACAACCCCCTACACTGCCCGAACACCACTTCCCTAAACCCTGAAACACCAGCCCAGCATGATCCCCTACTCTGTCCGAACACCACTGCACTGCCCTAAACCCTGAAATACAACCCCCTGCACGACCCCCTACTCTGCACGAACAGCACTGCTCTGCCCTAAACCATGAAACACCACCCCAGCATGTCACCCTACTCTGCCCGAACACCACTGCACTGCCCAAACCCCTGAAACACTAGCCCCAGCACAACACCTTTACTGCCAAACACCACTGCACTGCCCTAAACCCTGAAACACAAGTCCCAGCACGACCCCCTACACTGTCCGAACACCACTGCACTGCCCTAATCCCTGAATTACCAGCCCCAGCATGACCCCCTACACTGCCCGAACACCAATGCACTGCCCTAAACCCTGAAACACCACCCCCCCACGAACCCCTACACTGCTTGAACACCACTGCACTGCTGTAAACATTGAAACACCAGCCCTGCATGACCCCCTACACTGCCCGAACACCAATGCACTGCCATAAACCCTGAAACACCAGCCCCCGCACGACCACCTACATTGCCCGAACACCACTGCACTGCCCTAAACCCTGAAAGTCCAGCCCCCCCACGACCCCTACACTTCCCAAACACCACTGCACTGCCCTAAACCGTGAAACACCATCCCCACACGATCACCTAAACTGCCCGAACACCACTGCACTGCCCTAAACCCTTAAACACCAGCCCCCACACGACCCCCTACACTGCCAGAACACCACTGCACAGCGCTAAACCCTGAAACACCAGCCCCATCACAACCCCCTACATTGCCCGAACAACACTGCACTGCCCTAAACCCTGAAACACCAGCCCCAGTATGACCCCCTACACTGCACAAACACCACTGCACTGCCCTAAACCCTGAAACACCAGCCAGCATGATCCCCTACACTGCCCGAACACCACTGCACTGCCCTAAACCCTGAAACACCACCCCCAGCATGTCCCCTACACTGCCCGAACACCACTGCACTGCCCAAACCCCTCAAATACTAGCCCTAGCACGACACCTATACTGCCCAAACACCACTGCACTGCCCTAAACCCTGAAACACTAGTCCCAGCACGACCCCCTGCACTGCCCGAACACCACTGCACTGCTGTAAACCCTGAAACACCAGCCCCAGCATGACCCCCTACACTGCCGGAACACCACTGCACTGCCCTTAAACCTGAAACAACAGCCCCAGCATGACCCCCTACACTGCCTGAACACCACTGCTCTGCCCTAAACTCTGAAACACCAGCCCCAGGATGACCCACTACACTGCCCAAACACAACTGCACTGCCCTAAACCCTGAAACACCAGCCAGTCTGACCCCCTACACTACCCAAACACCACTGCACTGCCCTAAACCCTGAAACACCAGCCCCAGCACGACCCCCTACACTACCCGGACACCACTGCACTGTCCTAAACCTTGAAATACCAGCCCCAGCACGACCCCCTACTCGGCCCGGACACCACTGCACTGTTCTAAACCCTTAAACACCAGCCCCGGAACGACCCTTTACACTGCCCGAACAGCACTGCACTGCCCTAAACCCTGAAACACCAGCCCCGGCATGACCCCCTACACTGCCTGAATACCACTGCCCTAAACCCTGAAACACCACCCCTGGCATGACCTCCTACACTGCCCGAACACCACTGCCCTAAACCCTGAATCACCAGCCCTGCATGGCCCCCTACACTGCCCGTACACTACTGCACTGCCCTAAACTCTGAAACATCAGCCCCCGCACGACCCCCTACACTGCCCCAACACCACTGCACTGCCCTAAACCCTGAAACACCAGCCCCCGTACGACCCCCTACACTGCCCGAGCACCAGTGCAGTGCCCTAAACCCTGAAACACCAGCCCCCCCACGACCCCCTACACTACCCGAACACCACTGCTCCGCCCAAAACCCTGAAACACCAGCCCCAGCACGACCCCCTACACTACCCAAATACCACTGCACTGCCCTAAACCCTGAAACACCAGCCTGCACGACACCCTACACTGCCCGAACACCACTGCACTGCCCTAAACCCTGGAACACCAGCCCCAGCATGACCCCATACACTGCCCAAACACCACTGCACTGCCCTAAAACCTGAAACACCAGCCCCAGCACGACCCCCTACACTGCCCGTAGATCACTGCCCTAAACCCTGAAACACCACCCCAGCACAACCCCCTACACTGCCCTAACACCACTGCCTTAATCCCTGAAACACCACCCCCAGCAGGACCCCCTACTCTGCCCGAACACCACTGCACTGCCCTAAACCCTGAAATACAACCCCCTGCACGACCACCTACTCTGCCTGAACACCACTGCACTGCCCTTAACCATGAAACACCACCCCCAGCATGTCCACCTACACTGCCCGAACACCACTGCACTGCCCAAACCCCTGAAATACTAGCCCCAGCATGACACCTACACTGCCCAAACACCACTGCACTGCCCTTAATCCTGTAATACCAGCCCCAGCACGACCCCCTACACTGCCCGAAGATCACTGCCCTAAACCCTGAATCACCACCCCCAGCACAACCCCCTACACTGCCCGAACACCACTTCTCTAAACCCTGAAACACCACCCCCAGCATGATCCCCTACTCTGCCCGAACACCACTGCACTGCCCTAAACCATGAAATACAACCCCCTGCACGACTCCCTACTCTGCCCGAACAGCACTGCACTGCCCTAAACCATGAAACACCACCTCCAACATGTCACCCTACTCTGCCCGAACACCACTGCACTGCCCAAACCCCTGAAACACTAGCCCCGGCACAACACCTATACTGCCCAAACACCACTGCACTGCCCTAAACCCTGAAACACTAGTCCCAGCACGACCCCCTACACTGTCCGAACACCACTACACTGCCCTAATCCCTGCAACACCAGCCCCAGCACGACCCCCTACACTGCCCGAACACCAATGCACTGCCCTAAACCCTGAAACACCAGACCCCAGCACGAACCCCTACACTGCTTGAACACCACTGCACTGCCCTAAACACTGAAACACCAGCCCTGCATGACCCCCTACACTGCCTGAACACCACTGCACTGCCATAAACCCTGAAACACCAGCCCCCGCACGACCCCCTACACTGCCCGAACACCACTGCACTGCCCTAAACCCTGAAAGTCCAGCCCCCCACGACCCCTACACTGCCCGAACACCACTACACTGCCCTAAACCCTGAAACACCAGCCCCAGTATGACCCTCTACACTGCCCAAACACCACTGCACTGCCCTAAACCCTGAAACACCAGCCAGCCTGACCCCTTACACTACCCAAACACCACTGCACTGCCCTAAACCCTGAAACACCAGCCGCAGCACGACCCCCTACACTACCCGAACACCACTGCACTGTCCTAGACCTTGAAACACCAGCCCCAGCACGACCCCCTACTCCGCCCGAACACCACTGCACTTTTCTAAACCCTGAAACACCAGCCTCGGCATGAACCTCTACACTGGCCGAACAGCACTGCACTGCCCTAAACCCTGAAACACCAGCCCCGGCACGACCTCCTACACTGCCCGAACACCACTGCCCTAAACCCTGAAACACCAGCCCCGCATGGCCACCTACACTGCCCGTACACTACTGCACTGCCCTAAACTCTGAAACACCAGCCCCCGCACGACCCCCTACACTGCCCCAACACCACTGCACTGCCCTAAACCCTGAAACACCAGCCCCTGCACGACCCCCCTACACTGCCCGAGCACCACTGCACTGCCCTAAACCCTGAAACACCAGCCCCCCACGACCCCCTACACTACCCGAATGCCACTGCTCCGCCCAAAACCCTGAAACACCAGCCGCAGCACCACCCCTTACACTACCCAAACACCACTGCACTGCCCTAAACCCTGAAACACCAGCCTGCACGACACCCTACACTGCCCGAACACCACTGCACTGCCCTAAACCCTAAAACTCGAGAGACACCAAAGACGTTCTTGTGCTATTAGAAGACCTTCCTTTTGACCCTAAACATCAACTGCTAATAAGTTGTGATGTTGAAAGTCTGTATACTAGTCTACCGCATACAGAGACTTTAAACATCATTGAGGAAGTCCTCTTCGATACTGATTGGGTGTATCAAACACCTAGAAACATCATCATGGAATGCTGCAATCTAGCATTGAGAGAGAACTTCTTTAAATACGAAGATACCATCTACCTTCAGAAGCACGGGACCAGCATGGGGAGCACCTTCGCTCCCAGTATAGCTGGTCTCTATGTGCATCACCTGGAAACAACTAGGATTTTACATCCTAATAACCCCTTCCATGGCCACATCAGTATCTGGAAAAGATACATTGATGACATACTGATCATCTGGGACGGCGATGAGGTTACCGCTAATCGATTTATGACTTGGCTCAACTACCAAGACGAATTTCTTAACTTCACCAGTACAATATCCAACAAGGAGTTGACCTTTCTTGATCTGAACATATCATCTAAAGATGGGGACTGTTGACTACGACTCACTTTAAATCCACAGCAAAAAACTGTCTTCTACTATATCAAAGTTTCCATCCCAAATACTTGCGAGACAATCTTCCTTATGGACAATTTTTGCATCTAAGACGCAATTGTACTGAAGTCGAAGATTTCAAAATCCAATCAGAAGATCTTAAAGCCAAACTTGCCAAAAGACAGTACCCAAAACGAATCATTGACAAAGCATATAAAAGAGCGCGCAACAATTGCAGAGAAAGCCTTCTAGAACCTACTACACCAAAACCCAATGAAAATCGGCCGTTCTGTATCACTACATACAACACCAATTCCAATAGAATCACCAAAATTGTGAACAAGCATTGGCGTATCCTGAACAGTGGAGGACTCAACCTCCCTAAACCCATTTTTGCTCACAGAAGAGGAAAAAGTATTTGTGATATGCTGGTCCACACAAGACCAAGCAATAATGAATCTACAGGCCAATCAACGTCTATGGCAAAAATCCAAGGACACCAGCCATGTGGAAGATGCAAAGTCTGCACTCTTACCAGCAAGAGTACAAGTATTACCTTTTTTGACGGCACCAAATGGGAGCAGAGAAAATTCACCACTTGTAATGGCAACAACGTTGTGTATCTTATCAAATGTCCCTGTCAACTAGAATATATAGGGATGACCACGCGATGTGTAAAAATAAGAATTGGAGAACATAAAAGCAACATCAAGTGCAAAAGAGGTGCCACGAAAATGGCAGCACACTTTATTGATTTTGCCCACACACCAGAAGACATATCATGGACAGTCATTGAACAAGTACCAAACGACAAGTATCTCTTTGAGAAAGAGCAAAGATGGGTACACCGCCTTAAGACCAATATCATAGGCCTAAATGACGATATTCCGTGGAGTCAGTTGTAACTACGATAAGAAAACTTTTCTATGAACTAATCACTCCTATTTTTTGGAGTATCCAGAATTTTCATTCTTTAATTTTCTAATTTTTTAATTTTTAATTTTTAATTTCAATTTTTCAGCCACTTTTTAATCATCTTCTGCTTATTACTCTTACATGATTTTTGCAGATATACAAGTGGTCCACCGTTCATGAATAACCAAGAAATAAAATATGTGGGACTCCTGAACTACATAAGTACTGATTTACCAATCCCAAAACCAGATTCCACATGCTGTTTTCATCTATTACGACAAAAAGTAATGATATATATAGTTTTTACATAGACTGATCTCGAACAGTCCTCATCTAAAGCATCTCATGCCATGGTCTGTGAATTTATGACTTATGACCCACTCGATCACGATCGAGTTACCTCACCTTGGCCATACGTCACAATGATTACGATGTGTCAACTACTGCCTCCTTTTTTCATCGAGTATTAACCCAGTGGAAATAATAAGTGAATAGTCATTGTTGAACCTGTATTCCCTTGAGAACGACAATGTCAATCCTTCGTACCAGGAAGTGATACATGAACTACTTCACTGATTCCGTTCCAGGCGGCCATTTCTATGTCTTTTACGTTCTAGTGGCGATAATCGGTGAATCAACTTCGCAACATTGTGCCATTTCATTTCCTTTTTTTGTTTTATTTAATTTATTAATTTTCGGACTAAGAAAAGACCCGCTTTTAGGACTCCCACTGTTTCACCAAGAACGATGTTTCAAAACTTTTATCTCTATACATTTTTTCTCACCAACCAGGAAGTAAACCACTGAGTCCTCGACAAGCCCATTTCGGGCGGCCATTTTCTAAAGCCTTTCACGCTCTAGTTGCTTGATCCTTTCCTTTCCCGCTTGCTTTCTGCCAATAAAAGCATTGATGCACACTTCCGTGTTTACATCCACGGAGCTACACGGAGGTACATGGAAGCGAGGAATGATCCTATAATCGTAAGTTGAGACTTGGCCAAGTCTTTAAACTAGGTCAGGGTGCCTGCAATTTCGCCGTTTTTCGGCGGCCCCCTCTCTCATTAACTAATACGATGTTTACCATCCCGCAGTGACTAAACCAGGCGCCCTCCCCTCCAGTGTGTGCTCGTGAAGCCTGCACATTACGCCTAACTAAAGTATGTACATTATGAATTTACATATAGCGAATGACTGTGGGCCATCACGCCTATTTAATATATACAGCTAGTGAATTCATACAGCAAAGTACTTAAATGTTTTGTGTTGTCCCCTTACATCGACTTTGTCGTAATTTTATGTATAGTTTGTCTTCTGTGTCTAACTACCTTTTCCTTTCCTTTTCTACAAAATTGGGTTATGAGTAAAATTTACCCTACCCACGTTGATATAGAATGAAAAATATATATTTAGAAAAATATATCACGAAAACAAAACAAAATGAATTCTAAATCAGATGAACCTGAAGTATGGTGATGTGTTAAATCCAACAGCGACAAAACTCCTTTGTATTGTTGCTTTTTCTTTTTTACAGATACCAAATTGGTCTTATTTCACTGGGGTCATTGTACCCTTGTTCACAGATCTTAAAAACTTTTTAAGGTCTGGTGCATCAGAATAATAGGCATACAAACCACATTACTAATTCCATTTAGTGCAAAAGGGATTATCTGTTGGTCCTGATGAGTAAAGCAGTGGGGACTGCTTACGAAACATGTTGACCTAGTAGGTAGCCACGAACTTGTGACACTTCCTACACTCTTCCCCATTTTTAACGCTCCCAGCTAGAGAACAGAATAAAATTGTTTTTTCTACTAGCCAGGGTCCTTTTAATCTTTATATCTTACACATAATCCTAACACTCACATCCCTTCACCACACATAGCCTATTTATCATAACAACAGTACTCCCACGTATTCGTAGGTAGTAGCACGCCCCGCCCCGTAGAGGGACGGGAAGACCCCCATGATGAAGCATGACACTATGGGATTCATAGTGTGTGAGGGGTATTTTAAAAACACATAGTGCTTTCCGTGACAGCTCATGGATCACTCAAATTCACCTTACTTATCATCACTTAAAATTATAAAAAAATAAATATTAGTAATTCTCACTTTTTTGATAGGGTAGAACCACTTTTGTTTATTACTAAACCCGAAAACACCAGCCCCAGCATGACCCCATACACTGCCCAAACACCACTGCACTGCCCTAAAACCTGAAACACCAGCCCCAGGACGCCCCCTACACTGCCTGTAGATCACTGCCCTAAAGCCTGAAACACCACCCCCAGCACGACCCCCTACACTGCCCTAACACCACTGCCCTAAACCCTGAAACACCACCCCCAGCATGACCCCCCACTCTGCCCGAACACCACTGCACTGCCCTAAACCCTGAAATACAACCCCTTGCACGACCACCTACTCTGCCCGAACACCACTGCACTGCCCTTAACCATGAAACACCACCCCCAGCATGTCCACCTACACTGCCCGAACACCACTGCACTGCCCAAACCCATGAAATACTAGCCCCAGCATGACACCTATACTGCCCAAACACCACTGCACTGCCCTAAACCCTGAAACACCAGCCCCAGCACGCCCCCCTACACTGCCCCAACACCACTGCACTGCCCTAAACTCTGAAACACCAGCTCCTGTATGACCTCCTACACTGCCCAAACACCACTGCACTGCCCTAAACCCTGAAACACCAGCCAGCATGATCCCCTACACTGCCCGAACACCACTGCACTGCCCTAAACCCTGAAACACCAGCCCCAGCACGACCCCCTACACTGCCCGAACACCACTGCACTGTCCTAAACCCTGAAACACCAGCCAAAGCACGACCCTCTACACTGCCCGAACACCACTGCACTGCCCAAACCCTGAAACACCAGCCCCAGCACGACTCCCTACACTGCCCGAACACCACTGCACTGCCCTAAACCCTGAAACACCAGCCAACATGATCCCCTACACTGCCTGAACACCACTGCACTGCCCTAAACCCTGAAACACCAGCCCCCAGTATGACCCTCTACACTGCCCAAACACCACTGCACTGCCCTAAACCCTGAAACACCAGCCAGCCTGACCCCCTACACTACCCGAACACCGCTGGACTGCCCTAAACTCTGAAACACCAGCCCCAGCACGACCCCCTACACTACCCGAACACCACTGCACTGTCCTAAACCCTGAAACACCAGCCCCAGCACGACCCCCTACACTGCCCGAACACCACTGCACTGTCCTAAACCCTGAAACACCAGCCCCGGCACGACCCTCTACACTGCCCGAACAGCACTGCACTGCCCTAAACCCTGAAACACCAGCCCCGGCACGACCCCCTACAGTGCCCGAATACCACTGCCCTAAACCCTGAAACACCACCCCTGGCATGACCTCCTACACTGCCCCAACACCACTGCAGTGCCCTAAACCCTGAAACACCAGTGTTAGAAATGGGATCTCTGGATGGCTAGGGCTTGCGCCAAAGCCAGGCAGAGACCACCACTCTATGTCAGGGCTGGGGAGTTACACGCCAAAGATAACCCCTGCTCACCCCCTTGGTAGCTTGGCACGAGCAGTCAGGCTTATCCCGGAGGCAATGTGTAAAGCGTTTGCGCGTGCATACAGCAACAACACCCTAGGCCCACCACAAAGGAAAATCCACACAAGGTTATATATAAAAAATAGCCTTTGTATTATAATAAACACATTAGATGATAATCACATAATTTACACGGTGCCAACTGGCACTGGGCAGAATTTTACAGGGGACTATTTACACAAGACAGGGCCACATGGACCACTGTCAGAATTAGCCCAAATCGCAAATTGTAAATGTAGAACATATACCAACTGGAGCACTGTTAGAATCGGGGGTCTCTGGTTGGCGCAGGTATGCACTTGCGACAAGCAGGGACCCTTTCCTCTAAGTCAGGGCGAAGGATTACTCTGCGAAAATAACCCCTGCTCACCCTCTAGGTAACGTGGCACGAGCAGTCAGGCTAGATTCCAGAGGGCATTAGGTTAAGCATTCAAGATGTCCCACACAATAACCACCAACCCACCACACAGAGACACAAGGCTGTATTTTTGTAAAAATATACTCTTTATACAAAAGGTTTCTTTAAGCAGGTTTTCAAAAATACAGTTCTTTACTCCAAATGGCGTTCCAGTTACTTGCAATACTTTTCAAAGAGTCCACAGTTCTTAAAAGGCACTTTTCAGGTTAAAATATGCTTCTTTTGGGGTCTGTGCGCTTCGTAGCGCCTTCGGTACGTTTCGTACGGGGTTTTAGGCGCGTCGTGCCATTTCTCACGCTTCTCGTGTGAGCACGCGTACGCTGGACTGAAGCCGTACGGACCGTACCCTCGTAGGTACGCGACGTACAAGTCCGGTACGCCTCTTGCCGAACCTCACGCTTCCCGCGTGAGCAACGCCTATATATTTACACCGGTACGGACCATACCTTCGTGGCGACGCTTCGCACAGCTGGTACGAACCGTACCAAAGCTCACGCTTCATGCGTGAGTAGCGTAGCGCGACGCTGGCACCGTACAAGCCCGTACAAAGCGAAGGAAGCTTCGTACAGGGGCGCTTCAGCACACAGTACCTGGTTCTTTGGGGGCAATGTTCGTGGCGGCCTCAGCAGTCCCGTAAAGGTCGTCCCACATCGCGTTGCAGTCCCGGCTCTTCAGCGGACGGCGATGCTTCGTGGGGCGCTCGGGGACCTCTCAGCACACAAAGAAGGGGTCAGAAGCAGGAGGGGCAGCTCAGGGGTAATCCTCAGCGGCGCAGCGCTGTCGGCTTCGGCCAGACGGCGAACAGGGTGCTTTGGGTCCTCAAAAGTGGTCTCGGCGGCGCAGGGTCGCAGAGGCTCGGCGCTTGGACACCAGTCGTCTCTCCTCACGTTGCGAGCTACGGTTCGAGGGGGCAGATGCTTGCTTTGATCAGACCAGGCGGGCTGGTTTTCACGGTGCTCACAGCAGCCCGGGCAGCCAGAAGTCGCGGTGCTCAGTGAGATGGGGCACACAGGTTCTCTGGGGTCAGCGTTGCAGGGTCACCCACAGCAGCTTCCTCTTCTTCCAGGGGAAAGGTAGCGCCCACTGTTCCTGGGGCGCAGTTCTGGGGGCAAGTTCACAAGCAAGCCTTTGGAGATTTTTTGTAAAGCACAAGTTGAATAAAAGTCTTCTTCAGTCTTTTCCTCTCCTTCCAGCAGCAAGGCACCCACCACAGGCCAGTCTCTCAGGCTTAGAGACAGTACTCCTCCATGCAGCTTTTCCAGGTCCTTCTCTTCAGGCAGAGTTTCTTCTTGGCGCAAACAGGATCTGATTTCTTAGGAGCAGGGCTCCTTCTTTTATACAGCACTTCTTTTGTTCTCGGTCGCCAGGGGGCCTGGGCCTGGCTCAGTCCGGTTTTGGAGCACTTTGTTGTGGTGACTCTGCTCTTTCCTTTCAGCAGCAGGGCAGAGACATCAGCCGCTCCACAGGGGGCGGAGCCGGCATTGTGGTGGCAGAGCACAGGTCGATTCAGAGTCAAGGTGTACTCCTCCCTCCCATCCTGGTGTAATCTCTCTACCCACTACCTGGCAGCCAGCCTGTCTCATGGAATTCCCCAGCCCTGATCCCCACTGAAACTAGGCAGCACACACACACACAGCAGAGGCGGACTGAAATGGCCAGGTCAGTAAATACTAACTTTCTAAAAGTAGTATTTACAAACACAGGATATTAAAATAAACTTTACTAAAAGAAGTATTTTATTATTATGAGTTCAGGCATACTAAACTTGACTTTTTACCATGCTCTATGAGTCCACTGGGATTACAGCGTGTAGTAATTCCAGCAGCCCATTCTGGCCTATGGAGAGCAGGTAGCCTTCAATAGTGAAAAACGAAAATGGCTGTAATTCACTATTAAGACATGCCACACACATCAGGGCATGTCCTACCTTATGCCTACAATGCACCCTGCCCTTGGGCCTACCAGAGGGGTGACTAATATGTAGTTAAGGGGAGGTTTAGGGACTGGCAAGTGGGTGCACTTGCGCAGTCAGCGCGACAGTACCAGACTGCACGCAGGTTCTGCAGTGGCAGACCTTAGACACATTTTACTAGGCCGCTTCTGTAGGTGGCACAACCAGTGCTGCAAGCCCACCAGCAGCATTTGTATTTACAAGCCCAGGCACTCCTGGTGCACTTTACTAGGGGCTGATAGTAAACCAAATAAGCCAAATATGGACACCAATCAATGTATACATTTTTCATAGGGAGAGCATATGCACCTTAGCACTGATCAGCAGTGGTAAGGTGCCCAGAGTCATAAAACAGCCAACAACAGGTCAGGAATAATACAGGAGGAAGGCAAAAAGTGTAGGGATGACCCTGCAGAAAGGGCCAAGTCCAACAAACACAAATTACACTGTAGCGCACAACCAGTAACTACTGGCGCAATAATGACCTCAGCATTATCACAATAGAATCAGGTATCAAACCTATCCTGTATACATCACAGGGGCATAAACACATTATGCAATTTTTCATAAGTCTAACGCATTAGACCTTACCTCCTAAGTATAATTACACTAGGGGCGTATATCGCACAGGGAAGTATAATCTCCCTAACATAAACCTAAACAGGTAAAACAACCTCCTATGCAGAAATCATATCTAGAGGTATAAAACACAGGGTGCGCAAAACATACTATACACGGTATATCTCCTAACACCATAAGCATTAACACAGGGTGCGCAAAACATACTACACAAGGTACATTTCCTAACACCATAAGCATTAAACCACAATAGTACTTCAATCATATTAGGGTCCAGGTTGCGCAAGAACCTAAACGTAGCAGCTGCCCACTACTGATGGGCAGCTGGGGACAAGAACAGGGCCTAAACGCTGCAGCTGGCACTAAGTGCTGCGCAGCTGTGGAAGTCAAATATTAGGAAACCAATGGCCCCCGCGTTGGAGCCATCTAGCTCAGAAAACAAACATGTCCCCAGGGAGTGCACGGGCTCCTGAAATCAATATGCGCAAGCTAGAGAAAGCGCTGGCCCCCTAAGCACTGTGGAGCGCACTGGCGCTTTTAATGAATGAAATGTGCAGTTGTTGGAGCCACGGAGGCTCTAAAAATAACATGCCCCCAAACGTTACAGCTGACCCCTGCAAGGTGGGGCAGCTGGAGAACACTGGCCGATATGGGGCAGCACGGGCCCTCGTGACCCCCACAGGGGCCCTTTAAACAAAGTTGGCCAAACGGTGGAGCCACCTAGGCTCTATAAACAAAGACATGCCGCCTTTGTTGGAGCCACCTCGGCTCTGAACCAACATGGCCCATGTTGGAGCCTTCAGGGCTCTGACAACAAATATGCCCCCCTTGTTGGAGCGACCCGCTATCAGACGGGGCCGCACTGATTATGTGCCTCCACCAGGCACCAGGCACTACACCAACGAAAACCCAGAGCCCCACTCAGCGGCTGGGGGCAGGACTCCTCCGGTCGCCTCTAGCTTCATCCGGGCCCCCTGTCTTCAGGGGCGCATGCAGGGCTCCCACCGCCACACAGGAGCCCTGCTTTAGCGGACGCTGCCTCCCCATTTCACCCGGGCCCCCTCCTGGGACCCGGGACTCTCGGAACATACGCGGTGCTCTCTCAACTCATGGGAGCCCAGCGAGGCCTCACAGTCTTCCGGGCCGCCTTCTCTCGGTCGGGTGGAAATGACGCCCGCGAGGCCCCGCCCCTGTCCTAGGCAGACGTGTCTGGCTTCCGGTTTTCGCCCGGGCAGCAGCGGTGATTTTGAAGACAGGCAAATCGCGGGGTGGGCACCCGCGACGTAAAAGAAATAAACGGGGTGGGCACCCGCAACGTAAATAAAGAAATTAGAAAGGCGGCCATGACGCGGGGTGGGCACCCTCGATTCCAAATGAAAGTACAATCGGACAACGAGGGGTAGGCTCCCTCCGAAGTCAAAACATGAAGAGGGGTGGGCTCCCGCGACCACAACGAACACCGTGGGGTGGGCACCCGCAAAAGGACATGATGCGGGGCATCGCTACGCTGGGGATTCCCTCCAAGCAGATCGCAGCCCAGCGCTGCCAGCAGGAAACACAGCGCCCAGCAGAGGGTGAAACAAAGCGCTCACCAGGCGCTAGGAGTAAAGTACAAAGTCCTCAGCAATCAAAATAAGTCTTTAGGAAGGAAGGGCAAGGACAGTCTCCCAGCCATCCTCAGGCCAGGCAGGAGGGTCTAGAAGAAGTCCTCCAGCATCCAGGGCATCCAGGGGCTGGGCAGGGCCCAGGGAGGCAAGCCTTCCTCTGAGCCCCAGCAGCAGCACGCACCTGGTAGTTTCTAGTCCAAGAACAAGAACAAGAACATTTTCGTGGGGTCACAGCCCCTCTTTTATACACAGAATCCTTTGTCTCCTAAGGTGCAGGGAAGGGGCGAACCAGATGCAACTGGTTCCTGAGCACTTTGTTTTACTCAGCCCCTCTCCCTATTCACAGGACAGGCCAGGGACATCAGACACCCCACAGGGGGTGGAGCCAGCATTGTGGAGGGAACGCCCAGCCCTATTCAGTTCCCAGGTGTACTCCACCCTGCCATCACATGCAGATCTCTCCATTCACCACCGGGGCAGACCCATCCTGACTCCTGGAGCCAGACACACCAGCCAGTCGCAAGCCAGACAGTCACTGCACATTTATCACACAGACATGCCAGCTTCTAGAAGTGGCACTTCTATACTAGACACCGTAACGCCGCACACATCATCGCGCAGCATTCAATCTCACGAGTTCGCACATACCAAACTCGACCCTGCACTCCTCTCACATCAGGACTTAACACGGTCACTCAGATCCCCCATGCATTCCTATGGGAGGGCAGGTAAGTCTCACTAAAACATACACAGAGCGCACGTGCTTTCCAATGGGACACAGTGTAAAAGCGCCTAGAGGCCTAAAACCACTAGTACAACATAGGAAAAAGGCTAGGATAAATGCAAAAAGTTCTAGGGGTGATCTTTCCAGAAGGGCCAAGTCCAACACTACCCCCTTCCAGCCAAAACGCAGGGCAGACCAATCACCACTGTTATGGTCTTCCCTGCTTGGGGCGATAGAACATGGACGCAGGCCCGCACTGCAGGGACACCCTCCGGTTCTACGCCATTCTGAATCAACGTGGTTCCATCTGAAAAAAACAAACCAAAAAAACTCAGGCCCAATTAGGCTACCCCACTGGTACTACCTAGTTGTCCACGGCCAGGACCAGGCCCTAGGCCACCCAGATACCACTGGTCCTTGCCAAACCCAGAGTGGGGGGTAGTAACCCCTCGCATACAAGCCATTCTCCAATCTTCCTCTCAGTGTAGTTCCAAACTACCACTGATCCTTCAACCTAGGGTCCGCACCCTCAGGCTGACCAGAGGTCACGGGTAAGAATGCCCCACCCTACCTCTACTTCTGGGGTTCCGCACCCTCCCAGGGAAGCACCCACCAGAACACAACTCTCCCACCAGTTCAGGACCTCTCTCCATCAACTGGTCTACCACCTGGGATCCACATTCACCGGATGCACCGGGGTCAGAGGCGAGGCCGTCCTCCCTCTGGACCCCCTTCCAGAGTTCCGCACCCTCCCAACTGGAGTGGTAGCCCTAGAAGGCAAACCGGCCAGGACACTGATTACAGCCCCCTGATGTCCAGATCCGGAAACACCGACTACTGGCTCCCCAACCGAGGGACGTACCCTTTGGTCAGATGCCTGGCGAACCAGGACTTACCAAGGGTGACACATAATTAATGGGTCGTGTGACAGTCTGCCTGGCGCTGATCTCACGACCTCCTGTCCATCTGACAGTGCGTGCAGACCCCCCAGGACAGAAGTGGCGACACCATGGTCACTCAAAGGCGACTCAGGCATCCCGGCTGGTCCCTGACCTACTGGTTCCCACTGGGGACTCCCTCCCCCTCTCACCCCTCCCTCTGGACTTCCGCACCCTCCCAACTGGAGCGGTACCGCCAGACACCAGAACTACTGGAGCTCTGCTTACAGACACTCCACATCCTCTAGACACTGGGAGATCCTCCTCAAATGACCTATTGGTACAGCCTAGGCCCCCGACCTGATGTTCCCTAAAGAAACCATCCAGGCCCTGAGACTGGGTTTCGGGCACCTGGAGACACGCAGTCCCACCCACTCCTTCTCTGCAGAGTCAGGACGTGAGCCCCTACACCGAGAGCTAGCTGGGCTACTCTGAACCTCTTCCACCACGCTGGGCTGGAAGACACCTCAGCCACTACTTTTGGAATCACTCCCCAATGCAAGCTCCCTATTTCAGTTACACCCAAGTATTCAGCAAGCTCCTTATCTCAGAGAACTCACGCTCACCTGTCCAGTGCAACACACCATTCATCCACACACACACCCCCCAGACTGGTAAGACAGTTTCTACCGCACCTGATTTCTCAACCTGACCACCACGTGACACAGGTACCATTACTCCAGGAACTGGGAATGGGACGTTCACATTCATCCAGCGCATTACACATTCATCCCCACCCCTCCCAAGACTGGCAAGACAGTTTCTACCGCCCCTGATTTCTCAACCTGACCACCACGTGACACAGGTACCATTACTCCGGCAACTGGGAATGGGAATACATGCACTGGACACACATCTGATGCCACCACTGGATCCCACCCTTACTGGTGAATCCAGAAAACACACTACACCTAGGGGATGATCTACCCTCCCGAGCTAGTGACTCCATACCAACTAAGTCCCCACTGTAGGCCAACCCAAGAAATAGCAAACAGCACAGGGGCAGTTACCTCCTCCAGCTTCTACTGCAGGCCAACCTAAGAAATAGCTGTCTGCCCAAGGGCAGTTACCTCCTCCAGTTTCTGGTTTCTGTCCTTGGCAGGACACCCAACTCAAAGTGCACAAGAAACACATTTCCACAGAGATGATACTTAAAGCAAACTTAGAACAATAATCCCGTTCGATCCCACCGCTGATCACCAATGTTAGAAATGGGATCTCTGGTTGGCTAGGGCTTGCGCCAAAGCCAGGCAAAGACCACCACTCTAAGTCAGGGCTGGGGAGTTACACGCCAAAGATAACCCCTGCTCACCCCCTTGGTAGCTTGGCACGAGCAGTCAGGCTTATCCCGGAGGCAATGTGTAAAGCGTTTGCGCGCGCACACAGCAACAACACCCTAGGCCCACCGCAAAGGAAACTCCACACAAGGTTATATATAAAAAATAGCCTTTGTATTATAATAAACAAATAAGATGATAATCACATAATTTACACGGTGCCAACTAGCACTGGGCAGAATTTTACAGGGGACTATTTACACAAGACAGGGCCACATGGACCACTGTCAGAATTAGCCCAAATCGCAAATTGTAAATGTAGAACATATACCAACTGTAACACAAATTACACTGTAGCGCACAACCAGTAACTACTCGCTGTAGGAGAGTGGCATCGACTGCATAGTTGCCCCCAACGTTTTGCTGATGTTTTGACTGTTTTATGACTCTAGCCAGGCTGTGGCCCTGCTATCCAGTACCCCAGCCTATCTGCTTCTTCTCTAAACTGATGTGAGTACCCTAGGTACCTACCAATTGGATACTGAGGACACCCTGTCAGCCCCTTGAAGATGGTACCTTAGGTACCCAGGGCATGGGTCTCTCAGAGGTCTACCAGGGGCTGCAGCACTTATTGTGCCACCCCTGGGACAGCCATACAAACTGACCCCACCAGACCACTACTGTAGTCTGGGTAAGGTGGTGGTGCTTGCACCGCTTACAGGGATATAGGTATCCTGTATCCCACTTAAAACAACACATATATCCTTATAGGTCACCCCTAAGGCAGGCCTTGCTAATCCTAAAAGGCAGGGTGCTGAGATATGTGTGAGGGGGAACCCCTACCTGAGTAGGGCCCCTCTGCAACCTTCGTAAAACTATTGCTGGGTTGTTTGTAGTGCAGCCATACCATATACTTAGGCTTTCCTGTTTTCAGTTTCTATTTTTGGTGAATTCTGGTGGTGTTTTTTCAGTGTTTTCCAGTGATTTCAAAACCTCAAAAAAACAGTGCTTTTCAGTGGTTACTCATTTTCGCGCCATAAAAAACAACTGAAACTGTGTTTTACCGGTGTTTATGGAACGCTTTGCGTTCATTATTGCTTGCTTTCTTCATTGATGCATGGTATATAGACAGTGTACGTACAGTGTAGATGAGGTCCAAATACATTTTTACAACTCGAAGGATAAGTCAGCACTTTCTGAAATTTGCCTGAAAAGGGTGGCTCTGTGCAAGGCACACCTCTTGAACTGCGGGGTACAGAGAGAACGTTTTGGAAATGAGAGATTTCTGGGGGTTGTTGGTCGTTGTAGGCAAGGCAGGCAGTTCTCATAGTTCATTTAGAATCAATGTGTTTTCATTTGAAGAAAGTGAGAGCTTGGTGAAATGTTCATGGTTTTGGGCACTCCTCCCAAATCATGTATCATGTAGCTAGGCTGGTTTTCACTGCTGTTTTTTTTCCACTCTGAGATTTATATAGTGCTAACTCGATCTGAAGGTATTGAAGCGCTTCACATGAGCACCTGTTGCGTTATACAAGGGCACATTCATTTTTGTTAGGGACGGGTAGATTACATGATTTGCCCAGAATCACAGGCTGTTGAGCGTCATTGCCGAGACTCTGACCACTGTTCGCCAGATTTGAGGTCCACCTCCCTAATCATTAGACTACATCCTCTCCTGCTGTTATTTTCAAGGTTTATGGAAGCGCTACGATAATTATCGCCGGCTAGCGTGGATTTTTATCGCTGAGATAGCGTGCTATTAGCAACGCTTATCTCAAAAGCGATAAAAAATCCTAGCGCTAATTGCCAAACGTGAGATTATCGCTGGAAACCCAGCGATAATCCCACTAAGTTTGGCGATAGCTTGCTGATAGGGCCTCACATACTTAGCCATGATATCCACCTTACATAGGATATCATGGCTAAGTCAGTTTTAAAGCAGGCGTAAGGAAATTAGCAATAACAGAGGTTATCGCTACTTATCTTGTCGCTATGCTGCTTTGCGTGAGGCTTGATAATAGGAGAAATGTCCTTAGTGACATTTCTCCCGTTATCCTGGGGAGGAACGCCCACTTTGCATCTCATTAGAGATGCAAAGATGGGCGTTAGGAATTCAGGCGCTAAGGCAAGGTTTCACGCGATAGCGTGACCTTGTTAATATAGCGATAAAATTATCGCCGCTTTTCGGCCGAAACCGGCCACAAAAGCGGCGATAATTTTATTTCGCCGCCTTGTAGATATGCCCCTTATTTTGGGGCATATTATCAAGACAGGTGATAAAATTATCGCCGCTTTAGCGGCATAAAACTGCTGCTAAAAGCGGCGATAATGGGCTTGATAATATGCTCTAAGGAATTCCAATTGAAGCCCATGTTAGATGTGAAGGACGTCTAACCTGAGCTTCAATTGGAATTCCATAGAGCATATTATCAAACCCATTATCGCCGTTTTAGCGGCAGCTTTCTGCCGCTAAAGCGGCGATAATTTTATCGCCTGTCTTGATAATATACCTCTTAGTTATTGTCTTATAGATCGCAAACTCCACCCAATGCTGTTTCTGAGCACTGTACAGAGGAGAGGTGTCAGAGCACAAGGCAAAAGTCAACAATGTGTTTTGATTGGTTTATAAAAGAACACATTTTTTACTGTATAACATTGGTTTATAGATACAGAGGTTTACAGTACATGGAATGCATACATTTTTCCAGATGGTTAAATGCATATTTAGTGGAAGATAACGTGGTTTAAAAAACAAACAGTTTCATCGTTATTGTTTTAGTCTGCACGTTTTAGTTCATTCTGTATGCTCTGTCTCTAGTTTTAAGCACTTTTTGGTCCAGTCCCGATGTGAGAATCTATCAGTGCTCATGGCTGAAATGATTAGGTCGAGCTTTATAGCACATCACACCTCCTGCCTGTCCTTTGGGACTCGAGCCATCTTCTTCTTCACTAGAGAGAGAGGGCGCATCCCCTGTCAGAGGGATCAGGCAGGCTGTAACCCCATTTCCAAGAGCCTCGGAGAAATTGCGTCATACGTTTTCTACGCTGGAAAGACGACCCCGCACACGCCCAAGCTCTCTTTTCGGCGGGGCCTCCCTGTTTTGTCCGCAAAATGGTTTTCTTTAGTTTACCTCATACAGATACCCAACTTGTCTTCCGTAGCGACCTTAGCTTGGTAATTGTGTTCCATGCATTGCAATGCAAAAGTGAGTTGGAACTCTCAGTCAAATTTCAAATGATACAGTAGAAGCTCTGCAAAATAAGAATCGAACTTTGAAAACAATTTTCGGCCCTTGTCACGTATCAATCCTGATATATTTCTATGTGCCTCTTATAAATCCACATGGTGGGCACAGGAAATTAATTTACATCTTTCGATAGGACCTGTACAGTGAGGAGAGGTCAGCATTTCCTTAAGAAGCTTAAGGACACCTAGGAAGTCTTTCTGTCGCCAAGCTAATTTTATTTAAACAATGAACACACTGTCACACTTTGATGTGGCTGCAATCTGCACTTGTTGTGATATTCATTATCCTAAGGAACAAGGTCGGCCGTTTGAACTTGAGCACTTGAGGAAAAACTGTGAATAGGTTAGTCTGCGCCCTGCTGCTACGTATACACTGCCTGATGCCACGCATTCCTCCAGGGGCATCCATTGCTAATCCCTTTCAAGCGTGTATTCCGAACACCTCGCGGCTGTTGGTGGCATGCCCCCATTGTCATTCCCCGTCCCCCTACACTTCCCCAGTGTGTTACCAAACAAAAGCCCGGGCCCTCCCCTTTCACGGAACTGCGTGCCTACGGGCAGTGCGCCCCGAGCTCTCGTTGTGAGTGTGCTACAAGCAGACACGCATTTGTTACCAGTGGCGTAAAGACCCACGTCACGACTCACGTGCCGTAGTTCCGGCAAGGGAACCCCCGGTCCCTGACTGCCGTTCGGACAGCGAAAGGCAGGAACCATCGAGGCCTCAGTGCCACTGCTCCTGCTGCATTAGTGATCGCCACGCCCCTGCTTATTATGTGCACTTGCTGTCAATGTAGCTACTGAATCAGAAAGTGGGATATTTTAAATTTCTTTCAGTCCGTTACTCCACTGTCAGAAACATGCATTTAAATCTGCTGCTACTTGTAAACCCTCAGCCACAAGCTTCATTTACTAGACTGGCCCCTTCTTGAAGGGTTCACTTCCCGACGCTCCATCCAGCAGTAACTAGTTCTGTTCAGTATTGAACAAGGAAGTGTCCTGTTCCGCTCGAGGCTGGCAGGCTATAGCAGTATACTTGAAACGGGCCAAAACTGCAAGCAACGAAGACTGTTTCTGCGCTCAGCCCCGCCACCAGGGGCTCTGAGAAGGGGCGAAAGAAGAACAAAGCCTCGTTATGTAAATGGTCTTTTTAAAGACCTGTGAAGTACTCGGGTGCGGCCGCAGTCAGACAGATGGCAGACCACAACAGCTGCTCTCCCCGTCAACTATGAAAATCAGTGACACTCGGTTTAAACCGGGTCAGCTGATTTTCATCCGGTAGGGTACTGTCAGTCAGATTCGGTTTAAACCGAAATCCGGACAGCCTACATATACTCTTAACCGCTTTATAAGAAATCACGATAACGTGATAACTTAAGAGTGGCTGCACAGAACCATGTCGTGTTTGGTGTCAAACATGTAGGAATCATACCCCCAATCCAACCATGGGAGTGAGGGTATGATTCCCCCCTGCTAGAGGGGCGATATGGTAAAAGCAGCAGATTTTAGACACCAATTTAAAAGTGCACACGTAGTACAAAATAGATGCTACCCGCCACCCACACGACTTTGGCTGCCTGTTGCTGGGCAGAACTCCAGCCACGGCAGCTGGACAATAGGGATCTTGTTGCAGGGAGGTGCTCCCACCTCCCCAGACAGTCTATGTGGATTGGAACTGGGTGGGTGCACCATAGGATGTCTTTCAGACTTGCACGTAGGCTTCTCCAGTGCCTACTTCTGCATACACTGCCTCAAACCAGTTCAGGGGCATCCTGTCCCCTGCCCAGGTGGGAAACCACACAAAGGGGAGAGGGTGTAGCCACCCTTTCCCGCCTGAACTCTCATTGGTGGGCTCTGATCTGGACACTCCCCTAATCTTTGGATAAAGGTGAATACAGGGTCCCCAGAGCCTCAGATTATTCTTGGAATTTACAGACTTGAACTTCGACTTGCTGCCGCACAGCGGAATGAAGAAATCTCCCTTGGGGTAAAGGAGTTACCCCCCTGCTTGGCAGGCACCTGAAACACTGCAAGTGACCCGGTTGGAACTTTGCTGCTCCTACGGACATCGACGACTCTTTCCTACCTTGAGGTGGGTTTCCAAGCATCCCAGAGGCCAGTGAGTGTGCACAGCAAAGCTCATCACCGTGGACCCCGTGGGTGCCGAGATCCCCAATATCCCAGGACGCCGGCCACCTCTTGCACAGCACACGAACCCGACGAGTGGGGAAGTTTTGCTTTGGCCCATTATTGAGCCAACCGCTCAGCATTATCTGTGCCAAAGATCGACGCCCTAGCCCGCTCCGGCGACCCGTGGGCGAACCTTAACGCACGCCAAATTTCTGCCTCCCGCGGATCCTTGTCTCTCGACTGGTGGACCCTGGCGGAGGTCAATCTTCACTTCCAAGAGTTCCCCTGGTGGCTCCAGGCCTGCTCTTCAGTCTCCTTGCTGGAGACCTCGCTCAGACCTTGTGGGTCTGCACCAGTAGCTGTTTTGTGATTTTTGCGTGGGTTCCGGTTGCCAAGGCTTAGTGGACCCTGCAGGAAGCTGGCCTTCCTTGAAGCCTCCTGGACCCCGTGGTTGACGATCCAAGCTACCCATCTTCCACCTGGAAGCACCCGACATTGAAGGGCTCTTTCTCCTGAGCCCCCTGGTCACTGTGCCGTGACCCAGACTCTGTCCCCTCTGCTTTCAGGTCCTTCTCTTCAAGATCTACATCTTCAATCTTCACGACATCGACGACGCTTCTTGCTAGCAGCAGTTCTTCATGTTTTGCCATTGAAAATCAGCCCGCTACCCGACATTGAAAACGACCTATGCACCCGGCTTCCCTGGGGCAGGTAACAGTGGTACCTCGGTACTCTCGTGGGTGTAGGACCTTCAAAAGCTTAACTCTAAAGTCTTGAACTTGAACTCCTGCTAGAAGTGTTTTTAATCTTGTAAAATTCAACCGTGACATTCTCCATAGGCTTTAATGGAGATCCCGACAGTAGCTTCTACCACTGCACGCGTCTCCCGTGGGTCCCCTTCCTCACTACCTTGGGTGGTTTCACAAGGGGCCAGCGACCCTAAATGCCCTAGGCATTGTCTGTAGAATTGTCGTAGTTCTTATACCACTATTTTGATATATGGTTTGGTCCCCCCCTGGGGCCCTATGATTCCAGTGCTATTTATTTTAACTATCAATGCTTATTTGAATTGTATCTTTACCTCCAGCCTCATAAAGAGACTAGTGGGATTATTCTTAGAATAAATACATATATTTTATATATATCTACCTGTGTGGACTACTCTTTCATTTGGTTATTCAAGAGGTTATCTATGGTAAAACAATAAGCTTAACACTCCTTCAAGACTTAGCCTGAAGGCTGCTCTCCACAGCTACCACTAGGATAGCATTCTTTAAAGGTTGTCTTTTAACCTATCACCATAAGAGTCGAATTGGACTGGTGCAAGGTGTCCCCTATAACTAGTGGACAGCATATGCCAGGCCAACTTCTCACATTGGTGTGCAGCGGTTGGATTCAAGCTTGCCATTGTTATCCCAGATAACAAATTGAATTTCTAAAGTGAAAGCCACTTGGTACTAAAGGTACATATAAATTTAAGCTTAGAATACAATAAGTTCTACTGAACTTAGAAGTTGTGTGTAGAGGGCTTAGCACACCTTGACAACAACTCAAGAAAGGGTTCAGTAGGCCACATCTAGTGTAGGTAGATACACCAGTACCACTACACTAGAAATGTCTTTAGGTTCAGGAGCTCATAAGGCCGTGGAAGGACCACAGAGGGTCCCAGTCAACAAGTATGACAACCTCGCTTTTGCTGAGCTTAGGGAGATGTGCACTACTAGACAACTGAAGAAAACCAAAGGTGCCAGCACTCAACGTCTCAGGGAAATCCTGCTCATTGCAGACTTCAAGCAGACTCTAGTGTCTGAGGGGGTAGACAGGTTGGGTGGGCATCCCACAGAAGAGGACACTCAGATAGTGAACTCTGATGAGGACCAGGAAGAGGAAGTTGAACTTGACATGGATGAACCAGACAACTCACATCATGGAAGTGATGGCCCAAGAGGCACTCCCTCCATCCCTAATGGGAGAGTGGTGGATACAAACAGAAGGAAGAGATCCCCCTCAGAGGGGTCTAACGATTCTGGGAGATCCAAAAGGACCTCTGCCTCTTCTCATAGAAGAGAATACTCCCAAGAGAGGAAATGTAGATTGATCCAGTTTGAGCAAGCCAAGCTTCAGCTCAGAAGAGAACAGTTAGCATTAGACAGGGAGTCCCTGGAGCTTCAGAAAGCTTCAAGAAAATGGGGTCTAGAGACCCCTGGTGACAGTAATAATACCCCTAGAATTAGAGAGAAAGCTCCTGACAATAGGAACCTGCATAAGAGTGTGCCCCCCTATCAAACAGGAGATGACATCCATAAGTGGATCACTGCACTTGAGAGGGCCTGTAAAGTTCAGAGGGTCCCAGTAGAGCAGTGGGCAGCAATCTTATGGCTCTCCTTTGCAGACAAAGGAAGAGACAAGCTCCTCTCTGTTAGGGAAGAGAATGCAGATGATTATTATATCGTGAGAGATGCTTTGATAGATGGGTTTGGTCTAAGCACTGATCAATACAGGTTAAAGTTCAGAGATATCCAAAAAGCACAGAATCAAGATTGGGCAGACTTTGTAGATTGTGCTACTAAGGCTCTGGAAGGTTGGTTAACTGGCAGTAAAGTAAATGATTACCAAGGATTATACAATCTCATCAAGAGGGAGCATATCCTTAATAATTGTCAGAATCAGCTATTGCATCAGCACCTGGTGGACTCAGATCTGACCTCTCCCCAAGAATTGGGAAAGAAGGCAGACAAGTGGGTCAGAACCAGGATCAAGCAAAAGGTCCAGCCCTTGGGGGGTGCAACTAAAAAGGAAGATGCCAAAAACTCTGAGAAGGGTGGGGAAAATGGAAAAGACCAACAGTCTTCAACAGGCCTCTAAAAATCAGCATCTGATAATTCCCAATCCAACCAAGCTAAACAGCCAAGGTGTAAAATCTGTAAACAGAAAATCCATTGGACTTCAGACTGTAATAAGGCCAAAGACTCCACACATACCACTACACCTGCCCCTAAGGCATCTGTTCCCCCTAGTCCAGCTATAGGTGGTGGTACACAGAACAAGGGTTTAGTAGGGTTGACCCTGGGATCTGGAGAGGACTCTGGCCTAGTCAGAATGCCTACTCAGGCTGTATTGGTTTGTGATGGGGACCTGTCCCTAATTGTGAGTCCCAGTGGTCTGGGCAAATACAAGCAACAGCCTAGAATAAATGGAAGGGAGTCTCAAGCTTACAGGGACACAGGGGCTAGTGTCACCATGGTGACTAAGGACCTTGCGGACCCTAGCCAGATCATACTTGGAGAAACTTACCAAGTGACCAATGCAAGTAATGTCAGTACTAACCATGCTCTGGCAGTTGTTAACTTCTCTTGGGGAGGGGTAACTGGCCTAAAGAAGGTTGGGGTGAGTGCAGACCTACCAGTAGAATGTTTGCTAGGGAATGATTTGGAGACCTCAGCATGGGCTGAGGTGGAGCTGAATACCCATGCAGCGATGCTGGGTATCCCTGCAGAAGTGTTTGCCCTGACAAGGTCAAAAGCTAAGCTGACAGAAACTGAACAGGCCTTGGATCCTGGAAAAATGGACCAAGGACCTTTCAAGAGAAGGAGTAGCAGGGATAAGGCAGTGCCTTCCCCCCAGGATCAGTCTGAAGAGACTCTTAAAGCAGAAGAGGATCTGACACCTGAAGAAGGAACTGTCCCAGATGAACTTGAGCCTGATCAGGTTGAGTTCTTGGGGACAGGGGGACCTTCTAGGGCAGACTTGCGCCTGGAGCAGTAGATCTGCCCCACTCTTGAACCCCACAGACAGCAGGCTGCTGCTGAAGCTGCTGGGAATGCTAGTGGAACCCATAAGATGTATTGGGATGATGGACTCCTGTACTCTGAGGGTCGAGACCCCAAGCCTGGTGCAGCCAGGAGGTTGGTCATACCTCAGAAGTTTAGGGGTTTCCTACTCACACTGGCCCATGATATTCCCTTAGCAGGACACCTTGGCCAAAATAAGACCAGGGACAGAATTGTCCCTCACTTTCATTGGCCTCAGATGAGTGAGGACTGTAAGCGTTTTTGTAGCTGTTGCATTACCTGCCAGGCCAGTGGCAAGGCAGGTAAATCCACAAAGGCCCCCCTGATACCACTACCTGTGGTGGGGGTTCCCTTTGAACGGGTAGGGATTGACATTGTTGGTCCCCTTGACCCACCAACAGCATCTGGACACAGGTTTATTCTGGTGTTAGTGGATCATGCCACCAGATACCCAGAAGCTATTCCCCTTAGGACCATCACAGCACCTGTGGTGGCAAGGGCCCTCCTGGGAATCTTTTCCAGGGTGGGATTCCCTAAGCAGGTTTTGTCTGACCGAGGTACAAACTTCATGAGTAGTTACCTCAAAGCAATGTGGAAGGAGTGTGGTGTCAACTACAGGTTCACCACCCCTTATCATCCTCAAAGCAATGGGCTTGTTGAGAGATTTAACAAGACCCTAAAGGGAATGATCAAAGGGCTCCCAAAAAAGCTTAGGCGAAAATGGGATGTTCTCCTGCCCTGCCTTCTCTTTGCATACAGGGAGGTGCCACAGAAAGGGGTTGGTTACAGCCCTTTTGAACTTTTGTTTGGTCACCTTGTCAGAGGGCCACTCTGTCTAGTGAAGGAGGGATGGGAGTTACCTCTCAAACCCCCTAAACAGGATATTGTGGACTATGTACTTGATCTCCGCACCCGGATGGCTGAGTATATGATGAAGGCGACAAAAAACCTTGAGGCAAGTCAGGAATTGCAAAAAGCCTGACATGACCAAAAGGCTGTACTGGTGGTGTACCAGCCAGGACAGAAGGTATGGGTGTTGGAGCCAGTGGCCCCAGCAGCCCTCCAAGACAAATGGAGTGGACCCCATACCATATTGGAAAAGAAGGGAGAGGTCACCTACTTGGTGGAGCTTGGCACTCCCAGAAGTCCCCACAGGGTACTTCATGTAAACAGACTGAAACCATATGTGGACAGGGCTGGCATGGGCTTGCTCATGGCAACGGATGAGGGACAGAAGGAGGAGAGTGACCCTCTCCCACACCTACTCTCTCACAACCCTGATGATGTGTCAGTAGATGGTGTAGCCTTGGCAGGCAGCCTCACTGCCCAGCAACAGTCTGACTGCAGACACGTTCTCCAGTCAATCAGGCATATGTTTTCACTGACTCCATGTCAGACCACCCGGTGCACTCATGAAGTGGACACTGGGGACAGTCTGCCTGTGAAGAATATGATCTACAGGCAACCTGACCATGTCAGGGACTGCATAAGGACAGAAGTCCAAAAGATGTTGGAATTGGGAGTCATTAAGACCTCAGACAGCCCTTGGGCTAGCCCAGTAGTCCTGGTACCTAAACCTCACACCCAAGACGGCAAGAGAGAGATGAGGTTCTGTGTAGACTACAGAGGACTCAATGCAGTCACTAGGACTGATGCACATCCCATTCCCAGAGCAGATGAGCTCATAGATAAATTGGCCTCAGCCAAATATCTGAGAAGATTTGATCTGACAGCTGGCTACTGGCAGATAAGGTTAGCTGAATCTGCAAAAGCCAAAACTGCATTTTCTACCCCTGGTGGGCATTATCAATTTATTGTAATTCCCTTTGGTTTGAAAAATGCACCTGCCACTTTTCACAGGTTGTTGAACCAAGTCCTCTCAGCCCTGGATGACTTTAGTGCAGCATATCTAGATGATACTGCTGTCTTCAGCTCCACCTGGGAGGATCACCTGATCCACCTGAGGAAAGTTTTGGAAGCCCTGCAAAAGGCAGGACTCACTATCAAGGCTACTAAGTGCCAGATAGGGCAGAGTCCGGTTGTGTACCTGGGCCACCTTGTAGGTGGAGGCCAGGTTCAACCACTACAGAGCAAAATCCAGACCATCATGGACTGGGTTGCTCCAACCACCCAGACTCAGGTCCGAGCTTTCTTAGGCCTGACTGGTTATTACAGAAGATTTGTTAAGGGATATGGATCCATTGTGACCCCCTTAAATGACTTAACCTCTAAGAGGATGCCCAAGAAAGTTCAGTGGACTGTCAGCTGTCAGAAAGCTTTTGATGACCTAAAACAGGCAATGTGCTCTGCTCCAGTGCTCCAAAGCCCCAAATACTCCAAAGAATTCATAGTTCAAACTGATGCTTCTGAGGTGGGGGTAGGTGCTGTATTACCACAACTGAATGAAGAGGGCCAGGATCAACCAGTAGCTTTTATTAGCAGAAGGTTGACCCCCAGAGAGAAACTTTGGTCAGCTATAGAGAGGGAGGCCTTTGCTGTGGTGTGGGCCTTGAAGAAGCTGAGGCCATACTTGTTTGGCACTCACTTCATTGTTCAAACCGACCATAAGCCCCTCCTATGGCTAAAACAGATGAAGGGTGAAAACCCCAAACTACTCAGGTGGTCCATTTCCCTACAGGGGATGGACTATACAGTGGAACATAGACCTGGGAGCAACCATGCCAATGCAGATGGCCTCTCCAGATATTTCCACTTAGAACATGAAGACTCAACTGGTCAAGGTTACTTTAATGTCCCCGATTTGGGGGGGGGGGGGTTTATGTAGGAGAGTGGCATCGACTGCATATTTGCCCCCAACTTTTTGCTGATGTTTTGACTGTTTTATGACTCTAGCCAGGCTCTGGCCCTGCTATCCAGGACCCCAGCCTATCTGCTTCTTCTCTAAACTGATGTGAGTACCCTAGATACCTACCAATTGGATACTGAGGACATCCTGTCAGCCCCTTGTAGATGGTACCCTAGGTACCCAGGGCATGGGTCCCTCAGAGGCCTACCAGGGGCTGCAGCACTAATTGTGCCACCCCTGGGACAGCCATACAAACTGACACCACCAGACCACTACTGTAGTCTGGGTAAGGTGGTGCTTGCACCCCTTACAGGGATATAGGTATCCTGTATCCCACTTAATACAACACATATCTCCTCATAGGTCACCCCTAAGGCAGGCCTTGCTAATCCTACAAGGCAGGGTGCTGAGATATGTGTGAGGGGGAACCCCTACCTGAGTAGGGCCCCTCTGCAACCTTCGTAAAACTATTGCTGGGTTGTTTGTAGTGCAGCCATACCATATACTCTTAACCGCATTATAAGTAATCGCGATAACGTGATAACTTAAGAGTGGCTGCACAGAACCATGTCGTGTTTGGTGTCAAACATGTAGGAATCATACCCCCAATCCAACCATGGGAGTGAGGGCATGATTCCCCCCTGCTAGAGGGGCGATATGGTAAAAGCGGCAGATTTTAGACACCAATTTAAAAGTGCACACGTAGTACAGAATGAATGCTACCCGCCACCCACACAACTCTGGCTGCTTGTTGCTGGGCAGAACTCCAGCCACGGCAGCTGGACAATAGGGATCTTGTTGCAGGGAAGTGCTCCCACCTCCCCAGACAGACTATGTGGATTGGACCTGGGTGGGTGCACCATAGGATGTCTTTCAGACTTGCACGTAGGCTTCTCCAGTGCCTACTTCTGCATACACCACCTCAAACTGGTTCAAGGGCATCCTGTCCCCTGCCCAGGTGGGAAACCACACAAAGGGGAGAGGGTGTAGCCACCCTTTCCCGCCTGAACTCTCATTGGTGGGCTCTGATCTGGACACTCACCTAATCTTTGGATAAAGGTGAATACAGGGTCCCCAGAGCCTCAGATTATTCTTGGACTTTACAGACTTGAACTTCGACTTGCTGCCGCACAGCGGAATGAAGAAATCTCCCTTGGGGTAAAGGAGTTACCCCCCTGCTTGGCAGGCACCTGAAACACTGCAAATGACTCAGTTGGAACTTTGCTGCTCCTACGGAGATCGACGACTCTTTCCTTCCTTGAGGTGGGTTTCCAAGCATCCCAGAGGCCAGTGAGTGTGCACAGCAAAGCTCAGCACCGTGGACCCCTTGGGTGCCGAGATCCCCAATATCGCAGGACACCGGCCACCTCTTGCACAGCACACGAACCCGATGAGTGGGGAAGTTGTTCTTTGGCTCTTTATTGAGCCAGCCTCTCAGCATCATCCGTGCCAAAGATCGACACCCTAGCCTGCTCCGGCGACCCGTGGGCGCATCTTTACGCATGCTAAATTGCTGCCTCCCGCGGTCCCTTGTCTCTCGACTGGTGGGCCCTGGCGGAGGTCAATCTTCACTTCCAAGAGTTCCCCTGGTGTCTCCAGGACTGCTCTTCAGTCTCCTTGCTGGAGTCCTCGCTCAGACCTTGTGGGTCTGCACCAGTAGCTGTTTTGTGATTCTTGCGTGGTTTGCGGTTGCCAAGGTTTAGTGGATCCAATCCGGACACTAACACGGCAGCGACACTCATCCTTCATGGTACTGTCGCCCTCCAGAAGCTCGCGTTCCTTGAAGCCTCCTGGACCCCGTGGCTGACGATCCAAGCTACCCATCTTCCACCTGGAAGCACCCGACATTGAAGGGCTCTTTCTCCTGACCCCCCTGGTCACTGTGTCGTGAACCAGACTCTGTCCCCTCTGCTTTCAGGTCCTTCTCTTCAACATCTACATCTTCAATCTTCACAACATCGACGACGCTTCTTGCTAGCAGCAGTTCTTCACGTTTTGCCATTGAAAATCAGCCCGCGACCCAACATCGAAAATGACTTATGCACCCGGCTTCCCTGGGGCAGGTAACAGTGGTACCTCGGTACTCTTGTTGGTGTGGGCCCTTCAAAAGCTTAACTCTAAAGTCTTGAACTTGAACTCCTGCTAGAAGTGTTTTTAATCTTGTAAAATTCAACCGCGACATTCTCCATAGGCTTTAATAGAGATCCCGACAGTAGTTTCTACCACTGCACACGTCTCCCGTGGGTCACCTTTCTCACTACCTTGGGTGGTTTCACAAGGGGCCAGCGACCCTAAATGCCCTAGGCATTGTCTGTAGAATTGTCGTGGTTCTTATACCACTTTTTTGATATATGGTTTGGTCCCCCCCTGGGGCCCTATGATTCCAGTGCTATTTATTGTAACTATCAATGCTTATTTGAATTATATCTTTACCTCCAGCCTCATAAAGAGACTAGTGGGATTATTCTTAGAATAAATGCATATATTTTATATATATACCTGTTTGGACTACTCTTTCATTTGGTTATTCAAGAGGTTATCTATGGTAAAACAATAAGCTTAACACTCCTTCAAGACTTACCCTGAAGGCTGCTCTCCACAGCTACCACTAGGATAGCATTCTTTAAAGGTTGTCTTTTAACCTATCACCATAAGAGTCGAATTGGACTGGTGCAAGGTGTCCCCTATAACTAGTGGACAGCATATGCCAGGCCAACTTCTCATATTGGTGTGCAGCGGTTGGATTCAAGCTTTCCATTGTTTTACCAGATAACAAATTGAATTTCTAAAGTGAAAGCCACTTGGTACTAAAGGTACATATAAATTTAAGCTTAGAATACAATAAGTTCTACTGAACTTAGGAGTTGTGTGTAGAGGGCTTAGCAAACCTTGACTACAACTCAAGAAAGGGTTGAGTAGGCCACATCTAGTGTAGGTAGATACACCAGTACCACTACACTAGAAATGTCTTTAGGTTCAGGAGCCCATAAGGCCCTGGAAGGACCACAGAGGGTCCCAGTCAACAAGTATGACAACCTCTCTTTTGCTGAGCTTAGGGAGATGTGCACTACTAGACAACTGAAGACAACCAAAGGTGCCAACACTCAACGTCTCAGGGAAATCCTGCTCATTGCAGACTTCAAGCAGACTCTAGTGTTTGAGGAGGTAGACAGGTTGGGTGGGCATCCCACAGAAGAGGACACTCAGATAGTGAACTCTGATGAGGACCAGGAAGAGGAAGTTGAACTTGACATGGATGAACCAGACCACTCACAACATGGAAGTGATGGCCAAGAGGCACTCCCTCCATCCCTAATGGGAGAGTGGTGGATACAAACAGAAGGAACAGATCCCCCTCAGAGGGGTCTAACCATTCTGGGAGATCCAAAAGGACCTCTGCCTCTTCTCATAGAAGAGAATACTCCCAAGAGAGGAAATGTAGATTGATCCAGTTTGAGCAAGCCAAGCTTCAGCTCAGAAGAGAACAGTTAGCATTAGACAGGGAGTCCCTGGAGCTTCAGAAAGCTTCAAGAAAATGGGATCTAGAGACCCCTGGTGGCAGTAATAATACCCCTAGAATTAGAAAGAAAGCTCCTGACAATAGGAACCTGCATAAGAGTGTGCCCCCTATCAGACAGGGGATGACATCCATAAATGGATCACTGCACTTGAGAGGGCCTGTAAAGTTCAGAGGGTCCCAGTAGAGCAGTGGGCAGCAATCTTATGGCTCTCCTTTGCAGACAAAGGAAGAGACAAGCTCCTCTCTGTTAGGGAAGAGGATGCAGATGATTATTATATATTGAGAGATTCTTTGATAGATGGGTTTGGTCTAACCACTGATCAATACAGGTTAAAGTTCAGAGATACCCAAAAAGCACAGAATCAAGATTGGGTAGACTTAGTAGATTGTGCTACTAAGGCTCTTGAAGGTTGGTTAACCGGCAGTAAAGTAAATGATTACCAAGGATTATACAATCTCATCAAGAGGGAGCATATCCTTAATAATTGTCAAAATCAGCTATTGCATCAGCACCTGGTGGACTCAGATCTGACCTCTCCCCAAGAATTGGGAAAGAAGGCAGACAAGTGGGTCAGAACCAGGATCAAGCAAAAGGTCCAGCCCTTGGGGGGTGCAACTAAAAAGGAAGATGCCAAAAACTCTGAGAAGGGTGGGGAAAAGGGAAAAGACCAACAGTCTTCAACAGGCCTCCAAAAATCAGCATCTGATAATTCCCAATCCAACAAAGCTAAACAGCCAAGGAAGCCATGGTGTAAAATCTGTAAACAGAAAACCCATTGGACTTCAGACTGTAATAAGGCCAAAGACTCCACAAATATCACTACACCTGCCCCTAAGGCATCTGTTCCCCCTAGTCCAGTTATAGGTGGTGGTACGCAGAACAAGGGTATAGTAGGGTTGACCCTGGGATCTGGAGAGGACTCTGGCCTAGTCAGAATGCCTACTCAGGCTGTATTGGTTTGTGATGGGGACCTGTCCCTAATTGTGAGTCCCAGTGGTCTGGGCAAATACAAGCAACAGCCTAGAATAAATGGAAGGGAGTCTCAAGCTTACAGGGACAAAGGGGCGAGTGTCACCATGGTGACTAAGGACATTGTGGACTCTAGCCAGATCATACTTGGAGAAACTTACCAAGTGACCAATGCAAGTAATGTCAGTACTAACCATGCTCTGGCAGTTGTTAACTTCCCTTGGGGAGGGGTAACTGGCCTAAAGAAGGTTGTGGTGAGTGCAGACCTACCAGTAGAATGTTTGCTAGGGAATAATTTGGAGACCTCAGCATGGGCTCAGGTGGAGCTGACTACCCATGCAGCGATGCTGGGTATCCCTGCAGAAGTGTTTGCCCTGACAAGGTCAAAAGCTAAGCTGACAGAAACTGAACAGGCCTTGGATCCTGGAAAAATGGACCAAGGACCTTTCAAGAGAAGGAGTAGTAGGGGTAAGGCAGTGCCTTCCCCCCAGGATCAGTGTGAAGAGACTCTTATAGCAGAAGAGGATCTGACACCTGAAGAAGGAACTGTCCCAGATGAACTTGAGCCTGATCAGGTTGAGTTCTTGGGGACAGGGAGACATTCTAGGGCAGACTTGAGCATGAAGCTGTAGAGCTGCCCCACTCTTGAACCCCTCAGACAGCAGGCTGCTGCTGAGGCTGCTGGGAATGCTAGTGGAACCCATAAGATGTATTGGGATGATGGACTCCTGTACTCTGAGGGTCGAGACCCCAAGCCTGGTGCAGCCAGGAGGTTGGTCATACCTCAGAAGTTTAGGGGTTTCCTACTCACACTGGCCCATGATATTCCCTTAGCAGGACACCTAGGCCAAAATAAGACCTGGGACAGAATTGTCCCTCACTTTCATTGGCCTCAGATGAGTGAGGACTGTAAGAGTTTTTGTAGCTCTTGCATTACCTGCCAGGCCAGTGGCAAGGCAGGTAAATCCACAAAGGCCCCCCTGATACCACTACCTGTGGTGGGGGTTCCCTTTGAATGGGTAGGGATTGACATTGTTGGTCCCCTTGACCCACCAACAGCATCTGGGCACAGGTTTATTCTGGTGGTAGTGGATCATGCCACCAGATACCCAGCAGCTATTCCCCTTAGGACCATCACAGCACCTGTGGTGGCAAGGGCCCTCCTGGGAATCTTTTCCAGGGTGGGTTTCCCTAAGGAGGTTTTGTCTGACCGAGGTACAAACTTAATGAGTAGTTACCTCAAAGCAATGTGGAAGGAGTGTGGTGTCAACTACAGGTTCACCACCCCTTATCATCCTCAATGCAATGGGCTTGTTGAGAGATTTAACAAGACCCTAAAGGGTATGATCAAAGGGCTCCCAGAAAAGCTTAGGCGAAAATGGGATGTTCTCCTGCCCTGCCTTCTCTTTGCATACAGGGAGGTGCCACAGAAGGGGGTTGGTTACAGCCCTTTCGAACTTTTGTTTGGTCACCCTGTCAGAGGGCCACTCTGTCTAGTGAAGGAGGGATGGGAGTTACCTCTCAAACCCCCTAAATAGGATATTGTGGACTATGTACTTGATCTCCGCACCCGGATGGCTGAGTATATGAAGAAGGAGACAAAAAACCTTGAGGCAAGTCAGGAATTGCAAAGAGCCTGGCATGACCAAAAGGCTGTACGGGTGGTGTACCAGCCAGGACAGAAGGTATGGGTGTTGGAGCCAGTGGCCCCAGCAGCCTTCCAAAACAAATGGAGTGGACCCCATACCATATTGGAAAAGAAGGGAGAGGTCACCTACTTGGTGGAGCTTGGCACTCCCAGAAGTCCCCACAGGGTACTTCATGTAAACAGACTGAAACCATATGTGGACAGGGCTGGCATGGGCTTGCTCATGGCAACGGATGAGGGAAAGGAGGAGGAGAGTGACCCTCTCCTAGAGCTGCTCTCTCACAAGCCTGATGATGTGTCAGCAGATGGTGTAGCCTTGGCAGGCAGCCTCACTGCCCAGCAACAGTCTGACTGCAGACACGTTCTCCAGTCATTCAGGCATATGTTTTCACTGACTCCAAGTCAGACCACCTGGTGCACTCATGAAGTGGACACTGGGGACAGTCTGCCTGTGAAGAATAAGATCTACAGGCAACCTGACCATGTCAGGGACTGCATAAGGACAGAAGTCCAAAAGATGTTGGAATTGGGAGTCATTAAGACCTCAGACAGCCCTTGGGCTAGCCCAGTAGTCTTGGTACTCAAACCTCACACCCAAGACGGCAAGAGAGAGATGAGGTTCTGTGTAGACTACAGAGGACTCAATGCAGTCACTAGGACTGATGCACATCCCATTCCCAGAGCAGATGAGCTCATAGATAAGTTGGCCTCAGCCAAATATCTGAGAACATTTGATCTGACAGCTGGCTACTGGCAGATAAGGTTAGCTGAATCTGCAAAAGCCAAAACTGCATTTTCTAACCCTGGTGGGCATTATCAATTTATTGTAATGCCCTTTGGTTTGAAAAATGCACCTGCCACTTTTCAAAGGTTGGTGAACCAAGTCCTCTCAGACCTGGATGACTTTAGTGCAGCATAACTAGATGATACTGCTGTCTTCAGCTCCACCTAGGAGGATCACCTGATTCACCTGAGGAACGTTTTGGAAGCCCTGCAAAAGGCAGGACTCACTATAAGGGCTACTAAGTGCCAGATAGGGCAGAGTCAGGTTGTGTACCTGGGCCACCTTGTAGGTGGAGGCCAGGTTCAACCACTACAGAGCAAAATCCAGACCATCATGGACTGGGTTGCTCCAACCACCCAGACTCAGGTCCGAGCTTTCTTAGGCCTGACTGGTTATTACAGAAGATTTGTTAAGGGATATGGATCCATTGTGACCCCCTTAAATGACTTAACCTCTAAGAGGATGCCCAAGAAAGTTCAGTGGACTGTCAGCTGTCAGAAAGCTTTTGATGACCTAAAACAGGCAATGTGCTCTGCTCCAGTGCTCCAAAGCCCCAAATACTCCAAAGAATTCATAGTTCAAACTGATGCTTCTGAGGTGGGGGTAGGTGCTGTATTATCACAACTGAATGAAGAGGGCCAGGATCAACCAGTAGCTTTTATTAGCAGAAGGTTGACCCCCGAGAGAAACGTTGGTCAGCTATAGAGAGGGAGGCCTTTGCTGTAGTCTGGGCCTTGAAGAAGCTGAGGCCATACTTGTTTGGCACCCACTTCATTGTTCAAACCGACCATAAGGCCCTCCTATGGATAAAACAGATGAAGGGTGAAACCCCCAAACTACTCAAGTGGTCCATTTCCCTACTGGGGATGGACTATACAGTGGAACATAGACCTGGGAGCAACCATGCCAATGCAGATGGCCTCTCCAGATATTTCCACTTAGAACATGAAGACTCAACTGGTCAAGGTTAGTTTAATGTCCCTGATTTGGGGGTGGGGGTTATGTAGGAGAGTGGCATCGACTGCATAGTTGCCCCCAACTTTTTGCTGATGTTTTGACTGTTTTATGACTCTAGCCAGGCTGTGGCCCTGCTATCCAGGACCCCAGCCTATCTGATTCTTCTCTAAACTGATGTGAGTAACCTAGGTACCTACCAATTGGATACTGAGGACATCCTGTCAGCCCCTTGTGGATGGTACCCTAGGTACCCAGGGCATGGGTCCCTCAGAGGCCTACCAGGGGCTGCAGCACTTACTGTGCCACCCCTGGGACAGCCATACAAACTGACACCACCAGACCACTACTGTAGTCTGGGTAAGGTGGTGCTTGCACCCCTTACAGGGATATAGGTATCCTGTATCCCACTTAATACAACACATATCTCCTCATAGGTCACCCCTAAGGCAGGCATTGCTAATCCTACAAGGCAGGGTGCTGAGATATGTGTGAGGGGGAACCCCTACCTGAGTAGGGCCCCTCTGCAACCTTCATAAAACTATTGCTGGGTTGTTTGTAGTGCAGCCATACCATATACTCTTAACCGCATTATAAGTAATCGCGATAACGTGATAACTTAAGAGTGGCTGCACAGAACCATGTCGTGTTTGGTGTCAAACATGTAGGAATCATACCCCCAATCCAACCATGGGAGTGAGGGCATGATTCCCCCCTGCTAGAGGGGCGATATGGTAAAAGCGGCAGATTTTAGACACCAATTTAAAAGTGCACACGTAGTACAAAATGGATGCTACCCGCCACCCACACAACTCTGGCTGCCTGTTGTTGGGCAGAACCCCAGACACGGCAGCTGGACAATAGGGATGTTGTTGCAGGGAAGTGCTCCCACCTCCCCAGACAGACTATGTGGATTGGAACTGGGTGGGTGTACCACAGGATGTCTTTCAGACTTGCACGTAGGCTTCTCCAGTGCCTACTTCTGCATACACTGCCTCAAACCGGTTCAAGGGCATCCTGTCCCCTGCCCAGGCGGGAAACCACACAAAGGGTAGAGGGTGTAGCCACCCTTTCCCGCCTGAACTCTCATTGGTGGGCTCTGATCTGGACACTCCCCTAATCTTTGGATAAAGGTGAATACATGTTCCCCAGAGCCTCAGATTATTCTTGGACTTTACAGACTTGAACTTCGACTTGCTGCCGCACAGCTGAATGAAGAAATCTCCCTTGGTGCAAAGGAGTTACCCCCCTGCTTGGCAGGCACCTGAAACACTGCAAGTGACCCAGTTTGAACTTCGCTGCTCCTACGGACATCGACAACTCTTTCCTACCTTGAGGTGGGTTTCCAAGCATCCCAGAGGCCAGTGAGTGTGCACAGCAAAGCTCAGCACTGTGGACCCCGTGGGTGCCGAGATCCCCAATATCCCAGCACACCGGCCACCTCTTGCACAGCACACGAACCCAACGAGTGGGAAGTTGTTCTTTGGCTCATTATTGAGCCAACCTCTCAGCATCATCTGTGCCAAAGATCGACACCCTAGCCTGCTCCGGCGACCCGTGGGCACATCTTTACGCACGCCAAATTGCTACCTCCCACGGTCCCTTGTCTCTCGACTGGTGGGCCCTGGCAGAAGTCAATCTTCACTTCCAAGAGTTCCCCTGGTGGCTCCAGGCCTGCTCTTCAGTCTCCTTGCTGGAGACCTCGCTCAGACCTTGGGGGTCTGCACCAGTAGCTGTTTTGTGATTCTTGCGTGGGTTGCGGTTGCCAAGGTTTAGTGGATCCAATCCGGACACTAATACCGCAGAGACCTTCATCCTTCATGGTACAGTCTCCCTCCAGAAGCTGGCCTTCCTTGAAGCCTCCTGGACCCCGTGGCTGACGATCCAAGCTACCCATCTTCCACCTGGAAGCACCCGACATTGAAGGGCTCTTTCTCCTGAGCCCCCTGGTCACTGTGTCGTCACCCAGACTCTGTCCCCTCTGCTTTCAGGTCCTTCTCTTCAAGATCTACATCTTCAATCTTCACGACATCGACGATGCTTCTTGCTAGCAGCAGTTCTTCATGTTTTGCCATTGAAAATCAGCCCGCGACCCAACATCGAAAACGACTTATGCACCCGGCTTCCCTGGGGCAGATAACAGTGGTACCTCTGTACTCTCGTTGGTGTGGGCCCTTCAAAAGCTTACCTCTAAAGTCTTGAACCTGAACTCCTGCTAGAAGTGTTTTTAATCTTGTAAAATTCAACCGCGACATTCTCCATAGGCTTTAATAGAGATCCCGACAGTAGTTTCTACCACTGCACGCGTTTCCAGTGGGTCCCCTTCCTCACTACCTTGGGTGGTTTCACAAGGGGCCAGCGACCCTAAATGCCCTAGGCATTGTCTGTAGAATTGTCGTGGTTCTTATACCACTTTTTTGATATATGGTTTGGTCCCCCCCTTGGGCCCTATGATTCCAGTGCTATTTATTGTAACTATCAATGCTTATTTGAATTGTATCTTTGCCTCCAGCCTCATAAAGAGACTAGTGGGATTATTCTTAGAATAAATACATATATTTTATATATACACCTGTGCGGACTACTCTTTCATTTGGTCATTCAAGAGGTTATCTATGGTAAAACAATAAGCTTAACACTCCTTCAAGACTTAGCCTGAAGGCTGCTCTCCACAGCTACCACTAGGATAGCATTCTTTAAAGGTTGTCTTTTAACCTATCACCATAAGAGTCGAATTGGACTGGTGCAAGGTGTCCCCTATAACTAGTGGACAGCATATGCCAGGCCAACTTCTCACATTGGTGTGCAGCGGTTGGATTCAAGCTTGCCATTGTTTTACCGGATAACAAATTGAATTTCTAAAGTGAAAGCCACTTGGTACTAAAGGTACATATAAATTTAAACTTAGAATAGAATAAGTTCTACTGAACTTAGGAGTTGTGTTTAGAGGGCTTAGCACACCTTGACTACAACTCAAGAAAGGGTTGAGTAGGCCACATCTAGTGTAGGTAGATACACCAGTACCACTACACTAGACATGTCTTTAGGTTCAGGAGCCCATAAGGCCCTGGAAGGACCACAGAGGGTCCCAGTCAACAAGTATGACAACCTCTCTTTTGCTGAGCTTAGGGAGATGTGCACTACTAGACAACTGAAGACAACCAAAGGTGCCAACACTCAACGTCTCAGGGAAATCCTGCTCATTGCAGACTTCAAGCAGACTCTAGTGTCTGAGGGGGTAGACAGGTTGGGTGGGCATCCCACAGAAGAGGACACTCAGATAGTGAACTCTGATGAGGAACAGGAAAAGGAAGTTGAACTTGACATGGATGAACCAGACCACTCACAACATGGAAGTGATGGCCCAAGAGGCACTCCCTCCATCCCTAATGGGAGAGTGGTGGATACAAACAGAAGGAACAGATCCCCCTCAGAGGGGTCTAACCATTCTGGGAGATCCAAAAGGACCTCTGCCTCTTCTCATAGAAGAGAATACTCCCAATAGAGGAAATGTAGATTGATCCAGTTTGAGCAAGCCAAGCTTCAGCTCAGAAGAGAACAGTTAGCATTAGACAGGGAGTCCCTGGAGCTTCAGAAAGCTTCAAGAAAATGGGGTCTAGAGACCCCTGGTGGCAGTAATAATACCCCTAGAATTAGAGAGAAAGCTCCTGACAATAGGAACCTGCATAAGAGTGTGCCCCCCTATCAGACAGAGGATGACATCCATAAGTGGATCACTGCACTTGAGAGGGCCTGTAAAGTTCAGAGGGTCCCAGTAGAGCAGTGGGCAGCAATCTTATGGCTCTCCTATGCAGACAAAGGAAGAGACAAGCTCCTCTCTGTTAGGGAAGAGGATGCAGATGATTATTATATCTTGAGAGATGCTTTGATAGATGGGTTTGGTGTAACCACTGATCAATACTGGTTAAAGTTCAGAGATACCCAAAAAGCACAGAATCAAGATTGGGTAGACTTTGTAGATTGTGCTACTAAGGCTCTGGAAGGTTGGTTAACTGGCAGTAAAGTAAATGATTACCAAGGATTATACAATCTCATCAAGAGGGAGCATATCCTTAATAATTGTCAGAATCAGCTATTACATCAGCACCTGGTGGACTCAGATCTGACCTCTCCCCAAGAATTGGGAAAGAAGGCAGACAAGTGCCCAAGAAAGTTCAGTGGACTGTCAGCTATCAGAAAGCTTTTGATGACCTAAACAGGCAATGTGCTCTGCTCCAGTGCTCCAAAGCCCCAAATACTCCAAAGAATTCATAGTTCAAACTGATGCTTCTGAGGTGGGGGTAGGTGCTGTATTATCACAACTGGATGAAGAGGGCCAGGATCAACCAGTAGCTTTTATTAGCAGAAGCTTGACCCCCAGAGAGAAACCTTGGTCAGCTATAGAGAGGGAGGCCTTTGCTGTGGTCTGGGCCTTGAAGAAGCTGAGGCCATACTTGTTTGGCACTTATTTCATTGTACAAACCGACCATAAGCCCCTCCTATGGCTAAAACAGATGAAGGGTGAAAACCCCAAACTACTCAGGTGGTCCATTTCCCTACAGGGGATGGACTATACAGTGGAACATAGACCTGAGAGCAACCATGCCAATGCAGATGGCCTCTCCCGATATTTCCACTTAGAACATGAAGACTCAACTGGTTAAGGTTAGTTTAATGTCCCTGATTTGGGGGGGGGTTGGTTATGTAGGAGAGTGGCATCGACTGCATAGTTGCCCCCAACGTTTTGCTGATGTTTTGACTGTTTTATGACTCTAGCCAGGCTGTGGCCCTGCTATCCAGGACCCCAGCCTATCTGCTTCTTCTCTAAACTGATGTGAGTACCCTAGGTACCTACCAATTGGATACTGAGGACATCCTGTCAGCCCCTTGTAGATGGTACCCTAGGTACCCAGGGCATGGGTCCCTCAGAGGCCTACCAGGGGCTGCAGCACTTATTGTGCCACCCCTGGGACAGCCATACAAACTGGCACCACCAGACCACTACTGTAGTCTGGGTAAGGTGGTGCTTGCACCCCTTACAGGGATATAGGTGTCCTGTATCCCACTTAATACAACACATATATCCTCATAGGTCACCCCTAAGGCAGGCCTTGCTAATCCTACAAGGCAGGGTGCTGAGATATGTGTGAGTGGGAACCCCTACCTGAGTAGGGCCCCTCTGCAACCTTCGTAAAACTATTGCTGGGTTATTTGAAGTGCAGCCATACCATATACTCTTAACCGCATTATAAGTAATCGCGATAACGTGATAACTTAAGAGTGGCTGCACAGAACCATGTCATGTATGGTGTCAAACATGTAGGAATCATACCCCCAATCCAACCATGGGAAAGAGGGCATGATTCCCCCCTGCTAGAGGGGCGATATGGTAAAAGCGGCAGATTTAAACACCAATTTAAAGGTGCACACGTAGTACAAAATGGATGCTACCCGCCACCCACACGACTCTGGCTGCCTGTTGCTGGGCAGAACTCCAGCCACGGCAGCTGGACAATAGGGATCTTGTTGCAGGGAAGTGCTCCCACCTCCCCAGACAGACTATGTGGATTGGAACTGGGTGGGTGCACCATAGGATGTCTTTCAGACTTGCACGTAGGATTCTCCAGTGCCTACTTCTGCATACACCGCCTCAAACCGGTTCAAGGGCATCCTGTCCCCTGCCCAGGCGGGAAACCACACAAAGGGGAGATGATGTAGCCACCGTTTCCCGCCTGAACTCTCATTGGTGGGCTCTGATCTGGACACTCCCCTAATCTTTGGATAAAGGTGAAAACAGGGTCCCCAGAGCCTCAGATTATTCTTGGACTTTACAGACTTGAACTTCGACTTGCTGCCGCACAGCGGAATGAAGAAATCTCCCTTGGGGTAAAGGAGTTACCCCCCTGCTTGGCAGGCACCTGAAACACTGCAAGTGACCCAGTTGGAACTTCGCTGCTCCTACGGACATCGACATCTCTTTCCTACCTTGAGGTGGGTTTCCAAGTATCCCAGAGGCCAGTGAGTGTGCACAGCAAAGCTCAGCACCATGGACCCCTTGGGTGCCGAGATCCCCAATATCCCAGGACACCGGCCACCTCTTGCACAGCACACGAACCCGACAAGTGGGGAAGTTGTTCTTTGGCTCATTATTGAGCCAACATCTCATCATTATCTGTGCCAAAGATCGACACCCTAGCCTGCTCCGGCGACCCGTGGGCGCATCTTTACGCAGGCCAAATTGCTGCCTCCAGCGGTCCCTTCTCTCTCGACTGGTGGGCCCTGGCGGAGGTCAATCTTCACTTCCAAGAGTTCCCCTGGTGGCTCCAGGCCTGCTCTTTAGTCTCCTTGCTGGAGTCCTCGCTCAGACCTCGTGGGTCTGAACCAGTAGCTGTTTTGTGATTCTTGCGTGGGTTGCGGTTGCCAAGGTTTAGTGGATCCAAATCGGACACTAACACGGCAGCGACCCTCATCCTTCATGGCGCAGTCGCCCTCCAGAAGCTGGCCTTCCTTGAAGCCTCCTGGACCCCGTGGCTGACGATCCAAGCTACCCATCTTCCACCTGGAAGCACCCGACATTGAAGGGCTCTTTCTCCTGACCACCCGCGTCACTGTGTCTCGAGCCAGACTCTGTCCCCTCTGCTTTCAGGTCCTTCTCTTCAAGATCTACATCTTCAATCTTCACGACATCGACGACGTTTCTTGCTAGCAGCAGTTCTTCACGTTTTGCCATTGAAAATCACCCCTCGACCCGACATCGAAAACGACTTATGCACCCGGCTTCCCTGGGGCAGGTAACAGTGGTACCTCGGTATTCTCGTTGGTGTGGGCCCTTCAAAAGCTTAACTCTAAAGTCTTGAACTTGAACTCCTGCTAGAAGTGTTTTTAATCTTGTAAAATTCAACCGCGACATTCTTCAAAGGCTTTAATAGAGATCCCGACAGTAGTTTCTACCACTGCACACGTCTCCCGTGGGTCACCTTCCTCACTACCTTGGGTGGTTTCACAAGGGGCCAGTGACCCTAAATGCCCTAGGCATTGTCTGTAGAATTGTTGTGGTTCTTATACCACTTTTTTGATATATGGTTTGGTCCCCCCCTGGGGCCCTATAATTCCAGTGCTATTTCTTGTAACTATCAATGCTTATTTGAATTGTATCTTTACCTCCAGCCTCATAAAGAGACTAGTGGGATTATTCTTAGAATAAATACATATATTTTATATATATACCTGTGTGGACTACTCTTTCATTTGGTTATTCAAGAGGTTATCTATGGTAAAACAATAAGCTTAACACTCCTTCAAGACTTAGCCTGAAGGCTGCTCTCCACAGCTACCACTAGGATAGCATTCTTTAAAGGTTGTCTTTTAACCTATCACCATAAGAGTCGAATTGGACTGGTGCAAGGTGTCCCCTATAACTAGTGGACAGCATATGCCAGGCCAACTTCTCACATTGGTGTGCAGCGGTTGGATTCAAGCTTGCCATTGTTTTACCAGATAACACATTGAATTTCTGAAGTGAAAGCCACTTGGTACTAAAGGTACATATAAATTTAACCTTAGAATACAATAAGTTCTACTGAACTTAGGAGTTGTTGGTAGAGGGCTTAGCACACCTTGACTACAACTCAAGAAAGGGTTGAGTAGGCCACATCTAGTGTAGGTAGATACACCAGTACCACTACACTAGAAATGTTTTTAGGTTCAGGAGCCCATAAGGCCCTGGAAGGACCACAGAGGGTCCCAGTCAACAAGTATGACAACCTCTCTTTTGCTGAGCTTAGGGATATGTGCACTACTAGACAACTGAAGACAACCAAAGGTGCCAACACTCAACGTCTCAGGGAAATCCTGCTCATTGCAGACTTCAAGCAGACACTAGTGTCTGAGGGGGTAGACAGGTTGGGTGGGCATCCCACAGAAGAGGACACTCAGATAGTGAACTCTGATGAGGACCAGGAAGAGGAAGTTGAACTTGACATGGATGAACCAGACCACTCACAACATGGAAGTGATGGCCCAAGAGGCACTCCCTCCATCCCTAATGGGAGAGTGGTGGATACAAACAGAAGGAACAGATCCCCCTCAGAGGGGTCTAACCATTCTGGGAGATCCAAAAGGACCTCTGCCTCTTCTCATAGAAGAGAATACTCCCAAGAGAGGAAATGTAGATTGATCCAGTTTGAGCAAGCCAAGCTTCAGCTCAGAAGAGAACAGTTAGCATTAGACAGGGAGTCCCTGGAGCTTCAGAAAGCTTCAAGAAAATGGGGTCTAGAGACCCCTGGTGGCAGTAATAATACCCCTAGAATTAGAAAGAAAGCTCCTGACAATAGGAACCTGCATAAGAGTGTGCCCCCTATCAGACAGGGGATGACATCCATAAATGGATCACTGCACTTGAGAGGGCCTGTAAAGTTCAGAGGGTCCCAGTAGAGCAGTGGGCAGCAATCTTATGGCTCTCCTTTGCAGACAAAGGAAGAGACAAGCTCCTCTCTGTTAGGGAAGAGGATGCAGATGATTATTATATCTTGAGAGATGCTTTGATAGATGGGTTTGGTCTAACCACTGATCAATACAGGTTAAAGTTCAGAAATACCCAAAAAGCACAGAATCAAGACTGGGTAGACTTTGTAGATTGTGCTACTAAGGCTCTGGAAGGTTGGTTAACTGGCAGTAAAGTAAATGATTACCAAGGATTATACAATCTCATCAAGAGGGAGCATATCCTTAATAATTGTCAGAATCAGCTATTGCATCAGCACCTGGTGGACTCAGATCTGACCTCTCCCCAAGAATTGGGAAAGAAGGCAGACAAGTGGGTCAGAACCAGGATCAAGCAAAAAGTCCAGCCCTTGGGTGGTGCAACTAAAAAGGAAGATGCCAAAAACTCTGAGAAGGGTGGGGAAAGGGGAAAAGACCAACAGTCTTCAACAGGCCTCCAAAAATCAGCATCTGATAATTCCTAATCCAACAAAGCTAAACAGCCAAGGAAGCCATGGTGTAAAATCTGTAAACAGAAAACCCATTGGACTTCAGACTGTAATAAGGCCAAGGACTCCACAAATACCACTACACCTGCCCCTAAGGCATCTGTTCCCCCTAGTCCAGTTATAGGTGGTGGTACACAGAACAAGGGTATAGTAGGGTTGACCCTGGGATCTGGAGAGGACTCTGGCCTAGTCAGAATGCCTACTCAGGCTGTATTGGTTTGTGATGGGGACCTGTCCCTAATTGTGAGTCCCAGTGGTCTGGGCAAATACAAGCAACAGCCTAGAATAAATGGAAGGGAGTCTCAAGCTTACAGGGACAAAGGGGCTAGTGTCAACATGGTGACTAAGGAGCTTGTGGACCCTAGCCAGATCATACTTGGAGAAACTTACCAAGTGACCAATGCAAATAAGGTCAGTACTAACCATGCTCTGGCAGTTGTTAACTTCTCTTGGGGAGGGGTAACTGGCCTAAAGAAGGTTGTGGTGAGTGCAGACCTACCAGTAGAATGTTTGCTAGGGAATGATTTGGAGACCTCAGCATGGGCTGAGGTGGAGCTGACTACCCATGCAGCGATGCTGGGTATCCCTGCAGAAGTGTTTGCCCTGACAAGGTCAAAAGCTAAGCTGACAGAAACTGAACAGGCCTTGGATCCTGGAAAAATGGACCAAGGACCTTCCAAGAGAAGGAGTAGCAGGGGTAAGGCAGTGCCTTCCCCCCAGGATCAGTCTGAAGAGACTCTTATAGCAGAAGAGGATCTGACACCTGAAGAAGGAACTGTCCAAGATGAACTTGAGCCTGATCAGGTTGAGTTCTTGGGGACAGGGGGACCTTCTAGGGCAGACTTGAGCCTGGAGCAGTAGAGCTGCCCCACTCTTGAACCCCTCAGACAGCAGGCTGCTGCTGAGGCTGCTGGGAATGCTAGTGGAACCCATAAGATGTATTGGGATGGTGGACTCCTGTACTCTGAGGGTCGAGACCCAAAGCCTGGTGCAGCCAGGAGGTTGGTCATACCTCAGAAGTTTAGGGGTTTCCTACTCACACTGGCCCATGATATTCCCTTAGCAGGACACCTAGGCCAGAATAAGACCTGGGACAGAATTTTCCCTCACTTTCATTGGCCTCAGATGAAGGAGGACTGTAAGAGTTTTTGTAGCTCTTGCATTACCTGCCAGGCCAGTGGCAAGGCAGGTAAATCCACAAAGGCCCCCCTGATACCACTACCTGTGGTGGGGGTTCCCTTTGAACGGGTAGGGATTGACATTGTTGGTCCCCTTGACCCACTCACAGCATCTGGGCACAGGTTTATTCTGGTGGTAGTGGATCATGCCACCAGATACCCAGAAGCTATTCCCCTTAGGACCATCACAGCACCTGTGGTGGCAAGGGCCCTCCTGGGAATCTTTTCCAGGGTGGGGTTCCCTAAGGAGGTTTTGTCTGACCGAGGTACAAACTTAATGAGTAGTTACCTCAAAGCAATGTGGAAGGAGTGTGGTGTCAACTACAGGTTCACCACCCCTTATCATCCTCAATGCAATGGGCTTGTTGAGAGATTTAACAAGACCCTAAAGGGTATGATCAAAGGGCTGCCAGAAAAGCTTAGGCGAAAATGGGATGTTCTCCTGCCCTGCCTTCTCTTTGCATACAGGGAGGTGCCACAGAAGGGGGTTGGTTACAGCCCTTTTGAACTTTTGTTTGGTCACCCTGTCAGAGGGCCACTCTGTCTAGTGAAGGAGGGATGTGAGTTACCTCTCAAACCCCCTAAACAGGATATTGTGGACTATGTACTTGATCTCCGCACCCGGATGGCTGAGTGTATGGAGAAGGCGACAAAAAACCTTGAGGCAAGTCAGGAATTGCAAAGAGCCTGGCATGACCAAAAGGCTGTACGGGTGGTGTACCAGCCAGGACAGAAGGTATGGGTGTTGGAGCCAGTGGCCCCAGCAGCCCTCCAAGACAAATGGAGTGGACCACATACCATATTGGAAAAGAAGGGAGAGGTCACCTACTTGGTGGAGCTTGGCACTCCCAGAAGTCCCCACAGGGTACTTCATGTAAACAGACTGAAACCATATGTGGACAGGGCTGGCATGGGCTTGCTCATGGCAACGGATGAGGGAAAGGAGGAGGAGAGTGACCCTCTCCCAGACCTGCTCTCTCACAACCCTGATGATGTGTCAGCAGATGGTGTAGCCTTGGCAGGCAGCCTCACTGCCCAGAAACAGTCTGACTGCAGACACGTTCTCCAGTCATTCAGGCATATGTTTTCACTGACTCCAAGTCAGACCACCTGGTGCACTCATGAAGTGGACACTGGGGACAGTCTGCCTGTGAAGAATAAGATCTACAGGCAACCTGACCATGTCAGGGACTGCATAAGGACAGAAGTCCAAAAGATGTTGGAATTGGGAGTCATTAAGACCTCAGACAGCCCTTGGGCTAGCCCAGTAGTCCTGGTACCCAAACCTCACACCCAAGACGGCAAGAGAGAAATGAGGTTCTGTGTAGACTACAGAGGACTCATTGCAGTCACTAGGACTGATGCACATCCCATTCCCAGAGCAGATGAGCTCATAGATAAATTGGCCTCAGCCAAATATCTGAGAACATTTGATCTGACAGCTGGCTACTGGCAGATAAGGTTAGCTGAATCTGCAAAAGCCAAAACTGCATTTTCTACCCCTGGTGGGCATTATCAATTTATTGTAATGCCCTTTGGTTTGAAAAATGCACCTGCCACTTTTCAAAGGTTGGTGAACCAAGTCCTCTCAGACCTGGATGACTTTAGTGCAGCATAACTAGATGATACTGCTGTCTTCAGCTCCACCTAGGAGGATCACCTGATCCACCTGAGGAAAGTTTTGGAAGCCCTGCAAAAGGCAGGACTCACTATCAGGGCTACTAAGTGCCAGTTAGGGCAGAGTCAGGTTGTGTACCTGGCCACCTTGTAGGTGGAGGCCAGGTTCAACCACTACAGAGCAAAATCCAGACCATCATGGACTGGGTTGCTCCAACCACCCAGACTCAGGTCCGAGCTTTCTTAGGCCTGACTGGTTATTACAGAAGATTTGTTAAGGGATATGGATCCATTGTGACCCCCTTAAATGACTTAACCTCTAAGAGGATGCCCAAGAAAGTTCAGTGGACTGTCAGCTGTCAGAAAGCTTTTGATGACCTAAAACAGGCAATGTGCTCTGCTCCAGTGCTCCAAAGCCCCAAATACTCCAAAGAATTCATAGTTCAAACTGATGCTTCTGAGGTGGGGGTAGGTGCTGTATTATCACAACTGAATGAAGAGGGCCAGGATCAACCAGTAGCTTTTATTAGCAGAAGGTTGACCCCCAGAGAGAAACGTTGGTCAGCTATAGAGAGGGAGGCCTTTGCTGTGGTCTGGGACTTGAAGAAGCTGAGGCCATACTTGTTTGGCACTCACTTAATTGTTCAAACCGACCATAAGCCCCTCCTATGGATAAAACAGATGAAGGGTGAAAACCCCAAACTACTCAAGTGGTCCATTTCCCTACAGGGGATGGACTATACAGTGGAACATAGACCTGGGAGCAACCATGCCAATGCATATGGCCTCTCCAGATATTTCCACTTAGAACATGAAGACTCAACTGGTCAAGGTTAGTTTAATGTCCCTGATTTGGGGGGGGGGTTCTGTAGGAGAGTGGCATCGACTGTATAGTTGCCCCCAACTTTTTGCTGATGTTTTGACTGTTTTATGACTCTAGCCAGGCTGTGGCCCTGCTATCCAGGACCCCAGCCTATCTGATTCTTCTCTAAACTGATGTGAGTACCCTAGGTACCTACCAATTGGATACTGAGGACATCCTGTCAGCCCCTTGTAGATGGTACCCTAGGTACCCAGGGCATGGGTCCCTCAGAGGCCTACCAGGGGTTGCGGCACTTATTGTGCCACCCCTGGGACAGCCATAAAAACTGACACCACCAGACCACAACTGTAGTCTGGGTAAGGTGGTGCTTGCACCCCTTACAGGGATATAGGTATCCTGTATCCCACTTAATACAACACATATATCCTCATAGGTCACCCCTAAGGCAGGCCTTGCTAATCCTACAAGGCAGGGTGCTGAGATATGTGTGAGGGGGAACCCCTATCTGAGTAGGGCCCCTCTGCAACCTTCGGAAAACTATTGCTGGGTTGTTTGTAGTGCAGCCATACCATATACTCTTAACCGCATTATAAGTAATCGCGATAACGTGATAACTTAAGAGTGACTGCACAGAACCATGTCGTGTTTGGTGTCAAACATGTAGGAATCATACCCCCAATCCAACCATGGGAGTGAGGGCATAATTTCCCCCTGCTAGAGGGGCGATATGGTAAAAGCGGCAGATTTTAGACACCAATTTAAAAGTGCACACGTAGTACAAAATGGATGCTACCCGCCACCCACACGACTCTGGCTGCCTGTTGCTGGGCAGAACTCCAGCCACGGCAGCTGGACAATAGGGATCTTGTTGCAGGGAAGTGCTCCCACCTCCCCAGACAGACTATGTGGATTGGAACTGGGTGGGTGCACCATAGGATGTCTTTCAGACTTGCACGTAGGCTTCTCCAGTGCCTACTTCTGCATACACCGCCTCAAACCGGTTCAAGGGCATCCTGTCCCCTGCTCAGGCAGGAAACCACACAAAAGGGGGAGAGGGTGTAGCCACCCTTTCCCGCCTGAACTCTCATTGGTGGGCTCTGATCTGGACACTCCCCTAATCTTTGGATAAAGGTGAATACAGGGTCCCCAGAGCCTCAGATTATTCTTGGACTTTACAGACTTGAACTTCGACTTGCTGACGCACAGCTGAATGAAGAAATCTCCCTTGGGGCAAAGGAGTTACCCCCCTGCTTGGCAGGCACCTGAAACACTGCAAGTGACCCAGTTTGAACTTTGCTGCTCCTACGGACATCGACGACTCTTTCCTACCTTGAGGTGGGCTTCCAAGCATCCCAGAGGCCAGTGAGTGTGCACAGCAAAGCTCAGCACCGTGGACCCCGTGGGTGCCGAGATCCCCAATATCCCAGGACACCGGCCACCTCTTGCACAGCACATGAACCCGACGAGTGGGAAGTTGTTCTTTGGCTCATTATTGAGCCAACTTCTCAGCATCATCTGTGCCAAAGATCGACGCCCTAGCTTGCTCCGGCGACCCGTGGGCGCATCTTTACGCACGCCAAATTGCTGCCTCCCACAGTTCCTTGTCTCTCGACTGGTGGGCCCTGGCGGAGGTCAATCTTCACTTCCAAGAGTTCCCCTAGTGGCTCCAGGCCTGCTCTTCAGTCTCTTTGCTGGAGACCTCGCTCAGACCTTGTGGGTCTGCACCAGTAGCTGTTTTGTGATTCTTGCGTGGGTTGCGGTTGCCAAGGTTTAGTGGATCCAATCCGGACACTAACACCGCAGAGACCCTCATCCTTCATGGTACAGTCGCCCTCCAGAAGCAGGCCTTCCTTGAAGCCTCCTGGACCCCGTGGCTGACGATTCAAGCTACCCATCTTCCACCTGGAAGCACCCGACATTGAAGGGCTCTTTCTCCTGAGCCCCCTGGTCACTGTGTCATTACCCAGACTCTGTCCCCTCTGCATTCAGGTCCTTCTCTTCCAGATCTACATCTTCAATCTTCACGCCATCGACGACGCTTCTTGCTAGCAGCAGTTCTTCACGTTTTGCCATTGAAAATCAGCCCGCGACCCAACATCGAAAACGACTTATGCACCCGGCTTCCCTGGGGCAGGTAACAGTGGTACCTCGGTACTCTGGTTGGTGTGGGCCCTTCAAAAGCTTAACTCTAAAGTCTTGAACTTGAAATCCTGCTAGAAGTGTTTTTAATCTTGTAAAATTCAACCGCGACATTCTCCATAGGCTTTAATAGAGATCCCGACAGTAGTTTCTACCACTGCACGCGTCTCCCGTGGGTCCCCTTCCTCACGACCTTGGGTGGTTTCGCAATCAGCCAGCGACCCTAAATGCCCTAGGCATTGTCTGTAGAATTGTCGTGGTTCTTATACCACTTTTTTGATATATGGTTTGGTCCCCCCCTGGGGCCCTATGATTCCAGTGCTATTTATTGTAACTATCAATGCTTATTTGAATTGTATCTTTACCTCCAGCCTCATAAAGAGACTAGTGGGATTATTCTTAGAATAAATACATATATTTTATATATATACCTGTGTGGACTACTCTTTCATTTGGTTATTCAAGAGGTTATCTATGGTAAAACAATAAGCTTAACACTCCTTCAAGACTTAGCCTGAAGGGTGCTCTCCACAGCTACCACTAGGATAGCATTCTTTAAAGGTTGTCTTTTAACCTATCACCATAAGAGTCGAATTGGACTGGTGCAAGGTGTCCCCTATAACTAGTGGACAGCATATGCCAGGTCAACTTCTCACATTGGTGTGCAGCGGTTGGATTCAAGCTTGCCATTGTTTTACCAGATAACAAATTGAATTTCTAAAGTGAAAGCCACTTGGTACTAAAGGTACTTTTAAATTTAAGCTTAGAATACAATAAGTTCTACTGAACTTAGGAGTTGTGTGTAGAGGGCTTAGCACACTTTGACTACAACTCAAGAAAGGGTTCAGTAGGCCACATCTAGTGTAGGTAGATACACCAGTACCATTACACTAGAAATGTCTTTAGGTTCAGGAGCCCATAAGGCCCTGGAAGGACCACAGAGGGTCCCAGTCAACAAGTATGACAACCTCTCTTTTGCTGAGCTTAGGGAGATGTGCACTACTAGACAACTGAAGACAACCAAAGGTGCCAACACTCAATGTCTCAGGGAAATCCTGCTCATTGCAGACTTCAAGCAGACTCTAGTGTCTGAGGGGGTAGACAGGTTGGGTGGGCATCCCACAGAAGAGGACACTCAGATAGTGAACTCTGATGAGGACCAGGAAGAGGAAGTTGAACTTGACATGGATGAACCAGACCACTCACAACATGGAAGTGATGGTCTAAGAGGCACTCCCTCCATCCCTTATGGGAGAGTGGTAGATACAAACAGAAGGAACAGATCCCCCTCAGAGGGGTCTAACCATTCTGGGAGATACAAAAGGACCTCTGCCTCTTCTCATAGAAGAGAATACTCCCAAGAGAGGAAATGTAGATTGATCCAGTTTGAGCAAGCCAAGCTTCAGCTCAGAAGAGAACAGTTAGCATTAGACAGGGAGTCCCTGGAGCTTCAGAAAGCTTCAAGAAAATGGGGTCTAGAGACAACTGGTGGCAGTAATAATACCCCTAGAATTAGAGAGAAAGCTCCTGACAATAGGAACCTGCATAAGAGTGTGCCCCCCTATCAGACAGGGGATGACATCCATAAGTGGATCACTGCACTTGAGAGGGCCTGTAAAGTTCAGAGGGTCCCAGTAGAGCAGTGGGCAGCAATCTTATGGCTCTCCTTTGCAGACAAAGCTCCTCTCTGTTAGGGAAGAGGATGCATATGATTATTATATCTTGAGAGATGCTTTGATAGATGGGTTTGGTCTAACCACTGATCAATACAGGTTAAAGTTCAGAAATACCAAAAAAAGCACAGAATCAAGATTGGGTAGACTTTGTAGATTGTGCTACTAAGTCTCTGGAAGGTTGGTTAACTGGCAGTAAAGTAAATGATTACCAAGGATTATACAATCTCATCAAGAGGGATCATATCCTTAATAATTGTCAGAATCAGCTATTGCATCAGCACCTGGTGGACTCAGATCTGACCTCTCCCCAAGAATTGGGAAAGAAGGCAGACAAGTGGGTCAGAACCAGGATCAAGCAAAAGGTCTAGCCCTTGGGGGGTGCAACTAAAAAGGAAGATGCCAAAAACTCTGAAAAGGGTGGGGAAAGGGGAAAAGACCAACAGTCTTCAACAGGCCTCCAAAAATCAGCACCTGATAATTCCCAATCCAACAAAGCTAAACAGCCAAGGAAGCCATGGTGTAAAATCTGTAAACAGAAAACCCATTGGACTTCAGACTGTAATAAGGCCAAAGACTCCACAAATACCACTACACCTGCCCCTAAGGCATCTGTTCCCCCTAGTCCAGTTATAGGTGGTGGTACACAGAACAAGGGTATAGTAGGGTTGACCCTGGGATCTGGAGAGGACTCTGGCCTAGTCAGAATGCCTACTCAGGCTGTATTGGTTTGTGATGGGGACCTGTCCCTAATTGTGAGTCCCAGTGGTCTGGGCAAATACAAGCAACAGCCTAGAATAAATGGAAGGGAGTCTCAAGCTTACAGGGACAAAGGGGCTAGTGTCAACATGGTGACTAAGGAGCTTGTGGACCCTAGCCAGATCATACTTGGAGAAACTTACCAAGTGACCAATGCAAGTAAGGTCAGTACTAACCATGCTCTGGCAGTTGTTAACTTCTCTTGGGGAGGGGTAACTGGCCTAAAGAAGGTTGTGGTGAGTGCAGACCTACCAGTAGAATGTTTGCTAGGGAATGATTTGGAGACCTCAGCATGGGCTGAGGTGGAGCTGACTACCCATGCAGCGATGCTGGGTATCCCTGCAGAAGTGTTTGCCCTGACAAGGTCAAAAGCTAAGCTGACAGAAACTGAACAGGCCTTGGATCCTGGAAAAATGGACCAAGGACCTTCCAAGAGAAGGAGTAGCAGGGGTAAGGCAGTGCCTTCCCCCCAGGATCAGTCTGAAGAGACTCTTATAGCAGAAGAGGATCTGACACCTGAAGAAGGAACTGTCCCAGATGAACTTGAGCCTGATCAGGTTGAGTTCTTGGGGACAGGGGGACCTTCTAGGGCAGACTTGAGCCTGCAGCAGTAGAGCTGCCCCACTCTTGAACCCCTCAGACAGCAGGCTGCTGCTGAGGCTGCTGGGAATGCTAGTGGAACCCATAAGATGTATTGGGATGGTGGACTCCTGTACTCTGAGGGTCGAGACCCCAAGCCTGGTGCAGCCAGGAGGTTGGTCATACCTCAGAAGTTTAGGGGTTTCCTACTCACACTGGCCCATGATATTCCCTTAGCAGGACACCTAGGCCAAAATAAGACCTGGGACAGAATTGTCCCTCACTTTCATTGGCCTCAGATGAGTGAGGACTGTAAGAGTTTTTGTAGCTCTTGCATTACCTGCCAGGCCAGTGGCAAGGCAGGTAAATCCACAAAGGCCCCCCTGATACCACTACCTGTGGTGGGGGTTCCCTTTGAACGGGTAGGGATTGACATTGTTGGTCCCCTTGACCCACTCACAGCATCTGGGCACAGGTTTATTCTGGTGGTAGTGGATCATGCCACCAGATACCCAGAAGCTATTCCCCTTAGGACCATCACAGCACCTGTGGTGGCAAGGGCCCTCCTGGGAATCTTTTCCAGGGTGGGGTTCCCTAAGGAGGTTTTGTCTGACCGAGGTACAAACTTAATGAGTAGTTACCTCAAAGCAATGTGGAAAGAGTGTGGTGTCAACTACAGGTTCACCACCCCTTATCATCCTCAATGCAATGGGCTTGTTGAGAGATTTAACAAGACCCTAAAGGGTATGATCAAAGGGCTGCCAGAAAAGCTTAGGCGAAAATGGGATGTTCTCCTGCCCTGCCTTCTCTTTGCATACAGGGAGGTGCCACAGAAGGGGTTTGGTTACAGCCCTTTTGAACTTTTGTTTGGTCACCCTGTCAGAGGGCCACTCTGTCTAGTGAAGGAGGGATGTGAGTTACCTCTCAAACCCCCTAAACAGGATATTGTGGACTATTTACTTGATCTCCGCACCCGGATGGCTGAGTATATGGAGAAGGCGACAAAAAACCTTGAGGCAAGTCAGGAATTGCAAAGAGCCTGGCATGACCAAAAGGCTGTACGGGTGGTGTGCCAGCCAGGACAGAAGGTATGGGTGTTGGAGCCAGTGGCCCCAGCAGCCCTCCAAGACAAAATGGAGTGGACCACATACCATATAGGAAAAGAAGGGAGAGGTCACCTACTTGGTGGAGCTTGGCTCTCCCAGAAGTCCCCACAGGGTACTTCATGTAAACAGACTGAAACCATATGTGGACAGGGCTGGCATGGGCTTGCTCATGGCAACGGATGAGGGAAAGGAGGAGGAGAGTGACCCTCTCCCAGACCTGCTCTCTCACAACCCTGATGATGTGTCAGCAGATGGTGTAGCCTTGGCAGGCAGCCTCACTGCCCAGCAACAGTCTGACTGCAGACACGTTCTCCAGTCATTCAGGCATATGTTTTCACTGACTCCAAGTCAGACCACCTGGTGCACTCATGAAGTGGACACTGGGGACAGTCTGCCTGTGAATAATAAGATCTACAGGCAACCTGACCATGTCAGGGACTGCATAAGGACAGAAGTCCAAAAGATGTTGGAATTGGGAGTCATTAAGACCTCAGACAGCCCTTGGGCTAGCCCAGTAGTCCTGGTACCCAAACCTCACACCCAAGACGGCAAGAGAGAGATGAGGTTCTGTGTAGACTACAGAGGACTCATTGCAGTCACTAGGACTGATGCACATCCCATTCCCAGAGCAGATGAGCTCATAGATAAATAGGCCTCAGCCAAATATCTGAGAACATTTGATCTGACAGCTGGCTACTGGCAGATAAGGTTAGCTGAATCTGCAAAAGCCAAAACTGCATTTTCTACCCCTGGTGGGCATTATCAATTTATTGTAATGCCCTTTGGTTTGAAAAATGCACCTGCCACTTTTCAAAGGTTGGTGAACCAAGTCCTCTCAGACCTGGATGACTTTAGTGCAGCATAACTAGATGATACTGCTGTCTTCAGCTCCACCTAGGAGGATCACCTGATCCACCTGAGGAAAGTTTTGGAAGCCCTGCAAAAGGCAGGACTCACTATCAGGGCTACTAAGTGCCAGTTAGGGCAGAGTCAGGTTGTGTACCTGGCCACCTTGTAGGTGGAGGCCAGGTTCAACCACTACAGAGCAAAATCCATACCATCATGGACTGGGTTGCTCCAACCACCCAGACTCAGGTCCGAGCTTTCTTAGGCCTGACTGGTTATTACAGAAGATTTGTTAAGGGATATGGATCCATTGTGACCCCCTTAAATGACTTAACCTCTAAGAGGATGCCCAAGAAAGTTCAGTGGACTGTCAGCTGTCAGAAAGCTTTTGATGACCTAAAACAGGCAATGTGCTCTGCTCCAGTGCTCCAAAGCCCCAAATACTCCAAAGAATTCATAGTTCAAACTGATGCTTCTGAGGTGGGGGTAGGTGCTGTATTATCACAACTGAATGAAGAGGGCCAGGATCAACCAGTAGCTTTTATTAGCAGAAGGTTGACCCCCAGAGAGAAACGTTGGTCAGCTATAGAGAGGGAGGCCTTTGCTGTGGTCTGGGCCTTGAAGAAGCTGAGGCCATACTTGTTTGGCACTCACTTCATTGTTCAAACCGACCATAAGCCCCTCCTATGGATAAAACAGATGAAGGGTGAAAACCCCAAACTACTCAAGTGGTCCATTTCCCTACAGGGGATGGACTATACAGTGGAACATAGACCTGGGAGCAACCATGCCAATGCAGATGGCCTCTCCAGATATTTCCACTTAGAACATGAAGACTGAACTGGTCAAGGTTAGTTTAATGTCCCTGATTTTGGGGGGGGTTATGTAGGAGAGTGGCATCGACTGTATAGTTGCCCCCAAATTTTTGCTGATGTTTTGACTGTTTTATGACTCTAGCCAGGCTGTGGCCCTGCTATCCAGGACCCCAGCCTATCTGATTCTTCTCTAAACTGATGTGAGTACCCTAGGTACCTACCAATTGGATACTGAGGACATCCTGTCAGCCCCTTGTAGATGGTACCCTAGGTACCCAGGGCGTGGGTCCCTCAGAGGCCTACCAGGGGTTGCGGCACTTATTGTGCCACCCCTGGGACAGCCATAAAAACTGACACCACCAGACCACAACTGTAGTCTGGGTAAGGTGGTGCTTGCACCCCTTACAGGGATATAGGTATCCTGTATCCCACTTAATACAACACATAAATCCTCATAGGTCACCCCTAAGGCAGGCCTTGCAAATCCTACAAGGCAGGGTGCTGATATATGTGTGAGGGGGAACCCCTACCTGAGTAGGGCCCCTCTGCAACCTTCGTAAAACTATTGCTGGGTTGTTTGTAGTGCAGCCATACCATATAATCTTAACCGCATTATAAGTAATCGCGATAACGTGATAACTTAAGAGTAGCTGCACAGAACCATGTCGTGTGTGGTGTCAAACATGTAGGAATCATACCCCCAATCCAACCATGGGAGTGAGGGCATGATTCCCCCCTGCTAGAGGGGCGATATGGTAAAAGCGGCAGATTTTAGACACCAATTTAAAAGTGCACACGTAGTACAAAATGGATGCTACCCGCCACCCACACGACTCTGGCTGCCTGTTGCTGGGCAGAACTCCAGCCACGGCAGCTGGACAATAGGGATCGTGTTGCAGGGAAGTGCTCCCACCTCCCCAGACAGACTATGTGGATTGGAACTGGGTGGGTGCACCATAGGATGTCTTTCAGACTTGCACGTAGGCTTCTCCAGTGCCTACTTTTGCATACACCGCCTCAAACCGGTTCAAGGGCATCCTGTCCCCTGCCCAGGCAGGAAACCACACAAAAGGGGGAGAGGGTGTAGCCACCCTTTCCCGCCTGAACTCTCATTGGTGGGCTCTGATCTGGACACTCCCCTAATCTTTGGATAAAGGTGAATACAGGGTCCCCAGAGCCTCAGATTATTCTTGGACTTTACAGACTTGAACTTCGACTTGCTGCCGCACAGCTGAATGAAGAAATCTCCCTTGGGGCAAAGGAGTTACCCCCCTGCTTGGCAGGCACCTGAAACACTGCAAGTGACCCAGTTTGAACTTCGCTGCTCCTACGGACATCGACGACTCTTTCCTACCTTGAGGTGGGTTTTCAAGCATCCCAGAGGCCAGTGAGTGTGCACAGCAAAGCTCAGCACCGTGGACCCCGTGGGTGCCGAGATCCCCAATATCCCAGGACACCGGCCACCTCTTGCACAGCACACGAACCCGACGAGTGGGAAGTTGTTCTTTGGCTCATTATTGAGCCAACTTCTCAGCATCATCTGTGCCAAAGATCGACGCCCTAGCCTGCTCCGGCGACCTGTGGGCGCATCTTTACGCACGCCAAATTGCTGCCTCCCACAGTCCCTTGTCTCTCGACTGGTGGGCCCTGGCGGAGGTCAATCTTCACTTCCAAGAGTTCCCCTAGTGGCTCCAGGCCTGCTCTTCAGTCTCCTTGCTGGAGACCTCGCTCAGACCTTGTGGGTCTGCACCAGTAGCTGTTTTGTGATTCTTGCGTGGGTTGCGGTTGCCAAGGTTTAGTGGATCCAATCCGGACACTAACACCGCAGAGACCCTCATCCTTCATGGTACAGTCGCCCTCCAGAAGCAGGCCTTCCTTGACACCTCCTGGACCCCGTGGCTGACGATCCAAGCTACCCATCTTCCACCTGGAAGCACCCGACATTGAAGGGCTCTTTCTCCTGAGCCCCCTGGTCACTGTGTCGTGACCCAGACTTTGTCCCCTCTGCTTTCAGGTCCTTCTCTTCAAGATCTACATCTTCAATCTTCACGACATCGACGACGCTTCTTGCTAGCAGCAGTTCTTCACGTTTTGCCATTGAAAATCAGCCCGCGACCCAACATCGAAAACGACTTATGCACCCGGCTTCCCTGGGGCAGGTAACAGTGGTACCTCGGTACTCTGGTTGGTGTGGGCCCTTCAAAAGCTTAACTCTAAAGTCTTGAACTTGAAATCCTGCTAGAAGTGTTTTTAATCTTGTAAAATTCAACCGCCACATTCTCCATAGGCTTTAATAGAGATCCCGACAGTAGTTTCTACCACTGCACGCGTCTCCCGTGGGTCCCCTTCCTCACGACCTTGGGTGGTTTCGCAATCGGCCAGCGACCCTAAATGCCCTAGGCATTGTCTGTAGAATTGTCGTGGTTCTTATACCACTTTTTTGATATATGGTTTGGTCCCCCCCTGGGGCCCTATGATTCCAGTGCTATTTATTGTAACTATCAATGCTTATTTGAATTGTATCTTTACCTCCAGCCTCATAAAGAGACTAGTGGGATTATTCTTAGAATAAATACATATATTTTATATATATACCTGTGTGGACTACTCTTTCATTTGGTTATTCAAGAGGTTATCTATGGTAAAACAATAAGCTTAACACTCCTTCAAGACTTAGCCTGAAGGCTGCTCTCCACAGCTACCACTAGGATAGCATTCTTTAAAGGTTGTCTTTTAACCTATCACCATAAGAGTCGAATTGGACTGGTGCAAGGTGTCCCCTATAACTAGTGGACAGCATATGCCAGGTCAACTTCTCGCATTGGTGTGCAGCGGTTGGATTCAAGATTGCCATTGTTTTACCAGATAACAAATTGAATTTCTAAAGTGAAAGCCACTTGGTACTAAAGGTACATGTAAATTTAAGCTTAGAATACAATAAGTTCTACTGAACTTAGGAGTTGTGTGTAGAGGGCTTAGCACACCTTGACTACAACTCAAGAAAGGGTTCAGTAGGCCACATCTAGTGTAGGTAGATACACCAGTACCACTACACTAGAAATGTCTTTAGGTTCAGGAGCCCATAAGGCCCTGGAAGGACCACAGAGGGTTCCAGTCAACAAGTATGACAACCTCTCTTTTGCTGAGCTTAGGGAGATGTGCACTACTAGACAACTGAAGACAACCAAAGGTGCCAACACTCAATGTCTCAGGGAAATCCTGCTCATTGCAGACTTCAAGCAGACTCTAGTGTCTGAGGGGGTAGACAGGTTGGGTGGGCATCCCACAGAAGAGGACACTCAGATAGTGAACTCTGATGAGGACCAGGAAGAGGAAGTTGAACTTGACATGGATGAACCAGACCACTCACAACATGGAAGTGATGGTCCAAGAGGCACTCCCTCCATCCCTAATGGGAGAGTGATGGATACAAACAGAAGGAACAGATCCCCCTCAGAGAGGTCTAACCATTCTGGGAGATACAAAAGGACCTCTGCCTCTTCTCATAGAAGAGAATACTCCCAAGAGAGGAAATGTAGATTGATCCAGTTTGAGCAAGCCAAGCTTCAGCTCAGAAGAGAACAGTTAGCATTAGACAGGGAGTCCCTGGAGCTTCAGAAAGCTTCAAGAAAATGGGGTCTAGAGACAACTGGTGGCAGTAATAATACCCCTAGAATTAGAGAGAAAGCTCCTGACAATAGGAACCTGCATAAGAGTGTGCCCCCCTATCAGACAGGGGATGACATCCATAAGTGGATCACTGCACTTGAGAGGGCCTGTAAAGTTCAGAGGGTCCCAGTAGAGCAGTGGGCAGCAATCTTATGGCTCTCCTTTGCAGACAAAGGAAGAGACAAGCTCCTCTCTGTTAGGGAAGAGGATGCATATGATTATTATATCTTGAGAGATGCTTTGATAGATGGGTTTGGTCTAACCACTGATCAATACAGGTTAAAGTTCAGAGATACCCAAAAAGCACAGAATCAAGATTGGGTAGACTTTGTAGATTGTGCTACTAAGGCTCTGGAAGGTTGGTTAACTGGCAGTAAAGTATATGATTACCAAGGATTATACAATCTCATCAAGAGGGGGCATATCCTTAATAATTGTCAGAATCAGCTATTGCATCAGCACCTGGTGGACTCAGATCTGACCTCTCCCCAAGAATTGGGAAAGAAGGCAGACAAGTGGGTCAGAATCAGGATCAAGCAAAAGGTCCAGCCCTTGGGGGGTCCAACTAAAAAGGAAGATGCCAAAAACTCTGAGAAGGGTGGGGAAAAGGGAAAAGGCCAACAGTCTTCAACAGGCCTCCAAAAATCAGCATCTGATAATTCCCAATCCAACAAAGCAAAACAGCCAAGGAAGCCATGGTGTAAAATCTGTAAACAGAAAACCCATTGGACTTCAGACTGTAATAAGGCCAAAAACTCCACAAATACCACTACACCTGCCCCTAAGGCATCTGTTTCCCCTAGTCCAGCTATAGGTGTTGATACAGAGAACAAGGGTATAGTAGGGTTGACCCTGGGATCTGGAGAGGACTCTGGCCTAGTCAGAATGCCTACTCAGGCTGTATTGGTTTGTGATAGGGACCTGTCCCTAATTGTGAGTCCCAGTGGTCTGGGCAAATACAAGCAACAGCCTAGAATAAATGGAAGGGAGTCTCAAGCTTACAGGGACACAGGGGCTAGTGTTACCATGGTGACTAAGGACCTTGTGGACCCTAGCCAGATCATACTTGGAGAAACTTACCAAGTGACCAATACAAGTAATGTCAGTACTAACCATGCTCTGGCAGTTGTTAACTTCTCTTGTGGAGGGGTAACTGGCCTAAAGAAGGTTGTGGTGTGTGCAGACCTACCAGTAGAATGTTTGTCAGGGAATGATTTGGAGACCTCAGCATGGGCTGAGGTGGAGCTGACTACCCATGCAGCGATGCTGGGTATCTCTGCAGAAGTGTTTACCCTGACAAGGTCAAAAGCTAAGCTGACAGAAACTGAACAGGCCTTGGATCCTGGAAAAATGGACCAAGGACCTTCCAAGAGAAGGAGTAGCAGGGGTAAGGCAGTGCCTTCCCCCCAGGATCAGTCTGAAGAGACTCTTATAGCAGAAGAGGATCTGACACTTGAAGAAGGAACTGTCCCAGATGAACTTGAGCCTGATCAGGTTGAGATCTTGGGGACAGGGGGACCTTCTAGGGCAGATTTGAGCCTGGAGCAGTAGAGCTGCCCCACTCTTGAACCCCTCAGACAGCAGGCTGCTGCTGAGGCTGCTGGGAATGCTAGTGGAACCCATAAGAGGTATTGGGATGATGGACTCCTGTACTCTGAGGGTCGAGACCCCAAGCCTGGTGCAGCCAGGAGGTTGGTCATACCTCAGACGTTTAGGGGTTTCCTACTCACACTGGCCCATGATATTCCCTTAGCAGGACACCTAGGCCAAAATAAGACCTGGGACAGAATTGTCCCTCACTTTCATTGGCCTCAGATGAGTGAGGACTGTAAGAGTTTTTGTAGCTCTTGCATTACCTGCCAGGCCAGTGGCAAGGCAGGTAAATCCACAAAGGCCCCCCTGATACCACTACCTGTGGTGGGGGTTCCCTTTGAACGGGTAGGGATTGACATTGTTGGTCCCCTTGACCCACCAACAGCATCTGGGCACATGTTTATACTGGTGGTAGTGGATCATGCCACCAGGTACCCAGAAGCTATTCCCCTTAGGACCATCACAGCACCTGTGGTGGCAAGGGCCCTCCTGGGAATCTTTTCCAGGGTGGGGTTCCCTAAGGAGGTTTTGTCTGACCGAGGTACACACTTCATGAGTAGTTACCTCAAAGCAATGTGGAAGGAGTGTGGTGTCAACTACAGGTTCACCACCCCTTATCATCCTCAATGCAATGGGCTTGTTGAGAGATTTAACAAGACCCTAAAGGGTATGATCAAAGGGCTCCCAGAAAAGCGTAGGCGAAAATAGGATGTTCTCCTGCCCTGCCTTCTCTTTGCATACAGGGAGGTGCCACAGAAGGGGTTTGGTTACAGCCCTTTTGAACTTTTGTTTGGTCACCCTGTCAGAGGGCCACTATGTCTAGTGAAGGAGGGATGGGAGTTACCTCTCAAACCTCCTAAACAGGATATTGTGGACTATGTACTTGATCTCCGCTCCCGGATGGCTGAGTATATGAAGAAGACGACAAAAAACCTAGAGGCAAGTCAGGAATTGCAAAAAGCCTGGCATGACCAAAAGGCTGTACTGGTGGTGTACCAGCCAGGACAGAAGGTATGGGTGTTGGAGCCAGTGGCCCCAGCAGCCCTCTAAGACAAATGGAGTGGACCCCATACCATATTGGAAAAGAAGGGAGAGGTCACCTACTTGGTGGAGCTTGGCACTCCCAGAAGTCCCCACAGGTTACTTCATGTAAACAGACTGAAACCATATGTGGACAGGGCTGGCATGGGCTTGCTCATGGCAACGGATGAGGGACAGGAGGAGGAGAGTGACCCTTTCCCAGACCTGCTCTGTCACAACCCTGATGATGTGTCAGTAGATGGTGTAGCCTTGGCAGGCAGCCTCACTGCCCAGCAACAGTCTGACTGCAGACACGTTCTCCAGTCATTCAGGCATATGTTTTCACTGACTCCAAGTCAGACCATCTGGTGCACTCATGAAGTGGACACTGGGGACAGTCTGCCTGTGAAGAATAAGATCTACAGGCAACCTGACCATGTCAGGGACTGCATAAGGACAGAAGTCCAAAAGATGTTGGAATTGGGAGTCATTGAGACCTCAGACAGCCCTTGGGCTAGCCCAGTAGTCCTGGTACCCAAACCTCACACCCAAGACGGCAAGAGAGAGATGAGTTTCTGTGTAGACTACAGAGGACTCAATGCAGTCACTAGGACTGATGCACATCCCATTCCCAGAGCAGTTGAGCTCATAGATAAATTGGCCTCAGCGAAATATCTGAGAACATTTGATCTGACAGCTGGCTACTGGCAGATACTGTTAGCTGAATCTGCAAAAGCCAAAACTGCATTTTCTACCCCTGGTGGGCATTATCAATTTATTGTAATGCCCTTTGGTTTGAAAAATGCACCTGCCACTTTTCAAAGGTTGGTGAACCAAGTCCTCTCAGACCTGGATGACTTTAGTGCAGCATATCTAGATGATACTGCTGTCTTCACCTCCACCTGGGAGGATCACCTGATCCACCTGAGGAAAGTTTTGAAAGCCCTGCAAAAGGCAGGACTCACTATCAAGGCTACTAAGTGCCAGATAGGGCAGAGTCAGGTTGTGTACCTGGGCCACCTTGTAGGTGGAGGCCAGGTTCAACCACTACAGAGCAAAATCCAGACCATCATGGACTGGGTTGCTCCAACCACCCAGACTCAGGTCCGAGCTTTCTTAGGCCTGACTGGTTATTACAGAAGATTTGTCAAGGGATATGGATCCATTGTGACCCCCTTAAATGACTTAACCTCTAAGAGGATGCCCAAGAAAGTTCAGTGGACTGTCAGCTGTCAGAAAGCTTTTGATGACCTAAAACAGGCAATGTGCTCTGCTCCAGTGCTCCAAAGCCCCAAATACTCCAAAGAATTCATAGTTCAAACTGATGCTTCTGAGGTGGGGGTAGGTGCTGTATTATCACAACTGAATGAAGAGGGCCAGGATCAACCAGTAGCTTTTATTAGCAGAAGGTTGACCCCCAGAGAGAAACGTTGGTCAGCTATAGAGAGGGAGGCCTTTGCTGTGGTCTGGGCCTTGAAGAAGCTGAGGCCATACTTGTTTGGCACTCACTTCATTGTTCAAACCGACCATAAGCCCCTCCTATGGCTAAAACAGATGAAGGGTGAAAACCCCAAACTACTCAGGTGGTCCATTTCCCTACAGGGGATGGACTATACAGTGGAACATAGACCTGGGAGCAACCATGCCAATGCAGATGGCCTCTCCAGATATTTCCACTTAGAACATGAAGACTCAACTGGTCAAGGTTAGTTTAATGTCCCTGATTTGGGGCGGGGGGTTATGTATGAGAGTGGCATCGACAGCATAGTTGCCCCCAACTTTTTGCTGATGTTTTGACTGTTTTATGACTCTAGCCATGTTGTGGCCCTGCTATCCAGGACCCCAGCCTATCTGCTTCTTCTCTAAACTGATGTGTGTACCCTAGGTACCTACAAATTGGATACTGAGGACATCCTGTCAGCCCCTTGTAGATGGTACCCTAGGTACCCAGGGCATGGGTCCCTCAGAGGCCTACCAGGGGCTGCAGCACTTATTGTGCCACCCCTGGGACAGCCATACAGACTGACAATACCAGACCACTACTGTAGTCTGGGTAAGGTGGTGCTTGCACCCCTTACAGGGATATAGGTATCCTGTATCCCACTTAATACAACACATATATCCTCATAGGTCACCCCTAAGGCAGGCCTTGCTAATCCTACAAGGCAGGGTGCTGAGATATGTGTGAGGGGGAACCCCTACCTGAGTGGGGTCCTCTGCAACCTTCGTAAAACTATTGCTGGGTTGTTGGTAGTGCAGCCATAAAATATACTCTTAACCGCATTATAATTAATCGCGATAACGTGATAACTTAAGAGTGGCTGCACAGAACCATGTCGTGTTTGGTGTCAAACATGTAGGAATCATACCCCCAATCCAACTATGGGAGTGAGGGCATGATTCCCCCCTGCTAGAGGGGCCATATGGTAAAAGCGGCAGATTTTAGACACCAATTTAAAAGTGCACACGTAGTACAAAATGGATGCTACCCGCCACCCACACGACCCTGGCTGCCTGTTGCTGGGCAGAACTCCAGCCACGGCAGCTGGACAATAGGGATCTTGTTGCAGGGAAGTGCTCCCACCTCCCCAGACAGACTATGTCGATTGGAACTGGATGGGTGCACCATCGGATGTCTTTCAGACTTGCACGTAGGCTTCTCCAGTGCCTAGTTCTGCATACACTGCCTCAAACCGGTTCAAGGGCATCCTGTTCCCGGCCCAGGCAGGAAACCACACAAAGGGGAGAGGGTGTAGCCACCCTTTCCCGCCTGAACTCTCATTCGTGGGCTCTGATCTGGGCACTCCTCTAATCTTTGGATAAAGGTGAATACAGGGTCCCCAGAGCCTCAGAATATTCTTGGACTTTACAGACTTGAACTTCGACTTGCTGCCGCACAGCTGAATGAAGAAATCTCCCTTGGGGTAAAGGAGTTACCCCCCTGCTTGGCAGGCACCTGAAACACTGCAAGTGACCCAGTTGGAACTTCGCTGCTCCTGCGGACATCGACGACTCTTTCCTACCTTGAGGTGGGTTTCCAAGCATCCCAGAGGCCAGTGAGTGTGCACAGCAAAGCTCAGCACCGTGGACCCCGTGGGTGCCGAGATCCCCAATATCCCAGGACACCTGCCAGCTCTTGCACAGCACACGAACCCGATGAGTGGGGAAGTTGTTCTTTGGCTTATTATTGAGCCAACCTCTCAGCATCATCTGTGCCAAAGATCGACGCCCTAGCCTGCTCCGGCGACCCGTGGGCACATCTTTACGCATGCCAAATTGCTGCCTCCCGCGGTCCCTTGTCTCTCGACTGGTGGGCCCTGGCGGAGGTAAATTTTCACTTCAAATTGTTCTGCTGGTGGCTCCAGGCCTGCTCTTCAGTCTCCTTGCTGGAGACCTCGCTCAGACCTTGTGGATCTGCACCAGTAGCTGTTTTGTGATTCTTGCGTGGGTTGCGGTTGCCAAGGGTTAGTGGATCCTATCCGGACACTAACACCGCAGCGACCCTTATCCTTAATGGTACAGTCGCCCTCCAGAAGCTGGCCTTCCTTGAGTCCTCCTGGACCCCGTGGCTGATGATCCAAGCTACCCATCTTCCACGTGGAAGCACCCGACATTGAAGGGCTCTTTCTCCTGAGCCCCCTGGTCACTGTGTCGTGACCCAGACTCTGTCCCCTCTGATTTCAGGTCCTTCTCTTCAAGATCTACATCTTAAATCTTCACGACATCGACGACGCTTCTTGCTAGCAGCAGTTCTTCACGTTTTGCCATTGAAAATCAGCCCGCGACCCGACATCGAAAACGACTTATGCACCCGGCTTACCTGGGGCAGGTAACAGTGGTACCTCGGTACTCTCGTTGGTGTGGGCCCTTCAAAAGCTTAACTCTAAAGTCTTGAACTTGAACTCCTGCTAGAAGTGATTTTAATCTTATAAAAATTAAACCGCAACATTCTCCATAGGCTTTAATAGAGATCCCGACAGTAGTTTCTACCACTGCACACGTCTCCCGTGGGTCCCCTTCCTCACTACCTTGGGTGGTTTCACAAGGGGCCAGCGACCCTAAATGCCGTAGGCATTGTCTGTAGAATTTTCGTGGTTCTTATACCACTTTTTTGATATATGATTTTGTCCCCCCCTGTGGCCCTATGATTCCAGTGCTATTTCTTGTAACTATCAATGCTTATTTGAATTGTTTCTTTACCTCCAGCCTCATAAAGAGACTAGTGGGATTATTCTTAGAATAAATACATATATTTTATATATAGATACCTGTGTGGACTACTCTTTCATTTGGTTATTCAAGAGGTTATCTATGGTAAAACAATAAGCTTAACACTCCTTCAAGACTTAGCCTGAAGGCTGCTCTCCACAGCTCCCGCTAGGATAGCTTTCTTTAAAGGTTGTCTTTTAACCTATCACCATAAGCGTCGAATTTGACTGGTGCAAGGTGTCCCCTATAACTAGTGGACAGCATATGCCAGGCCAACTTCTCACACTGGCGCAATAATGACCTCAGCATTATCACAATAGAATCAGGTATCAAACCTATCCTGTATACATCACAGGGGCATAAACACATAATGCAATTTCTCATAAGTCTAACGCATTAGACCTTACCTCCTAAGTATAATTACACTAGGGGCGTATATCGCACAGGGAAGTATAATCTCCCTAACATAAACATAAACAGGTAAAACAACCTCCTAAGCAGAAATCATATCTAGAGGTATAAAACAAGGGTGCGCAAAACATACTCCACACAGTACATTCCCTAACACCATAAGCATTAACACAGGGTGCGCAAAACATACTACACACGGTACATTTCCTAACACCCTAAGCATTAACCCAGGGTGCGCAAAACATACTATACACGGTACATCTCCTAACACGATAAGCATTAACACAGGGTGCACAAAACATACTACACACGGTAAATTTCCTAACACCATAAGCATTAAACCACAATAGTACTTCAATCATATTAGGGTCCAGGTTGCGCCAGAACCTAAATGTAGCAGCTGCCCACTACTTGCTGGGCAGCTGGGGACAAGAACAGGGCCTAAACTCTGCAGCTGGCACTAAGTGCTGCGCAGCTGTGGAAGTCAAATATTAGGAAACCAATGGGCCCAGCGTTGGAGCCATCTGGCTCAGAAAACAAAAATATCCCCAGGGAGCGCACGGGCTCCTGAAATCAATAAGAGCAAGCTAGTGAAAGCGCTGGCCCCCCAAGCACTGTGTAGCGCACTGGCGCTTTTAATGAATGAAATGTGCAGTTGTTGGAGCCACGGAGGCTCTAAAAATAACATGCCCCCAAATGTTGCAGCTGACCCCTGCAAGGTGGGGCAGCTGGAGATCACTGGCCAATATGGGGCAGCACGGGCCCTCCGGACCCCCACAGAGGCCCTTTAAACAAAGTTGGCCAAACGGTGGAGCCACCTAGGCTCTATAAACAAAGACATGCCCCCTTTGTTGGAGCCACCTCGGCTCTGAACCAACATGGCCCATGTTGGAGCCTTCAGGGCTCTGACAACAAATACGCCCCCCTTGTTCGAGCGGCCTGGGGCAGCTCTGATTCTGTGCCTCCACCAGGCACCAGGCACTACACCAACGAAAACCCGGAGCCCCACTCACCGGCTGTGGGCAGGACTCCTCCGGTCGCCTCTAGCTTCACCCGGGCCCCATCCTGGGACCCGGGGCTTCAGGGGCGCATGCAGGGCTCCCACCGGCACACGGGAGCCCTGCTTTAGTGGACGCTGACTCCCCATTTCACCCGGGCCCCCTCCTGGGACCCGGGACTCTCGGAACATATGCGGGGCTCTCTCAACTCATGGGAGCCCCGCGAGGCCTCACAGTCTTCCGGGCCGCCTTCTCTCAGTCGTGCGGAAATGACGCCTGCGAGGCCCCGCCCCTGTCCTAGGCAGACGTGCCTCTCTTCTGGTTTTTACCCGGGCAGCAGCGGCGATTTTGAAGACAGGCAAATCGCGGGGTGGGCACCCGCGACGTAAAAGAAATAAACGGGGTGGGCACCCGCAAAGAAAATAAAGAAATTAGAAAGGCGGCCATGACGCGGGGTGGGCACCCACGATTCCAAATGAAAGTACAATCGGACAACGAGGGGAAGGCTCCCTCCAAAGTCAAAACATGAAGAGGGGTGGGCTCCCGCAACCACAACGAACACCGCGGGGTGGGCACCCGCAAAAGGACACGATGCATGGCATCCCTACTGTAGGAGAGTAGGGTCTGCTATCCTATGGTCACCCCAAATTTTTTGCTTTTTGCTTCACTGGTTTTTGACATATTGAGGCTGTGGGCCTGCTAATCAGACCCCCAGCCTGCTGTTCTCTCTACTAAATTTACACTATGCACCCTAGGTGCATAACCAATGGGAAGTGGATCACCCTATGAGCCCCTGTACCGGTGTACACTAGGTACCCAGGGCATTGGTGTATCTAAGGCCTACCAGGGGCTGAAGCATGTATTGTGCCACCCCTGGCCTGGCCTAACAAATTTGACACAACTGGCTGATCACTCAGCTGGGGTAAGTTGGTGTAACCACCTCTTACTTAGGTGTAGTATACCTACACCTAACCTTAAATGGAACACATGTTAACCTATAAGTCACTCCTATGGCAGGCCTTAACAATCCTGAAGGCAGAGTGCTTGGTTCCATGTGAGATGGTGCTCTGGCATGAGCTGAGCCTGTCTGCAGTGGTCGGAACAACTTCCTTCTACTGTTTCCAGATATCGTCATACCATATACTCTTAAGTGCATTATGAACCTCGCGGTTAAATGCTATCTTTGGTTTGGCTTTATCAAAACATGTCGAGTAAGGTGTCATACGAATTGGAATACTAACCCCTCGCCAATTCTGGCGACGGGGTTAGCATTCCACCCTTCTAGAGGGACACGACATGTACAGTACCTGAAACCCGGGTAAAATCAGACATAGCCTCAGCTCCACAAAATGGATGCTGCCACCACAGACACAAGTCTGCCCTCCTGCTGCTGGGAGTCCTTCCAGCTTGGGAGGTGTGGACAAAGGGTTTCCTGCCAGGGGAGGTGTGTGCACCACCCCAGACAGGATTTTGTGTATTGGTCAGGTAGGGCTTGAAAGAAACCAGACATGCCTGAGGCTCACAAGGAGCCTCGGTGCATATGCCAGTTCAAACCGGTCCTGGGGCACACCAGCCCTGGACCTGGGGCGAGCTGGACAAAGGATTGGGGGTGTAACCACCCCCCTTCCTGGTCCCACCCTTAGGGAGGGACCTAGCAGGTAGTCCGGTCCCTAGAATCCGAATAAAGGTAGGAGCTGTGTCCTAAGACTTTAGACATCCTGGAATCAACTTAACTACAAGAAGAAGACGGGAACTTCGACACTCTGCCGCACAGAGGACTGAAGCCAATCTCCCCTGTGGTCAGGGAGTGACCACCTTGCTAACGCAAGCACCATCCAGCGAATCAACGTCTACTTTGCTGCCGCCTCCCCCCGGAGCCCGAGCCCAGAGAGTGACAAGACCTGGACCTCCAGACCTCTCACCGCCCGATCCACAGTCCCTGAAAAGAAGGAACCCGTGGAGGCACCGAGACACGTGGAGCCAGCCATCTTGAAAAGACCACGACAAGCTGCAAGAGCAACGACCGAGGCTCCCTCCAAGTTGTGCTTTGGGATCTGAGAAGCCCAACCCTCGAGCAGCATCTGCACCAAAGGTGAGCCCTCCAGCATCTCCACGATCTGCGTGGGGCCCTTCTGCATTTTGCCACTCGACGCGCCTAACCGGTTGCTGGCCCGTTGGCTAGTGGCCATCTTGGCGACAAACTTTAAGAACTACACCACTGGTCTGGTTGCTCCAGACTGGCCCTTGCTCCCCTCCAAAGGAGCAGTCCCTCTGACCTTGCTGGTCAGAACCATCAGCTTATTTCGTTTTCCACAACAATTGCTTTTGCCAAGGCTTGTTTGCTTCGACCAAGTCGCCGACACCGCCGACAGCGAGAGCCTGCGTGGGACAGCTTGTGAACCGACTCCTGGACGTCGTCGACCTTCAGGGACCACGTGGCTGCAGAGACAAGCTGCACCTTTCCTCCTGTTTGCACCCGACATCGCCTGGTACCCACCTGGTGCCACGCTGGTCACTGGCTAGTGACTGTGAACACTGTCCCCTCTGCTTACAGGTCTTCTACAACTCCGATCCACCCTTGGATCCACCGCATCCCTTCCGGACCGACCGCCTGCAGCATCTTTGTCTTCAGGCTCCATTGAACATATAGAAGAAACCCGACGCACTTCGAGACCTATGCACCCGCTTCCTGTGGGTGAGATAAAGTTGGCACTCCGGTGCCCAAGTGTAGAGTATCATCTCTAGTGTCTGTGTTTCCAATCTTGAGTTCATAGTCCATCCGGAAAAACCTTTTTGCAGTAACTTTGTAACTTTTACGCACCCATTGAAAATCTATGGGAGCTCGCGTGTGACTTTTTGCTCTGCACACACAACCCGTGGACCTCCTGGTCACTAACTAAAGTTAGCTCCTTGTAGGCACAGTGATTCTAGAGGCCCTAGGCCTTTCCCCTTTTCTGTTCATGGTACTTATACCACTATTTTAGTATATGGTTCGAGTGGCCACCAGGGCCTATCCATATAAAGTGCAACTTCTGTGTATTCTAACGTATTCTTGTTTAACGATTTGTGCTCCTGTGCTCATAAAGAGTCTAGGGGATACTTTGAGAAATAAATACATATATATTTTCAATATATATCTGTGTGGTGTCCTTTCATTGGTATAAAGGGGGGTTACATTTGGTAAAACAGCCTGCTTAACACGTTTCACGAGTTTAGCCTCAAAGACTGCTTAGCCTACGCTACCACTAGGCAGCTAGTCCGAAAAGGTTGACTTACAACCACACCATAAGGGTTGCTTGGCATGGTACAAGGTGGTCACTTTAACTAGTGAACATCATATACCAGGCCAACTTCTCACATTGGTGAGCAGCGGTTGGATTTGAGCTTGCTGTGTTTTTCCTCTGTAATCTCTTTGTTACCAATTGAAAGATCATACAGGTACCTTTAGGTACATATAAAACAAGAATAGATATACTTAAGTTCTACTGAACTTAGTTGTTGTAGAGCAAAGGGAGTAGCACACCCTGACTACAACTACTAGATAGGTTTAGTAGGTAAACCCAAGTGTAGGTAGATTGCAACACATCCACCCACACTTAAGAGCAATGGCTGGGGCAGAGGGGTCCAATGTACCCATCTCTGTTGAGAGTGACCCCCAGAGGGCACCATCCATCTTTGCTACCCTAAATCAAAATGAGCTCAGGCAGTTGGCAAATATCAGGGGCCTTAAACAGCCCAAGAATCCTAGTTCTGCTGAACTCAGAGAGCTTTTACAGGCTGATGAAGATCAGAAAGCTCTCAGGAAAGCCTCCCAGTTAGGCCCCTTAGGGACTGGAACAGGAGGCCCCCCTTCTGAAAATGCTACTGAGGTAACCCTTTCCAATAGTCACCCCTTAGATGAGATTCATACTACAGAGGATGAAAGTGAGAAGGGTACTGATACAGAAGGTAGTGAGGATGAAGGGAGAACTAGCCCAGTGCCAAGTGTTATACGTGGCCCAGCTAACTTAAGGCTACTGGGGACTGACAATGGGATCACCCCATTGGATCTCCCTAGTGGACTTAACCAGGGGCTTGGGAGGCAAAGGAATCACTCAGGTGAATCTAATGCTTCTCATGCCTCTAGAGGCTCTCAAGGTCACTCCAGGAGAAGGATGACCACCCCTCAGAGGAGGGAACATGAGGCCAGAATGCAGGAAGCTCAGCTGAGAATCAGGAAACAGGAGCTAGAAGTAGCTCTGATGGAAGAGAAACTGAGTAAGGCTAGGCGACCTAAAGAGAGTGGGTCTATACCCACTGGTGGCAGCATTGTCCCTAAGGACAAAGATAGGGTCTTTGATAATAGGAACCTGTCTAAGGTTGTGCCCCCCTACAAAAGTGGGGATGACATCCACAAATGGATGACTGCTCTTGAGAGAGCCTGCAAAGTACAGCAGGTTCCTGAAGACCAGTGGGCAGCAATCCTCTGGCTCTCCTTTGAAGGAAGAGGCAGAGACAGACTCCTCACTGTTAGGGAGGAGGATGTCAGAAACTACAGAGTCCTGAAGAGTGTCCTAGTTGATGGGTTAGGCTTAACCACTGAACAGTACAGGTTAATGTTCAGAGACACCCAGAAGACACAGACTCAGGACTGGTCTGAATACATTGAATGTGCCACTAAGGCTTTGGAGGGTTGGTTGCTGGGAAGTAAGGTATCTGATTATACAGAATTGTACAATTTGATGATGAGAGAACAGATTTTAAATAACTGTCAAAACCAGCAACTGCATCAACACTTGGTTGACTCTGATCGGACCTCTCCCCAAGAATTGGGAAAGAAGGCAGACAAATGGGTCAGAACCAGGGTTAAGCAAAAGAACCAGAACCAGGGCCAAGGGGGTGATCAAAATAAAACAGACCAAAAGGGTGGAGATCAGAAATCTAAAGACCAGAAGTCTTCAACAGGGCCCCAAACTAGTACTAAAGAGGGTGGGTCTCAGCCTAAAGGGAAGAAGAAAGAAGGTCAAAAGAAACCCTGGTGCAATTCTTGCAAGAATACAACTCACTGGACTAGTGATTGTAAAAAGGGTGGAGCCCCCAACACTGTTGCCCCTAAGGCACCTGCTCCCAGTACTACTGTTAGCAGTGTTGGTCCCCAGACAAAGGGTGTAGTGGGAATCACTATGGGAACTGAAGGAGATTCTGACTTAGACAGAACCCTGACCCAGGCAGTCCTGATCTGTGATGGGGACATTGATTTGTCCCTGACTGTGAGCCCCAGTAACCTGGGCAAGTACAGACAGACTCCTTTAATTAATGAAAAAGTGGCTCAAGCCTACAGGGACACATGTGCCAGTGTCACTATGGTGACACCATGCTCTGTGGACCCTGGACAGTACATACCAGGTGAGAATTACCTGGTGACCAATGCCAGCAATGCCACTACTTCACATAGTGTGGCAGTTGTTAACTTCTCATGGGGAGGGGTAACTGGCCTCAAAAGGGTTGTGGTTAGTGCAGACCTCCCAGTAGAATGTTTGTTGGGCAATGACCTAGAGAGTTCTCTATGGTCTGAAGTGGAGTACAGGACACATGCAGAGATGTTAGGTATATCACCACATTTCCTTGCTGTGACCAGGTCACAGGCCAAAAAGTGCCTTACTGAACCTCAGGTCTGGGATCCTGGAACAATGGACCAAGCACCTACCAAGAAGAAGAACAGGAGGGTCAAGGCTGTGCCTTCCCCCCTGCCTCAGAGTGATGATCAACCTTCCCAGGAAGCTGATCTAGAGAACCCTGAAGGAACTGTCCCTGAAGAGCTTGAACCTGATCAGGTTGAGTTTCTGGGGACAGGGGGACCTTCAAGGGCTGACTTGAGGCAGGCTCAGTTATCCTGTCCCTCTCTTGAACCCCTCAGACAGCTGGCTGCTGCTGAGGCTGCTGGGAATGCTCAAGGTACCCATAAAGTGTATTGGGATGAAGGGCTCCTTTATTCAGAGGCTAGAGACCCCAAGCCTGGTGCAACCAGGAGGTTGGTTATCCCTCTGCAATTTAGGGGCTTCCTCCTTACCTTGGCCCATGATATTCCTCTAGCAGGACACTTAGGCCAGAACAAGACTTGGGACAGGCTTGTCCCTCACTTTCACTGGCCTCACATGAATGAAGATACAAAGGAGTTTTGTCGCTCCTGTGTGACCTGCCAAGCCAGTGGCAAATCAGGTGGCACAACAAAGGCCCCCCTAATACCACTACCTGTGGTGGGGGTCCCCTTTGAAAGAGTGGGAATAGATATAGTGGGTCCCATGGATCCTCCCACTGCATCTGGGCACAGATTTATACTGGTGGTAGTGGATCATGCCACCAGGTATCCAGAGGCAATTCCCCTTAGGACCACTACAGCTCCTGTGGTGGCCAGGGCCCTGCTGGGAGTATTCTCCAGAGTGGGGTTTCCTAAGGAGGTGGTTTCTGACAGAGGTACCAACTTCATGTCAGGATACTTGACAGCTATGTGGAAGGAATGTGGTGTCAACTACACGTTCACCACCCCTTATCACCCACAATGCAATGGGCTTGTTGAGAGATTCAACAAGACCCTAAAGGGTATGATCAAAGGATTACCTGAAAAGCTCAGGCGAAGATGGGACATCCTTCTACCCTGCCTTCTGTTTGCTTACAGAGAGGTCCCACAAAAGTGGGTTGGCTACAGCCCCTTTGAATTGTTGTTTGGGCACCCTGTAAGAGGCCCACTGTGTTTGGTGAAGAAAGGATGAGAGTTACCTCTCAAAAAGCCTAAGCAAGACATAGTGGACTATGTACTTGGTCTCCGCTCCAGGATAGCTGAGTATATGGAGAAGGCATCCAAAAACCTTGAGGCAAGCCAGGCCTTACAGAAAGCTTGGCATGACCAAAAGGCTGTCTTGGTTGAGTTTCAGCCAGGACAGAAGGGATGGGTGTTGGAGCCAGTGGCCCCAGCAGCACTCCAAGACAAATGGTCTGGACCCCATACAATCCTGAAAAAGAAGGGAGAGATTACCTACTTGGTGGACCTAGGAACTCCCAGGAGTCCCCACAGGGTACTCCATGTTAACAGGTTAAAAGCATATGTTGACAGGGCAGACATGGGCTTGCTCATGGCTACAGATGAGGGACAGGAGGAAGAGAGTGACCCTCTCCCAGACCTGTTGTCTCAGAACCCTGAGGATGGTTCAGTTGAAGGAATGACCCTTGGAGGCAACCTCACTGATCATCAGCAGACTGAATGTAGACAAGTTCTACAATCATTTCAACACATGTTTTCCTTGATACCTAGCCAAACTGACTGGTGTACCCATGTGGTGGACACTGGTGACAGTCTGCCTGTAAAGAACAAGCTTTACAGACAACCTGACCACGTCAGGGACTGTATAAAGGCTGAGGTACACAAAATGCTGGAATTGGGTGTCATTGAACCCTCAGAGAGCCCCTGGGCTAGCCCAGTGGTTCTGGTCCCCAAACCTCACACCAAAGATGGCAAGAGAGAGATGAGGTTCTGTGTGGATTACAGAGGACTCAATGCTGTCACTAGGACAGATGCACATCCTATTCCAAGGGAAGATGAGCTCATAGATAAACTGGCTTCTGCTAAGTTTTTGAGCACATTTGACTTGACAGCTGGCTATTGGCAAATCAGATTAGCTGAGGAGTCTAAGGCCAAAACAGCATTCTCAACCCCAGGTGGGCACTACCAATTTGTGGTGATGCCCTTTGGTCTGAAGAATGCACCTGCCACCTTCCAAAGGTTGGTGAATCAAGTCCTTCCTGGGTGGGATGACTTTTGTGCAGCATATCTTGATGACATTGCTGTCTTTCGCTCCACCTGGGAGGATCACCTGATCCACCTGAAGAAGGCTCTTGAGGCTCTGCAAAGGGCAGGCCTCACTATCAAGGCCACTAAGTGCCAGATAGGGCAGAGTAAGGTTGTGCATTTGGGCCACCTTGTAGGTGGAGGCCAAGTTCAACCACTGGAGAGTAAGATACAATCCATCAAGGACTGGTCTCCTCCAACCACCCAGACTCAAGTTCGAGCTTTCTTGGGCTTGACTGGGTACTACAGGAAGTTTGTTAAGAACTATGGGTCCATTGTGACTCCTCTTAATGATCTGACATCCAAGAAGATGCCCAAAAAGGTTCAGTGGACAGTAAGCTGTCAAAAGGCATTTGATGACCTGAAGGAGGCCATGTGCTCTGCACCTATCCTGAAAAGTCCTGACTACTCCAAAAAGTTTATTGTCCAAACAGATGCTTCTGAGTTGGGTGTGGGAGCTGTGCTGTCACAACTTAATGTAGATGGTCAAGACCAACCCATTGCTTTTATTAGCAGAAGGTTGACCCCCAGAGAGAAGAATTGGTCAGCTATTGAGAGGGAGGCCTTTGCTGTGGTGTGGGTCCTGAAGAAGCTGAGGCCATACTTGTTTGGCACTCACTTCAAGATTCAGACCGACCATAAGCCCCTCTTGTGGCTAAATCAGATGAAGGGTGAAAACCCCAAACTGCTTAGGTGGTCCATTTCCCTACAGGGTATGGACTTTACAGTGGAGCACCGGCCAGGTACAGACCATGGGAATGCAGATGGTCTCTCCAGGTACTTCCACTTAGGACATGAAGACGAGACTGGTCAAGGCTAGTTTAATGTCCCTACGTTTGGGGGGGGGGTTGTGTAGGAGAGTAGGGTCTGCTATCCTATGGTCACCCCAAATTTTTTGCTTTTTGCTTCACTGGTTTTTGACATATTGAGGCTGTGGGCCTGCTAATCAGACCCCCAGCCTGCTGTTCTCTCTACTAAATTTACACTATGCACCCTAGGTGCATAACCAATGGGAAGTGGATCACCCTGTGAGCCCCTGTACCAGTGTACACTAGGTACCCAGGGCATTGGTGTATCTAAGGCCTACCAGGGGCTGAAGCATGTATTGTGCCACCCCTGGCCTGGCCTAACAAATTTGACACAACTGGCTGATCACTCAGCTGGGGTAAGTTGGTGTAACCACCTCTTACTTAGGTGTAGTATACCTATACCTAACCTTAAATGGGACACATGTTAACCTATAAGTCACTCCTATGGCAGGCCTTAACAATCCTGAAGGCAGAGTGCTTGGTTCCATGTGAGATGGTGCTCTGGCATGAGCTGAGCCTGTCTGCAGTGGTCGGAACAACTTCCTTCTACTGTTTCCAGATATCGTCATACCATATACTCTTAAGTGCATTATGAACCTCGCGGTTAAATGCTATCTTTGGTTTGGCTTTATCAAAACATGTCGAGTAAGGTGTCATACGAATTGGAATACTAACCCCTCGCCAATTCTGGCGACGGGGTTAGCATTCCACCCTTCTAGAGGGACACGACATGTACAGTACCTGAAACCCGGGTAAAATCAGACATAGCCTCAGCTCCACAAAATGGATGCTGCCACCACAGACACAAGTCTGCCCTCCTGCTGCTGGGAGTCCTTCCAGCTTGGGAGGTGTGGACAAAGGGTTTCCTGCCAGGGGAGGTGCGTGCACCACCCCAGACAGGATTTTGTGTATTGGTCAGGTAGGGCTTGAAAGAAACCAGACATGCCTGAGGCTCACAAGGAGCCTCGGTGCATATGCCAGTTCAAACCGGTCCTGGGGCACACCAGCCCTGGACCTGGGGCGAGCTGGACAAAGGATTGGGGGTGTAACCACCCCCCTTCCTGGTCCCATCCTTAGGGAGGGACCTAGCAGGTAGTCCGGCCCCTAGAATCCGAATAAAGGTAGGAGCTGTGTCCTAAGACTTTAGACATCCTGGAATCAACTTAACTACAAGAAGAAGACGGGAACTTCGACGCTCTGCCGCACAGAGGACTGAAGCCAATCTCCCCTGTGGTCAGGGAGTGACCACCTTGCTAACGCAAGCACCATCCAGCGAATCAACGTCTACTTTGCCGCCGCCTCCCGCCGGAGCCCGAGCCCAGAGACTGACAAGACCTGGACCTCCAGACCTCTCACCGCCCGATCCACAGTCCCTGAAAAGAAGGAACCCGTGGAGGCACCGAGACACGTGGAGCCAGCCATCTTGAAAAGACCACGACAAGCTGCAAGCGCAACGACCGAGGCTCCCTCCAAGTTGTGCTTTGGGATCTGAGAAGCCCAACCCTCGAGCAGCATGTGCACCAAAGATGAGCCCTCCAGCATCTCCACGATCTGCGTGGGGCCCTTCTGCATTTTGCCACTCGACGCGCCTAACCGGTTGCTGGCCCGTTGGCTAGTGGCCATCTTGGCGACGAACTTCAAGAACTACACTGCTGGTCTGGTTGCTCCAGACTGGCCCTTGCTCCCCTCCAAAGGAGCAGTCCCTCTGACCTTGCTGGTCAGAACCATCAGCCTATTTAGTTTTCCACAACAATTGCTTTTGCCAAGGCTTTTTTGCTTCGACCAAGTCGCCGACACCGCCGACAGCGAGAGCCTGCGTGGGACAGCTCTTGAACCGACTCCTGGACGTCGTTGACCTTCAGGGACCATGTGGCTGCAGAGACAAGCTGCATCTTTCCTCCTGTTTGCACCCGACATCGCCTGGTACCCACCTGGTGCCACGCTGGTCACTGGCTAGTGACTGTGAACACTGTCCCCTCTGCTTACAGGTCTTCTACAACTCCGATCCACCCTTGGATCCACCGCATCCCTTCCGGACCGACCGCCTGCAGTATCTTTGTCTTCAGGCTCCATTGAACATATAGAAGAAACCCGACGCACTTCGAGACCTATGCACCCGCTTCCTGTGGGTGAGGTAAAGTTGGCACTCCGGTGCCCAAGTGTAGAGTATCATCTCTAGTGTCTGTGTTTCCAATCTTGAGTTCATAGTCCATCCGGAAAAACATTTTTGCAGTAACTTTGTAACTTTTACGCACCCATTGAAAATCTATGGGAGCTCGCGTGTGACTATTTGCTCTGCACACACAACCCGTGGACCTCCTGGTCACTAACTAAAGTTAGCTCCTTGTAGGCACAGTGATTCTAGAGGCCCTAGGCCTTTCCCCTTTTCTGTTCATGGTACTTATACCACTATTTTAGTATATGGTTCGAGTGGCCACCAGGGCCTATCCATATAAAGTGCAACTTCTGTGTATTCTAACGTATTCTTGTTTAACGATTTGTGCTCCTGTGCTCATAAAGAGTCTAGGGGATACTTTGAGAAATAAATACATATATATTTTCAATATATATCTGTGTGGTGTCCTTTCATTGGTATAAAGGGGGGTTACATTTGGTAAAACAGCCTACTTAACACGTTTCACGAGTTTAGCCTCAAAGACTGCTTAGCCTACGCTACCACTAGGGCAGCTAGTCCGAAAACTTTGACTTACAACCACACCATAAGGGTTGCTTGGCATGGTACAAGGTGGTCACTTTAACTAGTGAACATCATATACCAGGCCAACTTCTCACACCTACGCTGGGGTTTCCCTCCAAGGAGACCGCAGCCCAGCGCTGCCAGGAGGAAACACAGCGCCCATCAGAGGGTGAAACAATGCGCTCACCACGCGCTAGGAGTAAAGTACAAAGTCCTCAGCAATCAAAATAAGTCTTTAGGAAGGAAGGGTAAGGACAGTCTCCCAGCCATCCTAAGGCAGGCAGGAGGGTCTAGAAGAAGTCCTCCAGCATCCAGGGCATCCAGGGGCTGGGCAGGGCCCAGGGAGGCAAGCCTTCCTCTGAGCCCCAGCAGCAGCACGCACCTGGTAGTTTCTAGTCCAAGAACAAGAACAAGAACATTTTCGTGGGGTCACAGCCCCTCTTTTATACACAGAATCCTTTGCCTCCAAAGGTGCAGGGAAGGTGCGAACCAGATGCAACTGGTTCCTGAGCACTTTGTTTTGCTCAGCCCCTCTCCCTATTCACAGGTCAGGCCAGGGACATCAGATGCCCCACAGGGGGTGGAGCCAGCATTGTGGAGGGAAAGCCCAGCCCTATTCAGGTCCCAGGTGTACTCCTCCCTGCCATCACATGCAGATCTCTCCATTCACCACCTGGGCAGACCCATCCTGACTCCTGGAGCCAGACACACCAGCCAATCGCAAGCCAGACAGTCACTGCACATTTATTACACAGACATGCCATGTAGGAGAGTAGGGTCTGCTATCCTATGGTCACCCCAAATTTTTGCTTTTTGCTTCACTGGTTTTTGACATATTGAGGCTGTGGGCCTGCCAATCAGACCCCCAGCCTGCTGTTCTCTCTACTAAATTACAACTATGCACCCTAGGTGCATAACCAATTGGAAATGGATCACCCTGTCAGCCCCTGTACCAGTGTACACTAGGTACCCAGGGCATTGGTGTACCCAAGGCCTGCCAGGGGCTGCAGCATGTATTATGCCACCCCAGGCTTGGCCTAACAATCTGACACAACTGGCTGATCACTCAGCTGGGGTAAGTTGGTGTAATCACCTCTTACTTAGGTGTAGTATACCTATACCTAACCTTAAATGGGACACCTGGTAACCTATAAGTCACTCCTATGGCAGGCCTTAACAATCCTGAAGGCAGAGTGCTTGGTTCCATGTGAGATGGTGCTCTGGCATGAGCTGAGCCTGTCTGCAGTGGTCGGAACAACTTCCTTCTACTGTTTCCAGATATCGTCATACCATATACTCTTAAGTGCATTATGAACCTCGCGGTTAAATGCTAACTTTGGTTTGGCTTTATCAAAACATGTCGAGTAAGGTGTCATACGAATTGGAATACTAACCCCTCGCCAATTCTGGCGACGGGGTTAGCATTCCACCCTTCTAGAGGGACACGACATGTACAGTACCTGAAACCCGGGTAAAATCAGACATAGCCTCAGCTCCACAAAATGGATGCTGCCACCACAGACACAAGTCTGCCCTCCTGCTGCTGGGAGTCCTTCCAGCTTGGGAGGTGTGGACAAAGGGTTTCCTGCCAGGGGAGGTGCATGCACCACCCCAGACAGGATTTTGTGTATTGGTCAGGTAGAGCTTGAAAGAAACCAGACATGCCTGTGGCTCACAAGGAGCCTCGGTGCATATGCCAGTTCAAACCGGTCCTGGGGCACGCCAGTCCCGGGCCTGGGGCGAGCTGGACAAAGGATTGGGGGTGTAACCACCCCCCTTCCTGGTCCCACCCATAGGGAGGGACCTAGCAGGTAGTCCGGCCCCTAGAATCCGCTTAAAGGTAGGAGCTGTGTCCTAAGACTTCAGACATCCTGGAATCAACTTAAAACTAAGAAGAAGACGGGAACTTCGACGCTCTGCTGCACAGAGGACTGAAGCCAATCTCCCCTGTGGTCAGGGAGTGACCACCTTGCTAACGCAAGCACCATCCAGCGAATCAACGTCTGCTTTGCCGCCGCCTCCCGCCGGAGCCCGAGCCCAGAGACTGACAAGACCTGGACCTCCAGACCTCTCACCGCCCGATCCACAGTCCCTGAAAAGAGGAGACCCGTGGAGGCACCGAGACACGTGGAGCCAGCCATCTTGGAACGACTACGACAAGCTGACAAGTGCAACAACCGAGGCTCCCTCCAAGTTGTGCTTTGGGATCTGAGAAGCCCAACACCCGAGCAGCATCTGCACCAAAGGTGAGCCCTCCAGCATCTCCACGATCTGCGTGGGGCCCTTCTGCATTTTGCCACTCGACGCGCCTAACCGGTTGCTGGCCCGCTGGCTAGTAGCCATCTTGGCAACGAACTTCAAGAAATACACCGCTGGTCTGGTTGCTCCAGACTGGCCCTTGCTCCCCTCCAAAGGAGCAGTCCTTCTGACCTTGCTGGTCAGAACCATCAGCTTATTTCCTTTTCCTACAACAATTGCTTTTGCCAAGGCTTGTTTGCTTCAATCAAGTCGCCGACACCGCCGACAGCGAGAGCCTGCGTGGGACAGCTCGTGACTTGACTCCTGGACGTCGTCGACCTCCAGGGACCACGTGGCTGCAGAGACAAGCTACCCCTTTCTTCCTGTTTGCACCCGACATTGCCTGGTACCCACCTGGTGCCACGCTGGTCACTGGCTAGTGACTGTGAACACTGTCCCCTCTGCTTACAGGTCTTCAACATCTCCGATCCACTCTTGGATCCACTGCATCTCTCCCGGACCGACCGCCTGCAGCATCTTTGTCTTCGAGTTCCACGGAACAGATAGAAGAAACCCGACGCACTTCGAGGCCTATGCACCCGCTTCCTGTGGGTGAGGTAAAGCTGGCACACCTGTGCCCAAGTGTAGTATTACATCTCTAGTGCCTGTGTTCCAAATCTTGAGTTCCTAGTCCATCCGGAAGATCCTCTTTGCAGTAACTTTGTACTTTTTACGCACCCATTGAAACCTATGGGAGCACGCGTGTGACTATTTGCTCTGCACACGCCACCCGTGGACCTCCTGGTCACTAACTGACGTTAGCTCCTTGTAGGCCCAGCGATTCTAGAGGCCCTAGGCCTTTTCCCTTTTCTGCTCGTGGTACTTATACCACTATTTTAGTATATGGTTTGAGTGGCCACCAGGGCCTATCCATATAACGTGCAACTTCCGTGTATTCTGTGATAATCTTGTTTGACGATTTGTGCTCCTGTGCTCATAAAGAGACTAGGGGTTACTTTGAGAAATAAATACATATATATTTTGAATATATATCTGTGTGGTGTCCTTTCATTGGTATAAAAGGGGGTTGCATTTGGTAAAACAGCTGGCTTAACACGCTTCACGAGTTTAGCCTCAAAGACTGCTTAGCCTACGCTACCACTAGGGCAGCTAGTCCGAACAGGTTGACTTACAACCACACCATAAGGGTTGCTTGGCATGGTACAAGGTGATCACTTTAACTAGTGAGCATCATATACCAGGCCAACTTCTCACATTGGTGAGCAGCGGTGGGATTTGAGCTTGCTGTGTTTTACCATTGTAATCTCTTGGTTACCAATTGAAAGATCACATAGGTACCTGTAGGTACATATAAAACAAGATTACATATACATAAGTTCTACTGAACTTAGTTGTTGTAGAGCAAAGGGAGTAGCACACCCTGACTACAACTGCTAGATAGGTTTAGTAGGCAAACCCAAGTGTAGGTAGATTGCAACACATCCATCCACACTTAAGAGCAATGGCCGGGGCAGAGGGGTCCACTGTACCCATCTCTGTTGAGAGTGACCCCCAGAGGGCACCATCCAGCTTTGCTACCCTTAACCAGAATGAGCTCAGGCATTTGGCAACTCTTAGAGGCCTTAAACAGCCCAAGAACCCTACCTCTGCTGAGCTCAGAGAACTCTTACAAAATGATGAGAATCAGAGAGAACTCAGGAAAGCTTCCCAGTTAGCCCCCTTAGGGTCAGGAACAGGAGGCCCCCCTTCTGAAGATGCCACAGAGGTACCCCCTTCCAATAGTCACCCCTTAGATGGGATGCCTACCACAGAGGAAGAAAGTGATGGGGATACAGATGTGAGTGGGGATGAAGGGAGAACTAGCCCAGTGCCAAGTGTTATACTTGGCCCAGCTAAACTAAGGCTATTGGGGACTGACAGTGGGTTCACCCCATTGGATCTCCCCAGTGGACTTAACACAGGGCTTGGAAGGCAAAGGAATCACTCAGGTGACTCCAATGCTTCCCATGGCTCTAGAGGCTCTCAAGGTCACTCCAGAAGGAGACTGACCACCCCTCAGAGGAGGGAACATGAGGCCAGAATGCAGGAAGCCCAGCTGAGGATCAGGAAGCAGGAGCTAGAAGTAGCCCTGATGGAAGAAAAACTGAACAAGGCTAGGCAACCTAGAGAGAGTGGGTCTATACCCACTGGTGGCAGCATTGTCACTAAGGACAAAGATAGGGTCTTTGATAATAGGAACCTGTCTAAGGTTGTGCCCCCCTACAAAAGTGGGGATGACATCCACAAATGGATAACTGCTCTTGAGAGAGCCTGCAAAGTACAGCAGGTTCCTGAAGACCAGTGGGCAGCAATCCTCTGGCTCTCCTTTGAAGGAAGAGGCAGAGACAGACTCCTCACTGTTAGAGAAGAGGATGTCAGAAACTACAGAGTCCTGAAGAGTGTTCTGGTAGATGGGGTAGGCTTAACCACTGAACAGTACAGGTTAATGTTCAGAGACACCCAAAAGACACAGACTCAGGACTGGTCTGAATATGTTGAATGTGCCACTAAGGCTTTGGAGGGTTGGTTGCTGGGAAGTAAGGTATCTGATTTTACAGGATTGTATAATTTGATGATGAGAGAACAGATTTTAAATAACTGTCAAAACCAGCAACTGCATCAACACTTGGTTGACTCTGATCTGACCTCTCCCCAAGAATTGGGAAAGAAGGCAGACAAATGGGTCAGAACCAGGGTTAAGCAAAAGAACCAGAACCAGGGCCAAGGGGGTGATCAGAAGAAAACAGACCAGAAGGGTGGAGATCAGAAATCTAAAGACCAGAAGTCTTCAACAGGGCCCCAAACTACTGCTAAGGAGGGTGGGTCCCAACAACAGTCCAAAAAGAAGAAAGAAGGTCAAAAGAAACCCTGGTGCAATCATTGCAAAAATACAACTCACTGGACTAGTGATTGCAAAAAGGGTGGAGCCCCCAACACTGTTGCCCCTAAGGCACCTGCTCCCAGTACTACTGTTAGCAGTGTTGGTCCCCAGACAAAGGGTGTAGTGGGAATCACTATGGGAACTGAAGGAGATTCTGACTTAGACAGAACCCTGACACAGGCAGTCTTGATCTGTGATGGGGACATTGATTTGTCCCTGACTGTGAGCCCCAGTAACCTGGGCAAGTACAGACAGACTCCTTTAATTAATGAAAAAGTGGCTCAAGCCTACAGGGACACATGTGCCAGTGTCACTATGGTGACACCAGGCTTTGTGGACCCTGGACAGTACATACCAGGTGAGAACTACCTGGTGACCAATGCCAGCAATGCCACTACTTCACATAGTGTGGCAGTTGTTAACTTCTCATGGGGAGGGGTAACTGGCCTCAAAAGGGTTGTGGTTAGTGCAGACCTCCCAGTAGAATTTTTGTTGGGCAATGACCTAGAGAGTTCTCTATGGTCAGAAGTGGAGTACAGGACTCATGCAGAGATGTTAGGTATATCATCACATGTCCTTGCTGTGACCAGGTCACAGGCCAAAAAGTGCCTCACTGAACCTCAGGTCTTGGATCCTGGAACACTGGACCAAGCACCTACCAAGAAGAAGAACAGGAGGGTCAAGGCTGTGCCTTCACCCCTGCCTCAGAGTGATGATCAGCCTTCCCAGGAAGCTGATCTAGAGGACCCTGAAGGAACTGTCCCTGAAGAGCTTGAACCTGATCAGGTTGAGTTTCTGGGGACAGGGGGACCTTCAAGGGCTGACTTGAGGCAGGCTCAGTTATCCTGTCCCTCTCTTGAACCCCTCAGACAGCTGGCTGCTGCTGAGGCTGCTGGGAATGCTCAAGGTACCCATAAAGTGTATTGGGATGAAGGACTCCTTTATTCAGAGGCTAGAGACCCCAAGCCTGGTGCTACCAGGAGGTTGGTTATACCTCTGCAATTTAGGGGCTTCCTTCTTACCTTGGCCCATGATATTCCTTTAGCAGGACACTTAGGCCAGAACAAGACTTGGGACAGACTTGTCCCTCACTTTCACTGGCCTCACATGAATGAAGATACAAAGGAGTTTTGTCGCTCCTGTGTTACCTGCCAAGCCAGTGGCAAATCAGGTGGCACAACAAAGGCCCCCCTAATACCACTACCTGTGGTGGGGGTCCCCTTTGAAAGAGTGGGAATAGACATAGTGGGTCCCATGGATCCTCCCACTGCATCTGGGCACAGATTTATACTGGTGGTAGTGGATCATGCCACCAGGTATCCAGAGGCAATTCCCCTTAGGACCACTACAGCACCTGTTGTGGCCAGGGCCCTGCTGGGAGTATTCTCCAGAGTGGGGTTTCCTAAGGAGGTAGTATCTGACAGAGGTACCAACTTTATGTCAGGATACTTGACAGCTATGTGGAAGGAATGTGGTGTCAACTACAAGTTCACCACCCCTTATCACCCACAATGCAATGGGCTTGTTGAGAGATTCAACAAGACCCTAAAGGGTATGATCAAAGGATTACCTGAAAAGCTCAGGCGAAGATGGGACATCCTTCTACCCTGCCTTCTGTTTGCTTACAGAGAGGTCCCACAAAAGGGGGTTGGCTACAGCCCCTTTGAATTGTTGTTTGGGCACCCTGTGAGAGGCCCACTGTGTTTGGTGAAGGAAGGATGGGAGTTACCTCTCAAAAAGCCTAAGCTAGACATAGTGGACTATGTACTTGGTCTCCGCTCCAGGATGGCTGAGTATATGGAGAAGGCATCCAAAAACCTTGAGGCAAGCCAGGCCTTACAGAAAGCTTGGCATGACCAAAAGGCTGTCTTGGTTGAGTTTCAGCCAGGACAGAAGGTATGGGTGTTGGAGCCAGTGGCCCCAGCAGCACTCCAAGACAAATGGTCTGGACCCCATACAATCCTGGAAAAGAAGGGAGAGGTCACCTACTTGGTCGACCTAGGAACTCCCAGGAGTCCCCACAGGGTACTCCATGTTAACAGGCTTAAAGCATATGTTGACAGGGCAGACATGGGCTTGCTCATGGCTACAGATGAGGGACAGGAGGAAGAGAGTGACCCTCTCCCAGATCTGTTGTCTCAGAACCCTGAAGATGGCTCAGTTGAAGGAGTGACCCTTGGAGGCAACCTCACTGCCCATCAGCAGACTGAATGTAGACAGGTCCTACAATCATTTTCACATATGTTTTCCTTGATACCTAGTCAAACTGACTGGTGTACCCATGTGGTGGACACTGGTGACAGTCTGCCTGTAAAGAACAAGCTTTACAGACAACCTGACCACGTCAGGGACTGTATAAAGGCTGAGGTACATAAAATGCTGGAATTAGGTGTCATTGAACCCTCAGAGAGCCCCTGGGCTAGCCCAGTGGTTCTGGTCCCCAAACCTCACACCAAAGATGGCAAGAGAGAGATGAGGTTCTGTGTGGATTACAGAGGACTCAATGCTGTCACCAGGACAGATGCACACCCTATTCCAAGGGCAGATGAGCTCATAGACAAACTAGCTTCTGCAAAGTTTTTGAGCACATTTGACTTAACAGCTGGCTATTGGCAAATCAGATTAGCTGAGGAGTCTAAGGCCAAAACAGCATTCTCAACCCCAGGTGGGCACTACCAGTTTGTGGTGATGCCCTTTGGTCTGAAGAATGCACCTGCCACCTTCCAAAGGCTGGTGAACCAAGTCCTTACTGGGTTGGATGACTTTTGCGCAGCATATCTGGATGACATTGCTGTCTTTAGCTCCACCTGGGAGGATCACCTGATCCACCTGAAGAAGGCTCTTGAGGCTCTGCAAAGGGCAGGCCTCACTATCAAGGCTACTAAGTGCCAGATAGGGCAGAGTAAGGTTGTATATTTGGGCCACCTTGTAGGTGGAGGCCAAGTTCAACCACTGGAGAGTAAGATACAATCCATCAAGGACTGGTCCCCTCCAACCACCCAGACTCAAGTTCGAGCTTTCTTGGGCTTGACTGGGTACTACAGGAAGTTTGTTAAGAACTATGGGTCCATTGTGACTCCTCTTAATGATCTGACATCCAAGAAGATGCCCAAAAATGTTCAGTGGACAGTAAGCTGTCAAAAGGCATTTGATGACCTGAAGGAGGCCATGTGCTCTGCACCTATCCTGAAAAGTCCTGACTACTCCAAAGAGTTTATTGTCCAAACAGATGCTTCTGAGTTGGGTGTGGGAGCTGTGCTGTCACAACTTAATGTAGATGGTCAAGACCAACCCATTGCTTTTATTAGCAGAAGGTTGACCCCCAGAGAGAAGAATTGGTCAGCTATTGAGAGGGAGGCCTTTGCTGTGGTGTGGGCCCTGAAGAAGCTGAGGCCATACTTGTTTGGCACTCACTTCAAGATTCAGACCGACCATAAGCCCCTCTTGTGGCTAAATCAGATGAAGGGTGAAAACCCCAAACTGCTTAGGTGGTCCATTTCCCTACAGGGGATGGACTTTACAGTGGAGCACCGGCCAGGTACTGACCATGGGAATGCAGATGGTCTCTCCAGGTACTTCCACTTAGGACATGAAGACGAGACTGGTCAAGGCTAGTTTAATGTCCCAGCGTTTGGGGGGGGGTTGTGTAGGAGAGTAGGGTCTGCTATCCTATGGTCACCCCAAATTTTTGCTTTTTGCTTCACTGGTTTTTGACATATTGAGGCTGTGGGCCTGCCAATCAGACCCCCAGCCTGCTGTTCTCTCTACTAAATTACAACTATGCACCCTAGGTGCATAACCAATTGGAAATGGATCACCCTGTCAGCCCCTGTACCAGTGTACACTAGGTACCCAGGGCATTGGTGTACCCAAGGCCTGCCAGGGGCTGCAGCATGTATTATGCCACCCCAGGCTTGGCCTAACAATCTGACACAACTGGCTGATCACTCAGCTGGGGTAAGTTGGTGTAATCACCTCTTACTTAGGTGTAGTATACCTATACCTAACCTTAAATGGGACACCTGGTAACCTATAAGTCACTCCTATGGCAGGCCTTAACAATCCTGAAGGCAGAGTGCTTGGTTCCATGTGAGATGGTGCTCTGGCATGAGCTGAGCCTGTCTGCAGTGGTCGGAACAACTTCCTTCTACTGTTTCCAGATATCGTCATACCATATACTCTTAAGTGCATTATGAACCTCGCGGTTAAATGCTAACTTTGGTTTGGCTTTATCAAAACATGTCGAGTAAGGTGTCATACGAATTGGAATACTAACCCCTCGCCAATTCTGGCGACGGGGTTAGCATTCCACCCTTCTAGAGGGACACGACATGTACAGTACCTGAAACCCGGGAAAAATCAGACATAGCCTCAGCTCCACAAAATGGATGCTGCCACCACAGACACAAGTCTGCCCTCCTGCTGCTGGGAGTCCTTCCAGCTTGGGAGGTGTGGACAAAGGGTTTCCTGCCAGGGGAGGTGCATGCACCACCCCAGACAGGATTTTGTGTATTGGTCAGGTAGGGCTTGAAAGAAACCAGACATGCCTGTGGCTCACAAGGAGCCTCGGTGCATATGCCAGTTCAAACCGGTCCTGGGGCATGCCAGTCCCGGGCCTGGGGCGAGCTGGACAAAGGATTGGGGGTGTAACCACCCCCTTCCTGGTCCCACCCATAGGGAGGGACCTAGCAGGTAGTCCGGCCCCTAGAATCCGCTTAAAGGTAGGAGCTGTGTCCTAAGACTTCAGACATCCTGGAATCAACTTAAAACTAAGAAGAAGACGGGAACTTCGACGCTCTGCTGCACAGAGGACTGAAGCCAATCTCCCCTGTGGTCAGGGAGTGACCACCTTGCTAACGCAAGCACCATCCAGCGAATCAACGTCTGCTTTGCCGCTGCCTCCCGCCGGAGCCCGAGCCCAGAGACTGACAAGACCTGGACCTCCAGACCTCTCACCGCCCGATCCACAGTCCCTGAAAAGAGGAGACCCGTGGAGGCACCGAGACACGTGGAGCCAGCCATCTTGGAACGACTACGACAAGCTGACAAGTGCAACAACCGAGGCTCCCTCCAAGTTGTGCTTTGGGATCTGAGAAGCCCAACACCCGAGCAGCATCTGCACCAAAGGTGAGCCCTCCAGCATCTCCACGATCTGCGTGGGGCCCTTCTGCATTTTGCCACTCGACGCGCCTAACCGGTTGCTGGCCCGCTGGCTAGTAGCCATCTTGGCGACGAACTTCAAGAAATACACCGCTGGTCTGGTTGCTCCAGACTGGCCCTTGCTCCCCTCCAAAGGAGCAGTCCTTCTGACCTTGCTGGTCAGAACCATCAGCTTATTTCCTTTTCCTACAACAATTGCTTTTGCCAAGGCTTGTTTGCTTCAATCAAGTCGCCGACACCGCCGACAGCGAGAGCCTGCGTGGGACAGCTCGTGACTCGACTCCTGGACGTCGTTGACCTCCAGGGACCACGTGGCTGCAGAGACAAGCTACCCCTTTCTTCCTGTTTGCACCCGACATTGCCTGGTACCCACCTGGTGCCACGCTGGTCACTGGCTAGTGACTGTGAACACTGTCCCCTCTGCTTACAGGTCTTCAACATCTCCGATCCACTCTTGGATCCACTGCATCTCTCCCGGACCGACCGCCTGCAGCATCTTTGTCTTCGAGTTCCACGGAACAGATAGAAGAAACCCGACGCACTTCGAGGCCTATGCACCCGCTTCCTGTGGGTGAGGTAAAGCTGGCACACCTGTGCCCAAGTGTAGTATTACATCTCTAGTGCCTGTGTTCCAAATCTTGAGTTCCTAGTCCATCCGGAAGATCCTCTTTGCAGTAACTTTGTACTTTTTACGCACCCATTGAAACCTATGGGAGCACGCGTGTGACTATTTGCTCTGCACACGCCACCCGTGGACCTCCTGGTCACTAACTGACGTTAGCTCCTTGTAGGCCCAGCGATTCTAGAGGCCCTAGGCCTTTTCCCTTTTCTGCTCGTGGTACTTATACCACTATTTTAGTATATGGTTTGAGTGGCCACCAGGGCCTATCCATATAACGTGCAACTTCCGTGTATTCTGTGATAATCTTGTTTGACGATTTGTGCTCCTGTGCTCATAAAGAGACTAGGGGTTACTTTGAGAAATAAATACATATATATTTTGAATATATATCTGTGTGGTGTCCTTTCATTGGTATAAAAGGGGGTTGCATTTGGTAAAACAGCTGGCTTAACACGCTTCACGAGTTTAGCCTCAAAGACTGCTTAGCCTACGCTACCACTAGGGCAGCTAGTCCGAACAGGTTGACTTACAACCACACCATAAGGGTTGCTTGGCATGGTACAAGGTGATCACTTTAACTAGTGAGCATCATATACCAGGCCAACTTCTCACATGCCAGCTTCTAGAAGTGGCACTTCTACACTAGACACCGTAACGCCGCACACATCATCACGCAGCATTCAATCTCACAAGTTCACACATACCAAACTCGGCTCTGCACTCCTCTCACATCAGGACTAAACACAGTCACTCAGATCCCCCATGCATTCCTATGGGAGGGCAGGTCAGTCTCACTAAAACATACACAGAGCGCACGCGCTTTCCACTGGGACACAGTGTATAAGCGCCTAGAGGCCTAAAACCACTAGTACAACATAGGAAAAAGGCTAGGATAAAAGCAAAAAGTTCTAGGGGTGAACTTGGCAGAAGGGCAAAGTCCAACAACTAGCCCCCGCACGACCCCCTTCACTGCCTGAGCACCACTGCACTGCCCTAAACCCTGAAACACCAGCCCCCCCACTACGCCATACACTACGCGAACACCACTGCACTGCCCTAAACCCTGAAACACCAGCCTGCACGACACCCTAAACTGCCCGAACACCACTGCACTGCCCTAAACCCTGAAACACCAGCCCCAGCATGACCCCCTACACTGCCCAAACACCACTGCACTGCCCTAAAACCTGAAACACCAGCCCCAGCACGACCCCCTACACTGCCCGAAGATCACTGCCCTAAACCCTGAAACACCACTCCCAGCACGACCCCCTACACTGCCCGAACACCACTACCCTAAACCCTGAAACACCACCCCCAGCATGACCCCCTACTCTGCCCGAACACCACTGCACTGCCCTAAACCCTGAAATACAACCCCCTGCACGTCCACCTACACTGCCCGAACACCACTGCACTGCCCTAATCCCTGAAACACCAGCCCCTGCATGACCTCCTACACTGCCCGAACACCAATGCACTGGCCTAAACCCTGAAACACCAGCCCCCAGCACGACCCCCACCACTGCCTGAACACCACTGCACTTCCCTAAACCCTGAAACACCAGCCCCAGCACGACCTCCTACACTGCCCGAACACCAATGCACTGCCCTAAATCCTGAAAGTCCAGTCCCTCCACAACCCCTACACTGCCCGAACACCACTGCACCGCCCTAAACCCTGAAACACCAGCCCTGCATGATCCCCTAAACTGCCCGAACACCACTGCACTGCCCTAAACCCTGAAACACCAGCCCCAGCACGACCGCCTACACTGCCCGAACACCACTGCACTGCCCTAAATCCTGAAAGTCCAGTCCCTCCACAACCCCTACACTGCCAGAACACCACTGCACCGCCCTAAACCCTGAAACACCAGCCCCCGCACGACCCCCTATACTGCCCGAACACAACTGCACTGTCCTAAACCCTGAAACACCAGCCACAGCATGACCCCCTACGCTGCCCGAACACCACTGCATTGTCCAGACCCTGAAACACCAGCCCCCGCATGACTCCCTACACTGCCCGAACACCACTGCACTGCCCTAAACCCTGAAACACCAGCCCCGGCACGACCCCCTACACTGCCCGAATAGCACTGAACTGCCCTAAACATTGAAACACCAGCCCTGGCACGACCCCCTACACTGCCCGAACACCACTGTCCTAAACCCTGAAACACCAGCCCCGCATGACCCCCTACACTGCCCATACACTACTGCACTGCCCTAAACCCTGAAACACCACCCCCCGCATGACCCCCTACACTACCCGAACACCACTGCTCTGCCCAAAAGCCCTGAAACACTAGCCCCAGCATGACCCCCTACACTGCCCAAACACCACTGCACTGCCCTAAACCCTGAAACACCAGCCCGCACAACACCCTACACTGCCCGACCACCCCTGCACTGCCCTAAACCCTGAAACACCAGCCCCAGCATGACCCCCTACACAGCCCAAACACCACTGCACTACCCTAAAACCTCAAACACCAGCCCCAGCACGACCCCCTACACTGCCCAAAGATCACTGCCCTAAACCCTGAAACACCACCCCAGCACGACCCCCTACACTGCCCAAACACCACTGCCCTAAACCCTGAAACACCACCCCCAGCATGACCCCCTACTCTGCCCGAACACCACTGCACTGCCCTAAACCCTGAAATACAACCCCCTGCATGACCCCCTACTCTACCCGAACACCACTGCACTGCCCTAAACCATGAAACACCACCCCCTGCATGTCCCCCTACACTGCCCGAACACCACTGCACTGCCCAAACCCTGAAACACTAGCCCCAGCATGACACCTATACTGCCCAAACACCACTGCACTGCCCTAAAACCTGAAACACTAGTGCCAGCACGACCCAATCACAGCCCGAACACCACTGCACTGCCCTAAACCCTGAAATACCAGCCCCAGCACGACGCCCTACACTGCCCGAACACCAATGCACTGCCCTAAACCCTGAAACACCAGCCCCCAGCACGACCCCCTACGCTGCCTGAACACCACTGCACTGCCCTAAACCCTGAAACACCAGCCCTGCATGACCCCTTACACTGCCCGTACACCACTGCACTGCCATAAACCCTGAAATACCAGCCCCCACACGACCCCCTACACTGCCCAAACACCACTGCACTGCCCTAAACCCTGAATCACCACCCCGCACGATCACCTAAACTGCCCGAACAGCACTGCACGGCCCTAAACCCTGAAACACCAGCCCCATCACGACCCCCTACATTGCCCGAACAACACTGCACTGCCCTAAACCCTGAAACACCAGCCCCAGTATGACCCCCTACACTGCACAAACACCACTGCACTGCCCTAAACCCTGAAACACCAGCCAGCATGATCCCCTACACTGGCCGAACACCACTGCACTGCCCTAAACCCTGAAACACCAGCCAGCATGATCCCCTACACTGGCCGAACACCACTGCACTACCCTAAAACCTCAAACACCAGCCCCAGCACGACCCCCTACACTGCCCAAAGATCACTGCCCTAAACCCTGAAACACCACCCCAGCACGACCCCCTACACTGCCCAAACACCACTGCCCTAAACCCTGAAACACCACCCCCAGCATGACCCCCTACTCTGCCCAACACCACTGCACTGCCCTAAACCCTGAAATACAACCCCCTGCACGACCCCCTACTCTACCCGAACACCACTGCACTGCCCTAAACCATGAAACACCACCCCCAGCATGTCCCCCTACACTGCCCGAACACCACTGCACTGCCCAAACCCTGAAACACTAGCCCCAGCATGACACCTATACTGCCCAAACACCACTGCACTGCCCTAAAACCTGAAACACTAGTGCCAGCACGACCCAATCACAGCCCGAACACCACTGCACTGCCCTAAACCCTGAAATACCAGCCCCAGCACGACGCCCTACACTGCCCGAACACCAATGCACTGCCCTAAACCCTGAAACACCAGCCCCCAGCACGACCCCCTACACTGCCTGAACACCACTGCACTGCCCTAAACCCTGAAACACCAGCCCTGCATGACCCCTTACACTGCCCGTACACCACTGCACTGCCATAAACCCTGAAATACCAGCCCCCGCACGACCCCCTACACTGCCCGAACACCACTGCACTGCCCTAAACCCTGAATCACCACCCCGCACGATCACCTAAACTGCCTGAACAGCACTGCACTGCCCTAAACCCTGAAACACCAGCCCCATCACGACCCCCTACATTGCCCGAACAACACTGCACTGCCCTAAACCCTGAAACACCAGCCCCAGTATGACCCCCTACACTGCACAAACACCACTGCACTGCCCTAAACCCTGAAACACCAGCCAGCATGATCCCCTACACTGGCCGAACACCACTGCACTGCCCTAAACCCTGAAACACCAGCCCAGGCACGACCCCCTACACTGCCTGAACACCACTGTCCTAAACCCTGAAACACCAGCCCCGCTTGACCCCCTACACTGCCCGTACACTACTGCACTGCCCTAAACCCTGAAACACCAGCCCCCGCACAACGCCCTACACTGCCCGAGCACCACTGCACTGCCCTAAACCCTGAAACACCAGCCTCGGCACGCCCCCTACACTGCCCGAACACCACTGTCCTAAACACTGAAACACCCCTCCCGGAACGACCTCCTACAGTGCCTGCACACCACTCTACTGCCCTAAACCCTGAAATAAAACCCCCTGCATGACCCCCTACACTGCCCGAACACCACTGCCCTAAACCCTGAAACACCAACCCCAGCATGACCCCCTACTGTGCCCGAACACCACTGCACTGCCCTAAACTCTGAAATACAACCCCCTGCATGACCCCCTTCACTGCCCGAACACAACTGCACTGCCCTAAACCTTGAAAAACCACCCCCAGCACAACACCCTACACTGCCCGAACACCACTGCTCCGCCCTAAACCCTGAAACACCACCGCCAGCACGACCCCTACTCTGACCGAACACCACTGCTCTGCCCTAAACCCTGAAACACCACCCCCAGCAAGACCCCCTACACTGCCCGAACACCACTGCTCTGCCCAAACCCCTGAAACACTATCCCAAGCACAAACCTTATACTGCCCAAACACCACTGCACTGCCCTAAACCCTGAAACACCAGCCCCAGCAGGACCCCCTACACTTCCCGAACATCACTGCACTGCCCTAAACCCTGAAACACCAGCCCCGCATGACCCACTACACTGCCCGTACACCACTGCACTGCCCTAAACCCTGAAACACCGGACCCCGAACGACCCACTACACTGCCCGTACACCACTGCACTGCCCTAAACCCTGAAACACCGGACCCCGAACGACCCCCTACACTGCCCAAACACCACTGCACTGCCCTAAACCCTGAAACACCAACGCCCGCACAACCCCCTATACTGCCTGAGCACCAAAGCACTGCCCTAAACCCAGAAACACCAGCCCCCCACGATCCCCTACACTACCCGAACAACACTGCTCTGCCCAAAACCCTTAAACACCAGCCCCCCCACGATCCCCTACACTGCCCGAACACCACTGTCCTAAACCCTGAAACACCAGCCCCGGTACGACCTCCTACAGTGCCTGCACACCACTGCACTGCCCTAAACCCTGAAATAAATACCCCTGCACGACCCCCTACACTGCCCGAACAACACTGCCCTAAACCCTGAAACACCAACCCCAGCATGAACCCCTACTTTGCCCGAACTCTACTGCACTGCCCTAACCTCTGAAATACAACCCCTTGCACGACCCCCTACACTGCCCGAACACCACTGCACTGCCTTAAACCTTGAAACACCACCCCAAGCACGACCCCCTACACTGCCCGAACACCACTGCTCTGCCCTAAATCCTGAAACACCACCGCCAGCAAGTCCCACTACACTGCCCGAACACCACTGCACTGCCCAAACCCGTGAAACACTAGCCCAAGCACGAACCCTATACTGCCCAAACACCACTACACTGCCCTAAACCCTGAAACAACAGCCCCCAGCTCGACCCCCTACACTTCCCGAACACCACTGCACTGCCCTAAACCCTGAAACACCAACCCCCGCACAACCCCCTATACTGCCCGAGCACCAAAGCACTGCCCTAAACCCTGAACCACCAGCCCCCCACGATCCCCTACACTACCCGAACACCACTGCTCTGCCCAAAACCCTGAAACACCAGCCCCCCCACGATCCCCTACACTGCCCGAACACCACTGTCCTAAACCCTGAAACACCAGCCCTGGTACGACCTCCTACAGTGCCTGCACACCACTGCACTGCCCTAAACCCTGAAATAAAAACCCCTGCACGACCCCCTACACTGCCCGAACAACACTGCCCTAAACCCTGAAACACCAACCCCAGCATTAACCCCTACTTTTCCCGAACTCCACTGCACTGCCCTAACCTCTGAAATACAACCCCTTGCACGACCCCCTACACTGCCCGAACACCACTGCACTGCCTTAAACCTTGAAACACCACCCCAAGCACGACCCCCTACACTGCCCGAACACCACTGCTCTGCCCTAAATCCTGAAACACCACTGCCAGCAAGTCCCCCTACACTGCCCGAACACCACTGCACTGCCCAAACCCCTGAAACACTAGCCCAAGCACGAACCCTATACTGCCCAAACACCACTGCACTGCCCTAAACCCTGAAACACTGGTCCCAGCACGACCCCCTACACTGCCCGAACACCACTGCACTACCCTAAACCCTGAAACACTAGTCCCAGCACGACCCCCTACACTGCCCAAACACCACTGCACTGCCCTAAACCCTGAAACAACAGCCCCCAGCACGACCCCCTACACTTCCCGAACACCAGTGCACTGCCCTAAACCCTGAAACACCAGCCCCGCATGACCCACTACACTTCCCGTACACCACTGCACTGCCCTAAACCCTGAAACACCAGCCCCGAACGACCCCCTACACTGCCCAAACACCACTGCACTGTCCTAAATCCTGAAACACCAGCCCTTGCACCACCCCCTACACTGCCCAAGCACCACAGCACTGCCCTAAACCCTGAAACACCAGCCCCCCTACGATCCCCTACACTACCCGAACACCACTGCTCTGCCCAAAACCCTGAAACACCAGTCCCAGCACGACCCCCTACATTGCCCAAACACAACTGCACTGCCCTAATCCCTGAAACACCAGCCTCAGCACAACAACGTACACTGCCCGAACACCACTGCACTGCCCTAATCCCTGAAACACCAGCCCCAGCACAACAACGTACACTGCCCGAACACCACTGCACTGCCCTAAACCCTGAAACACCAGCCCTGCATGACCCCCTACACTGCCCGAACACCACTGCACTGCCCTAATGTCATAAAAACCCACCCCTTTCCCGTGCACCTGCACTCCATAAAGATCTGTAAGTTAACATGATGACAGAAGTATAGTGCTTTTTAGGCTTATGACACCATTCTGTGTATTATGTTTATTTATACTTGGAAATATGTATATAAGATTGTGTTTTACTTAAAAGTGATTTTTCATGGTTGTGCTTAATTGCGGAGCGAAACTGTGATCTGGAGGTTTACGGGGTTGAGTGTGGCATAGACGCACTTGGTTTCTCCCCGCAGGCCGCCTGTGAGCTTGGATCTGCTTTTGGATCGCTTATTGAAGCGGTCTTGGGGAAAGGCGTCAATGCGCACTGCACGCAAGGTGTGCTAGTACGCGCTGACGCTAGGGCGCGGCTGATTATAAAAGCCGCCCCCAAACTTCTAGAAGGCGCTTTTCCTTCTCTTCATTTCTGCAACAAGGAGCGTCCGGAGCGCCCGGTGAATTCCCGAACTTACCTGATAGCGCGACAGCGAGGATTCAACGCGGATGCTTCGAAGACTCTTCTTTCTTCATGGCAGAAAGGACCTGCAAAAACAAAGAAAAGGAGATAAGTACTTAATTTCAAACTCCGTCGCCCATCGCAAGAAAGGTTAGTTCTTTCCGGAAATAAACAAAACTATTTTTGGAACAATTGAAGGAAGAAGAATTCCATTTCAATTTAAGGACCTCATGTTACGGACATTTAGAATTACAAGAAAGGATGTAATTCATAGCTATATATTTGTATTTTGTTTAACTAAGGTTACATCGAAGGTGTTGTGTAATGTTTTTGGGATAAGACCATGGTATGTTCTCTTCCTTTTCGTCATGTTTAAAGGACTCCAAAAGTTCGTAAGAGGAAATCAGAAGAACACAAGAATTTAAAAGAGAAGTAAGGGAATAAGTAGCGTTTGTAATAAACAAGGTATAGTTTAACTAACTAGATTACAAAAAAATAAGATTTAATACTTTGTTTTATATTCCAGCTCGTCTTCACTACAAGCTAGGCGATCTACTAGAGAAGAACCAATCACCTTTATAACTTCAGAAGTCATCACAAAAAATACTGGACGTAGGTCAACAACAAAACTGATCGCAGGTAGGCGAATTTAGAGACCCACTACACTGCCCGAACACCACTGCACTGCCCTAAACCCTGAAACACCAGCTCGCATGACACCCTACACTGCCCGAACACCACTGCACTGCCCTAAACCCTGAAACACCAGCCCCAGCATGACCTCCTACACTGCCCAAACACCACTGCAATGCCCTAAAATCTGAAACAACAGCCCCAGCATGACCCCCTACACTGCCTGAAGATCACTGCCCTAAACCCTGAAACACCACCGCCAGCACGACCCCCTACACTGCCCGAAGATCACTGCCCTAAACCCTGAAACACCACCCCCAGCACGACCCCCTACACTGCCCGAACACCACTGCCCTAAACCCTGAAACACCACCCCCAGCATGACCCCCTAATCTGCCCGAACACCACTGCACTGCCCTAAAACCTGAAATACAACCCCCTGCATGACCCCCTACTCTGCCCAAACACCACTGCACTACCCTAAACCATGAAACACCACCCCCAGCATGTCCCCCTACACTGCCCAAACACCACTGCACTGCCCAAACCCCTGAAATACTAGCCCTACCACGACACCTATACTGCCCAAACACCACTGCACTGCCCTAAACCCTGAAACATTAGTCCCAGCACGACCCCCTACACTGCCTGAACACCACTGCACTGCCCTAAACCCTGAAACACCAGCCCGCACAACACCCTACACTGCCCGAACACCACTGCACTGCCCTAAACCCTGAAACACCAGCCCCAGCATGACCCCCTACACTGCCCAAACACCACTGCAATGCCCTAAAACCTGAAACACCAGCCCCAGCACGACCCCCTACACTGCCCGAAGATCACTGCCCTAAACCCTGAAACACCACCCCCAGCACGACCCCCTACACTGCCCGAACACCACTGCCCTAAACCCTGAAACACCACCCCCAGCATGACCCCCTACTCTGCCTGAACACCACTGCACTGCCCTAAAACCTGAAATACAACCCCCTCCATGACCCCCTACTCTGCCCGAACACCACTGCACTACCCTAAACCATGAAACACCACCCCCAGCATGTCCCCCTACACTGCCCGAACACCACTGCACTGCCCAAACCCCTGAAATACTAGCCCTAGCACGACACCTATACTGCCAAAACACCACTGCACTGCCCTAAACCCTGAAACACCAGCCCCCAGCACGACCCCCTACACTGCCTGAACACCACTGCACTGCCCTAAACCCTGTAACACCAGCCCTGCATGACCCCCTACACTGCCCAAACACCACTGCACTGCCCTAAACCCTAAAAACGCCAGCCCCCGCAAGACCCCCTACACTGCCCGAACACCACTGCACTGCCCTAAACCCTGAAAGTCCAGCCCCCCCACAACCCCTACACTGCCCGAATACCACTGCACTGCCCTAAACACTGAAACACCACCCCGCACAATCACCTAAACTGCCCGAACACCACTGCACTGCCCTAAACCCTGAAAGTCCAGCCCCCCCACGACCCCTACACTGCCCGAACACCACTGCACTGCCCTAAACCCTGAAACACCAGCCCCCGCACGACCCCCTACACTGCCCGAACACCACTGCAGTGCCCTACACCCTGAAAAGCTAGCCCCCCCACGACCCCTACACTGCCCGAAAACCACTGCACTGCCCGAAACCCTGAAACACCACCCCCGCATGATCACCTAAACTGCCCGAACACCACTGCACTGCCCTAAACCCTGAAACAGCAGCCCCCTTATGACCCCTACACTGCCCGAACACCACTGCACTGCCCTAAACCCTGAAACACCAGCCCTGCATTGTGGAAATATGGATTTTTCTGGTCAGTTATGTCCCCTATCTTGGACCCCAACGGTTTCATGTATAAATCACAAGTACATGTATGTTCCCTCCAGTTCCAGTTATGAAGACGCAAACACATGTGCGTCCACCGCCAACATGTCCTCTTTCAGATCCGCCATGAATGGGCCGGATATTCCATTCCTGAGTACGAAAGGCCACCGGCTTTATATGGTTCACTTATGACATTTTACAGTCCAGGCAAGTAGGCCCTGATTCTGCCATCAAGCTTTTCCTGCCTTCTGCCTCTGAAAGCTTCAGTCTGAGCTCGCATCTGTATCCATGAACTTTGTCCTCATTCTCTGCGCAGCTAACGGTGCCTGACATCAGCCTGTTGCCTGCCAAAAACTGTATTTCACCTTCGAAATTATCTGCTCCGCTCCCTACCCAATGCATTCCTGTCTAGTAGTTTAAGTAAACATTCTTCCAGCTACCGAGCAAAAGGCCCGGCTTCTCTGTCTTTATGCAAGTAATTCATAGCCCTGTTACTATGGAAGATTCCTGCCCTCGCATATTGTGTAGACACTTAGACGCTTGTACACGCACTCATAGTCAGTATAGAATAAGATTCTACTCTAAGAGACCTCTCTTTTGGATAACATAGTTCTCTAAACATAGGATGTTAGATATGATTTGGGATTAGGTTGACTTGACCCTCCAGACTTCTGTCGCCACATGTAGAGCTAAATGTCAAGTCCCCTTCACCCCCTAGTTGCACGTCAATCACACGTCATGCTGCTGCGCGCGCATTTCTGCCAAGTATTTCTGCTGACATTGCGAAATTCTTTCATGGAACCACCCTATTATGACATCATACCTGATGACGTTCTTTAGTTACGCCCAGTTACACCCACTTTTGCTACGCATGTATGTTTTATCTTTGCTATCAATTGTTACGCCTCCTCCATCTGTTTCACTGTAATGCCTATTGTATAAAAATGATTACTTGTCAATAAAGTGTGTGTTCTTCACTTCCTGAACCTTCGTGGTGATGGAATATGGAGCTCCTCAATTTAAATTGATTCTGGAATAAAGCCCGTTCCGAACCTCTAATACCACGGATTCTGCCTCTTATTTTACTGAGCTATTGTTATAGATTTTCCGCATCAAATTAAGTTCCGGTAATTAAATTATTTACCACATAAATGGCGCCCGAACAGGGACACTTTCTCATCTCACGCGCCGGAGGTGCGTTGCAGGCCCGGTCTCCTGTCACAGCTGGACGGACAACAACGCGTACCCACAGGATTTCCTGTATCTCCCTCCTGCCGAGCGGGGGTAACTGAGGCTGCGATCAACACCCAGACGAGGCGGTGAGAAGTGCGAAGTATCCCGACCAGAGCCTAGCTGAGAGAGCAAGATCCGAGGTATACAGAGGCCCACCAGTTTCCGAAGTTTCCGAAGTTCCGAGTCGAGTCCAGTCCGGTTCAAGTTCAGTTCAGTTCCGAGGCCTTCCGTTCCGAGCTACCCGGTGAGTACCATTGTCGGGGATGCGTTCTGACGTGCACATAGGTTGTGCCGGTCAAGACGGGTTTGGGTACACAAATCCGGTCTGCACTGTTTCAGCAGTGTATCTGTACTGTTTAGCAGTATATCAAGTATGTCTAGTATATAATTCAGATTTACCTAGTTAGTATCGAGTATTATGCTTAGTGACTAGTTCCCTAAATGACCATCATTGTTTATTCATTAAATGTTAAATGTTAAAATGTTTTAAATACGTTCTGTATATTGTGGTGTGAATGACTGTTCATTATTGTGTTTTATGGTATTAAACGTGTTCAAAATTAGGTATCAGATCAGTTCTCAATATGCCGCTCTTTTCGAAATTAAGACAGATCAAAACCAGAAAAGGGGTACTCGAAGAAGCTGTTCCCATTCCTCCTAGGGACACTCCAGGGTACTTCATGTATCATAAACATGGCCTAGACGCCATATTATTTCTTGATCTATGGGTAGACTACACCAAGGAATTACCAGAAAGTCAGAGGTGGCCCGCAGCTGGGACCTGGGATGCAGATTGCATTATGAAAGTAAAAGAAGAATTATGGAAAAGGAAAGCTAGACAGTCACAGAAAGATGCCATTGAATTATGGCGTAAAGAATCATATAGACGCACAGAAAAAGCGCTCAGACAGGAAGAGAAAAGTAAGGAGAATTCAAATAAAGTTCGAGAAAGTGTATTAATTGAAGAAGGTACTCGAGTAAAGTCAGAACAAACAGACAGACAAAGAAATGCCCTTGTGAATGGTATGTATCCTCTTCTGGCCGAAGGACTACCTAAGGCTACTCCGGAGATACCAAGAGACTTGCCACCCCCATTGTTTCCGATAAAAGCACATCCCAAAGGGCATCCCAGAACCGCAGAAGATGTTTTTCTTTCCTCTTATTTAGACGACGCAGCTCCCGAGTATGCTAATGCTGCGCCACATAGACCGCCTGCCGAGGGGGTTCAACGCCAAGACCCTCCTTCGTCTGTACCTCTACAACAGCAAACCCCGACACAAGTTCCGGCAAGCACATCTGTTTCTACATCCGCATCCACACCTATGGTTGCTATATCTCGTTCAACGAATCCTTTCACATCCAGCACCCCAGGTGGTGCTACCGGAGGTACGTCAAGCATTTTTTCTACGCCACCGAGAACAAATAAACTTTCCTTTCAAGAATTAGCCCACCAACGTACACCCAAACTAGTAACTCCCAACACGCTCAAGGAACTTCTAATAGACTGTAGATATGACCCTGTGCCCGGAAAAGGGGACGAAATGATGCTGGCATCATTACGTATCCGACGAGCTGCAATATATTTAGGGAAGCTACCAGGAATGACTGCACATTTAGAAAATATATATCATTTTGTTCAGTCAGGGCGAGACCCTGAGAGTATTAACAGAGCCATGGAGTACCAAAAGGTGGAAATACAGGGGGAACTGTTACGTTTCCTCATAAACTGTGTGATCAGAAATCAAGATCAACCGGGGGTAAATCCGGAAGAAATGCAGATTCTTACCACATGGGGTAAGAATATATCAGAGGGGAGACATGATAAACGATCATGCATAGTAGCTATGAGCCGAAAGATCCGCAAAGAAGTAGAACGAATACACGAGGAAAGATTAGCAGTAGACGAACCAGAACAAACCGAGGATGAGGAAGAATTAGAACTGCCCACAGGACAGTTAGAAACAATGGCCTATGTAGGTAGAGGAAGATCTTGCAATAATACTAGATGCTTTACTGATCCGATATGTCCGATACGTCCAGATAATAACAGAAAATTCCAAACTCCTATAATAAATCTAAGGTCCCCCGAACATTCATTCCAAGCCGCTGACAAATTACTCCGAGAACGAAGGGGTTATCATATACTCGATTCTATGGACGAACAAGAATTAGCCAGGTCAGCCGTTCACTGGGTTGATAGTCCTGGAAAATATGGTGATGATACACTAGTACATACGTTTTTGAACCTCGCCCCAGATGAACAGCGTTTAGCTGGTATCTATATGATTCAACAACTCCTTATATTATATAAAAGCCAACACTCCGATCCTGGTCCCTTACCTGATATATTGACTGAATTACTCACGAATAAATGGAGAGGTTCCGGTACTAAGTTAATTAGAGAAATACTAGAATCCAGAAAGCAGTACATCCTTTTTGTATGTCCTGAACATCTCTCACTGCCCATCAAGGAAAGAACGACGCATTACATGGATAGACAGAATCCCTTACGCGAAGTGCACCCGATAAAGGGTGATGACAATGAGTTTAAACGTGTGTTTGTATACACACCCATATCTAAAATAGAACTATTAGAAATGAAGAAAGTGGTACCCAGTCATGATAAAGACCCAGCAGGTTTCCATCGTGAAATTAAAGATATGTTACTCATGGGAGAATATACCTACCCCGACATTATGACAATATTGAAGGTATTAATGCCTGCGGGCATTTACGAAAAACTCAAGGAAAAGGATTGGGAGGTGGGAGACCAGAAGATAGATTGGACAGCATTAGAAAACGAAGAAAAAGCTCGAGGTCCAGGTTCAGGGCTTGGGGACAAGATCAAAGCACTACCAGGTCTACTAGTACAGGTACTGCCACGTTTATTAACTACGAAAAAGGAAGACTGGGGTGCAATCTCAGCCTGTAAACAGAAATCAGATGAAGACACTAGTGATTTCTATTCCCGATTTGAGAAATGTTTTGGTATAAATAGTGGAATAAAAGCAAGTAGCGAGTCGTATCCACATCTGTTTGTGACAAAGTTAGTTGAAAATGCCTTGCCCCAAGTTAAGAATAGAGTATTGAAGTTCGAGAGTACCTGGCAAGGTAACACTCCGTCACAAATGTTACAAATGCTACAGTACCATCACAATAGAATTAGAGAAGAACAAGAACATGAACATAGACGCATGAAAGACACGAAAATGAAAATGCTAGTTTCCCAGACAGTGCCAGTTGACAGTCATAAGAAGGGTATAACACAGTCCAGTGTTTCAACAGGTCCTGTTAAAGGGACGTGCAACTATTGTAAACAGCCAGGTCATTATGTACACGATTGTCCTGTTTTAAAACATAATATCGCCATAGGTAACACAAAAGAAAGACCAAGGCCACTTAGACAGGATCAGAATCAACAAGGAACTCCGCAGCATGCACAGTCTATGCCAGCTCCACCACCGCAGCCTATTGCTGCCACACAAACAACGACCCGACAGATGTATCAGACCGCACAGTATGACTATCCTGATTACCAACGATACTCATGAAACAGCCTAGAGAGGGAAGTTGGCTTACCCCTTATTGAGGTCCCTGTAGATCAAGAAGGACCTTATGTACACAGTGAACTGTTAGGTCAAGATAGAAAATTCTTACTCGATACAGGGGCAAGCCGAACAACAATAAAACGTAGTGAAGTTCCAGGGGCACCCCTCTCAGGCACACAGAATATTTCCCTTGGCTTTTCAGGAAAACCTATCATTAACGAAGTAACACAGCCTCTTCCACTTACGATCGGTCCCTTGACACGAACTACAGATTTATTACTTACTAAATCATGTCCAGAAAACTTGTTAGGCATAAAAACTTTGAAAGCTCTAGGAGCTATTATATGTTGTTCTCCGGAAGGAGTAAGATTGTTTTTACGTGATTTCAAAGGGCACTACGTGTCCCGAGACATGGATCACCGACTACAGACTTTACCGACACATTTATGGGCGCAAGGCCCTACAGATGTTGGTTGCATGAACATTACACCATATCGAGTCACACTAAAGGCAGGAGTGGTACTTCCACGAATGCGACAATACAAGTTACCCCCAGATGCTGTAGTGGCTTTACTACAAATCATTGACGAGCTTATTACCCAAGGAGTGGTTGTGGAAACTGACTCCAATGTATGTAATTCCCCGATAATTCCGATTCTTAAACGAACCGATCCAACAGCCCCGCCAGTATATCGATTGGTTATTGATCTGCGCGAATTAAATAAATGCATAGTACCACAATACCCCGTAGTCCCAGACATTTCTTCATTACTGACAGCCATTGATTCCGAAGCAACATTCTTTACTGTAATTGATCTCAAGAATGCCTTCTTCAGCGTCCCAATAGATCCGGAAAGCCAATACTTGTTCGGATTTAGTTTAAATGGACGAAGCTTTAAATTCACACGCGCACCTCAAGGATTTACAGAAAGCCCCAGCATTTATAGCCAAGCACTGAAACGAGAACTCGACAGTATCCACATGCCAGTCAACACTGCCCTGCTTCAATATGTCGATGATCTGCTGATCACCGCTAGAAGCGAACCTGAATGTGAGAAAGCCTCACTGACGGTATTACAATTTTTGGCCGAAAAGGGGCACAAGGTGTCCCCTTCTAAGCTGCAATTCTGTGTCCAGTGAGTTGTTTACCTCGGTCACTCGCTGTCCAAGGAGGGAAGGCAGCTTACACCAGATCGCATCCAGCTAATTGCAAATATGCCAATACCCAAGACACAAAAGGAGGTGCGGGCTTTCATAGGCCTCACTTCATATTGTAGGCAGTGGATCCCTCAGTATGCATTTCTAGCAAAACCCCTCATTCAATTGACAACACAGGAGGCAGCCACATCGACTGTTCTCCCTTGGACTCAGGAACATACACAAGCTTTTGAAAGCCTAAAGAAAGCCTTATGCCAAGCACCTGTTTTAGCAACACCATGTTACAATAAACAGTTTACACTCTTCGTTACAGAACGCGAAGGTACTGCCTTGTCAGTACTCACACAGGAACAAGCAGGATCACACAAACCATGTGCTTATTTTTCTAGTACATTAGATCCCGTAGCTCAGGCTTTGCCTGCGTGCCTGAAATCAGTGGCAGCAACAGCTTTAGCAATCAGACAAAGCGATGCCATAGTATTAGGACATCCATTAACAGTACAAGTACCACATGCAGTAGAGGTTCTCTTGAACCGCACACAAACACAACATTTGACTATAGCACGACTCACTGGTTACGAATTAACATTGTTTCAGCCACATATAGAAATCAGACGTTGTAGTACATTGAATCCTGCCACACTGTTACCTGTAAATGGAACAGACCCACTAGCACATGATTGTATTGAAGTTATCACTATCACGACGAAACCCAGACAAGATTTGACAGACGTCCCATTGTCAGACCCAGACCTGACGTTGTATGTAGATGGTTCATGTATGAGAACAGGTACAGGAAAGCTAGTGGCCGCTTACGCAGTCACAACAGACACTGAAATCATTGAAACAAATTGCATAAATACCTTGTCCGCTCAAGCAGCAGAGCTCATCGCTCTGACACAAGCCTGTATTCAAGCAACAAATAAAAAAGTCAACATATACACTGATTCACGTTATGCATTCGGAGTTGTACATGATTTCGGCGTGCTGTGGCGAGAGAGAGGTTATTTAACTTCTCACGGTGCCCACATTCAGCACGGACCCCTTATTCATGCCTTATTAGATGCAATACATCTACCCACTGCAATATCAATTATGAAATGTAAAGCTCATACGAAAGTTACTGATATCATTTCTCAAGGCAATGATCTAGCTGACAGAACAGCTAAACAGACTGCTCAAACTCAAACATCCGACATGACAAAGACAATAGTCCCGACACCAACATATTCCATGACGGTTAAGGATCCCGCTCTTGACGTAATCGACATACAGACACATGCTACACCAGACGAAATAAAGAAATGGACTGAATTAGGAGGGATCCAAACGGATCAAGGATGGATGACGAAGGAAAAATCTGTGTGGTTCCTTCCTGATTCAATGGTCCAAGTCGTTATTAACACTGTACATAGTCCAGCACATCTAGGAGAAAAAGCTATGCTAGACAGCATTCAACACATTTGGTTCAACAAACATTTACGAGCAGCAGCTAAACAAAAAGTCCGTACCTGTATGATCTGTTGTCAGTTTAACCCAGGTAAAAGCATTCCCGTAGAACAGGGTGGATTTCAGCCTCCTGATCACCCTTTTGAAGTCCTCCAGATGGATTATATCCAGATGGAACGATGTCGAGGATTCAAATATGTTCTCGTAGTTGTCTGTGCTCTTTCCCGTTGGACAGAGGCATACCCGGTTTCAGATTACACTGCCCCGACTACTGCCAAACAGTTAGTTCGAGAATTCTTCCCACGGTACGGTTTACCACGTGTTGTCTACTCAGATAACGGCCAGCCGTTCGCATCCGAATTAATGAAACACGTTTCACTTTTGTTAGGCTATCAGTGGAAATTTCACTGTGTCCGACACCCCGAGGCAGCAGGTCTCGTGGAAAGACATAACCAGACCCTGAAAATTAGATTGTCCAAAATATGCAGAGAGAAAGGTGTCGACTGGGTAGTAGCCTTACCCGTTGCACTTTTTTACATGAGAATGGTAGCACACTCTCGAACAGGGCTATCCCCGTATGAGGTGATCTTCGGTAGACCACCAAATATGTGGGGGACGCCTATACCACGCAAAATAACTGATGTTGACTGTAATATGCTGACAGATTACTTGGCTTCCTTGATGTCTGCACTACAATCTTGTCGTTCACAGGTAGCTGCAGCCTTTCCCGACAACACCGAGGTGAAACCCCATGACGTAATTCCAGGAGATTTGGTTTTAGTAAGGAACTTTGACCGGAAGTCTCAGCTGGATCCTAGGTGGAAGTCGCCTCAACTCGTATTGCTAACGACGAGGACAGCCGTAAAGATCGAAGGACGAAAAGGCTGGATACATTCAAGTCATATCAAGAAATTTCATGGACTACCGTCAGACGTAAACGACACACCTTGTGTGTCTTCCCCGAGTGACTCTAAACTTCCTTTGGTTGAACTGGATAACCATGAACAATACAAACTAAAACTTAGGTCTAACAAGTCAGGCAATTTGATTGTTTAAGTCCTCTCCAAGGTGAATCGGTCGAATTTGTCTCTGACATGTATCCCTTAGACCTGTATAGAGAAAGAAACAGAAGGATAAAGTTGAAACGACATGCGTACTGTAAATCACTGCGTAGTCATTGCACAGTGACGTTATTAATTTTGTTTTTCCTAAGTCTTTTAATAATTACTGCAAGTATATTGTTGCACACATATTATCCTATTTCTAGACATGTTTACAATATTACTGCTGAACATTCTTTTAGTGAATTACCTCCGCATGAATTGTCTTATAGATTTGCGCTGCGCAATAACACTTTTATTAGTATGTTACATCATTCCCATCAGGTTAGCAATGCTACAAATTGTTGGATATGTGGCCGACTCCCTCCCTATCAGAACTATAAAGGAATTCTACCTCTCTTTCCATACCCGTTCACACACAATGGCTCCTGTGGAGCATGGTTTAGTTTAATTAATTCCCTAGATTCGAATTCTGCAGTTTACCAGAATAACTGGGTATGGGGAAATTTGAACTTAGTTTTACTCAAAGTCTGTCACCCTAACAAGGAGGGACTTCCCAAAAGAACAGGAACTGATCTAGAAAATGAAGTATATGGATTAGGTAATTTTACGCTTAATCTCATGATCCTGAATGTCGAATCCGAAGCTACTCCAATTTTGCCCGCCATGTCAGTATTTCCAGTTAAAGGTGAATTATGTGTAAGAAAGAATGGTTCCATACATATGGGCCATAGTAGATGCACCATTGTAATAGAATTTAGTGATCAAGGCAAGTCTACATTTAGAGCTTCCCGCCATTCCTACTTCATATGTGGTCAGACGGCATACATACGTTTGCCACTAGATTGGGATGGTACCTGCTACATCGGATTCCTTTTGCCACCTGTTTTCCTAGCTCCTCCTGATTATCACAGAAATACTCATTTAGTACACAATAGAGAAAGGAGAGATCTCCCAATAGTCGATTACACTGAGACAGCATGGGAAAAATACACAGATTTCAATAAAGGTCTCTTTCCCTATATAGGTACAGTTACCAATAGTAAGCTGATACGTAGATTAACCAGAACCCTTGAAGCAGTAGTGAATGAAACTATTTCCGCCTTAGGCAATTTAACAGAAGAGCAGTCTGCTATGCGGATTGTTGTGCTTCAAAATCGTCTTGTCCTTGACGTCATCCTGGCCGATAGGGGCGGAGCTTGTAGGGTCATCGGATCAAGTTGTTGCATTTTCATACCAGAAAATTCGCCATCTGTATATAAAGCCATAACTCGCCTTCATAAGATTGTAAGCCAGATACACCAGAATCCAGGCACCTGGACTTGGTCCGGTTGGTTTTGGAGTGTATTATCTACCTTTGGATGGAAGGTCCTATCCTTCCTAGGTATTGGCTTTCTCATACTATTCAGTTGCTGTCTATGTCTACAATGTGGACCAGCGATCTGTGGTCTGTGTGCCACATCGTGTATTCCACCACCAAGATTTCATTCATCACGGAAGAAGAAAGAAGAACAAATGATGCTATATGAACAGATCGATGGATTAATGAAGATTGATATCTCTTGACGGGCAAGTAGGGGACAAGGAGGGAATGTGGAAATATGGATTTTTCTGGTCAGTTATGTCCCCTATCTTGGACCCCAACGGTTTCATGTATAAATCACAAGTACATGTATGTTCCCTCCAGTTCCAGTTATGAAGACGCAAACACATGTGCGTCCACCGCCAACATGTCCTCTTTCAGATCCGCCATGAATGGGCCGGATATTCCATTCCTGAGTACGAAAGGCCACCGGCTTTATATGGTTCACTTATGACATTTTACAGTCCAGGCAAGTAGGCCCTGATTCTGCCATCAAGCTTTTCCTGCCTTCTGCCTCTGAAAGCTTCAGTCTGAGCTCGCATCTGTATCCATGAACTTTGTCCTCATTCTCTGCGCAGCTAACGGTGCCTGACATCAGCCTGTTGCCTGCCAAAAACTGTATTTCACCTTCGAAATTATCTGCTCCGCTCCCTACCCAATGCATTCCTGTCTAGTAGTTTAAGTAAACATTCTTCCAGCTACCGAGCAAAAGGCCCGGCTTCTCTGTCTTTATGCAAGTAATTCATAGCCCTGTTACTATGGAAGATTCCTGCCCTCGCATATTGTGTAGACACTTAGACGCTTGTACACGCACTCATAGTCAGTATAGAATAAGATTCTACTCTAAGAGACCTCTCTTTTGGATAACATAGTTCTCTAAACATAGGATGTTAGATATGATTTGGGATTAGGTTGACTTGACCCTCCAGACTTCTGTCGCCACATGTAGAGCTAAATGTCAAGTCCCCTTCACCCCCTAGTTGCACGTCAATCACACGTCATGCTGCTGCGCGCGCATTTCTGCCAAGTATTTCTGCTGACATTGCGAAATTCTTTCATGGAACCACCCTATTATGACATCATACCTGATGACGTTCTTTAGTTACGCCCAGTTACACCCACTTTTGCTACGCATGTATGTTTTATCTTTGCTATCAATTGTTACGCCTCCTCCATCTGTTTCACTGTAATGCCTATTGTATAAAAATGATTACTTGTCAATAAAGTGTGTGTTCTTCACTTCCTGAACCTTCGTGGTGATGGAATATGGAGCTCCTCAATTTAAATTGATTCTGGAATAAAGCCCGTTCCGAACCTCTAATACCACGGATTCTGCCTCTTATTTTACTGAGCTATTGTTATAGATTTTCCGCATCAAATTAAGTTCCGGTAATTAAATTATTTACCACAGCATGACCCCCTACACTGCCCGAACACCACTGCACTGCCCTAAACCCTGAAACACCAGCCCCCGCAAGACCCCCTACACTTCCTGAACACCACTGCACTGCCCTAAATTCTGAAAGTCCAGCCCCCCCACAACCCCTACACTGCCCGAATACCACTGCACTGCCCTAAACACTGAAACACCACCCCGCACGATCACCTAAACTGCCCGAACACCACTGCACTGCCCTAAACCCTTAAAGTCCAGCCCCCCCACGACCCCTACACTGCCCGAACACCACTGCACTGCCCTAAACCCTGAAACACCAGCCCCGCACGACCCCCTACACTGCCCGAACACCACTGCAGTGCCCTACACCCTGAAATGCTAGCCCCCCCACGACCCCTACACTGCCCGAAAACCACTGCACTGCCCGAAACCCTGAAACACCAGCCCCATCACGACCCCCTACATTGCCTGAACAACACTGCACTGCCCTAAACCCTGAAACACCAGCCTCAGTATGACCCCCTACACTGCCAAAACACCACTGCACTGCCCTAAACCCTGAAACATCAGCCAGAACGATACCCTACACTGCCCGAACACCACTGCACTGCCCTAAACCCTGAAACACCAGCCCCAGCACGACCTCCTACACTGCCCGAACACCACTGCAATGTCCTAAACCCTGAAACACTAGCCACAGCACGACCCCCTACACTGCCCGAACACCACTGCACTGCCCAGACCCTGAAACACCAGCCCCAGCACGACTCCCTACACTGCCCGAACATCACTGCACTGCCCTAAACCCTGAAACACCAGCCCCGGCACGACCCCCTACACTGCCCGAATAGCACTGAACTGCCCTAAACCCTGAAACACCAGCCCCGGAATGACACCCTACACTGCCCGAACACCACTGTCCTAAACCCTGAAACACCAGCCCTGCATGACCCCTACACTGCCCGTACACTACTGCACTGCCCTAAACCCTGAAACACCACCCCCGCATGACCCCCTACACTGCCCAAACACCACTGCACTGCCCTAAACCCTGAAACACCAGCCCCCGCATGACCGCCTACACTGCCCGAGAACCACTGCACTGCGCTAAACCCTGAAACACCGGCCCCCTACACTACCCGAACACCACTGCTCTGCCCAAAACCCGAAACACCAGCCCCAGCACGACCCCATACACTGCCCGAACACCACTGCACTGCCCGAAACCCTGAAACACCAGCCTGCATGACAGCCTACACTGCCTGAACACCACTGCACTGCCCTAAACCCTGAAACACCAGCCCCAGCATGACCCCCTACACAGCCCAAACACCACTGCACTGCCCTAAAACCTGAAACACCAGCCCCAGCACAACCCCCTACACTGCCCGAAGATCACTGCCCTAAACTCTGAGACACCACCCCCGGCACATCTCCCTACACTGCCCGAACACCACTGTCCTAAACCCTGAAACACCACCCCCAGAATAAGCCCCTACCTTGCCCGATCACCACTGCACTACCCTAAACCCTGAAATACAACCCCCTGCATGACCCCCTACTCTGCCCGAAAAGCACTGCACTGCCCTCAACCATGTTACACCACCCCCAGCATGTCACCCTACACTGCCCGAACACCACTGCACTGCCCAAACCCCTGAAACACTAGCCCCAGCACAACACCTATACTGCCCAAACACCACTGCACTCCTCTAAACCCTTAAACACTAGTCCAAGCACGTCCCCCTAAACTGCCCGAACACCACTGCACTGCCCTAAAACCTGAAACACCAGCCCCAGCACGACCCCTACACTGCCCTAACACCAATGCACTGCCCTAAACCCTGAAACACCAGCCCCCAGCAGGAACCCCTACACTGCCTGATCACCACTGCACTGTCCTAAGCCCTGAAACACCAACCCTGCATGACCCCCTACACTGCCCGAACACCACTGTCCTAAACCCTGAAACACCAGCCCTGCATGACCCCCTACACTGCCCGTACATTACTGCACTGCCCTAAACCCTGAAACACCACCCCCCGCATGACCCCCTACACTGCCCAAACACCACTGTACTGCCCTAAACCCTGAAACACCAGCCCCCGCATAACCCCCTACACTGCCCGAGCACCACTGCACTGCCCTAAACCCTGAAACACCAGCCCCCCCACAACCCCCTACACTACCCGAACACCACTGCTCTGCCCAAAACCCTGAAACACGAGCCCCAGCACGACCCCCTAAACTGCCCGAACACCACTGCACTGCCCTAAACCCTGAAACACCAGCCCGCACGACACCCTACACTGCCTGAAAACCACTGCACTGCCCTAAACCCTGAAACACCAGCCCCAGCATGACCCCCTACACTGCCCGCAGATCACTGCCCTAAACCCTGAAACACCACCCCCAGCACAACGCCCTACACTACCCAAACAACACTGCCCTAAACCCTGAAACACCACCACCAGCATGACCCCGTACTCTGCCCGATCACCACTGCACTGCCCTAAACCCTGAAATACAACCCCCTGCACGACCCCCTACTCTGCCCGAACAGCACTGCACTGCCCTAAACCATGAAACACCACCCCCAGCATGTCACCCTACACTGCCTGAACACCACTGCACTGCCCTAAGCCCTGAAACACCAGCACTAGCACAACACCTATACTGCCCAAACACCACTGCACTGCCCTAAACCCTGAAACACTAGTCCCAGCACGACCCCCTACACTGTCCGAACACCACTGCACTGCCCTAAACCCTGAAACACCAGCCAGAACGATACCCTACACTGCCCGAACACCACTGCACTGCCCTAAACCCTGAAACACCAGCCCCAGCACGACCCCCTACACTGCCCGAACACCAATGCACTACCCTAAACCCTGAAACACCATCCCCAGCACGAACCCCTACACTGCCTGATCACCACTGCACTGCCCTACACCCTGAAAAACCAGCCCTGCATGACCCCTTACACTGCCCGAACACCACTGCACTGCCATAATCCCTGAAACATCAGCCCCGGCACGACCCCCTACACTGCCCGAACACCACTGTCCTAAACCCTGAAACACCAGCCCTGCATGTCCCCCTACACTGCCCGTACACTACTGCACTGCCCTAAACCCTGAAACACCAACCCGCATGATCCCCTACACTGCCCAAACACCACTGCACTGCCCTAAACCCTGAAACACCAGCCCCCGCATGACCCCCTACACTGCCCGAGCACCACTGCACTGCACTAAACCCTGAAACACCAGCCCCCCCACAACCGCCTACACTACCCGAACACCACTGCTCTGCCCAAAACCCTGAAACACCAGCCACAGCACGACCTCCTACACTGCCCGAACACCACTGCACTGCCCTAAACCCTGAAACACCAGCCCACACGACACCCTACACTGCCTGAACACCACTGCACTGCCCTAAACCCTGAAACACCAGCCCCAGCATGACCCCCTACACTGCCCGAAGATCACTGCCCTAAACCCTGAAACACCACCCCCAGCACAACCCCCTACACTGCCCGAACACCACTGCCCTAAACCCTGAAAAACCACCCCCAGCATGACCCCCTACTCTGCCCGATCACCACTGCACTGATTTAAACCCTGAAAAACAACCCCCTGCATGACCCCCTACTCTGCCCGAACAGCACTGCACTGCCCTAAACCATGAAACACCACCCCCAGCACGAACCCCTACACTGCCTGAACACCACTGCTCTGCCCAAAACCCTGAAACACCAGCCGCAGCACGACCTCCTACACTGCCCGAACACCACTGCACTGCCCTAAACCCTGAAACACTAGTCCCAGCACGACCCCCTACACTGCCCGAACACCACTGCACTGCCCTAAACCCTGAAACACCAGCCCCAGCACAACCCCCTACACTGCCCGAACACCACTGCACTGCCCTAAACCCTGAAACACCAGCCTGCACGACACCCTACACTGCCTGAAAACCACTGCACTGCCCTAAACCCTGAAACACCAGCCCCAGCATGACCCCCTACACTGCCCGAAGATCACTGCCCTAAACCCTGAAACACCACCCCCAGCACAACGCCCTACACTGCCCGAACAACACTGCCCTAAACCCTGAAACACCACCACCAGCATGACCCCGTACTCTGCCCGATCACCACTGCACTGCCCCAAACCCTGAAATACAACCCCCTGCACGACCCCCTACTCTGCCCGAACAGCACTGCACTGCCCTAAACCATGAAACACCACCCCCAGCATGTCACCCTACACTGCCTGAACACCACTGCACTGCCCTAAGCCCTGAAACACCAGCACTAGCACAACACCTATACTGCCCAAACACCACTGCACTGCCCTAAACCCTGAAACACTAGTCCCAGCACGACCACCTACACTGTCCGAACACCACTGCACTGCCCTAAACCCTGAAACACCAGCCAGAACGATACCCTACACTGCCCGAACACCACTGCACTGCCCTAAACCCTGAAACACCAGCCCCAGCACAACCCCCTACACTGCCCGAACACCAATGCACTACCCTAAACCCTGAAACACCATCCCCAGCACAAACCCCTACACTGCCTGATCACCACTGCACTGCCCTACACCCTGAAAATCCAGCCCTGCATGACCCCTTACACTGCCCGAACACCACTGCACTGCCATAATCCCTGAAACATCAGCCCCGGCACGACCCCCTACACTGCCCGAACACCACTGTCCTAAACCCTGAAACACTAGCCCTGCATGTCCCCCTACACTGCCCGTACACTACTGCACTGCCCTAAACCCTGAAACACCAACCCGCATGATCCCCTACACTGCCCAAACACCACTGAACTGCCCTAAACCCTGAAACACCAGCCCCCGCATGACCCCCTACACTGCCCGAGCACCACTGCACTGCACTAAACCCTGAAACACCAGCCCCCCCACAACCGCCTACACTACCTGAACACCACTGCTCTGCCCAAAACCCTGAAACACCAGCCGCAGCACGACCTCCTACACTGCCCGAACACCACTGCACTGCCCTAAACCCTGAAACACCAGCCCACACGACACCCTACACTGCCTGAACACCACTGCACTGCCCTAAACCCTGAAACACCAGCCCTAGCATGACCCCCTACACTGCCCGAAGATCACTGCCCTAAACCCTGAAACACCACCCCAGCACAACCCCCTACACTGCCCGAACACCACTGCCCTAAACCCTGAAAAACCACCCCCAGCATGACCCCCTACTCTGCCCGATCACCACTGCACTGATCTAAACCCTGAAAAACAACCCCCTGCACGACCTCCTACACTGCCCGAACACCACTGCACTGCCCTAAACCCTGAAACACTAGTCCCAGCACGACCCCCTACACTGCCCGAACACCACTGCACTGCCCTAAACCCTGAAACACCAGCCCCAGCACGACCCCCTACACTGCCCGAACACCAATGCACTGCCCTAAACCCTGAAACACCAGCCCCCAGCACGAACCCCTACACTGCCTGAACACCACTGCACTGCCCTAAACCCTGAAAAACCAGCCCTGCTTGACCCCCTACACTGCCCGAACACCACTGCACTGCCATAAACCCTATAACACCAACCCCTGCACGACCCCCTACACTGCCCGAACACCATAGCACTGCCCTAAACCCTGAAAGTCCAGCCCCCCCCACGACCCCTACCCTGCCAGAACACCGCTGCACTGCCCAAAACCCTGAAATACCACCCCCATACGATCACCTAAACTGCCCGAACACCACTGCACTGCACTAAACCCTGAAACACCATCCCCATCATGACCCCCTACACTGCCCGAACACCACTGCACTGCCCTAAACCCTGAAACACCATCCCCATCATGACCCCCTACACTGCCTGAACACCACTGCACTGCCCTAAAACCTGAAACAACAGCCGCAGCATGACCCCCTACACTGCCCGAACACCACTGCACTGCCCTAAACCCTGAAACACCAGCCTCAGTATGACCCTCTACACTGCCCAAACACCACCGCACTGCCCTAAACCCTGAAACACCAGCCAGCCTCACCCCCTACACTACCCGAACACCACTGCACTGCCCTAAACCCTGAAACACCAGCCCCAGCACGACCCCCTACACTACCAGAACAACACTGCACTGTCCTAAACCCTGAAACACCAGCCCCAGCACGACCCCCTAAACTGCCCGAACAGCACTGCACTGCCCTAAACCCTGAAACACCAGCTACAGTATGACCCCCTACACTGCCAAAACACCACAGCACTGCCCTAAACCCTGAAACACCAGCCAGCATGATTCCCTACACTGCCCGAACACCACTGCACTGCCCTAAACCCTGAAACACCAGCCCAGCACGACCCCCTACACTGCCCGAACACCACTGCACTGTCCTAAACCCTGACACACCAGCCACACAACGACCCCCTGCACATCCCGAACACCCCTGCACATCCCGAACACCACTGCACTGCCCAGACCCTGAAATACCAGCCCCAGCACGACTCCATACACTGCCCAAAGAGCACTGCACTGCCCTAAACCCTGAAACACCAGCCCCGGCACGACCCTCTACACTGCCCGAATAGTACTGAACTGCCCTAAACCCTGAAACACCAGCCCCGGCACGACCCACTACACTGCCCGAACACCACTGTCCTAAACCCTGAAACACCAGCCCTGCATGACCCCCTACACTGCCCGTACACTACTGCACTGCCCTAAACCCTGAAACACTACCCCCGCATGACCCCCTACACTGCCAAAACACCACTGCACTGCCCTAAACCCTGAAACACCAGCCCCCGCATGACCCCCTACACTGCCCAAGCACCACTGCACTGCCCTAATCCCTGAAACACCAACCCCCCCACGACCCCCTACACTACCCGAACACCACTGCTCTACCCAAAACCCTGAAACACCAGCCCCAGCACGACCCCCTACACTGCCCGAACACCACTGCACAGCCCTAAACCCTGAAACACCAGCCCACACGACACAATACACTGCCCAAACACCACTGCACTGTCCTAAAACCTGAAACACCAGCCCCAGCATGACCCCCTACACTGACCGAAGATCACTGCCCTAAACCCTGAAAAACCACCCCCAGCACAACCCCCTACACTGCCCGAACACCACTGCCCTAACCCTGAAACACCACCACCAGCATGACCCCCTACTCTGTCCGATCACCACTGCACTGCCCTAAACCCTGAAATACAACCCCCTGCTCGACCCCCTACTCTGCCCGAACAGCACTGCACTGCCCTAAACCATGAAACACCACCCCAAGCATGTCACCCTACACTGCCCGAACACCACTGCACTGCCCAAACCCCTGAAACACTAGCCCAGCACAACACCTATACTGCCCAAACACCACTGCACTGCCCTAAACCCTGAAACACTAGTCCGAGCATGACCCCCTTCCCTTGCCTAACACCACCGCACTGCCCTAAACCCTGAAACACCAGCCCCAGCATGACCCCCTACACTGCCCGAACACCAATGCACTGCCCTAAACCCTGAAACACCAGCCCCCAGCACGAACCCCTACACTGCCTGAACACCACTGCACTGCACTAAACTGTGAAACACCAGCCCTGCATGACCCCCTACACTGCCCGAACACCACTGCACTGCCATAAACCCTGAAACACCAGCCCCGCACGACCCCCTACACTGCCTGAACACCAATGCACTGCCCTAAACCCTGAAAGTCCAGCCCCCCCACGACCCCTTCACTGCCCGAACACAACTACACTGCCCTAAACCCTGAAACACCACCCCCAAACGATCACCTAAACTGCCTGAACACCACTGCACTGCCCTAAACCCTGAAACACCATCCCCAGCATGACCCCCAACACTGCCCAAACACCACTACAATGCCCTACACCCTGAAAAATCAGCCCCAGTATGACCCTCTACACTGCCCAAACACCACTGCACTGCCCTAAACCCTGAAACACCAGCCAGCCTCACCCCCTATACTACCCGAACACCACTGCACTGCCCTAAACCCTGAAACACCAGCCCCAGCACGACCCCCTACACTGCCCGAACAGCACTGCACTACCCTAAACCCTGAAACACCAGCCCCAGAACGACCCCCTACACTGCCCGAACAGCACTGCACTGCCCTAAACCCTGAAACACCAGCCTCGGCATGACCCCCTACACTACCCGAAGACCACTGCCCTAAACCCTGAAACACCAGCCCCGCATGACCCCCTACACTGCCCGTACACTATTGCACTGCCCTACACCCTGAAACACCATCCCCCGCACGACCCCCTACATTGCCCCAACACCACTGCACTGCCCTAAACCCTGAAACACCAGCCCCCGCATGACCCCCTACACTGCCCGAGCACCACTGCACTGCTCTAAACCCTGAAACACCAGCCCCTCCCACGACCCCCTACACTACCCGAACACCACTGCTCCGCCCAAAACCCTGAAACACCAGCCCCAGCACGACCCCCTACACTGCCCGAACACCACTGCACTGCCCTAAACCCTGAAACACCAGCCCGCACGACACCCTACACTGCCCGAACACCACTGCACTGCCCTAAACCCTGAAATACCACCCTCAGCACAACCCCCTACACTGCCCGAACACCACTGCCCTAAACCCTGAAACACCACCCCAGTATGACCCAATACTCTGCCTGAAACCCTGAAACACCACCCCCGCATGATCACCTAAACTGCCCGAACACCACTGCACTGCCCTAAACCCTGAAACAGCAGCCCCCGCATGACCCCTACACTGCCCGAACACCACTGCACAGCCCTAAACCCTGAAACACCAGCCCCATCACGACCCCCTACATTGCCTGAACAACACTGCACTGCCCTAAACCCTGAAACACCAGCCTCAGTATGACCCCCTACACTGCCAAAACACCACTGCATTGCCCTAAACCCTGAAACATCAGCCAGAACGATACCCTACACTGCACGAACACCACTGCACTGCCCTAAACCCTGAAACACCAGCCCCAGCACAACCTCCTACACTGCACGAACACCACTGCACCGTCCTAAACCCTGAAACACCAGCCACAGCACGACCCCCTACACTGCCCGAACACCACTGCCCTGCCCAGACCCTGAAACATCAGCCCCAGCATGACTCCCTACACTGCCCGAACACCACTGCACTGCCCTAAACCCTGAAACACCAGCCCCGGCACGACCCCCTACACTGCCCGAATAGCACTGAACTGCCCTAAACCCTGAAACACCAGCCCCGGCATGACCCCCTACACTGCCCGAACACCACTGTCCTAAACCCTGAAACATCAGCCCTGCATGACCCCCTACACTGCCCGTACACTACTGCACTGCCCTAAACCCTGAAACACCACCCCCGCATGACCCCCCTACACTGCCCAAACACCACTGCACTGCCCTAAACCTTGAAACACCAGCCCCCGCATGACCACCTACACTGCCCGAGCACCACTGCACTGCGCTAAACCCTGAAACACCAGCCCCCCCACGGCCCCCTACACTACCCGAACACCACTGCTCTGCCCAAAACCCGAAACACCAGCCCCAGCACGACCCCCTACACTGCCCGAACACCACTGCACTGCCCGAAACCCTGAAACACCAGCCTGCATGGCACCCTACACTGCCTGAACACCACTGCACTGCCCTAAACCCTGAAACACCAGCCCCAGCATGACCCCCTACACAGCCCAAACACCACTGCACTGCCCTAAAACCTGAAACACCAGCCCCAGCACGACCCCCTACACTGCCCAAACACCACTGCACTGCCCTAAAACCTGAAACACCAGCCCCAGCATGACCCCCTAAACTGACCAAAGATCACTGCCCTAAGCCCTGAAATACCACCCTCAGCACGACCCCCTACACTGCCCGAACACCACTGCCCTAAACCCTGAGACACCACCCCCAGCACATCCCCCTACACTGCCCGAACACCACTGCCCTAAACCCTGAAACACCACCCCCGCATGACCCCCTACACTGCCCAAACACCACTGCACTGCCCTAAACCCTGAAACACCAGCCCCCGCATGACCACATACACTGCCCGAGCACCACTGCACTGCGCTAAACCCTGAAACACCAGCCCCCCCACGGTCCCCTACACTACCCGAACACCACTGCTCTGCCCAAAACCCGAAACACCAGCCCCAGCACGACCCCCTACACTGCCCGAACACCACTGCACTGCCCGAAACCTTGAAACACCAGCCTGCATGACACCCTACACTGCCTGAACACCACTGCACTGCCCTAAACCCTGAAACACCAGCCCCAGCATGACCCCCTACACAGCCCAAACACCACTGCACTGCCCTAAAACCTGAAACACCAGCCCCAGCACGACCCCCTACACTGCCCGAAGGTCACTGCCCTAAACCCTGAGACACCACCCCCAGCACATCCCCCTACACTGCCCGAACACCACTGCCCTAAACCCTGAAACACCACCCCCGCATGACCCCCTACACTGCCCAAACACCACTGCACTGCCCTAAACCCTGAAACACCAGCCCCCGCATGACCACATACACTGCCCGAGCACCACTGCACTGCGCTAAACCCTGAAACACCAGCCCCCCCACGGCCCCCTACACTACCCGAACACCACTGCTCTGCCCAAAACCCGAAACACCAGCCCCAGCACGACCCCCTACACTGCCCGAACACCACTGCACTGCCCGAAACCCTGAAACACCAGCCTGCATGACACCCTACACTGCCTGAACAACACTGCACTGCCCTAAACCCTGAAACACCAGCCCCAGCATGACCCCCTACACAGCCCAAACACCACTGCACTGCCCTAAAACCTGAAACACCAGCCCCAGCACGACCCCCTACACTGCCCGAAGATCACTGCCCTAAACCCTGAGACACCACCCCCAGCACATCCCCCTACACTGCCCAAACACCACTGTCCTAAACCCTGAAACACCACCCTCAGAATAACCCCCTACCTTGCCCGATCACCACTGCACTGCCCTAAACCCTGAAACACCAGCCTCAGTATGACCCCCTACACTGCCAAAACACCACTGCATTGCCCTAAACCCTGAAACATCAGCCAGAACGATACCCTACACTGCCCGAACACCACTGCACTGCCCTAAACCCTGAAACACCAGCCCCAGCACAACCTCCTACACTGCACGAACACCACTGCACTGTCCTAAACCCTGAAACACCAGCCACAGCACGACCCCCTACACTGCCCGAACACCACTGCCCTGCCCAGACCCTGAAACATCAGCCCCAGCATGACTCCCTACACTGCCCGAACACCACTGCACTGCCCTTAACCCTGAAACACCAGCCCCGGCACGACCCCCTACACTGCCCGAATAGCACTGAACTGCCCTAAACCCTGAAACACCAGCCCTGGCATGACCCCCTACACTACCCGAACACCACTGTCCTAAACCCTGAAACATCAGCCCTGCATGACCCCCTACACTGCCCGTACACTACTGCACTGCCCTAAACCCTGAAACACCACCCCCGCATGACCCCCCTACACTGCCCAAACACCACTGCACTGCCCTAAACCCTGAAACACCAGCCCCCGCATGACCACCTACACTGCCCGAGCACCACTGCACTGCGCTAAACCCTGAAACACCAGCCCCCCCACGGCCCCCTACACTACCCGAACACCACTGCTCTGCCCAAAACCCGAAACACCAGCCCCAGCACGACCCCCTACACTGCCCGAACACCACTGCACTGCCCGAAACCCTGAAACACCAGCCTGCATGGCACCCTACACTGCCTGAACACCACTGCACTGCCCTAAACCCTGAAACACCAGCCCCAGCATGACCCCTTACACAGCCCAAACACCACTGCACTGCCCTAAAACCTGAAACACCAGCCCCAGCACGACCCCCTACACTGCCCGAAGATCACTGCCCTAAACCCTGAGACACCATCCCCAGCACATCCCCCTACACTGCCCGAACACCACTGCCCTAAACCCTGAAACACCACCCCCGCATGACCCCCTACACTGCCCAAACACCACTGCACTGCCCTAAACCCTGAAACACCAGCCCCCGCATGACCACATACACTGCCCGAGCACCACTGCACTGCACTAAACCCTGAAACACCAGCCCCCCCACGGCCCCCTACACTACCCGAACACCACTGCTCTGCCCAAAACCCGAAACACCAGCCCCAGCACGTCCCCCTACACTGCCCGAACACCACTGCACTGCCCGAAACCCTGAAACACCAGCCTGCATGACACCCTACACTGCCTGAACACCACTGCACTGCCCTAAACCCTGAAACACCAGCCCCAGCATGACCCCCTACACAGCCCAAACACCACTGCACTGCCCTAAAACCTGAAACACCAGCCCCAGCACGACCCCCTACACTGCCCGAAGATCACTGCCCTAAACCCTGAGACACCACCCCCAGCACATCCCCCTACACTGCCCGAACACCACTGCCCTAAACCCTGAAACACCACCCCCGCATGACCCCCTACACTGCCCAAACACCACTGCACTGCCCTAAACCCTGAAACACCAGCCCCCGCATGACCACATACACTGCCCGAGCACCACTGCACTGCGCTAAACCCTGAAACACCAGCCCCCCCACGGCCCCCTACACTACCCGAACACCACTGCTCTGCCCAAAACCCGAAACACCAGCCCCAGCACGACCCCCTACACTGCCCAAACACCACTGTCCTAAACGCTGAAACACCACCCCCAGAATAACCCCCTACCTTGCCCGATCACCACTGCACTACCCTAAACCCTGAAATACAACCCCCTGCATGACCCCCTAGTCTGCCTGAACAGCACTGCACTGCCCTCAACCATGTTACACCACCCCCAGCATGTCACCCTACACTGCCCGAACACCACTGCACTGCCCAAACCCCTGAAACACTAGCCCCAGCACAACACCTATACTGCCCAAACACCACTGCACTCCCCTAAACCCTTAAACACTAGTCCAAGCATGTCCCCCTACACTGCCCGAACACCACTGCACTGCCCTAAAACCTGAAACACCAGCCCCAGCACGACCCCCTACAATGCCCAAACACCAATGCACTGCCCTAAACCCTGAAACACCAGCCCCCAGCACGAACCCCTACACTGCCTGATCACCAATGCACTGTCCTAAACCCTGAAACACCAACCCTGCATGACCCCCTACACTGCCCGAACACCACTGTCCTAAACCCTGAAACACCAGCCCTGCATGACCCCCTACACTGCCCGTACATTACTGCACTGCCCTAAACCCTGAAACACCACCCCCCGCATGACCCCCTACACTGCCCAAACACCACTCCACTGCCCTAAACCCTGAAAAAACCAGCCCCCGCATAACCCCCTACACTGCCCGAGCACCACTGCACTGCCCTAAACCCTGAAACACCAGCCCCCCCATGACCCCCTACACTACCCGAACACCACTGCTCTGCCCAAAACCCTGAAACACCAGCCCCAGCACGACCCCCTACACTGCCCGAACACCTACTGCACTGCCCTAAACCCTGAATCACCAGCCCGCACGACACCCTACACTGCCTGAAAACCACTGCACTGCCCTAAACCCTGAAACACCAGCCCCAGCATGACCCCCTACACTGCCCGAAGATCACTGCCCTAAACCCTGAAACACCACCCCCAGCACAACCCCCTACACTGCCCGAACACCACTGCCCTAAACCCTGAAACACCACCACCAGCATGACCCTGTACTCTGCCCGATCACCACTGCACTGCCCTAAACCCTGAAATACAACCCCCTGCACGACCCCCTACTCTGCCCGAACAGCACTGCACTGCCCTAAACCATGAAACACCACCCCCAGCATGTCACCCTACACTGCCTGAACACCACTGCACTGCCCTAAGCCCTGAAATACTACCCCAGCACAACACCTATACTGCCCAAACACCACTGCACTGCCCTAAACCCTGAAACACCAGCCAGAACGGTACCCTACACTGCCCGAACACCACTGCCCTAAACCCTGAAACACCAGCCCCAGCACGACCCCCTACACTGCCCGAACACCAATGCACTACCCTAAACCCTGAAACACCATCCCCAGCACGAACCCCTACACTGCCTGATCACCACTGCACTGCCCTACACCCTGAAACACCAGCCCTGCATGACCCCCTACACTGCCCGAACACCACTGCACTGCCATAATCCCTGAAACACCAGCCCCAGCACGACCCCCTACACTGCCCGAACACCACTGTCCTAAACCCTGAAACACCAGCCCTGCATGTCCCCCTACACTGCCCGTACACTACTGCACTGCCCTAAACCCTGAAACACCAACCCGCATGATCCCCTACACTGCCCAAACACCACTGCACTGCCCTAAACCCTGAAACACCATCCCCCGTATGACCCCCTACACTGCCCGAGCACCACTGCACTGCACTAAACCCTGAAACACCAGCCCCCCCACAACCGCCTACACTACCCGAACACCACTGCTCTGCCCAAAACCCTGAAACACCAGCCGCAGCACGACATCCTACACTGCCCGAACACCACTGCACTGCCCTAAACCCTGAAACACCAGCCCACACGACACCCTACACTGCCTGAACACCACTGCACTGCCCTAAACCCTGAAACACCAGCCCCAGCATGACCCCCTACACTGCCCGAAGATCACTGCCCTAAACCCTGAAACACCACCCCCAGCACAACCCCCTAAACTGCCCGAACACCACTGCCCTACACCCTGAAACACCACCCCCAGCATGACCCCCTACTCTGCCCGATCACCACTGCACTGATCTAAACCCTGAAAAACAACCCCCTGCACGACCCCCTACTCTGCCCGAACAGCACTGCACTGCCCTAAACCATGAAACACCACCCCCAGCACGAACCTCTACACTGCCTGAACACCACTGCTCTGCCCAAAACCCTGAAACACCAGCCGCAGCACGACCTCCTACACTGCCCGAACACCACTGCACTGCCCTAAACCCTGAAACACTAGTCCCAGCACGACCCCCTACACTGCCCGAACACCACTGCACTGCCCTAAACCCTGAAACACCAGCCCCAGCACGACCACCTACACTGCCCGAACACCAATGCACTGCCCTAAACCCTGAAACACCAGCCCCCAGCACGAACCCCTACACTGCCTGAACACCACTGCACTGCCCTAAACCCTGAAAAACCAGCCCTGCATGACCCCCTACACTGCCCGAACACCACTGCACTGCCATAAACCCTGAAACACCAGCCCCTGCACGACCCCCTACACTGCCCGAACACCATTGCACTGCCCTAAACCCTGAAAGTCCAGCCCCCCCACGACCCCTACACTGCCAGAACACCACTGCACTGCCCAAAACCCTGAAATACCACCCCCACACGATCACCTAAACTGCCCGAACACCACTGCACTGCACTAAACCCTGAAACACCATCCCCATCATGACCCCCTACACTGCCTGAACACCACTGCACTGCCCTAAAACCTGAAACACCACCCCCAGCACGAACCCCTACACTGCCTGAACACCACTGCTCTGCCCAAAACCCTGAAACACCAGCCGCAGCACGACCTCCTACACTGCCCGAACACCACTGCACTGCCCTAAACCCTGAAACACTAGTCCCAGCACGACCCCCTACACTGCCCGAACACCACTGCACTGCCCTAAACCCTGAAACACCAGCCCCAGCACGACCACCTACACTGCCCGAACACCAATGCACTGCCCTAAACCCTGAAACACCAGCCCCCAGCACGAACCCCTACACTGCCTGAACACCACTGCACTGCCCTAAACCCTGAAAAACCAGCCCTGCATGACCCCCTACACTGCCCGAACACCACTGCACTGCCATAAACCCTGAAACACCAGCCCCTGCACGACCCCTTACACTGCCCGAACACCATTGCACTGCCCTAAACCCTGAAAGTCCAGCCCCCCCACGACCCCTACACTGCCAGAACACCACTGCACTGCCCAAAACCCTGAAATACCACCCCCATACGATCACCTAAACTGCCCGAACACCACTGCACTGCACTAATCCCTGAAACACCATCCCCATCATGACCCCCTACACTGCCTGAACACCACTGCACTGCCCTAAAACCTGAAACAACAGCCCCAGCATGACCCCCTACACTGCCCGAACACCACTGCACTGCCCTAAACCCTGAAACACCAGCCTCAGTATGACCCTCTACACTGTCCAAACACCACCGCACTGCCCTAAACCCTGAAACACCAGCCAGCCTCACCCCCTACATTACCCGAACACCACTGCACTGCCCTAAACCCTGAAACACCAACCCCAGCACGACCCCCTACACTACCAGAACAACACTGCACTGTCCTAAACCCTGAAACACCAGCCCCAGCACGACCCCCTAAACTGCCCGAACAGCACTGCACTGCCCTAAACCCTGAAACAGCAGCTACAGTATGACCCCCTACACTGCCAAAACACCACAGCACTGCCCTAAACCCTGAAACACCAGCCAGCATGATTCCCTACGCTGCCCGAACACCACTGCACTGCCCTAAACCCTGAAACACCAGCCCAGCATGACCCCCTACACTGCCCGAACACCACTGCACTGTCCTAAACCCTGAAACACCAGCCACACAACGACCCCCTGCACATCCCGAACACCCCTGCACATCCGGAACACCACTGCACTGCCCAGACCCTGAAACACCAGCCCCAGCATGACTCCATACACTGCCCGAACAGCACTGCACTGCCCTAAACCCTGAAACACCAGCCCCGGCACGACCCTCTACACTGCCCGAATAGCACTGAACTGCCCTAAACCCTGAAACACCAGCCCCGGCACGACCCACTACACTGCCCGAACACCACTGTCCTAAACCCTGAAACACCAGCCCTGCATGGTCCCCTACACTGCCCGTACACTACTGCACTGCCCTAAACCCTGAAACACCACCCCCGCATGACCCCCTACACTGCCCAAACACCATTGCACTGCCCTAAACCCTGAAAGTCCAGCCCCCCCCACGACCCCTACACTGTCAGAACACCACTGCACTGCCCAAAACCCTGAAATACCACCCCCACACGATCACCTAAACTGCCCGAACACCACTGCACTGCACTAAACCCTGAAACACCATCCCCATCATGACCCCCTACACTGCCTGAACACCACTGCACTGCCCTAAAACCTGAAACAACAGCCCCAGCATGACCCCCTACACTGCCCGAACACCACTGCACTGCCCTAAACCCTGAAACATCAGCCTCAGTATGACCCTCTACACTGCCCAAACACCACCGCACTGCCCTAAACCCTGAAACACCAGCCAGCCTCAACCCCTACACTACGGGAACACCACTGCACTGCCCTAAACCCTGAAACACCAGCCCCAGCACGACCCCCTACACTACCAGAACAACACTGTACTGTCCTAAACCCTGAAACACCAGCTCCAGCACGACCCCCTAAACTGCCCGAACAGCACTGCACTGCCCTAAACCCTGAAACACCAGCTACAGTATGACCCCCTACACTGCCAGAACACCACAGCACTGCCCTAAACCCTGAAACACCAGCCAGCATGATTCCCTACACTGCCCGAACACCATTGCACTGCCCTAAACCCTGAAACACCAGCCCAGCATGACCCCCTACACTGCCCGAACACCACTGCACTGTCCTAAACCCTGAAACACCAGCCACACAACGACCCCCTGCAAATCCCGAACACCCCTGCACATCCCGAACACCACTGCACTGCCCAGACCCTGAAACACCAGCCCCAGCACAACTCCATACACTGCCCGAACAGCACTGCACTGCCCTAAACCCTGAAACACCAGCCCCGGCACGACCCTCTACACTGCCCGAATAGCACTGAACTGCCCTAAACCCTGAAACACCAGCCCCGGCACGACCCACTACACTGCCCGAACACCACTGTCCTAAACCCTGAAACACCAGCCCTGCATGACCGCCTAAACTGCCCGTACACTACTGCACTGCCCTAAACCCTGAAACACCAGCCCCCGCATGACCCCCTACACTGCCCAAGCACAACTGCACTGCCCTAAACCCTGAAACACCAACCCCCCCACGACCCCCTACACTACCCGAACACCACTGCTCTACCCAAAACCCTGAAACACCAGCCCCAGCACGACCCCCTACACTGCCCGAACACCACTGCACAGCCCTAAACCCTGAAACACCAGCCCGCACGACACAATACACTGCCCGAACACCACTGCACTGCCCTAAAACCTGAAACACCATCCCCAGCATGACCCCCTACACTGACCGAAGATCACTGCCCTAAACCCTGAAAAACCACCCCCAGCACAACCCCCTACACTGCCCGAACACAACTGCCCTAACCCTGAAACACCACCACCAGCATGACCCCCTACTCTGTCCGATCACCACTGCACTGCCCTAAACCCTGAAATACAACCCCCTGCTCGACCCCCTACTCTGCCCGAACAGCACTGCACTGCCCTAAACCATGAAACACCACCCCAAGCATGTCACCCTACACTGCCCAAACACCACTGCACTGCCCAAACCCCTGAAACACTAGCCCCAGCACAACACCTATACTGCCCAAACACCACTGCACTGCCCTAAACCCTGAAACACTAGTCCCAGCATGACCCCATACACTGCCTGAACACCACTGCACTGCCCTAAACCCTGAAACACCAGCCCCAGCATGACCCCCTACACTGCCCGAACACCAATGCACTGCCCTAAACCCTGAAACACCGCCCCCAGCACGAACCCCTACACTGCCTGAACACTACTGCACTGCCCTAAACTGTGAAACACCAGCCCTGCATGACCCCCTACACTGCCCGAACACCAATGCACTGCCATAAACCCTGAAACACCAGCCCCGCACGACCCCCTACACTGCCTGAACACCAATGCACTGCCCTAAATCCTGAAAGTCCAGCCCCCCACGACCCCTACACTGCCCAAACACCACTACACTGCCCTAAACCCGGAAACACCACCCCCAAACGATCACCTAAACTGCCTGAACACCACTGCACTGCCCTAAACCCTGAAACACCATCCCCAGCATGACCCCCTACACTGCCCAAACACCACTGCACTGCCCTAAACCCTGAAACATCAGCCCCAGTATGACCCTCTACACTGCCCAAACACCACTGCACTGCCCTAAAACCTGAAACACCAGCCAGCCTCACCCCCTATACTACCCGAACACCACTGCACTGCCCTAAACCCTGAAACACCAGCCGCAGCACGACCTCCTACACTGCCCGAACACCACTGCACTGCCCTAAACCCTGAAACACTAGTCCCAGCACGACCCCCTACACTGCCCGAACACCACTGCACTGCCCTAAACCCTGAAACACCAGCCCCAGCACGACCACCTACACTGCCCGAACACCAATGCACTGCCCTAAACCCTGAAACACCAGCCCCCAGCACGAACCCCTACACTGCCTGAACACCACTGCACTGCCCTAAACCCTGAAAAACCAGCCCTGCATGACCCCCTACACTGCCCGAACACCACTGCACTGCCATAAACCCTGAAACACCAGCCCCTGCACGACCCCTTACACTGCCCGAACACCATTGCACTGCCCTAAACCCTGAAAGTCCAGCCCCCCCACGACCCCTACACTGCCAGAACACCACTGCACTGCCCAAAACCCTGAAATACCACCCCCATACGATCACCTAAACTGCCCGAACACCACTGCACTGCACTAATCCCTGAAACACCATCCCCATCATGACCCCCTACACTGCCTGAACACCACTGCACTGCCCTAAAACCTGAAACAACAGCCCCAGCATGACCCCCTACACTGCCCGAACACCACTGCACTGCCCTAAACCCTGAAACACCAGCCTCAGTATGACCCTCTACACTGTCCAAACACCACCGCACTGCCCTAAACCCTGAAACACCAGCCAGCCTCACCCCCTACATTACCCGAACACCACTGCACTGCCCTAAACCCTGAAACACCAACCCCAGCACGACCCCCTACACTACCAGAACAACACTGCACTGTCCTAAACCCTGAAACACCAGCCCCAGCACGACCCCCTAAACTGCCCGAACAGCACTGCACTGCCCTAAACCCTGAAACAGCAGCTACAGTATGACCCCCTACACTGCCAAAACACCACAGCACTGCCCTAAACCCTGAAACACCAGCCAGCATGATTCCCTACGCTGCCCGAACACCACTGCACTGCCCTAAACCCTGAAACACCAGCCCAGCATGACCCCCTACACTGCCCGAACACCACTGCACTGTCCTAAACCCTGAAACACCAGCCACACAACGACCCCCTGCACATCCCGAACACCCCTGCACATCCCGAACACCACTGCACTGCCCAGACCCTGAAACACCAGCCCCAGCATGACTCCATACACTGCCCGAACAGCACTGCACTGCCCTAAACCCTGAAACACCAGCCCCGGCACGACCCTCTACACTGCCCGAATAGCACTGAACTGCCCTAAACCCTGAAACACCAGCCCCGGCACGACCCACTACACTGCCCGAACACCACTGTCCTAAACCCTGAAACACCAGCCCTGCATGGTCCCCTACACTGCCCGTACACTACTGCACTGCCCTAAACCCTGAAACACCACCCCCGCATGACCCCCTACACTGCCCAAACACCATTGCACTGCCCTAAACCCTGAAAGTCCAGCCCCCCCCACGACCCCTACACTGTCAGAACACCACTGCACTGCCCAAAACCCTGAAATACCACCCCCACACGATCACCTAAACTGCCCGAACACCACTGCACTGCACTAAACCCTGAAACACCATCCCCATCATGACCCCCTACACTGCCTGAACACCACTGCACTGCCCTAAAACCTGAAACAACAGCCCCAGCATGACCCCCTACACTGCCCGAACACCACTGCACTGCCCTAAACCCTGAAACATCAGCCTCAGTATGACCCTCTACACTGCCCAAACACCACCGCACTGCCCTAAACCCTGAAACACCAGCCAGCCTCAACCCCTACACTACGGGAACACCACTGCACTGCCCTAAACCCTGAAACACCAGCCCCAGCACGACCCCCTACACTACCAGAACAACACTGTACTATCCTAAACCCTGAAACACCAGCTCCAGCACGACCCCCTAAACTGCCCGAACAGCACTGCACTGCCCTAAACCCTGAAACACCAGCTACAGTATGACCCCCTACACTGCCAGAACACCACAGCACTGCCCTAAACCCTGAAACACCAGCCAGCATGATTCCCTACACTGCCCGAACACCATTGCACTGCCCTAAACCCTGAAACACCAGCCCAGCATGACCCCCTACACTGCCCGAACACCACTGCACTGTCCTAAACCCTGAAACACCAGCCACACAACGACCCCCTGCAAATCCCGAACACCCCTGCACATCCCGAACACCACTGCACTGCCCAGACCCTGAAACACCAGCCCCAGCACAACTCCATACACTGCCCGAACAGCACTGCACTGCCCTAAACCCTGAAACACCAGCCCCGGCACGACCCTCTACACTGCCCGAATAGCACTGAACTGCCCTAAACCCTGAAACACCAGCCCCGGCACGACCCACTACACTGCCCGAACACCACTGTCCTAAACCCTGAAACACCAGCCCTGCATGACCGCCTAAACTGCCCGTACACTACTGCACTGCCCTAAACCCTGAAACACCAGCCCCCGCATGACCCCCTACACTGCCCAAGCACAACTGCACTGCCCTAAACCCTGAAACACCAACCCCCCCACGACCCCCTACACTACCCGAACACCACTGCTCTACCCAAAACCCTGAAACACCAGCCCCAGCACGACCCCCTACACTGCCCGAACACCACTGCACAGCCCTAAACCCTGAAACACCAGCCCGCACGACACAATACACTGCCCGAACACCACTGCACTGCCCTAAAACCTGAAACACCATCCCCAGCATGACCCCCTACACTGACCGAAGATCACTGCCCTAAACCCTGAAAAACCACCCCCAGCACAACCCCCTACACTGCCCGAACACAACTGCCCTAACCCTGAAACACCACCACCAGCATGACCCCCTACTCTGTCCGATCACCACTGCACTGCCCTAAACCCTGAAATACAACCCCCTGCTCGACCCCCTACTCTGCCCGAACAGCACTGCACTGCCCTAAACCATGAAACACCACCCCAAGCATGTCACCCTACACTGCCCAAACACCACTGCACTGCCCAAACCCCTGAAACACTAGCCCCAGCACAACACCTATACTGCCCAAACACCACTGCACTGCCCTAAACCCTGAAACACTAGTCCCAGCATGACCCCATACACTGCCTGAACACCACTGCACTGCCCTAAACCCTGAAACACCAGCCCCAGCATGACCCCCTACACTGCCCGAACACCAATGCACTGCCCTAAACCCTGAAACACCGCCCCCAGCACGAACCCCTACACTGCCTGAACACTACTGCACTGCCCTAAACTGTGAAACACCAGCCCTGCATGACCCCCTACACTGCCCGAACACCAATGCACTGCCATAAACCCTGAAACACCAGCCCCGCACGACCCCCTACACTGCCTGAACACCAATGCACTGCCCTAAATCCTGAAAGTCCAGCCCCCCACGACCCCTACACTGCCCAAACACCACTACACTGCCCTAAACCCTGAAACACCACCCCCAAACGATCACCTAAACTGCCTGAACACCACTGCACTGCCCTAAACCCTGAAACACCATCCCCAGCATGACCCCCTACACTGCCCAAACACCACTGCACTGCCCTAAACCCTGAAACATCAGCCCCAGTATGACCCTCTACACTGCCCAAACACCACTGCACTGCCCTAAAACCTGAAACACCAGCCAGCCTCACCCCCTATACTACCCGAACACCACTGCACTGCCCTAAACCCTGAAACACCAGCCCCAGCACGACCCCCTACACTGCCCGAACAGCACTGCACTACCCTAAACCCTGAAACACCAGCCCCAGCACGACCCCCTACACTGCCCGAACAGCACTGCACTGCCCTAAACCCTGAAACACCAGCCTCGGCATGACCCCCTACACTACCCGAAGACCACTGCCCTAAACTCTGAAACACCAGCCCCACATGACCCCCTACACTGCCCGTACACTATTGCACTGCCCTACACTCTGAAACACCATCCCCCGCACGACCCCCTACATTGCCCCAACACCACTGCACTGCCCTAAACCCTGAAACACCAGCCCCCGCATGACCCCCTACACTGCCCGAGCACCACTGCACTGCCCTAAACCCTGAAACACCAGCCCCTCCCACGACCCCCTACACTACCCGAAAACCACTGCTCCGCCCAAAACCCTGAAACACCAGCCCCAGCACGACCCCCTACACTGCCCGAACAACACTGCACTGCCCTAAACCCTGAAACACCAGCCCGCACGACACCCTACACTGCCCGAACACCACTGCACTGCCCTAAACCCTGAAATACCACCCTCAGCACAACCCCCTACACTGCCCGAACACCACTGCCCTAAACCCTTAAACACCACCCCAGCATGACCCAATACTCTGCCCGAACACCACTGCGCTGCCCTAAACCCTGAAATACAACCCCCAGCACGACCCCTTACTCTGCCCGAACACCACTGCACTGCCCTAAATCATGAAACACCACCCCCAGCATGTCCAACTACACTGCCCGAACACCACTGCACTGCCCAAACCCCTGAAATACTAGCCCCAGCACGACCCCCTACACTACCAGAACAACACTGCACTGTCCTAAACCCTGAAACACCAGCCCCAGCACGACCCCCTAAACTGCCCGAACAGCACTGCACTGCCCTAAACCCTGAAACAGCAGCTACAGTATGACCCCCTACACTGCCAAAACACCACAGCACTGCCCTAAACCCTGAAACACCAGCCAGCATGATTCCCTACACTGCCCGAACACCACTGCACTGCCCTAAACCCTGAAACACCAGCCCAGCATGACCCCCTACACTGCCCGAACACCACTGCACTGTCCTAAACCCTGAAACACCAGCCACACAACGACCCCCTGCACATCCCGAACACCCCTGCACATCCCGAACACCACTGCACTGCCCAGACCCTGAAACACCAGCCCCAGCATGACTCCATACACTGCCCGAACAGCACTTGTAGGAAGGTGGATATCTGACTATGGTTACCCCCAAATTTTTGCCTAGTGTCTAGCTGGTTTTTCGACTTAGTTGGCCTGAGATCCTGCCATTCAGGCTCTCAGGCTATCTGCTCTCTCTGTAAAATGGACTCCATGTACCCTAGGTACATACCCAATTGGTTGGATCACCCTGTCAGCCCCTGTACCAGTGTACACTAGGTACCCAGGGCATTGGTGTACCCAAGGCCCGCCAGGGGCTGCAGCATGTATTATGCCACCCCAGGCTTGGCCTAACAACCTGACACAACTGGCTGATCACTCAGCTGGGGTAAGTTGGTGTAATCACCTCTTACTTAGGTGTAGTATACCTATACCTAACCTTAAATGGGACACCTGGTAACCTATAAGTCACTCCTATGGCAGGCCTTAACAATCCTGAAGGCAGAGTGCTTGGTTCCATGTGAGATGGTGCTCTGGCATGAGCTGAGCCTGTCTGCAGTGGTCGGAACAACTTCCTTCTACTGTTTCCAGATATCGTCATACCATATACTCTTAAGTGCATTATGAACCTCGCGGTTAAATGCTATCTTTGGTTTGGCTTTATCAAAACATGTCGAGTAAGGTGTCATACGAATTGGAATACTAACCCCTCGCCAATTCTGGCGACGGGGTTAGCATTCCACCCTTCTAGAGGGACACGACATGTACAGTACCTGAAACCCGGGTAAAATCAGACATAGCCTCAGCTCCACAAAATGGATGCTGCCACCACAGACACAAGTCTGCCCTCCTGCTGCTGGGAGTCCTTCCAGCTTGGGAGGTGTGGACAAAGGGTTTCCTGCCAGGGGAGGTGCGTGCACCACCCCAGACAGGATTTTGTGTATTGGTCAGGTAGGGCTTGAAAGAAACCAGACATGCCTGTGGCTCACAAGGAGCCTCGGGGCATATGCCAGTTCAAACCGGTCCTGGGGCACACCAGTCCCGGGCCTGGGGCGAGCTGGACAAAGGATTGGGGGTGTAACCACCCCCCTTCCTGGTCCCACCCATAGGGAGGGACCTAGCAGGTAGTCCGGCCCCTAGAATCCGAATAAAGGTAGGAGCTGTGTCCTAAGACTTCAGACATCCTGGAATCAACTTGAAACTAAGAAGAAGACGGGAACTTCGACATTCTGCTGCACAGAAGACTGAAGAAAATCTCCCCTGTGGTCAGGGAGTGACCACCTTGCTAACGCAAGCACCATCCAGCGAATCAACGTCTGCTTTGCCGCCGCCTCCCGCCGGAGCCCGAGCCCAGAGACTGACAAGACCTGGACCTCCAGACCTCTCACCGCCCGATCCACAGTCCCTGCAAAGAAGAGACCCGTGGAGGCACCGAGACACGTGGAGCCAGCCATCTTGAAACGACCACGACAAGCTGACCAGTGCAACAACCGAGGCTCCCTCCAAGTTGTGCTTTGGGTCCTGAGAAGCCCAACCCTCGAGCAGCATCTGCACCAAAGGTGAGCCCTCCAGCATCTCCACGATCTGCGTGGGGCCCTTCTGCATTTTGCCACTCGACGCGCCTAACCGGTTGCTGGGCCGCTGGCTAGTGGCCATCTTGGCGACGAAATCTACGACAAACACCGCTGGTCTGGTTGCTCCAGACTGGCCCTTGCTCCCCTCCAAAGGAGCAATCCCTCTGACCTTGCTGGTCAGAACCAACAGCTGATTTCCGAATCCTCCTGCAATTGCTTTTGCCAAGGCTTGTTTGCTTCGATCAAGTCGCCGACACCGCCGACAGCGAGAGCCTGCGTGGGACAGCTCGTGAGCCGACTCCTGGACGTCGTCGACCTTCAGGGACCACGTGGCTGCGGAGACAAGCTACCCCTCATCACCTGTTTGCACCCGACATCGCCTGGTACCCACCTGGTGCCACGCTGGTCACTGGCTAGTGACTGTGAACACTGTCCCCTCTGCTTACAGGTCTTCAACATCTCCGATCCACTCTTGGATCCACTGCATCTCTTCCCGACCGACCGCCTGCAGCATCTTTGTCCCAGGCTCAACGGAACAGATAGAAGAAACCCGACGCACTTTGAGGCCTATGCACCCGCTTCCTGTGGGTGAGGTAAAGCTGGCACTCCGGTGCCCATGTGTAGTAATACATCTCTAGTGCCTGTGTTCCAAATCTTAAGTTCCTAGGTCATCCGGAAGATTCCTTTTGCAGTAACTTTGTACTTTTTACGCACCCATTGAAACCTATGGGAGCCCGCGTGTGACTATTTGCTCTGCACACGCCGCCCGTGGACCTCCTGGTCACTAACTGACGTTAGCTCCTTGTAGGCCCAGCGATTCTAGAGGCCCTAGGCCTTTTCCCTTTTCTGTTCGTGGTACTTATACCACTATTTTAGTATATGGTTCGAGTGGCCACCAGGGCCTATCCATATAAAGTGCAACTTCTGTGTATTCTGTGATAATCTTGTTTGACGATTTGTGCTCCTGTGCTCATAAAGAGACTAGGGGTTACTTTGAGAAATAAATACATGTATATTTTGAATATATATCTGTGTGGTGTCCTTTCATTGGTATAAAAGGGGGTTACTATTGGTAAAACAGCTTGCTTAACACGCATCACGAGTTTAGCCTCAAAGACTGCTTAGCCTACGCTACCACTAGGGCAGCTAGTCCAAAAAGGTTGACTTACAACCACACCATAAGGGTTGCTTGGCATGGTACAAGGTGGTCACTAGAACTAGTGAACAGCATATACCAGGCCAACTTCTCACATTGGTGGCAGCGGTGGGATTTGAGCTTGCTGTGTTTTACCATTGTAATCTCTTGGTTACCAATTGAAAGATCACATAGGTACCTGTAGGTACATATAAAACAAGATTAGATATACTTAAGTTCTACTGAACTTAGTTGTTGTAGAGCAAAGGGAGTAGCACACCCTGACTACAACTACTAGATAGGTTTAGTAGGTAAACCCAAGTGTAGGTAGATTGCAACACATCCACCCACACTTAAGAGCAATGGCCGGGGCAGAGGGGTCCACTGTACCCATCTCTGTTGAGAGTGACCCCCAGAGGGCACCATCCAGCTTTGCTACCCTTAATCAGAATGAGCTCAGGCATTTGGCAACTCTTAGAGGCCTTAAACAGCCCAAGAACCCAAACTCTGCTGAGCTCAGAGAGCTCTTACAGAATGATGAGAATCAGAGAGCACTCAAGAAAGCTTCCCAGTTAGCCCCCTTAGGGTCAGGAACAGGAGGCCCCCCTTCTGAAGATGCCACTGAAGTACCCCTTCCCAATAGTCACCCCTTAGATGGGATGCCTACCACAGAGGATGAGAGTGAAAAGGATACTGACAGTAGTGAGGATGAAGGGAGAACTAGCCCAGTGCCAAGTGTTATACTTGGCCCAGCTAAACCAAGGCTATTGGGGACTGACAGTGGGGTCAACCCACTGGATCTCCCCAGTGGACTTAACCCAGGGCTTGGAAGGCAAAGGAATCGCTCAGGTGACTCCAATGCTTCCCATGGCTCTAGAGGCTCTCAAGGTCACTCCAGGAGAAGGATGACCACCCCTCAGAGGAGGGAACATGAGGCCAAGATGCAAGAGGCTCAGCTGAGGATCAGGAAGCAGGAGCTAGAAGTAGCCCTGATGGAAGAAAAACTGAGCAAGGCTAGGCAGCATAGAGAGAGTGGGTCTATACCCACTGGTGGCAGCAATGTCCCTAGGGACAAAGATAGGGTCTTTGACAATAGGAACCTGTCCAAGATTGTGCCCCCCTACAAAAGTGGGGATGACATCCACAAATGGATGACTGCTCTTGAGAGAGCCTGCAAAGTGCAGCAGGTTCCTGAAGACCAGTGGGCAGCAATCTTATGGCTCTCCTTTGAGGGGAGAGGCAGAGATAGACTCCTCACTGTTAGAGAAGAGGATGTCAGAAATTACAGAGTCCTGAAGAGTGTCCTAGTTGATGGGTTAGGCTTAACCACTGAACAGTACAGGTTAATGTTCAGAGACACCCAGAAGACACAGACTCAGGACTGGTCTGAATATGTGGAATGTGCCACTAAGGCTTTGGAGGGTTGGTTGCTGGGAAGTAAGGTGTCTGATTATACAGGATTGTACAATTTGATGATGAGAGAGCAGATTTTAAGTAATTGTCAAAACCAGCTTCTCCATCAACACCTGGTAGACTCAGATTTGACCTCTCCCCAAGAATTGGGAAAGAGGGCAGATAAATGGGTCAGGACCAGGATCAGGCCTAAAAACCAGGGTGGTGACCAAAAGAAAGATACCACCAAGCCTCAAGAGAAGGGTGGGGATAAAGAAAAAGAGAAACCTTCCTCAGGGCCCCAAAACTCCACACAGGGTGGTGGGTCCCAAGCTCCCTCCTCTACCACAGCTAAAAAGCCCTACTGCCATGAGTGTAAAACTCCTGGGCATTGGAAAACTGACAGCGGTTGCCCAAGGGCTAAAAACAAAACTGTTCCTCCAATTACTCCTGTCACACCACCTATTACTGTCAGCAGTAATCCCCCAGGTGGTGGGAGTGCCCCCAGAAATCTGGGTGGGTTTACTTGGGGAACACAGGGGGACCCTGGCTTAGCCAATTCCCCTACAGCAACCACTCTTGTCTGTGATGGTGGCATGGGGTTTGCCAACTTCACTGCCTGTCCCAACACTTTGGGTAGGTACAGACAGGAGCCCTACATCAATGGTACAAAAGCTGAGGCCTACAGAGACACTGGGGCTAGCATCACAATGGTGGCCCATTGGCTAGTTCCCTCTGAGCAGCTTTTGCCCGGTTTCTCCTACCAGGTGACTAACATTGATGGCAAACAGAACAGTCATCCCATGGCAGAGGTATGTCTCAGCTGGGGAGGGGTCACTGGCCCTAAAAGGGTAGCAGTGTCCCCAACCTTGCCTGTAGACTGCTTACTGGGGAATGACTTAGAACTCTCAGCTTGGGCTGGAGTTGAACAAGACACCCATTCTAAAATGGTAGGCCTTTCACAAAAGGGTAGGGGGGTTGTGCCATTCACAACCCCTGTCCAAATAGATTTCCTCCCTGAAAAGGTTGGAAGGGCAGTGGTAGCCACAGCCCAGGCACAGACAGACTTCCCTGTAGGGACTGGCAGAGCTGTGACAGTCACAGCTCAAACACAAACTGAGTGCCCCCCTGAAAAGGTTGGCAAGGCTGTAATGGTCTCAGCCTATACTCAGACTGACATAGGTGTAGTGAAGCCTGAAACAATGGATCACTCCACACAAACTGAGAGTAGTGGGGAGGAAGAAAAGTCTCCCTCTCCCCAGACATTAGGAAAAGGTCAGCCTCCTCAGGGATCTGACCTCACCCCTTGTGAAGGAACTGCCCCAGAGGTAGCCAGGCCTGGCCTGGCAGAGCCTCTGATGTCAGTGGCCCCTTCCAAGGTGGGATCCAGTCTGGTGCAGGTAGCCTGCCTCTCTCTACCCTGCCTCAGTCAGCCCAGGGCTGCAGAGGTCAGGGAGGCCAGTGGACCCCCAGAGGGCCCCTGTCCACAAGAACCCCCCCATCAAAAGAATGAGGATTGCCTGGCTAGTAGCCCTAGTCAGGTGATGGGTAAAAACATTCCTGAGGGATCTCCTTTACAGGTAGTTAGGGACCTCCCCCAGGGGGATTCTGTTGGGCACAGGCAAACATGGGACCTTAGGGCCCCAAACCTGACCTGTCCCTCCAGTAAGCCCACAAAAGGGACCCAGCCTCCAGCTTTAGGTAGCCAGAGGCTGACCCTGAGAGCACAGTGCAACTCAGTTAAAGAAAGAAAGGCATCCATGGTGGAGGATGATTGGAGGAAGCTGAGGCCTCACTTTGAGGACACTCACTTCAGTACTCCATCTCAACACCAGCCTTTTACTTTGCCAAGACACACCACAGGTAGAGATTCCCTATGGTGGAGACCCTCTGATACCCTTAGGGTGAGGGATTGCTTAGTGGACCATGAGACAGGGGGTAACCATGCCAGTGCTGGTTCCTCCTTATATGGCCACTTGGGCAATATAGGCTTACCTGGTCAAGGTCAGCCTTATCTCCCTTCGTTTGGGGGGGGGTTGTGTAGGAAGGTGGATATCTGACTATGGTTACCCCCAAATTTTTGCCTAGTGTCTAGCTGGTTTTTCGACTTAGTTGGCCTGAGATCCTGCCATTCAGGCTCTCAGGCTATCTGCTCTCTCTGTAAAATGGACTCCATGTACCCTAGGTACATACCCAATTGGTTGGATCACCCTGTCAGCCCCTGTACCAGTGTACACTAGGTACCCAGGGCATTGGTGTACCCAAGGCCCGCCAGGGGCTGCAGCATGTATTATGCCACCCCAGGCTTGGCCTAACAACCTGACACAACTGGCTGATCACTCAGCTGGGGTAAGTTGGTGTAATCACCTCTTACTTAGGTGTAGTATACCTATACCTAACCTTAAATGGGACACCTGGTAACCTATAAGTCACTCCTATGGCAGGCCTTAACAATCCTGAAGGCAGAGTGCTTGGTTCCATGTGAGATGGTGCTCTGGCATGAGCTGAGCCTGTCTGCAGTGGTCGGAACAACTTCCTTCTACTGTTTCCAGATATCGTCATACCATATACTCTTAAGTGCATTATGAACCTCGCGGTTAAATGCTATCTTTGGTTTGGCTTTATCAAAACATGTCGAGTAAGGTGTCATACGAATTGGAATACTAACCCCTCGCCAATTCTGGCGACGGGGTTAGCATTCCACCCTTCTAGAGGGACACGACATGTACAGTACCTGAAACCCGGGTAAAATCAGACATAGCCTCAGCTCCACAAAATGGATGCTGCCACCACAGACACAAGTCTGCCCTCCTGCTGCTGGGAGTCCTTCCAGCTTGGGAGGTGTGGACAAAGGGTTTCCTGCCAGGGGAGGTGCGTGCACCACCCCAGACAGGATTTTGTGTATTGGTCAGGTAGGGCTTGAAAGAAACCAGACATGCCTGTGGCTCACAAGGAGCCTCGGGGCATATGCCAGTTCAAACCGGTCCTGGGGCACACCAGTCCCGGGCCTGGGGCGAGCTGGACAAAGGATTGGGGGTGTAACCACCCCCCTTCCTGGTCCCACCCATAGGGAGGGACCTAGCAGGTAGTCCGGCCCCTAGAATCCGAATAAAGGTAGGAGCTGTGTCCTAAGACTTCAGACATCCTGGAATCAACTTGAAACTAAGAAGAAGACGGGAACTTCGACATTCTGCTGCACAGAAGACTGAAGAAAATCTCCCCTGTGGTCAGGGAGTGACCACCTTGCTAACGCAAGCACCATCCAGCGAATCAACATCTGCTTTGCCGCCGCCTCCCGCCGGAGCCCGAGCCCAGAGACTGACAAGACCTGGACCTCCAGACCTCTCACCGCCCGATCCACAGTCCCTGCAAAGAAGAGACCCGTGGAGGCACCGAGACACGTGGAGCCAGCCATCTTGAAACGACCACGACAAGCTGACCAGTGCAACAACCGAGGCTCCCTCCAAGTTGTGCTTTGGGTCCTGAGAAGCCCAACCCTCGAGCAGCATCTGCACCAAAGGTGAGCCCTCCAGCATCTCCACGATCTGCGTGGGGCCCTTCTGCATTTTGCCACTCGACGCGCCTAACCGGTTGCTGGGCCGCTGGCTAGTGGCCATCTTGGCGACGAAATCTACGACAAACACCGCTGGTCTGGTTGCTCCAGACTGGCCCTTGCTCCACTCCAAAGGAGCAATCCCTCTGACCTTGCTGGTCAGAACCAACAGCTGATTTCCGAATCCTCCTGCAATTGCTTTTGCCAAGGCTTGTTTGCTTCGATCAAGTCGCCGACACCGCCGACAGCGAGAGCCTGCGTGGGACAGCTCGTGAGCCGACTCCTGGACGTCGTCGACCTTCAGGGACCACGTGGCTGCGGAGACAAGCTACCCCTCATCACCTGTTTGCACCCGACATCGCCTGGTACCCACCTGGTGCCACGCTGGTCACTGGCTAGTGACTGTGAACACTGTCCCCTCTGCTTACAGGTCTTCAACATCTCCGATCCACTCTTGGATCCACTGCATCTCTTCCCGACCGACCGCCTGCAGCATCTTTGTCCCAGGCTCAACGGAACAGATAGAAGAAACCCGACGCACTTTGAGGCCTATGCACCCGCTTCCTGTGGGTGAGGTAAAGCTGGCACTCCGGTGCCCATGTGTAGTAATACATCTCTAGTGCCTGTGTTCCAAATCTTAAGTTCCTAGGTCATCCGGAAGATTCCTTTTGCAGTAACTTTGTACTTTTTACGCACCCATTGAAACCTATGGGAGCCCGCGTGTGACTATTTGCTCTGCACACGCCGCCCGTGGACCTCCTGGACACTAACTGACGTTAGCTCCTTGTAGGCCCAGCGATTCTAGAGGCCCTAGGCCTTTTCCCTTTTCTGTTCGTGGTACTTATACCACTATTTTAGTATATGGTTCGAGTGGCCACCAGGGCCTATCCATATAAAGTGCAACTTCTGTGTATTCTGTGATAATCTTGTTTGACGATTTGTGCTCCTGTGCTCATAAAGAGACTAGGGGTTACTTTGAGAAATAAATACATGTATATTTTGAATATATATCTGTGTGGTGTCCTTTCATTGGTATAAAAGGGGGTTACTATTGGTAAAACAGCTTGCTTAACACGCATCACGAGTTTAGCCTCAAAGACTGCTTAGCCTACGCTACCACTAGGGCAGCTAGTCCAAAAAGGTTGACTTACAACCACACCATAAGGGTTGCTTGGCATGGTACAAGGTGGTCACTAGAACTAGTGAACAGCATATACCAGGCCAACTTCTCACAGCACTGCACTGCCCTAAACCCTGAAACACCAGCCCCGGCACGACCCTCTACACTGCCCGAATAGCACTGAACTGCCCTAAACCCTGAAACACCAGCCCCGGCACGACCCACTACACTGCCCGAACACCACTGTCCTAAACCGTGAAACACCAGCCCTGCATGGTCCCCTACACTGCCCGTACACTACTGCACTGCCCTAAACCCTGAAACACCACCCCCGCATGACCCCCTACACTGCCCAAACACCATTGCACTGCCCTAAACCCTGAAAGTCCAGCCCCCCCACGACCCCTACACTGTCAGAACACCACTGCACTGCCCAAAACCCTGAAATACCACCCCCACACGATCACCTAAACTGCCCGAACACCACTGCACTGCACTAAACCCTGAAACACCATCCCCATCATGACCCCCTACACTGCCTGAACACCACTGCACTGCCCTAAAACCTGAAACAACAGCCCCAGCATGACCCCCTACACTGCCCGAACACCACTGCACTGCCCTAAACCCTGAAACATCAGCCTCAGTATGACCCTCTACACTGCCCAAACACCACCGCACTGCCCTAAACCCTGAAACACCAGCCAGCCTCAACCCCTACACTACGGGAACACCACTGCACTGCCCTAAACCCTGAAACACCAGCCCCAGCACGACCCCCTACACTACCAGAACAACACTGTACTGTCCTAAACCCTGAAACACTAGCCCCAGCACGACCCCCTAAACTGCCCGAACAGCACTGCACTGCCCTAAACCCTGAAACACCAGCTACAGTATGACCCCCTACACTGCCAGAACACCACAGCACTGCCCTAAACCCTGAAACACCAGCCAGCATGATTCCCTACACTGCCCGAACACCACTGCACTGCCCTAAACCCTGAAACACCAGCCCAGCATGACCCCCTACACTGCCCGAACACCACTGCACTGTCCTAAACCCTGAAACACCAGCCACACAACGACCCCCTGCACATCCCGAACACCCCTGCACATCCCGAACACCACTGCACTGCCCAGACCCTGAAACACCAGCCCCAGCACAACTCCATACACTGCCCGAACAGCACTGCACTGCCCTAAACCCTGAAACACCAGCCCCGGCACGACCCTCTACACTGCCCGAATAGCACTGAACTGCCCTAAACCCTGAAACACCAGCCCCGGCACGACCCACTACACTGCCCGAACACCACTGTCCTAAACCCTGAAACACCAGCCCTGCATGACCGCCTAAACTGCCCGTACACTACTGCACTGCCCTAAACCCTGAAACACCAGCCCCCGCATGACCCCCTACACTGCCCAAGCACAACTGCACTGCCCTAAACCCTGAAACACCAACCCCCCCACGACCCCCTACACTACCCGAACACCACTGCTCTACCCAAAACCCTGAAACACCAGCCCCAGCACGACCCCCTACACTGCCCGAACACCACTGCACAGCCCTAAACCCTGAAACACCAGCCCGCACGACACAATACACTGCCCGAACACCACTGCACTGCCATAAAACCTGAAACACCATCCCCAGCATGACCCCCTACACTGACCGAAGATCACTGCCCTAAACCCTGAAAAACCACCCCCAGCACAACCCCCTACACTGCCCGAACACAACTGCCCTAACCCTGAAACACCACCACCAGCATGACCCCCTACTCTGTCCGATCACCACTGCACTGCCCTAAACCCTGAAATACAAGCCCCTGCTCGACCCCCTACTCTGCCCGAACAGCACTGCACTGCCCTAAACAATGAAACACCACCCCAAGCATGTCACCCTACACTGCCCAAACACCACTGCACTGCCCAAACCCCTGAAACACTAGCCCCAGCACAACACCTATACTGCCCAAACACCACTGCACTGCCCTAAACCCTGAAACACTAGTCCCAGCATGACCCCCTACACTGCCTGAACACCACTGCACTGCCCTAAACCCTGAAACACCAGCCCCAGCATGATCCCCTACACTGCCCGAACACCAATGCACTGCCCTAAACCCTGAAACACCGCCCCCAGCACGAACCCCTACACTGCCTGAACACTACTGCACTGCCCTAAACTGTGAAACACCAGCCCTGCATGACCCCCTACACTGCCCGAACACCAATGCACTGCCATAAACCCTGAAACACCAGCCCCGCACGACCCCCTACACTGCCTGAACACCAATGCACTGCCCTAAATCCTGAAAGTCCAGCCCCCCACGACCCCTACACTGCCCAAACACCACTACACTGCCCTAAACCCTGAAACACCACCCCCAAACGATCACCTAAACTGCCTGAACACCACTGCACTGCCCTAAACCCTGAAACACCATCCCCAGCATGACCCCCTACACTGCCCAAACACCACTGCACTGCCCTAAACCCTGAAACATCAGCCCCAGTATGACCCTCTACACTGCCCAAACACCACTGCACTGCCCTAAAACCTGAAACACCAGCCAGCCTCACCCCCTATACTACCCGAACACCACTGCACTGCCCTAAACCCTGAAACACCAGCCCCAGCACGACCCCCTACACTGCCCGAACAGCACTGCACTACCCTAAACCCTGAAACACCAGCCCCAGCACGACCCCCTACACTGCCCGAACAGCACTGCACTGCCCTAAACCCTGAAACACCAGCCTCGGCATGACCCCCTACACTACCCGAAGACCACTGCCCTAAACTCTGAAACACCAGCCCCACATGACCCCCTACACTGCCCGTACACTATTGCACTGCCCTACACTCTGAAACACCATCCCCCGCACGACCCCCTACATTGCCCCAACACCACTGCACTGCCCTAAACCCTGAAACACCAGCCCCCGCATGATCCCCTACACTGCCCGAGCACCACTGCACTGCCCTAAACCCTGAAACACCAGCCCCTCCCACGACCCCCTACACTACCCGAAAACCACTGCTCCGCCCAAAACCCTGAAACACCAGCCCCAGCACGACCCCCTACACTGCCCGAACAACACTGCACTGCCCTAAACCCTGAAACACCAGCCCGCACGACACCCTACACTGCCCGAACACCACTGCACTGCCCTAAACCCTGAAATACCACCCTCAGCACAACCCCCTACACTGCCCGAACACCACTGCCCTAAACCCTGAAACACCACCCCAGCATGACCCAATACTCTGCCCGAACACCACTGCGCTGCCCTAAACCCTGAAATACAACCCCCAGCACGACCCCTTACTCTGCCCGAACACCACTGCACTGCCCTAAATCATGAAACACCACCCCCAGCATGTCCAACTACACTGCCCGAACACCACTGCACTGCCCAAACCCCTGAAATACTAGCCCCAGCACGACACCTATACGGCCCAAATACCAATGCACTGCCCTAAACCCTGAAACAACAGCCCCCAGCATGACCCCCTACACTGCCTGAACACCACTGCACTGCCCTAAACCCTGAAACACCAGCCCTGCATGACCCCCTACACTGCCCGAACACCACTGCACTGCCCTAAACCCTGAAACACCAGCCCCCGCACGACCCCCTACACTGCCCGAACACCACTGCACTGCCCAAAACTCTGAAAGTCCAGCCCCCCACGACACCTAATCTGCCAGAACACCACTGCAGTTCCCTAAACCCTGTAACATCACCCCCGCACGATAACCTAAACTGCCCGAACACCACTGCACTGCCCTAAACCCTGAAACAACAGCCCCATCACGACCCCCTACATTGCCCGAGCAACACTACACTGTCCTAAACCCTGAAACACCAGCCCCTGTATGACCCCCTCTACTGCCCAAACACCAATGCACTGCCCTAAACCCTGAAACACCAGTCAGCATGATCCCCGACACTGCCTGAACACCACTGCACTGCCCTAAACCCTGAAACAACAGCCCCAGCACGACCCCCTACACTGCCCGAACACCACTGCACTGTCCTAAACCCTGAAACACCAGCCACAGCATGACTCCCTACACTGCCCGAAAACCACTGCACTGCCCAGACCCTGAAACACCAGCCTCAGCATGACTCCCTACACTGCCCAAACACAACTGCACTGGCCTAAACCCTGAAACACCAGCCCCGGCACGACCCCCAACACTGCCCGAATAGCACTGAACTGCCCTAAACCCTGACACAACAGCCCCGGCACGACCCCCTACCCGAACACCACTGTCCTAAACCCTGAAACACCAGCCCCGCATGACCCCATCCACTGCCCGTACACTACTGCACTGCCCTAAACCCTGAAACACCACCCCCGCATGACCCCCTACACTGCCCAAACACCACTGCACTGCCCTAAACCCTGAAACACCAGCCCCGCATGACCCCCTACACTGCCCGAGCACCACTGCACTGCCCTAAACCCTGAAACACCAGCCCCCCACGACCCCCTACACTACCCGAACACCACTGCTCTGCCCAAAACCCTGAAACACCAGCCCCAGCATGACCCCCTACACTGCTCGAACACCACTTCACTGCCCTAAACCCTGAAACACCAGCCCGCACGATACCCTACACTGCCCAAACACCACTGCACTGCCCTAAACCTTGAAACACCAGCCCCCCACGACCCCCTACACTACCCGAACACCACTGCTCTGCCCAAAACCCTGAAACACCAGCCCCAGCACGACCCCCTGCACTGTTCGAACACCACTGCACTGCCCTAAACCCTGAAACAGGAGCCCAGACGACACTCTACACTGCCCGAACACCACTGCACTGCCCTAAACCCTGAAACACCAGCCCCAGCATGACCCCCTACAGTGCCCAAACACCACTGCACTGCCCTAAAACCTGAAACACCAGCCACAGCATGACCCCCTACAGTGCCCAAACACCACTGAACTGCCCTAAAACCTGAAACACCAGCCCCAGCAAGACCCCCTACTCTGCCTGAAGATCACTGCCCTAAACCCTGAAATACCACCCCCAGCACGACCCCCTACTCTGCCCGAACACAACAGCACTGCCCTAAACCCTGAAATACAACCCCCTGCACGACCTCCTACTCTGCCCAAACACCACTGCACTGCCCTAAACCATGAAACACCACCCCCAGCATGTCCCCCTACACTGCCCGAACACCACTGCTCTGCCAAAACCCCTGAAACACTAGCCCCAGCATGACACCTATACTGCCCAAACACCACTGCACTGCCCTAAACCCTGAAACACTAGTCCCAGCACGACCTCCTACACTGCCCGAACACCACTGCACTGCCCTAAACCCTGAAACACCAGCCCCAGCACGACCCCCTACACTGCCCGATCACCACTGCACTGCCCAAACCCCTGAAACACTAGCACCAGCACGACACCTATACTGCCCAAACACCCCTGCACTGCCCTAAACCCTGAAACACTAATCTCAGCACGACCCCCTACACTTCCCGAACACCACTGCACTGCCCTAAACCCTGAAACACCAGCCCCAGCACGACCCCCTACACTGCCCGAACACCAATGCACTGCCCTAAACCCTGAAACACCAGCTCCAGCACGACCCCCTACACTGCCTGAACACAACTGCACTGCCCTAAACCCTGAAACACCAGCCCTGCAAGACCCCCTACACTGCCCGAACACCAATGCACTGCCCTAAACCCTGAAACAACAGCCCCCAGCACGACCCCCTACACTGCCTGAACACCACTGCACTGCCCTAAACCCTGAAATACCAGCCCTGCATGACCCCCTACACTGCCCGAACACCACTGCACTGCCCTTAACACTGAAACACCAGCCCCCGCACGACCTCCTACACTGCCCGAACACCACTGCACTGCCCAAAACCCTGAAAGTCCTGCCCCCCCACGACACCTACACTGCCAGAACACCACTGCACTGCCCTAAACCCTGTAACATCACCCCCGCACGTTAACCTAAACTGCCCGAACACCACTGCACTGTCCTAAACCCTGAAACACCAGCCACAGCAGAACTCCCTACACTGCCCGAATACCACTGCACTGCCCAGACCATGAAACACCAGCCTCAGCACGACTCCCTACACTGCCCGAATAGCACTGAACTGCCCTAAACCCTGACACAACAGCCCCGGCATGACCCCCTGCCCGAACACTACTGTCCTAAACCCTGAAACACCAGCCCCGCATGACCCCCTACACTGCCAGTACACTACTGCACTGCCCTAAACCCTGAAACACCACCCCCCGCATGACCCCCTACAATGCCAAAACACCACTGCACTGCCCTAAACCCTGAAACACCAGCCCCAGCATGACCCCCTACACTGCCCGAACACCACTGCACTGCCCTAAACCCTGAAACACCAGCCCGCACGACACCCTACACTGCCCGAACACCACTGCACCGCCCTAAACCCTGAAACACCAGCCCCAGATGACCCCCTACACTGCCCAAACCCCACTGCACTGCCCTAAAACCTGAAACACCAGCCCCAGCATGACCCCCTAAACTGCCCAAAGATCACTGCCCTAAACCCTGAAATACCACCCTCAGCACGACCCCCTACACTGCCAGAACACCACTGCCCTAAACCCTGAAACACCACCCCCAGCATGACCCAATACTCTGCCCGAACATCACTGCACTGCCCTAAACCCTGAAATACAACCCCCAGCATGACCCCCTACTCTGCCCGAACACCACTGCACTGCCCTAAATCATGAAACACCACCCCCAGCATGTCCTCCTACACTGCCCGAACACCAATGCACTGCCCTAAACCCTGAAACAACAGCCCCCAGCACGACCCCCTACACTGCCTGAACACCACTGCACTGCCCTAAACCCTGAAACACCAGCCCTGCATGACCCCCTACACTTCCCGAACACCACTGCACTGCCCTAAACCCTGAAACACCAGCCCCCGCACGACCCCCTACACTGCCCGAACACCACTGCACTGCCCAAAGCCCTGAAAGTCCTGCCCCCCACGACACCTACACTGCCCGAACACCACTGCACTGCCCTAAACCCTGAAACAACAGCCCCATCACGACCCCCTACATTGCCCGAGCAACACTACACTGCCCTAAACCCTGAAACACCAGCCCCTGTATGACCCCCTATACTGCCCAAACACCACTGCACTGCCCTAAACCCTGAAACACCAGTCAGCATGATCCCCAACACTGCCTGAACACCACTGCACTGCCCTAAACCCTGAAACAACAGCCCCAGCACGGCCCCTTACACTGCCCGAACACCACTGCACTGTCCTAAACCCTGAAACACCAGCCACAGCACGACTCCCTACACTGCCCGAACACCACTGCACTGCCCAGACCCTGAAACACCAGCCTCAGCACGAGTCCCTACACTGCCCAAACACAACTGCACTGCCCTAAACCCTGAAACACCAGCCCCGGCACGACCCCCAACACTGCCCGAATAGCTCTGAACTGCCCTAAACCCTGACACAACAGCCCCGGCATGACCCCCTGCCTGAACACCACTGTCCTAAACCCTAAAACACCAGCCTCGCATGACCCCCTACACTGCCAGTACACTACTGCACTGCCCTAAACCCTTAAACACCACCCCCCGCATGACCCCCTACACTGCCCAAACACCACTGCACTGCCCTAAACCCTGAAACACCAGCCCCCCACGACCCCCTACACTACCCGAACACCACTGCTCTGCCCAAAACCCTGAAACACCAGCCCCAGCATGACCCCCTACACTGCCCAAACACCACTGCACTGCCCTAAACCCTGAAACACCAGCCCACATGACACCCTACACTGCCCGCACACCACTGCACTGCACTGCCCTAAACCTTGAAACACCAGCCCCCCCACGACCCCCTACACTACCCGAACACCACTTCTCTGCCCAAAACCCTGAAACACCAGCCCCAGCTCGACCGCCTACACTGCTCGAACACCACTGCACTGCCCTAAACCCTGAAACACGAGCCCGGACGACACCCTACACTGCCCGAACACCACTGCACTGCCCTAAACCCTAAAACACCAGCCCCAGCATGCCCCCCACAGTGCCCAAACACCACTGCACTTCCCTAAAACCTCAAACACCAGCCCCAGCAAGACCCCCTACTCTGCCTGAAGATCACTGCCCTAAACCCTGAAATACCACCCCCAGCACGACCCCCTACACTGCCCAAACACCACTGCCCTAAACCCAGAAACACCACCGCCAGCATGACTCCCTACTCTGCCCGTACACCACTGCACTGCCCTAAACCCTGAAACACCAGCCCTGCATGACCCCTTACACTGCCCGTACACCACTGCACTGCCCTAAACCATGAAACACCACCCCCAGCATGTCCCCCTACACTGCCCGAACACCACTGCTCTGCCCAAACCCCTGACACACTAGCCCCAGCATGACCCCCTACACTTCCCGAACACCACTGCACTGCCCTAAACCCTGAAACACCAGCCCCAGCACGACCCCCTACTCTGCCCGTACACCACTGCACTGCCCTAAACCCTGAAACACCAGCCCTGCATGACCCCTTACACTGCCCGTACACCACTGCACTGCCCTAAACCCTGAATCACCATCCCCCGCACGACCCCCTACACTGCCCGAACACCACTGCACTGCCCAAAACCCTGAAAGTCCTGCCCCCCACGACACCTACACTGCCCGAACACCACTGCACTGCCCTAAACCCTGAAACAACAGCCCCATCACGACCCCCTACATTGCCCGAGCAACACTACACTGCCCTAAACCCTGAAACACCAGCCCCTGTATGACCCCCTATACTGCCCAAACACCACTGCACTGCCCTAAACCCTAAAACACCAGTCAGCATGATCCCCAACACTGCCTGAACACCACTGCACTGCCCTAAACCCTGAAACAACAGCCCCAGCACGGCCCCTTACACTGCCCGAACACCACTGCACTGTCCTAAACCCTGAAACACCAGCCACAGCACGACTCCCTACACTGCCCGAACACCACTGCACTGCCCAGACCCCGAAACACCAGCCTCAGCACTACTCCCTACACTGCCGAAACACAACTGCACTGCCCTTAACCCTGAAACACCAGCCCCGGCACGACCCCCAACACTGCCCGAATAGCACGGAACTGCCCTAAACCCTGACACAACCGCCCCGGCATGACCCCCTGCCTGAACACCACTGTCCTAAACCCTAAAACACCAGCCTCGCATGACCCCCTACACTGCCAGTACACTACTGCACTGCCCTAAACCCTGAAACACCACCCCCGCATGAACCCCTACAATGCCAAAACACCACTGCACTGCCCTAAACCCTGAAACACCAGCCCCAGCACGACCCCCTACACTGCCCGAACACCACTGCACTGCCCTAAACCCTGAATCACCAGCCCGCACGACACCCTACACTGCCCGAACACCACTGCACCGCCCTAAACCCTGAAACACCAGCCCCAGATGACCCCCTACACTGCCCAAACACCACTGCACTGCCCTAAAACCTTAAACACCAGCCCCAGCATGACCCCCTAAACTGCCCAAAGATCACTGCCCTAAACCCTGAAATACCACCCTCAGCACGACCCCTACACTGCCCGAACACCACTGCCCTAAACCCTGAAACACCACCCCCAGCATGACCCAATACTCTGCCCGAACACCACTGCACTGCCCTAAACCCTGAAATACAACCCCCAGCACGACCCCCTACTCTGCCCGAACACAACTGCACTGCCCTAAATCATGAAACACCACCCCCAGCACGTCCACCTACACTGCCCGAACACCAATGCACTTCCCTAAACCCTGAAACAACAGCCCTCAGCAAGACCCCCTACACTGCCTGAACACCACTGCACTGCCCTAAACCCTGAAACACCAGCCCTGCATGACCCCCTACACTGCCAGAACACCACTGCACTGCCCTAAACCCTGAAACACCAGCCCCCGCACGACCCCCTACACTGTCCGAACACCACTGCACTGCCCAAAACCCTGAAAGTCCTGCCCCCCCACAACACCTACACTGCCAGAACACCACTGCACTGCCCTAAACCCTAGAACATCACCCCCGCACGATAACCTAAACTGCCTGAACACCACTGCACTGCCTTAAACCCTGAAACAACAGCCCATCACGACCCCCTACATTGCCCGAGCAACACTACACTGCCCTAAACCCTGAAACACCAGCCCCTGTATGACCCCCTATACTGCCCAAACACCACTGCACTGCCCTAAACCCTGAAACACCAGTCAGCATGATCCCCGACACTGCCTGAACACCACTGCACTGCCCTAAACCCTGAAACAACAGCCCCAGCACGACCCCCTACACTGCCCGAACACCACTGCACTGTCCTAAACACTGAAACACCAGCCACAGCACGACTCCCTACACTGCCCGAACACCACTGCACTGCCCAGACCCTGAAACACCAGCCTCAGCACGAGTCCCTACACTGCCCAAACACAACTGCACTGCCCTAAACCCTGAAACACCAGCCCAGGCACGACCCTCAACACTGCCCGAATAGCACTGAACTGCCCTAAACCCTGACACAACAGCCGCGGCATGACCCCCTGCCCAAAAACCACTGTCCTAAACCCTGAAACACCTGCCCTGCATGACCCCCTACACTGCCAGTACACTACTGCACTGCCCTAAACCCTTAAACACCACCCCCCGCATGACCCCCTACACTGCCCAAACACCACTGCACTGCCCTAAACCCTGAAACACCAGCCCCCCACGACCCCCTACACTACCCGAACACCACTGCTCTGCCCAAAACCCTGAAACACCAGCCCCAGCATGACCCCCTACACTGCCCAAACACCACTGCACTGCCCTAAACCCTGAAACACCAGCCCACATGACACCCTACACTGCCCGCACACCACTGCACTGCACTGCCCTAAACCTTGAAACACCAGCCCCCCCACGACCCCCTACACTACCCGAACACCACTTCTCTGCCCAAAACCCTGAAACACCAGCCCCAGCTCGACCGCCTACACTGCTCGAACACCACTGCACTGCCCTAAACCCTGAAACACGAGCCCGGACGACACCCTACACTGCCCGAACACCACTGCACTGCCCTAAACCCTAAAACACCAGCCCCAGCATGCCCCCCACAGTGCCCAAACACCACTGCACTTCCCTAAAACCTCAAACACCAGCCCCAGCAAGACCCCCTACTCTGCCTGAAGATCACTGCCCTAAACCCTGAAATACCACCCCCAGCACGACCCCCTACACTGCCCAAACACCACTGCCCTAAACCCAGAAACACCACCGCCAGCATGACTCCCTACTCTGCCCGTACACCACTGCACTGCCCTAAACCCTGAAACACCAGCCCTGCATGACCCCTTACACTGCCCGTACACCACTGCACTGCCCTAAACCATGAAACACCACCCCCAGCATGTCCCCCTACACTGCCCGAACACCACTGCTCTGCCCAAACCCCTGACACACTAGCCCCAGCATGACCCCCTACACTTCCCGAACACCACTGCACTGCTCTAAACCCTGAAACACCAGCCCCAGCACGACCCCCTACACTGCCCGAACACCAATGCACTGCCCTAAACCCTGAAACACCAGCCCCCAGCACGACCCCCTACACTGCCTGAACACAACTGCACTGCCCTAAACCCTGAAACACCAGCCCTGCATGACCCCCTACACTGCCCGTACACCACTGCACTGCCATAAACCCTGAAATACCAGCCCCCGCACGACCCCCTACACTGCCCGAACACCACTGCACTGCCCTAAACCCTGAAAGTCCAGCCCCCCACGACCCCTACACTGCCCGAACACCACTGCACTGCCCTAAACCCTGAAACATCACCCCCACATGATCACCTAAACTGCCCGAACACCACTGTACTGCCCTAAACCCTGAAACACCAGCCCCATCACGACCCCATACATTCCCCGAACACCACTGCACTGCCCAGACCCTGAAACACCAGCCCCAGCACGACTCACTACACTGCCTGAACACCACTGCACTACCGTAAACCCTGAAACACCAGCCCCGGCATGACCCGCTACACTGCCCAAACACCACTGCACTGCCCTAAACCCTGAAACACCAGCCCCTGCTTGACCCCTTACACTGCCCGAGCACCACTGCACTGCCCTAAACCCTGAAACACCAGCCCCCCCCACGACCGCCTACACTACCCAAACACCACTGCTCTGCCCAAAACCCTGAAACACCAGCCCCAGCACGACCCCCTACACTACCTGAACACCACTGCACTGCCCTAAACCCTGAAACACCAGCCCGCATGACACCCTACACTGCCTGAACACCACTGCACTGTCCTAAACCCTGAAACACCAGCCCCAGCATGACCCCCTACACTGCCCAAACACCACTGCACTGCCCTAAAACGTGAGACACCAGCCCGAGCACAACCCCCTACACTGCCAGAAGATCACTGCCCTTAACCCTGAAACACCACCCCCAGCACAACCCCCTACACTGCCCGATCACTACTGCCCTAAACCCTGAAACACCACCCCCAGCATGACCCCCTACTCTGCCCAAACACCACTGCTCTGCCCAAAACCCTGAAACACCAGCCCCAGCACGACTCACTACACTGCCCGAACACAACTGCACTGCCCTAAACCCTGAAACACCAGCCGCGGCATGACCCGCTACACTGCCCAAACACCACTGCACTGCCCTAAACCCTGAAACACCAGCCCCTGCTTGACCCCTTACACTGCCCAAGCACCACTGCACTGCCCTAAACCCTGAAACACCAGCCCCCCCACGACCGCCTACACTACCCAAACACCACTGTACTGCCCTAAACCATGAAACACCACCCCCAGCATGTCACTCTACACTGCCCGAACACCACTGCACTGCCCAAACCCCTGAAACACTAGTCCTAGCACGACCCCCTACACTACCCGAACACCACTGCACTGCCCTAAACCCTGAAACACCAGCCCCAGCACGACCCCCTACACTGCCCGAACACCAATGCACTGCCCTAAACCCTGAAACACCAGCTCCCAGCACGAACCCCTACACTGCTTTAACACCACTGCACTGCCCTAAACTCTGAATCACCAGCCCTGCATGACCCCCTACACTGCTCGAACACCACTGCACAGCCATAAACCCTGAAACACCAGCCCCTGCACGACCCCCTATACTGCCAGAACACCACTGCACTGCCCTAAACCCTGAAACAACAGCCCCATCACGACCCCCTACATTGCCCAAGCAACACTACACTGCCCTAAACCCTGAAACACCAGCCCCTGTATGACCCCCCATACCGCCCAAACACCACTGCACTGCCCTAAACCCTGAAACACCAGTCAGCATGATCCCCGACACTGCCTGAACACCACTGTACTGCCCTAAACCCTGAAACAACAGCCCCAGCACGACCCCCTACACTGCCCGAACACCACTGCACTGTCCTAAACCCTGAAACACCAGCCACAGCAGAACTCCCTACACTGCCCGAATACCACTGCACTGCCCAGACCCTGAAACACCAGCCTCAGCACGACTCCCTACACTGCCCGAATAGCACTGAACTGCCCTAAACCCTGACACAACAGCCCTGGCATGACCCCCTGCCCGAACACCACTGTCCTAAACCCTGAAACACCAGCCCCGCATGACCCCCTACACTGCCAGTACACTACTGCACTGCCCTAAACCCTGAAACACCACCCCCGCATGACCCCCTACAATGCCAAAACACCACTGCACTGCCCTAAACCCTGAAACACCAGCCCCAGCACGACCCCCTACACTGGCCGAACACCACTGTAGTGCCCTAAACCCTGAAACACCAGCCCGCACGACACCCTACACTGCCCGAACACCACTGCACCGCCCTAAACCCTGAAACACCAGCCCCAGATGACCCCCTACACTGCCCAAACCCCACTGCACTGCCCTAAATCCTGAAACACCAGCCTCAGCATGACCCCTAAACTGCCCAAAGATCACTGCCCTAAACCCTGAAATACAACCCTCAGCACGACCCCCTACACTGCCAGAACACCACTGCCCTAAACCCTGAAACACCACCCCCAGCATGACCCAATACTCTGCCCGAACATCACTGCACTGCCCTAAACCCTGAAATACAACCCCCAGCACGACCCCCTACTCTGCCCGAACACCACTGCCCTAAATCATGAAACACCACCCCCAGCACGTCCACCTACACTGCCCGAACACCAATGCACTGCCCTAAACCCTGAAACAACAGCCCCCAGCATGACCCCCTACACTGCCTGAACACCACTGCACTGCCCTAAACCCTGAAACACCAGCCCTGCATGACCCCTTACACTGCCCGAACACCACTGCACTACCCTAAACCCTGAAACACCAGCCCCCGCACGACCCCCTACACTGCCCGAACACCACTGCACTGCCCAAAACCCTGAAAGTCCTGCCCCCCCACGACACCTACACTGCCAGAACACCACTGCACTGCCCTAAACCCTGTAACATCACCCCCGCACGATAACCTAAACTGCCCGAACACCACTGCACTGCCCTAAACCCTGAAACAACAGCCCCATCACGACCCCCTACATTGCCCGAGCAACACTACACTGCCCTAAACCCTGAAACACCAGCCCCTGTATGACCCCCTATACTGCCCAAACACCACTGCACTGCCCTAAACCCTGAAACACCAGTCAGCATGATCCCCGACACTGCCTGAACACCACTGCAGTGCCCTAAACCCTGAAACAACAGCCCCAGCACGGCCCCCTACACTGCCCGAACACCACTGCACTGTCCTAAACCCTGAAACACCAGCCACAGCACGACTCCCTACACTGCCCGAACACCACTGCACTGCCCAGACCCTGAAACACCAGCCTCAGCACGACTCCCTACACTGCCCAAACACAACTGCACTGCCCTAAACCCTGAAACACCAGCCCCGGCACGACCCCCAACACTACCCGAATAGCACTGAACTGCCCTAAACCCTGACACAACAGCCCCGGCATGACCCCCTGCCTGAACACCACTGTCCTAAACCCTGAAACACCAGCCCCGCATGACCCCCTACACTGCCAGTACACTACTGCACTGCCCTAAACCCTGAAACACCACCCCCGCATGACCCCCTACAATGCCAAAACACCACTGCACTGCCCTAAACCCTGAAACACCAGCCCCAGCACGACCCCCCTACACTGCCCGAACACCACTGCACTGCCCTAAACCCTGAAACACCAGCCCGCACGACACCCTACACTGCCCGAACACCACTGCACCGCCCTAAACCCTGAAACACCAGCACCAGATGACCCCCTACACTGCCCAAACACCACTGCACTGCCCTAAAACCTGAAACACCAGCCCCAGCATGACCCCCTAAACTGCCCAAAGATCACTGCCCTAAACCCTGAAATACCACCCTCAGCACGACCCCCTACACTGCCCGAACACCACTGCCCTAAACCCTGAAACACCACCCCCAGCATGACCCAATACTCTGCCCGAACACCACTGCACTGCCCTAAACCCTGAAATACAACCCCCAGCACGACCCCCTACTCTGCCCGAACACCACTGCACTGCCCTAAATCATGAAACACCACCCCCAGCACGTCCACCTACACTGCCCGAACACCAATGCACTGCCCTAAACCCTGAAACAACAGCCCCCAGCACGACCCCCTACACTGCCTGAACACCACTGCACTGCCCTAAACCCTGAAACACCAACCCTGCATGACCCCCTACACTGCCAGAACACCACTGCACTGCCCTAAACCCTGAAACACCAGCCCCCGCACGACCCCCTACACTGTCCGAACACCACTGCACTGCCCAAAACCCTGAATGTCCTGCCCCCCACAACACCTACACTGCCAGAACACCACTGCACTGCCCTAAACCCTGGAACATCACCCCCGCACGATAACATAAACTGCCAGAACACCACTGCACTGCCCTAAACCCTGAAACAACAGCCCATCACGACCCCCTACATTGCCCGAGCAACACTACACTGCCCTAAACCCTGAAACACCAGCCCCTGTATGACCCCCTATACTGCCCAAACACCACTGCACTGCCCTAAACCCTGAAACACCAGTCAGCATGATCCCCGACACTGCCTGAACACCACTGCACTGCCCTAAACCCTGAAACAACAGCCCCAGCATGATCCCCTACACTGCCCGAACACCACTGCACTTTCCTAAACTCTGAAACACCAGCCACAGCTCGACTCCCTACACTGCCCGAACACCACTGCACTGCTCAGACCCTGAAACACCAGCCTCAGCACGACTCCCTACACTGCCCAAACACAACGGCACTGCCCTAAACCCTTAAACACCAGCCCTGCATGACCCCCTACACTGCCCTAGCACCACTGCACTGCCCTAAACCCTGAAACACCAGCCCCCCACGACCCCCTACACTACCCGAACACCACTGCTCTGCCCAAAACCCTGAAACACCAGCCCCAGCATGACCCCCTACCCTGCCCGAACACCACTGCACTGCACTAAACCCTAAAACACCAGCCCACACGACACCCTACACTGCCAGAACACCACTGCACTGCCCTAAACCTTGAAACACCAGCCCCCCCACGACCCCCTACACTACCCGAACACCACTTCTCTGCCCAAAACCCTGAAACACCAGCCCCAGCACGACCCCCTACACTGCTCGAACACCACTGCACTGCCCTAAACCCTGAAACACAAGCCCGGACGACACCCTACACTGCCCGAACACCACTGCACTGCCCTAAACCCTGAAACACCAGCCCCCCCACGACCCCCTACACTACCCGAACACCACTTCTCTGCCCAAAACCCTGAAACACCAGCCCCAGCACGACCCCCTACACTGCTCGAACACCACTGCACTGCCCTAAACCCTGAAACACAAGCCCGGACGACACCCTACACTGCCCGAACACCACTGCACTGCCCTAAACCCTGAAACACCAGCCCCAGCATGACCCTGTACAGTGCCCAAACACCACTGCACTTCCCTAAAACCTCAAACACCAGCCCCAGCAAGACCCCCTACTCAGCCTGATGATCACTGCTCTAAACCCTGAAATACCACCCCCAGCACGACCCCCTACACTGCCCAAACACCACTGCCCTAAACCCAGAAACACCACCGCCAGCATGACTCCCTACTCTGCCCGTACACCACTGTACTGCCCTAAACCCTGAAACACCAGCCCTGCATGACCCCTTACACTGCCCGTACACCACTGCACTGCCCTAAACCATGAAACACCACCCCCAGCATGTCCCCCTACACTGCCCGAACACCACTGCTCTGCCCAAACCCCTGACACACTAGCCCCAGCATGACCCCCTACACTTCCTGAACACCACTGCACTGCCCTAAACCCTGAAACACCAGCCCCAGCACGACCCCCTACACTGCCCAAACAACAATGCACTGCCCTAAACCCTGAAACACCAGCCCCCAGCACGACCCCCTACACTGCCTGAACACAACTGCACTGCCCTAATCCCTGAATCACCAGCCCTGCATTACCCCCTACACTGCCCGTACACCACTGCACCGCCATAAACCCTGAAATACCAGCCCCCGCACAACCCCTTACACTGCCCGAACACCACTGCACTGCCCTAAACCCTGAAAGTCCAGCCCCCCACGACCCCTACACTGCCCGAACACCACTTCACTGCCCTAAACCCTGAAACATCACCCCCACACGATCACCTAAACTGCCCGAACACCACTGTACTGCCATAAACCCTGAAACACCAGCCTCATCACGACCCCATACATTGCCCGAACATCATTGCACTGCCCAGACCCTGAAACACCAGCCCCAGCACGACTCACTACACTGCCTGAACACCACTGCACTGCCGTAAACCCTGAAACACCAGCACCGGCATGACCCGCTACACTGCCCAAACACCACTGCACTGCCCTAAACCCTGAAACACCAGCCCCTGCTTGACCCCTTACACTGCCCGAGCACCACTGCACTGCCCTAAACCCTGAAACACCAGCCCCCCCACGACCGCCTACACTACCCAAACACCACTGCTCTGCCCAAAACCCTGAAACACCAGCCCCAGCACGACCCCCTACACTGCCTGAACACCACTGCACTGCCCTAAACCCTGAAACACCAGCCTGCATGACACCCTACACTGCCTGAACACCACTGCACTGCCCTAAACCCTGAAACACCAGCCCCAGCATGACCCCCTACACTGCCCAAACACCACTGCACTGCCCTAAAACATGAAACACCAGCCCCAGCACAACCCCCTACACTGCCCTTAACCCTGAAACACAACCCCCTACACTGCCCGAACACCACTGCCCTAAACCCTGAAACACCACCCCCAGCATGACCCCCTACTCTGCCCAAACACCACTGCTCTGCCCAAAACCCTGAAACACCAGCCCCAGCACGACTCACTACACTGCCCGAACACAACTGCACTGCCCTAAACCCTGAAACACCTGCCCCGGCATGACCCGCTACACTGCCCAAACATCACTGCACTGCCCTAAACCCTGAAACACCAGCCCCTGCTTGACCCCTTACACTGCCCGAGCACCACTGCACTGCCCTAAACCCTGAAACACCAGCCCCCCCCACGACCGCCTACACTACCCAAACACCACTGCACTGCCCTAAACCATGAAACACCACCCCCAGCATGTTACTCTACACTGCCCGAACACCACTGCACTGCCCAAACCCCTGAAACACTAGTCCTAGCACGAACCCCTACACTGCTTTAACACCACTGCACTGCCCTAAACTCTGAATCACCAGCCCTGCATGACCCCCTACACTGCTCGAACACCACTGCACTGCCATAAACCCTGAAACACCAGCCCCCGCACGACCCCCTACACTGCCAGAACACCACTGCACTGCCCTAAACCCTGAAAGTCCAGTCCCCCCACGGCCCCTACACTGCCCGAACACCACTGCACTGCCCTAAACCCTGAAACACCACCCCCACACGATCACCTAAGCTGCCCAAACACCACTGCACTGCCCTAAACCCTGAAACACCAACCCCAGCATGACCCCCTACACTGCCTGAACACCACTGCACTGCCCTAAAACCTGAAACAACAGCCCCAGCATGGCCCCCTACACTGCCCGAACACCACTGCACTGCCCTAAACCCTGAAACACCAGCCCCAGTATGACCCTCTGCACTGCCCAAACACCACTGCACTGAACTTAACCTTGAAACACCAGCCAACCTCACCCCCTACACTACCCAAACACCACTGCACAGCCCTAAACCCTGAAACACCACCCCCACACGATCACCTAAACTGCCCTAACACCACTGCACTGTCCTAAACCCTGAAACACCAGCCCCGGCACGACCCCAAACACTGCCCGAATAGCACTGAACTGCCCTCAACCCTGACACAACAGCCCCGGCACGACTCCCTACCCGAACACCACTGTCCTAAACCCTGAAACACCACCCCCACATGACCCCCTACACTGCCCGAGCACCACTGCACTGCCCTAAACCCTGAAACACCAGCCCCCCACGACCCCCTACACTACCCGAACACCACTGCTCTGCCCTAAACCTTGAAACACCAGCCCCCCACGACCCCCTACACTACCCGAACACCACTGCTCTGCCCAAAACCCTGAAACACCAGGCCCAGCACGACCCCCTGCACTGCTCGAACACCACTGCACTGCCCTAAACCCTGAAACACGAGCCCAGACGACACTCTACACTGCCCGAACACCACTGCACTGCCCTAAAACCTGAAACACCAGCCACAGCATGACCCCCTACAGTGCCCAAACACCACTGCACTGCCCTAAAACCTGAAACACCAGCCTCAGCAAGACCCCCTACTCTGCCTGAAGATCACTGCCCTAAACCCTGAAATACCACCCCCAGCACGACCCCCTACTCTGCCCGAACACCACTGCACTGCCCTAAACCCTGAAATACAACCCCCTGCATGACCTCCTACTCTGCCCAAACACCACTGCACTGCCCTAAACCATGAAACACCACCCCCAGCATGTCCCCCTACACTGTCCGAACACCACTGCTCTGCCCAAACCCCTGAAACACTAGCCCCAGCATGACACCTATTCTGCCCAAACACCCCTGCACTGCCCTAAACCCTGAAGCACTAGTCCCAGCACGACCTCCTACACTGCCCGAACACCACTGCACTGCCCTAAACCCTGAAACACCAGCCCCAGCACGACCCCCTACACTGCCTGATCACCACTGCACTGCCCAAACCCCTGAAACACTAGCACCAGCACGACACCTATACTGCCCAAACACCACTGCACTGCCCTAAACTCTGAAACACTAATCCCAGCACGACCCCCTACACTTCCCGAACACCACTGCACTGCCCTAAACCCTGAAACACCAGCCCCAGCACGACCCCCTACACTGCCCGAACACCAATGCACTGCCCTAAACCCTGAAACACCAGCCCCCAGCACGACCCCCTACACTGCCTGAACACAACTGCACTGCCCTAAACCCTGAAACACCAGCCCTGCATGACCCCCTACACTGCCCGAACACCAATGCACTGCCCTAAACCCTGAAACAACAGCCCACAGCACGACCCCCTACACTGCCTGAACACAACTGCACTGCCCTAAACCCTGAAACACCAGCCCCAGCACGACCCCCTACACTGCCCGATCACCACTGCACTGCCCAAACCCCTGGAACACTAGCACCAGTACGACACCTATACTGCCCAAACACCACTGCACTGCCCTAAACCGTGAAACACTAATCCCAGCACGACCCCCTACACTTCCCGAACACCACTGCACTGCCCTTAACCCTGAAACACCAGCCCCAGCACGACCCCCTACACTGCCCGAACACCAATGCACTGCCCTAAACCCTGAAACACCAGCCCCCAGCACGACCCCCTACACTGCCTGAACACAACTGCACTGCCCTAAACCCTGAAACACCAGCCCTGCATGACCCCCTACACTGCCCGTACACCACTGCACCGCCATAAACCCTGAAATACCAGCCCCCGCATGACCCCCTACACTGCCCGAACACTATTGCACTGCCCAAAACCCTGAAAGTCCTGCCCCCCCACGACACCTACACTGCCAGAACACCACTGCACTGCATTAAACCCTGTAACATCAACTCCGCACGATAAACTAAACTGCCCGAACACCACTGCACTGCCCTAAACCCTGAAACAACAGCCCCATCACAACCCCCTACATTGCCCGAGCAACACTACACTGCCCTAAACCCTGAAACACCAGCCCCTGTATGACCCCCTATACTGCCCAAACACCACTGCACTGCCCTAAACCCTGAAACACCAGTCAGCATAGTCCCCGACACTGCCTGAACACCACTGCACTGCCCTAAACCCTAAAACAACAGCCCCAGCACGACCCCCTACACTGCCCGAACACCACTGCACTGCCTAGACCCTGAAACACCAGCCCCGGCACGACCCCCAACACTGCCCGAATAGCACTGAACTGCCCTAAACCCTGACACAACAGCCCCGGCATGACCCCCTGCCCGAACACCACTGTCCTAAACCCTGAAACACCAGCCCCGCATGACCCCCTACACTGCCAGTACACTACTGCACTGCCCTAAACCCTGAAACACCACCCCGCATGACCCCCTACAATGCCAAAACACCACTGCACTGCCCTAAACCCTGAAACACCAGCCCCAGCACGACCACCTACACTGCCCGAACACCACTGCACTGCCCTAAACCCTGAAACACCAGCCCGCACGACAGCCGACACTGCCCGAACACCACTGCACCGCCCTAAACCCTGAAACACCAGCCCCAGATGACCCCCTACACTGCCCAAACACCACTGCACTGCCCTAAAACCTGAAACACCAGCCCCAGCATGACCCCCTAAACTGCCCAAAGATCACTGCCCTAAGCCCTGAAATACCATCCTCAGCACGACCCCCTACACTGCCCGAACACCACTGCCCTAAACCCTGAAACACCACCCCCAGCATGACCCAATACTCTGCCCGAACACCACTGCACTGCCCTAAACCCTGAAATACAACCCCCAGCATGACTGCCTACTCTGCCCGAACACCACTGCACTGCCCTAAATCATGAAACATTAACCCCAGCACGTCCACCTACACTGCCCCAACACCAATGCACTGCCCTAAACCCTGAAACAACAACCCCCAGCACGACCCCCTACACTGCCTGAACACCATTGCACTGCCCTAAACCCTGAAACACCAGCCCTGCATGACCCCCTACACTGCCCGAACACCACTGCACTGCCCTAAACCCTGAAACACCAGCCCCCGCACAACCCCCTACACTGCCCGAACACCACTGCACTGCCCAAAACCCTGAAAGTCCTGCCCCCCACGACACCTACACTGCCAGAACACCACTGCACTGCCCTAAACCCTGTAACATCACCCCCGCACGATAACCTAAACTGCCCGAACACCACTGCACTGCCCTAAACCCTGAAACAACAGCCCCATCACGACCCCCTACATTGCCCGAGCAACACTACACTGCCCTAAACCCTGAAACACCAGCCCGCACGACACCCTACACTGCCCGAACACCACTGCACTGCCCTAAACCATGAAACACCACCCCCAGCATGTCCCCCTACACTGCCCGATCACCACTGCACTGCCCAAACCCCTGAAACACTAGCACCAGCACGACACCTATACTGCCCAAACACCCCTGCACTGCCCTAAACCCTGAACACTAGTCCCAGCACGACCCCCTACACTTCCCAAACACCACTGCACTGCCCTAAACCCTGAAACACCAGCCCCAGCACGGCCCCCTACACTGCCCGAACACCAATGCACTGCCCTAAACCCTGAAACACAAGCCCCCAGCACGACCCCCTACACTGCCTGAACACAACTGCACTGCCCTAAACCCTGAAACACCAGCCCTGCATGACCCCCTACACTGCCCGTACACCACTGCACCGTCATAAACCCTGAAATACCAGCCCCTGCACGACCCCCTACACTGCCCGAACACCACTGCACTGCCCTAAACCCTGAAAGTCCAGCCGCCCATGACCCCTACACTGCCCGAACACCACTGCACTGCCCAAAACCCTGAAACTCCACCCCCAGCATGACCCCCTACACTGCCCGAACACCACTGCACTGCCTGAAACCCTGAGACACCAGCCCCAGCATGCACCCCTACACTGCCCGAACACCATTGCACTGTCCTGAACACTGAAACACCAGCCCCAGCATGAGCCCCTACACTACCCGAACATCACTGCCCTGAACCTTGAAACACCAGCCCCAGCACCACCCCCACACTGCCTGAACACCACTGCACTGAACTGAACCCTAAAACACCATCCACTGCACGACCCCCTACACTGCCCGAACACCACTGCACTGCCCTGAACACTGAAACACCAGCCCCAGCACGACCCCTACACTGCCCGAACACCACTACCCAGAACCCTGAAACACCAGCCCCAGCACCCCCCTACACTGCCCGAACACCACTGCACTGCCCTGAACACTGAAACACCAGCCCCAGCACAACCCCCTACACTGCCCAACCACCACTGCCCTGAACCCTGAAATACCAGCCCCAGCACCACCCCCTACACTGCCCGAACACCACTGCACTGCCCTGAACCCTGAAACACCACCCCCTGCATGACCCCCTACTCTGCCCGAACACCACTGCACTGCCCTAAACCCTGAAACACCTCCCCCGCACGACCACCTACACTTCCCGAACACCTCTGCACTGCCCTAAACCCTGAAACATCACCCCCAGCAAGACCCCCTGCACTGCCTGAACACCACTGCACTGCCCTAATCCCTGAAACTCCACGCACAGCAAGACCCCCTGCGCTGCCCGAACAACACTGCACTGCCCTAAACCCTGAAACACCATCCTCTTCAGGACCCCCTATACTGACGGAACACCACTGCACTGCCCCAAACCATGAAATACCACCCCCTGCATGACCCCCTACACTGCCCGAACACCACTGCACTGCCCTAAACCCTGAAAAACCACCACCAGCACAACCCCTACACTGCCCGAACACCACTGCCCTAAACCCTGAAACACCACCCCCAGCAAGAGCCCCTACACTGCCCGAAAACCACTGCACTGCCCTAAACTCTGAAACACCACCCCCTGCATGAACCCATACACTGCCCGAACACACTGCACTGCCCTAAACCCTGAAACACCACCCCAAGACGAGCTACACTGCCCGAACACCACTGCACTGCCCTAAACCAAGAAACACCATCCCCCTGCAAGACCCCCTACACTGCCCGAACACCACTGCACTGCCCTAAACCCTGAAACACCAGCCCCCGCACGACCCCCTACACTGTCCGAACACCACTGCACTGCCCAAAACCCTGAATGTCCTGCCCCCCACAACACCTACACTGCCAGAACACCACTGCACTGCCCTAAACCCTGGAACATCACCCCCGCGCGATAACCTAAACTGCCAGAACACCACTGCACTGCCCTAAACCCTGAAACAACAGCCCATCACGACCCCCTACATTGCCCGAGCAACACTACACTGCCCTAAACCCTGAAACACCAGCCCCTGTATGACCCCCTATACTGCCCAAACACCACTGCACTGCCCTAAACCCTGAAACACCAGTCAGCATGATCCCCGACACTGCCTGAACACCACTGCACTGCCCTAAACCCTGAAACAACAGCCCCAGCATGATCCCCTACACTGCCCGAACACCACTGCACTTTCCTAAACCCTGAAACACCAGCCACAGCACGACTCCCTACACTGCCCGAACACCACTGCACTGCTCAGACCCTGAGACACCAGCCTCAGCACGACTCCCTACACTGCCCAAACACAACTGCACTGCCCTAAACCCTTAAACACCAGCCCTGCATGACCCCCTACACTGCCCTAGCACCGCTGCACTGCCCTAAACCCTGAAACACCAGCCCCCCACGACCCCCTACACTACCCGAACACCACTGCTCTGCCCAAAACCCTGAAACACCAGCCCCAGCATGACCCCCTACCCTGCCCGAACACCACTGCACTGCACTAAACCCTAAAACACCAGCCCACACGACACCCTACACTGCCAGAACACCACTGCACTGCCCTAAACCTTGAAACACCAGCCCCCCCACGACCCCCTACACTACCCGAACACCACTTCTCTGCCCAAAACCCTGAAACACCAGCCCCAGCACGACCCCCTACACTGCTCGAACACCACTGCACTGCCCTAAACCCTGAAACACAAGCCCGGACGACACCCTACACTGCCCGAACACCACTGCACTGCCCTAAACCCTGAAACACCAGCCCCAGCATGACCCTGTACAGTGCCCAAACACCACTGCACTTCCCTAAAACCTCAAACACCAGCCCCAGCAAGACCCCCTACTCTGCCTGATGATCACTGCTCTAAACCCTGAAATACCACCCCCAGCACGACCTCCTACACTGCCCAAACACCACTGCCCGAAACCCAGAAACACCACCGCCAGCATGACTCCCTACTCTGCCCGTACACCACTGTACTGCCCTAAACCCTGAAACACCAGCCCTGCATGACCCCTTACACTGCCCGTACACCACTGCACTGCCCTAAACCATGAAACACCACCCCCAGCATGTCCCCCTACACTGCCCGAACACCACTGCTCTGCCCAAACCCCTGACACACTAGCCCCAGCATGACCCCCTACACTTCCTGAACACCACTGCACTGCCCTAAACCCTGAAACACCAGCCCCAGCACGACCCCCTACTCTGCCCAAACAACAATGCACTGCCCTAAACCCTGAAACACCAGCCCCCAGCACGACCCCCTACACTGCCTGAACACAACTGCACTGCCCTAATCCCTGAATCACCAGCCCTGCATTACCCCCTACACTGCCCGTACACCACTGCACCGCCATAAACCCTGAAATACCAGCCCCCGCACAACCCCTTACACTGCCCGAACACCACTGCACTGCCCTAAACCCTGAAAGTCCAGCCCCCCACGACCACTACACTGCCCGAACACCACTTCACTGCCCTAAACCCTGAAACATCACCCCCACACGATCACCTAAACTGCCCGAACACCACTGTACTGCCATAAACCCTGAAACACCAGCCTCATCACGACCCCATACATTGCCCGAACATCATTGCACTGCCCAGACCCTGAAACACCAGCCCCAGCACGACTCACTACACTGCCTGAACACCACTGCACTGCCGTAAACCCTGAAACACCAGCCCCGGCATGACCCGCTACACTGCCCAAACACCACTGCACTGCCCTAAACCCTGAAACACCAGCCCCTGCTTGACCCCTTACACTGCCCGAGCACCACTGCACTGCCCTAAACCCTGAGACACCAGCCCCCCCACGACCGCCTACACTACCCAAACACCACTGCTCTGCCCAAAACCCTGAAACACCAGCCCCAGCACGACCCCCTACACTGCCTGAACACCACTGCACTGCCCTAAACCCTGAAACACCAGCCTGCATGACACCCTACACTGCCTGAACACCACTGCACTGCCCTAAACCCTGAAACACCAGCCCCAGCATGACCCCCTACACTGCCCAAACACCACTGCACTGCCCTAAAACGTGAAACACCAGCCCCAGCACAACCCCCTACACTGCCCGAAGGTCACTGCCCTTAACCCTGAAACACCACCCCCAGCACAACCCCCTACACTGCCCGAACACCACTGCCCTAAACCCTGAAACACCACCCCCAGCATGACCCCCTACTCTGCCCAAACACCACTGCTCTGCCCAAAACCCTGAAACACCAGCCCCAGCACGACTCACTACACTGCCCGAACACAACTGCACTGCCCTAAACCCTGAAACACCAGCCCCGGCATGACCCGCTACACTGCCCAAACATCACTGCACTGCCCTAAACCCTGAAACACCAGCCCCTGCTTGACCCCTTACACTGCCCGAGCACCACTGCACTGCCCTAAACCCTGAAACACCAGCCCCCCACGACCGCCTACACTACCCAAACACCACTGCACTGCCCTAAACCATGAAACACCACCCCCAGCATGTCACTCTACACTGCCCGAACACCACTGCACTGCCCAAACCCCTGAAACACTAGTCCTAGCACGAACCCCTACACTGCTTTAACACCACTGCACTGCCCTAAACTCTGAATCACCAGCCCTGCATGACCCCCTACACTGCTCGAACACCACTGCACTGCCATAAACCCTGAAACACCAGCCCCCGCACGACCCCCTACACTGCCAGAACACCACTGCACTGCCCTAAACCCTGAAAGTCCAGTCCCCCCACGGCAGCTACACTGCCCGAACACCACTGCACTGCCCTAAACCCTGAAACACCACCCCCACACGATCACCTAAGCTGCCCAAACACCACTGCACTGCCCTAAACCCTGAAACACCAACCCCAGCATGACCCCCTACACTGCCCGAACACCACTGCACTGCCCTAAAACCTGAAACAACAGCCCCAGCATGGCCCCCTACACTGCCCGAACACCACTGCACTGCCCTAAACCCTGAAACACCAGCCCCAGTATGTCCCTCTGCACTGCCCAAACACCACTGCACTGAACTAAACCTTGAAACACCAGCCAACCTCACCCCCTACACTACCCAAACACCACTGCACTGCCCTAAACCCTGAAACACCACCCCCACACGATCACCTAAACTGCCCTAACACCACTGCACTGTCCTAAACCCTGAAACACCAGCCCCGGCACGACCCCAAACAGTGCCCGAATAGCACTGAACTGCCCTAAACCCTGACACAACAGCCCCGGCACGACTCCCTACCCGAACACCACTGTCCTAAACCCTGAAACACCACCCCCACATGACCCCCTACACTGCCCGAGCACCACTGCACTGCCCTAAACCCTGAAACACCAGCCCCCCACGACCCCCTACACTACCCGAACACCACTGCTCTGCCCTAAACCTTGAAACACCAGCCCCCCACGACCCCCTACACTACCCGAACACCACTGCTCTGCCCAAAACCCTGAAACACCAGGCCCAGCACGACCCCCTGCACTGCTCGAACACCACTGCACTGCCCTAAACCCTGAAACACGAGCCCAGACGACACTCTACACTGCCCGAACACCACTGCACTGCCCTAAAACCTGAAACACCAGCCACAGCATGACCCCCTACAGTGCCCAAACACCACTGCACTGCCCTAAAACCTGAAACACCAGCCTCAGCAAGACCCCCTACTCTGCCTGAAGATCACTGCCCTAAACCCTGAAATACCACCCCCAGCACGACCCCCTACTCTGCCCGAACACCACTGCACTGCCCTAAACCCTGAAATACAACCCCCTGCATGACCTCCTACTCTGCCCAAACACCACTGCACTGCCCTAAACCATGAAACACCACCCCCAGCATGTCCCCCTACACTGTCCGAACACCACTGCTCTGCCCAAATCCCTGAAACACTAGCCCCAGCATGACACCTATACTGCCCAAACACCCCTGCACTGCCCTAAACCCTGAAACACTAGTCCCAGCACGACCTCCTACACTGCCCGAACACCACTACACTGCCCTAAACCCTGAAACACCAGCCCCAGCATGACCCCCTACACTGCCTGATCACCACTGCACTGCCCAAACCTCTGAAACACTAGCACCAGCACGACACCTATACTGCCCAAACACCACTGCACTGCCCTAAACTCTGAAACACTAATCCCAGCACGACCCCCTACACTTCCCGAACACCACTGCACTGCCCTAAACCCTGAAACACCAGCCCCAGCACGACCCCCTACACTGCCCGAACACCAATGCACTGCCCTAAACCCTGAAACACCAGCCCCCAGCACGACCCCCTACACTGCCTGAACACAACTGCACTGCCCTAAACCCTGAAACACCAGCCCTGCATGACCCCCTACACTGCCCGAACACCAATGCACTGCCCTAAACCCTGAAACAACAGCCCACAGCACGACCCCCTACACTGCCTGAACACAACTGCACTGCCCTAAACCCTGAAACACCAGCCCCAGCACGACCCCCTACACTGCCCGATCACCACTGCACTGCCCAAACCCCTGGAACACTAGCACCAGTACGACACCTATACTGCCCAAACACCACTGCACTGCCCTAAACCGTGAAACACTAATCCCAGCACGACCCCCTACACTTCCCGAACACCACTGCACTGCCCTAAACCCTGAAACACCAGCCCCAGCACGACCCCCTACACTGCCCAAACACCAATGCACTGCCCTAAACCCTGAAACACCAGCCCCCAGCACGACCCCCTACACTGCCTGAACACAACTGCACTGCCCTAAACCCTGAAACACCAGCCCTGCATGACCCCCTACACTGCCCGTACACCACTGCACCGCCATAAACCCTGAAATACCAGCCCCCGCATGACCCCCTACACTGCCCGTACACTATTGCACTGCCCTAAACCCTGAAACACCTTCCCCCGCACGACCCCCTACTCTGTCCGAACACCACTGCACTGCCCTAAATCATGAAACACCACCCCCAGCACGTCCACCTACACTGCCCGAACACCAATGCACTGCCCTAAACCCTGAAACAACAGCCCCCAGCACGACCCCCTACACTGCCTGAACACCACTGCACTGCCCTAAACCCTGAAACACCAGCCCTGCATGACCCCCTACACTGCCCGAACACCACTGCAGTGCCCTAAACCCTGAAACACCAGCCCCCGCATGACCCCCTACACTGCCCGAACACCACTGCACTGCCCAAAACCCTGAAAGTCCTGCCCCCCCACGACACCTACACTGCCAGAACACCACTGCACTGCATTAAACCCTGTAACATCACCCCCGCATGATAAACTAAACTGCCCGAACACCACTGCACTGCCCTAAACCCTGAAACAACAGCCCCATCACAACCCCCTACATTGCCCGAGCAACACTACACTGCCCTAAACCCTGAAACACCAGCCCCTGTATGACCCCCTATACTGCCCAAACACCACTGCACTGCCCTAAACCCTGAAACACCAGTCAGCATTGTCCCCGACACTGCCTGAACACCACTGCACTGCCCTAAACCCTGACACAACAGCCCCGGCATGACCCCCTGCCCGAACACCACTGTCCTAAACCCTGAAACACCAGCCCCGCATGACCCCCTACACTGCCAGTACACTACTGCACTGCCCTAAACCCTGAAACACCACCCCGCATGACCCCCTACAATGCCAAAACACCACTGCACTGCCCTAAACCCTGAAACACCAGCCCCAGCACGACCACCTACACTGCCCGAACACCACTGCACTGCCCTAAACCCTGAAACACCAGCCCGCACGACAGCCGACACTGCCCGAACACCACTGCACCGCCCTAAACCCTGAAACACCAGCCCCAGATGACCCCCTACACTGCCCAAACACCACTGCACTGCCCTAAAACCTGAAACACCAGCCCCAGCATGACCCCCTAAACTGCCCAAAGATCACTGCCCTAAGCCCTGAAATACCACCCTCAGCACGACCCCCTACACTGCCCGAACACCACTGCCCTAAACCCTGAAACACCACCCCCAGCATGACCCAATACTCTGCCCGAACACCACTGCACTGCCCTAAACCCTGAAATACAACCCCCAGCATGACTGCCTACTCTGCCCGAACACCACTGCACTGCCCTAAATCATGAAACATTAACCCCAGCACGTCCACCTACACTGCCCCAACACCAATGCACTGCCCTAAACCCTGAAACAACAACCCCCAGCACGACCCCCTACACTGCCTGAACACCACTGCACTGCCCTAAACCCTGAAACACCAGCCCTGCATGACCCCCTACACTGCCCGAACACCACTGCACTGCCCTAAACCCTGAAACACCAGCCCCCGCACAACCCCCTACACTGCCCAAACACCACTGCACTGCCCAAAACCCTGAAAGTCCTGCCCCCCACGACACCTACACTGCCAGAACACCACTGCACTGCCCTAAACCCTGTAACATCACCCCCGCACGATAACCTAAACTGCCCGAACACCACTGCACTGCACTGCCCTAAACCCTGAAACAACAGCCCCATCACGACCCCCTACATTGCCCGAGCAACACTACACTGCCCTAAACCCTGAAACACCAGCCCGCACGACACCCTACACTGCCCGAACACCACTGCACTGCCCTAAACCATGAAACACCACCCCCAGCATGTCCCCCTACACTGCCTGATCACCACTGCACTGCCCAAACCACTGAAACACTAGCACCAGCACGACACCTATACTGCCCAAACACCCCTGCACTGCCCTAAACCCTGAACACTAGTCCCAGCACGACCCCCTACACTTCCCAAACACCACTGCACTGCCCTAAACCCTGAAACACCAGCCCCAGCACGGCCCCCTACACTGCCCGAACACCAATGCACTGCCCTAAACCCTGAAACACCAGCCCTGCATGACCCCCTACACTGCCCGTACACCACTGCACCGTCATAAACCCTGAAATACCAGCCCCTGCACGACCCCCTACACTGCCCGAACACCACTGCACTGCCCTAAACCCTGAAAGTCCAGCCGCCCATGACCCCTACACTGCCCGAACACCACTGCACTGCCCAAAACCCTGAAACACCACCCCCAGCATGACCCCCTACACTGCCCGAACTCCACTGCACTGCCTGAAACCCTGAGACACCAGCCCCAGCATGCACCCCTACACTGCCCGAACACCATTGCACTGTCCTGAACACTGAAACACAAGCCCCAGCATGAGCCCCTACACTACCCGAACATCACTGCCCTGAACCTTGAAACACCAGCCCCAGCACCACCCCCACACTGCCCGAACACCACTGCACTGAACTGAACCCTAAAACACCATCCACTGCACGACCCCCTACACTGCCCGAACACCACTGCACTGCCCTGAACACTGAAACACCAGCCCCAGCACGACCCCTACACTGCCCGAACACCACTACCCGGAACCCTGAAACACCAGCCCCAGCACCCCCCTACACTGCCCGAACACCACTGCACTGCCCTGAACACTGAAACACCAGCCCCAGCACAACCCCCTACACTGCCCAACCACCACTGCCCTGAACCCTGAAATACCAGTCCCAGCACCACCCCCTACACTGCCCGAACACCACTGCACTGCCCTGAACCCTGAAACACCACCCCCTGCATGACCCCCTACTCTGCCCAAACACCACTGCACTGCCCTAAACCCTGAAACACCTCCCCCGCACGACCACCTACACTTCCCGAACACCTCTGCACTGCCCTAAACCCTGAAACATCACCCCCAGCAAGACCCCCTGCACTGCCTGAACACCACTGCACTGCCCTAATCCCTGAAACTCCACGCACAGCAAGACCCCCTGCGCTGCCCGAACAACACTGCACTGCCCTAAACCCTGAAACACCATCCTCTTCAGGACCCCGTATACTGACGGAACACCACTGCACTGCCCCAAACCATGAAATACCACCCCCTGCATGACCCCCTACACTGCCCGAACACCACTGCACTGCCCTAAACCCTGAAAAACCACCACCAGCACAACCCCTACACTGCCCGAACACCACTGCCCTAAACCCTGAAACACCACCCCCAGCAAGAGCCCCTACACTGCCCGAAAACCACTGCACTGCCCTAAACTCTGAAACACCACCCCCTGCATGAACCCATACACTGCCCGAACACACTGCACTGCCCTAAACCCTGAAACACCACCCCAAGACGAGCTACACTGCCCGAACACCACTGCACTGCCCTAAACCAAGAAACACCATCCCCCTGCAAGACCCCCTACACTGCCCGAACACCACTGCACTGCCCTAAACCCTGAAACACCATCCCCTGCAGGACCCCCTACACTGCCCGAACACCACTGCTCTGCCCTAAACCTTGAAACACCAGCCCCAGCACAACCCCCTACACTGCCCGAACACCACTGCACTGCCCTAAACCCTGAAACACCAGCCCCAACATAACCCTCTACACTGCCCGAACACCACTGCACTGCCCTAAACCCTGAAACACCACCCCCAGCAAGACGAGCTACACTGCCCGAACACCACTGCACTGCCCTAAACCAAGAAACACCATCCCCCTGCAAGACCCCCTACACTGCCCGAACACCACTGCACTGCCCTAAACCCTGAAACACCATCCCCTGCAGGACCCCCTACACTGCCCGAACACCACTGCTCTGCCCTAAACCTTGAAACACCAGCCCCAGCACAACCCCCTACACTGCCCGAACACCACTGCACTGCCCTTAACCCTGAAACACCAGCCCCAGCACAACCCCTCACACTGCCCGAACACCACTGCACTGCCCTAAACCCTGAAACACCAGCCCCAACATAACCCTCTACACTGCCCGAACACCACTGCACTGCCCTAAACCCTGTAACACCACCCCCAGCAAGACCTCCTATACTGCCCAAAAAACCACTGCACTGCTCTAAACCCTGAAACACCGCCCCTTGCACGACCCTCTACACTGCCCGAATACCACAGCACTGGCCTAAACCCTGAAACACCACCCCATGCATGACCCCCTACACTACCGAAACACTACTGCACTGTCCTAAACTCTGAAACACCACCCCCAGCACGACCCTCTACACTACCTGAACACCACTGCACTGCCATAAACCCTGAAACACCACCCCCAGCCTAACCCCCTACAGTGCCCGAACACCAATGCACTGCCCTAAACCCTAAAACACCAGCTCCAGCACGATGCCCTACACCTCCCGAACACCACTGCACTGCCCTAAACCCTGAAACACCGCCCCTAGCAAGACCACCTACACTGCCCAAACACCACTGCCCTAAACCCTGAAACACCGCCCCCAGCAAGACCCCCTACACTGTCCAAAAACCACTGCATTGCCCTAAACCCTGAAACACCACCTACCTGCTCGACCCGCTGCACTGCCCGAACACCACTGCTTTGCCCTAAACCCTGAAACACAACCCCCAGCAAGACCCCCTACACTGCCCGAACACCACTGCACTGCCCTAAACCCTAAAAAAACACCTCCAGCAAGACCCCCTACACTGCCCAAACACCACTGCTCTAAACCCTGAAACACCACTACCAGCAAGACCCCCTACACTGCATGAACACCACTGCCCTAAACCCTGAAACACCACCCACAGCGAGACCCCCAACCCCCCGAACACCACTGCAATGCCCAAAACCCTGAAACACCATCCCCTGCACGACCCTCTACACGCCCCGAACACCACTGCACTGACCTAAACCCTGAGACACCACCTCCCACTACCCACTACACTCTCCGAACACCACTGCACTGCCCTAAACCCTGAAACACCAGCCCCAGCACGACACTCTACACTGCCCAAACAACACTGCACTGCCCTAAACCCTGAAACAAACCCCCAGCATGACCCACCACACTGCCTGAACACCACTGCCCTAAATCCTGAAACACCACCCCCAGCAAGACCCCCTACACTGCCCGTACACCACTGCCCTAAACCCTGAAAAACCACCCCCAGCAAGACCCCTACACTGCCCGAACACCACTGCCCTTCCCTAAACCCTGAAACACCACCCCCAGCAAGATCCCCTACACTGCCCGAACACCACTGCACTGCCCTAAACCCTGAAAAACCACCCCCAGCAAGACCCCCTACACTGCCCAAACACCACTGCCCTAAACCCTGAAACACCACTACCAGCAAGACCCCCTACACTGCACGAACACCACTGCCCTAAACCCTGAAACACCACCCCCAGCGAGACCCCCAACCCCCCGAACACCACTGCAATGTCCTAAACCCTGAAACACCATCCCCTGCACAACCCTCTACATGCCCCTAACACCACTGCACTGCCCTAAACCCTGAAACACCATCCCCAGCACGACACTCTACACTGCCCAAACAACACTGCACTGCCCTAAACCCTGAAACACCACCCGCAGCACGACCCCCCACACTGCCCCAACACCACTGCACTGCCCTAAACTCTGAAACACCACCGGAAGCATGACCGCCTACAGTGCCCGAACACCACTGCACTGCCCTAAACCCTGAAATACCACCCCCAGGACGACACCCTGCACTGCCCGAATACCACTGCACTGCCCTAAACCCTAAAACACCACCCCCAGCACTACCCCCTGCACTGCCCTAAACCCTAAAACACCACCCCCAGCACGACGCCCTACACTGCCCGAACACCACTGCACTGAACGAAACCCGAAAAAACACCACCCCCAGCACGACCCCTACTCTGCCCGAACACCACTGCAGTGCCCACACCACCTCCAGCACGACACCCTACACTGCCCAAACACCACTGCACCTCCCTAAACCCTAAAACACGAGCCCCAGCACGACCCCCTACACCGCCCGAACACCACTGCACTGCCCTAAGCCCTAAAACACTAGCCCCTGCAAGACCCCCTACACTGCCCGAACACCACTGCACTGCCCTAAACCCTGAAACACCACCCCCTGCACGAACCCTATACTGCCAGAAAAGCACTGCACTGCCTTAAACCCTGAAACACCACCCCCAGCAAGACCTCCTACACTGCCCGAACACAACTGCTCTAAATTCTGAAAGACCACCCCCAGCAAGAACCCCTACACTGCCCGAAGACCACTGTCCTAAACCCTGAAACACCACCCCCAGCAAGACCCCCTACGCTGCCCGAACACAACTGCACTGCCCTAAACCCTGAAACACCATCAACTACAGGACCCGCTATACTGCCCGAACACCACTGCACTGCCCTAAACCATGAAATACAACACCCTACACAACCCCCTACACTGCCCAAACACCACTGCACTACCCTAAACCCTGAAATACCACCCCCAGCATGCCCCCTTCACTGCCCGAACATCACTGCCTAAACCCTGAAACACCACCCCAGCATGAACCCCTAGACTGCCCGAACACACTGCACTGCCGTAAACCCTGAAACACCACCCCCAGCAAGACCAGCTACACTGCCCGCACACGACTGCCCTAAACCATGAAACACCAATCCCTGCAAGACCCCCTACACTGCCCGAACACCACTGCACTGCCCTAAACCATGAAATACCACCCCCTGCACAACCCTCTACACTGCCCGAACAACACTGCACTGCCCTAAGCCTTGAAACACCACCCCTGCATGACCCCCTACACAGCCTGAAGAGCACTTCTCTGCCCTGAACCCTAAAACACCACCCCCACATCCCCCTACACTGCAGGAACACCACTGCTCTTCCCTAAACCCTAAAACACCAGCTCCAGCATGACCCCCTACACTGCAAAAACAACACTGCTCTGCCCTCTATCCTAAATATTCTCCCCCAGCACGACCCCTGCACTGACTGAGCACCACTGCTCTGCCCTAAACACAGAAACACCACCACCAGCCCGACCCCTACACTGCCCGATCACCACTGCCTAAACCCTGAAACACCACCCCCAGCAAGAGTGCCTACAATGCACGAAAACCACTGCACTGTCCTAAGCTCTGAAACACCAACCCTGCATGAACCCCTACACTGCTTGAACACCACTGCCTAAACCCTGTAACACCCCCCTAGCAAGACCCCCTACATTGCCCAAAAACCACTCAACTGCCCTAAACCCTGAAACACCACCCCCTGCACGCCCCCCTACTCTGCCCGAACACCACTGCACTGCCCTAAACCCTGAAATACAACCCCCTGCATGACCTCCTACTCTGCCCAAACACCACTGCACTGCCCTAAACCATGAAACACCACCCCCAGCATGTCCCCCTACACTGCCCGAACACCACTGCTCTGCCCAAACCCCTGAAACACTAGGCCCAGCATGACACCTATACTGCCCAAACACCACTGCACTGCCCTAAACCCTGAAACACTAGTCCCAGCACGACCTCCTACACTGCCCGAACACCACTGCACTGCCCTAAACCCTGAAACACCAACCCCAGCACGACCCCCTACACTGCCCGATCACCACTGCACTGCCCAAACCCCTGAAACACTAGCACCAGCACGACACCTATACTGCCCAAACACCACTGCACTGCCCTAAACTCTGAAAAACTAATCCCAGCACAACCCCCTACACTTCCCGAACACCACTGCACTGCCCTAAACCCTAAATCACCAGCCCCAGCACAACCCCCTACACTGCCCGAACACCAATGCACTGCCCTAAACCCTGAAACACCAGCCCCCAGCACGACCCCCTACACTGCCTGAACACAACTGCACTGCCCTAAACCCTGAAACACCAGCCCTGCATGACCCCCTACACTGCCCGAACACCAATGCACTGCCCTAAACCCTGAAACAACAGCCCACAGCACGACCCCCTACACTGCCTGAACACAACTGCACTGCCCTAAACCCTGAAACACCAGCCCCAGCACGACCCCCTACACTGCCCGATCACCACTGCACTGCCCAAACCCCTGAAACACTAGCACCAGCACGACACCTATACTGCCCAAACACCACTGCACTGCCCTAAACCCTGAAACACTAATCCCAACACGACCCCCTACACTTCCCGAACACCACTGCACTGCCCTAAACCCTGAAACACCAGCCCCAGCACGACCCCCTACACTGCCCGAACACCAATGCACTGCCCTAAACCCTGAAACACCAGCCCCCAGCACGACCCCCTACACTGCCTGAACACAACTGCACTGCCCTAAACCCTGAAACACCAGCCCTGCATGACCCCCTACACTGCCCGTACACCACTGCACTGCCATAAACCCTGAAATACCAGCCCCTGCATGACCCCCTACACTGCCCGTACACTATTGCACTGCCCTAAACCCTGAACCACCTTCCCCCGCACGACCCCCTACACTGCCCCAACACCACTGCACTGCCCTAAACCCTGAAACACCAGCCCCCGCACGACCCCCTACACTGCCCGAGCACCACTGCACTGCCCTAAACCCTGAAACACCAGCCCCTCCAACGACCCCCTACACTACCCGAACACCACTGCTCCGCCAAAAACCCTGAAACACCAGCCCCAGCACGACCCCCTACACTGCCCTAACACCACTGCACTGCCCTAAACCCTGAAACACCAGCCCGCACGACACCCTACACTGCCCGAACACCACTGCACCGCCCTAAACCCTGAAACACCAGCCCCAGATGACCCCCTACACTGCCCAAACACCACTGCACTGCCCTAAACCTGAAACACCAGCCCCAGCATGACCCCCTAAACTGCCCAAAGATCACTGCCCTAAACCCTGAAATACCACCCTCAGCACGACCCCCTTTAATGCCCGAACACCACTGCCCTAAACCCTGAAACACCACCCCCAGCATGACCCAATACTCTGCCCGAACACCACTGCACTGCCCTAAACCCTGAAATACAACCCCCAGCACGACCCCCTACTCTGCCCGAACACCACTGCACTGCCCTAAATCATGAAACACCGCCCCCAGCACGTCCACCTACACTGCGCGAACACCAATGCACTGCCCTAAACCCTGAAACAACAGCCCCCAGCACGACCCCCTACACTGCCTGAACACCACTGCTCTGCCCTAAACCCTGAAACACCAGCCCTGCATGACCCCCTACACTGCCCGAACACCACTGCACTGCCCTAAACCCTGAAACACCAGCCCCCGCATGACCCCCTACACTGCCCGAACACCACTGCACTGCCCAAAACCCTGAAAGTCCTGCCCCCCCACGACACCTACACTGCCAGAATACCACTGCACTGCCCTAAACCCTGAAACAACAGCCCCATCACAACCCCCTACATTGCCCGAGCAACACTACACTGCCCTAAACCCTGAAACACCAGCCCCTGTATGACCCCCTATACTGCCCAAACACAACTGCACTGCCCTAAACCCTGAAACACCAGTCAGCATAGTCCCCGACACTGCCTGAACACCACTGCACTGCCCTAAACCCTGAAACACCAGCCACAGCACGACTCCCTACACTGCCCGAACACCACTGCACTGCCTAGACCCTGAAACACCAGCCTCAGCACGACTCCCTACACTGCCCAAACACAACTGCACTGCCCTAAACCCTGAAATACCAGCCCCGGCACGACCCCCAACACTGCCCGAATAGCACTGAACTGCCCTAAACCCTGACACAACAGCCCCGGCATGACCCCCTGCCCGAACACCACTGTCCTAAACCCTGAAACACCAGCCCCACATGACCCCCCACACTGCCAGTACACTACTGCACTGCCCTAAACCCTGAAACACCACCCCCGCATGACCCCCTACAATGCCAAAACACCACTGCACTGCCCTGAACCCTGAAACACCAGCCCCAGCACGACCACCTACACTGCCCGAACACCACTGCACTGCCCTAAACCCTGAAACACCAGCCCGCACGACAGCCTACACTGCCCGAACACCACTGCACCGCCCTAAACCCTGAAACACCAGCCCCAGATGACCCCCTACACTGCCCAAACACCACTGCACTGCCCTAAAACCTGAAACACCAGCCCCAGCATGACCCCCTAAACTGCCCAAAGATCACTGCCCTAAGCCCTGAAATACCACCCTCAGCACGACCCCCTACACTGCCCGAACACCACTGCCCTAAACCCTGAAACACCACCCCCAGCATGACCCAATACTCTGCCCGAACACCACTGCACTGCCCTAAACCCTGAAATACAACCCCCAGCATGACCGCCTACTCTGCCCGAACACCACTGCACTGCCCTAAATCATGAAACACCAACCCCAGCACGTCCACCTACACTGCCCGAACACCAATGCACTGCTCTAAACCCTGAAACAACAGCCCCCAGCATGACCCCCTACACTGCCTGAACACCACTGCACTGCCCTAAACCCTGAAACACCAGCCCCCGCACAACCCCCTACACTGCCCGAACACTACTGCACTGCCCAAAACCCTGAAAGTCCTGCCCCCCACGACACCTACACTGCCAGAACACCACTGCACTGCCCTAAACCCTGTAACATCACCCCCACACAATAACCTAAACTGCCCGAACACCACTGCACTGCCCTAAACCCTGAAACAACAGCCCCATCACGACCCCCTACATTGCCCGAGCAACACTACACTGCCCTAAACCCTGAAACACCAGCCCCTGTATGACCCCCTATACTGCCCAAACACCACTGCACTGCCCTAAACCCTGAAACACCAGTCAGCATGATCCCCGACACTGCCTGAACACCACTGTACTGCCCTAAACCCTGAAACAACAGCCTCAGCACGACCCCCTACACTGCCCGAACACCACTGCACTGCCCTAAACCCTGAAACACCACCGGAAGCATGACCGCCTACAGTGCCCGAACACCACTACACTGCCCTAAACCCTGAAATACCACCCCCAGGACGACACCCTGCACTGCCCGAATACCACTGCACTGCCCTAAACCCTAAAACACCACCCCCACATCCCCCTACACTGCAGGAACACCACTGCTCTTCCCTAAACCCTAAAACACCAGCTCCAGCATGACCCCCTACACTGCAAAAACAACACTGCTCTGCCCTCTATCCTAAATATTCTCCCCCAGCACGACCCCTGCACTGACTGAGCACCACTGATCTGCCCTAAACACAGAAACACCACCACCAGCCCGACCCCTACACTGCCCGATCACCACTGCCTAAACCCTGAAACACCACCCCCAGCAAGAGTGCCTACAATGCACGAAAACCACTGCACTGTCCTAAGCTCTGAAACACCAACCCTGCATGAACCCCTACACTGCTTGAACACCACTGCCCTAAACCCTGTAACACCCCCCTAGCAAGACCCCCTACATTGCCCAAAAACCACTCAACTGCCCTAAACCCTGAAACACCACCCCCTGCACGCCCCCCTACTCTGCCCGAACACCACTGCACTGCCCTAAACCCTGAAATACAACCCCCTGCATGACCTCCTACTCTGCCCAAACACCACTGCACTGCCATAAACCATGAAACACCACCCCCAGCATGTCCCCCTACACTGCCCGAACACCACTGCTCTGCCCAAACCCCTGAAACACTAGGCCCAGCATGACACCTATACTGCCCAAACACCACTGCACTGCCCTAAACCCTGAAACACTAGTCCCAGCACGACCTCCTACACTGCCCGAACACCACTGCACTGCCCTAAACCCTGAAACACCAGCCCCAGCACGACCCCCTACACTGCCCGATCACCACTGCACTGCCCAAACCCCTGAAACACTAGCACCAGCACGACACCTATACTGTCCAAACACCACTGCACTGCCCTAAACTCTGAAAAACTAATCCCAGCACAACCCCCTACACTTCCCGAACACCACTGCACTGCCCTAAACCCTAAAACACCAGCCCCAGCACGACCCCCTACACTGCCCGAACACCAATGCACTGCCCTAAACCCTGAAACACCAGCCCCCAGCACGACCCCCTACACTGCCTGAACACAACTGCACTGCCCTAAACCCTGAAACACCAGCCCTGCATGACCCCCTACACTGCCCGAACACCAATGCACTGCCCTAAACCCTGAAATAACAGCCCACAGCACGACCCCCTACACTGCCTGAACACAACTGCACTGCCCTAAACCCTGAAACACCAGCCCCAGCACGACCCCCTACACTGCCCGATCACCACTGCACTGCCCAAACCCCTGAAACACTAGCACCAGCACGACACCTATACTGCCCAAACACCACTGCACTGCCCTAAACCCTGAAACACTAATCCCAACACGACCCCCTACACTTCCCGAACACCACTGCACTGCCCTAAACCCTGAAACACCAGCCCCAGCACGACCCCCTACACTGCCCGAACACCAATGCACTGCCCTAAACCCTGAAACACCAGCCCCCAGCACGACCCCCTACACTGCCTGAACACAACTGCACTGCCCTAAACCCTGAAACACCAGCCCTGCATGACCCCCTACACTGCCCGTACACCACTGCACCGCCATAAACCCTGAAATACCAGCCCCTGCATGACCCCCTACACTGCCCGTACACTATTGCACTGCCCTAAACCCTGAACCACCTTCCCCCGCACGACCCCCTACACTGCCCCAACACCACTGCACTGCCCTAAACCCTGAAACACCAGCCCCCGCACGACCCCCTACACTGCCCGAGCACCACTGCACTGCCCTAAACCCTGAAACACCAGCCCCTCCAACGACCCCCTACACTACCCGAACACCACTGCTCCGCCAAAAACCCTGAAACACCAGCCCCAGCACGACCCCCTACACTGCCCTAACACCACTGCACTGCCCTAAACCCTGAAACACCAGCCCGCACGACACCCTACACTGCCCGAACACCACTGCACCGCCCTAAACCCTGAAACACCAGCCCCAGATGACCCCCTACACTGCCCAAACACCACTGCACTGCCCTAAACCTGAAACACCAGCCCCAGCATGACCCCCTAAACTGCCCAAAGATCACTGCCCTAAACCCTGAAATACAACCCTCAGCACGACCCCCTTTAATGCCCGAACACCACTGCCCTAAACCCTGAAACACCACCCCCAGCATGACCCAATACTCTGCCCGAACACCACTGCACTGCCCTAAACCCTGAAATACAACCCCCAGCACGACCCCCTACTCTGCCCGAACACCACTGCACTGCCCTAAATCATGAAACACCGCCCCCAGCACGTCCACCTACACTGCGCGAACACCAATGCACTGCCCTAAACCCTGAAACAACAGCCCCCAGCACGACCCCCTACACTGCCTGAACACCACTGCTCTGCCCTAAACCCTGAAACACCAGCCCTGCATGACCCCCTACACTGCCCGAACACCACTGCACTGCCCTAAACCCTGAAACACCAGCCCCCGCATGACCCCCTACACTGCCTGAACACCACTGCACTGCCCAAAACCCTGAAAGTCCTGCCCCCCCACGACACCTACACTGCCAGAATACCACTGCACTGCCCTAAACCCTGTAACATCACCCCCGCACGATAAACTAAACTGCCCGAACACCACTGCACTGCCCTAAACCCTGAAACAACAGCCCCATCACAACCCCCTACATTGCCCGAGCAACACTACACTGCCCTAAACCCTGAAACACCAGCCTCTGTATGACCCCCTATACTGCCCAAACACAACTGCACTGCCCTAAACCCTGAAACACCAGTCAGCATAGTCCCCGACACTGCCTGAACACCACTGCACTGCCCTAAACCCTGAAACACCAGCCACAGCACGACTCCCTACACTGCCCGAACACCACTGCACTGCCTAGACCCTGAAACACCAGCCTCAGCACGACTCCCTACACTGCCCAAACACAACTGCACTGCCCTAAACCCTGAAATACCAGCCCCGGCACGACCCCCAACACTGCCCGAATAGCACTGAACTGCCCTAAACCCTGACACAACAGCCCCGGCATGACCCCCTGCCCGAACACCACTGTCCTAAACCCTGAAACACCAGCCCCACATGACCCCCCACACTGCCAGTACACTACTGCACTGCCCTAAACCCTGAAACACCACCCCCGCATGACCCCCTACAATGCCAAAACACCACTGCACTGCCCTGAACCCTGAAACACCAGCCCCAGCACGACCACCTACACTGCCCGAACACCACTGCACTGCCCTAAACCCTGAAACACCAGCCCGCACGACAGCCTACACTGCCCGAACACCACTGCACCGCCCTAAACCCTGAAACACCAGCCCCAGATGACCCCCTACACTGCCCAAACACCACTGCACTGCCCTAAAACCTGAAACACCAGCCCCAGCATGACCCCCTAAACTGCCCAAAGATCACTGCCCTAAGCCCTGAAATACCACCCTCAGCACGACCCCCTACACTGCCCGAACACCACTGCCCTAAACCCTGAAACACCACCCCCAGCATGACCCAATACTCTGCCCGAACACCACTGCACTGCCCTAAACCCTGAAATACAACCCCCAGCATGACCGCCTACTCTGCCCGAACACCACTGCACTGCCCTAAATCATGAAACACCAACCCCAGCACGTCCACCTACACTGCCCGAACACCAATGCACTGCTCTAAACCCTGAAACAACAGCCCCCAGCATGACCCCCTACACTGCCTGAACACCACTGCACTGCCCTAAACCCTGAAACACCAGCCCCCGCACAACCCCCTACACTGCCCGAACACTACTGCACTGCCCAAAACCCTGAAAGTCCTGCCCCCACGACACCTACACTGCCAGAACACCACTGCACTGCCCTAAACCCTGTAACATCACCCCCGCACGATAACCTAAACTGCCCGAACACCACTGCACTGCCCTAAACCCTGAAACAACAGCCCCATCACGACCCCCTACATTGCCCGAGCAACACTACACTGCCCTAAACCCTGAAACACCAGCCCCTGTATGACCCCCTATACTGCCCAAACACCACTGCACTGCCCTAAACCCTGAAACACCAGTCAGCATGATCCCCGACACTGCCTGAACACCACTGTACTGCCCTAAACCCTGAAACAACAGCCTCAGCACGACCCCCTACACTGCCCGAACACCACTGCACTGCCCTAAACCCTGAAACACCACCGGAAGCATGACCGCCTACAGTGCCCGAACACCACTACACTGCCCTAAACCCTGAAATACCACCCCCAGGACGACACCCTGCACTGCCCGAATACCACTGCACTGCCCTAAACCCTAAAACACCACCCCCAGCACGACCCCCTGCACTGCCCTAAACCCTAAAACACCACCCCCAGCACGACGCCCTACACTGCCCGAACACCACTGCACTGAACGAAACCTGAAAAAACACCACCCCCAGCACGACCCCTACTCTGCCCGAACACCACTGCAGTGCCCACACCACCTCCAGCACGACACCCTACACTGCCCAAACACCACTGCACCTCCCTAAACCCTAAAACACGAGCCCCAGCATGACCCCCTACACCGCCCGAACACCACTGCACTGCCCTAAGCCCTAAAACACTAGCCCCTGCAAGACCCCCTACACTGCCCGAACACCACTGCACTGCCCTAAACCCTGAAACACCACCCCCTGCACGAACCCTATACTGCCAGAAAAGCACTGCACTGCCTTAAACCCTGAAACACCACCCCCAGCAAGACCTCCTACACTGCCCGAACACAACTGCACTGCCCTAAACCCTGAAACACCATCAACTGCAGGACCCGCTATACTGCCCGAACACCACTGCACTGCCCTAAACCATGAAATACAACACCCTACACAACCCCCTACACTGTCCAAACAACACTGCACTACCCTAAACCCTGAAATACCACCCCCAGCATGCCCCCTTTACTGCCCGAACATCACTGCCTTAAACCCTGAAACACCACCCCAGCATGAACCCCTAGACTGCCCGAACACACTGCACTGCCGTAAACCCTGAAACACCACCCCCAGCAAGACCAGCTACACTGCCCGCACACGACTGCACTGCCCTAAACCATGAAACACCAATCCCTACAAGACCCCATACACTGCCCGGACACCACTGCACTGCCCTAAACCCTCAAACACCATCCCCTGCAGGACCCCGTAATACTGCCCGAACACCACTGCACTGCCCTAAACCATGAAATACCACCCCTGCACAACCCTGTACACTGCCCGAACACCACTACACTGCCCTAAGCCTTGAAACACCCCCCCTGCATGACCCCCTACACTGCCTGAAGAGCACGTCTCTGCCCTGAACCCTAAAACACCACCCCCACATCCCCCTACACTGCAGGAACACCACTGCTCTTCCCTAAACCCTAAAACACCAGCTCCAGCATGACCCCCTACACTGCAAAAACAACACTGCTCTGCCCTCTATCCTAAATATTCTCCCCCAGCACGACCCCTGCACTGACTGAGCACCACTGCTCTGCCCTAAACACAAAAACACCACCACCAGCACGACCCCTACACTGCCCGATCACCACTGCCTAAACCCTGAAACACCACCCCCAGCAAGAGTGCCTACACTGCACGAAAACCACTGCACTGTCCTAAGCTCTGAAACACCAACCCTGCATGAACCCCTACACTGCTTGAACACCACTGCCCTAAACCCTGTACCACCCCCCTAGCAAGACCCCCTACATTGCCCAAAAACCACTCAACTGCCCTAAACCCTGAAACACCACCCCCTGCACGCCCCCCTACTCTGCCCGAACACCACTGCACTGCCCTAAACCCTGAAATACAACCCCCTGCATGACCTCCTACTCTGCCCAAACACCACTGCACTGCCCTAAACCATGAAACACCACCCCCAGCATGTCCCCCTACACTGCCCGAACACCACTGCTCTGCCCAAACCCCTGAAACACTAGCCCCAGCATGACACCTATACTGCCCAAACACCACTGCACTGCCCTAAACCCTGAAACACTAGTCCCAGCACGACCTCCTACACTGCCCGAACACCACTGCACTGCCCTAAACCCTGAAACACCAGCCCCAGCACGACCCCCTACACTGCCCGATCACCACTGCACTGCCCAAACCCCTGAAACACTAGCACCAGCACGACACCTATACTGCCCAAACACCACTGCACTGCCCTAAACTCTGAAAAACTAATCCCAGCACAACCCCCTACACTTCCCGAACACCACTGCACTGCCCTAAACCCTGAAACACCAGCCCTGCATGACCCCCTACACTGCCCGAACACCAATGCACTGCCCTAAACCCTGAAACAACAGCCCACAGCACGACCCCCTACACTGCCTGAACACAACTGCACTGCCCTAAACCCTGAAACACCAGCCCCAGCACGACCCCCTACACTGCCCGATCACCACTGCACTGCCGAAACCCCTGAAACACTAGCACCAGCACGACACCTATACTGCCCAAACACCACTGCACTGCCCTAAACCCTGAAACACTAATCCCAGCACGACCCCCTACACTTCCCGAACACCACTGCACTGCCCTAAACCCTGAAACACCAGCCCCAGCACGACCCCCTACACTGCCCGAACACCAATGCACTGCCCTAAACCCTGAAACACCAGCCCCCAGCACGACCCCCTACACTGCCTGAACACAACTGCACTGCCCTAAACCCTGAAACACCAGTCCTGCATGACCCCCTACACTGCCCTTACACCACTGCACCGCCATAAACCCTGAAATACCAGCCCCCGCATGACCCCCTACACTGCCCGTACACTATTGCACTGCCCTAAACCCTGAAACACCTTCCCCGCACGACCCCCTACACTGCCCCAACACCACTGCACTGCCCTAAACCCTGAAACACCAGCCCCCGCACGACCCCCTACACTGCCCGAGCACCACTGCACTGCCCTAAACCCTGAAACACCAGCCCCTCCCACGACCCCCTACATTACCCGAACACCACTGCTCCGCCAAAAACCCTGAAACACCAGCCCCAGCACGACCCCCTACACTGCCCTAACACCACTGCACTGCCCTAAACCCTGAAACATCAGCCCGCACGACACCCTACACTGCCCGAACACCACTGCACCGCCCTAAACCCTGAAACACCAGCCCCAGATGACCCCCTACACTGCCCAAACACCACTGCACTGCCCTAAAACCTGAAACACCAGCCCCAGCATGACCCCCTAAACTGCCCAAAGATCACTGCCCTAAACCCTGAAATACCACCCTCAGCACGACCCCCTTTACTGCCCGAACACTACTGCCCTAAACCCTGAAACACCACCCACAGCGAGACCCCCAACCCCCCGAACACCACTGCAATGCCCAAAACCCTGAAACACCATCCCCTGCACGACCCTCTACACGCCCCGAACACCACTGCACTGACCTAAACCCTGAGACACCACCTCCCACTACCCACTACACTCTCCGAACACCACTGCACTGCCCTAAACCCTGAAACACCAGCCCCAGCACGACACTCTACACTGCCCAAACAACACTGCACTGCCCTAAACCCTGAAACAAACCCCCAGCATGACCCACCACACTGCCTGAACACCACTGCCCTAAATCCTGAAACACCACCCCCAGCAAGACCCCCTACACTGCCCGTACACCACTGCCCTAAACCCTGAAAAACCACCCCCAGCAAGACCCCTACACTGCCCGAACACCACTGCCCTTCCCTAAACCCTGAAACACCACCCCCAGCAAGATCCCCTGCACTGCCCGAACACCACTGCACTGCCCTAAACCCTGAAAAACCACCCCCAGCAAGACCCCCTACACTGCCCAAACACCACTGCCCTAAACCCTGAAACACCACTACCAGCAAGACCCCCTACACTGCACCAACACCACTGCTCTAAACCCTGAAACACCACCCCCAGCGAGACCCCCAACCCCCCGAACACCACTGCACTGCCCTAAACCCTAAAACACCACCCCCAGCACTACCCCCTGCACTGCCCTAAACCCTAAAACACCACCCCCAGCACGACGCCCTACACTGCCCGAACACCACTGCACTGAACGAAACCCGAAAAAACACCACCCCCAGCACGACCCCTACTCTGCCCGAACACCACTGCAGTGCCCACACCACCTCCAGCACGACACCCTACACTGCCCAAACACCACTGCACCTCCCTAAACCCTAAAACACGAGCCCCAGCACGACCCCCTACACCGCCCGAACACCACTGCACTGCCCTAAGCCCTAAAACACTAGCCCCTGCAAGACCCCCTACACTGCCCGAACACCACTGCACTGCCCTAAACCCTGAAACACCACCCCCTGCACGAACCCTATACTGCCAGAAAAGCACTGCACTGCCTTAAACCCTGAAACACCACCCCCAGCAAGACCTCCTACACTGCCCGAACATAACTGCTCTAAATTCTGAAAGACCACCCCCAGCAAGAACCCCTACACTGCCCGAAGACCACTGTCCTAAACCCTGAAACACCACCCCCAGCAAGACCCCCTACGCTGCCCGAACACAACTGCACTGCCCTAAACCCTGAAACACCATCAACTGCAGGACCCGCTATACTGCCCGAACACCACTGCACTGCCCTAAACCATGAAATACAACACCCTACACAACCCCTCTACACTGCCCAAACACCACTGCACTACCCTAAACCCTGAAATACCACCCCCAGCATGCCCCCTTCACTGCCCGAACATCACTGCCTAAACCCTGAAACACCACCCCAGCATGAACCCCTAGACTGCCCGAACACACTGCACTGCCGTAAACCCTGAAACACCACCCCCAGCAAGACCAGCTACACTGCCCGCACACGACTGCACTGCCCTAAACCATGAAACACCAATCCCTGCAAGACCCCCTACACTGCCCGAACACCACTGCACTGCCCTAAACCCTCAAACACCATCCCCTGCAGGACCCCGTAATACTGCCCGAACACCACTGCACTGCCCTAAACCATGAAATACCACCCCCTGCACAACCCCCTACACTGCCCGAACACCACTGCACTGCCCTAAGCCTTGAAACATCACCCCTGCATGACCCCCTACACTGCCTGAAGAGCACGTCTCTGCCCTGAACCCTAAAACACCACCCCCACATCCCCCTACACTGCAGGAACACCACTGCTCTTCCCTAAACCCTAAAACACCAGCTCCAGCATGACCCCCTACACTGCAAAAACAACACTGCTCTGCCCTCTATCCTAAATATTCTCCCCCAGCACGACCCCTGCACTGACTGAGCACCACTGCTCTGCCCTAAACACAGAAACACCACCACCAGCACGACCCCTACACTGCCCGATCACCACTGCCTAAACCCTGAAACACCACCCCCAGCAAGAGTGCCTACACTGCACGAAAACCACTGCACTGTCCTAAGCTCTGAAACACCAACCCTGCATGAACCCCTACACTGCTTGAACACCACTGCCCTAAACCCTGTAACACCCCCCTAGCAAGACCCCCTACATTGCCCAAAAAACACTCAACTGCCCTAAACCCTGAAACACCACCCCCTGCACGCCCCCCTACTCTGCCCGAACACCACTGCACTGCCCTAAACCCTGAAATACAACCCCCTGCATGACCTCCTACTCTGCCCAAACACCACTGCACTGCCCTAAACCATGAAACACCACCCCCAGCATGTCCCCCTACACTGCCCGAACACCACTGCTCTGCCCAAACCCCTGAAACACTAGGCCCAGCATGACACCTATTCTGCCCAAACACCACTGCACTGCCCTAAACCCTGAAACACTAGTCCCAGCACGACCTCCTACACTGCCCGAACACCACTGCACTGCCCTAAACCCTGAAACACCAGCCCCAGCACGACCCCCTACACTGCCCGATCACCACTGCACTGCCCAAACCCCTGAAACACTAGCACCAGCACGACACCTATACTGCCCAAACACCACTGCACTGCCCTAAACTCTAAAAAACTAATCCCAGCACAACCCCCTACACTTCCCGAACACCACTGCACTGCCCTAAACCCTGAAACACCAGCCCCAGCACGACCCCCTACACTGCCCGAACACCAATGCACTGCCCTAAACCCTGAAACACCAGCCCCCAGCATGACCCCCTACACTGCCTGAACATAACTGCACTGCCCTAAACCCTGAAACACCAGCCCTGCATGACCCCCTACACTGCCCGAACACCAATACACTGCCCTAAACCCTGAAACAACAGCCCACAGCACGACCCCCTACACTGCCTGAACACAACTGCACTGCCCTAAACCCTGAAACACCAGCCCCAGCACGACCCCCTACACTGCCCGATCACCACTGCACTGCCGAAACCCCTGAAACACTAGCACCAGCACGACACCTATACTGCCCAAACACCACTGCACTGCCCTAAACCCTGAAACACTAATCCCAGCACGACCCCCTACACTTCCCGAACACCACTGCACTGCCCTAAACCCTGAAACACCAGCCCCAGCACGACCCCCTACACTGCCCGAACACCAATGCACTGCCCTAAACCCTGAAACAGCAGCCCCCAGCACGACCCCCTACACTGCCTGAACACAACTGCACTGCCCTAAACCCTGAAACACCAGTCCTGCATGACCCCCTACACTGCCCGTACACCACAGCACCGCCATAAACCCTGAAATACCAGCCCCCGCATGACCCCCTACACTGCCCGTACACTATTGCACTGCCCTAAACCCTGAAACACCTTCCCCCGCACGACCCCCTACACTGCCCCAACACCACTGCACTGCCCTAAACCCTGAAACACCAGCCCCCGCACGACCCCCTACACTGCCCGAGCACCACTGCACTGCCCTAAACCCTGAAACACCAGCCCCTCCCACGACCCCCTACACTACCCGAACACCACTGCTCCGCCAAAAACCCTGAAACACCAGCCCCAGCACGACCCCCTACACTGCCCTAACACCACTGCACTGCCCTAAACCCTGAAACACCAGCCCGCACGACACCCTACACTGCCCGAACACCACTGCACCGCCCTAAACCCTGAAACACCAGCCCCAGATGACCCCCTACACTGCCCAAACACCACTGCACTGCCCTAAAACCTGAAACACCAGCCCCAGCATGACCCCCTAAACTGCCCAAAGATCACTGCCCTAAACCCTGAAATACCACCCTCAGCACGACCCCCTTTACTGCCCGAACACCACTGCCCTAAACCCTGAAACACCACCCCCAGCATGACCCAATACTCTGCCCGAACACCACTGCACTGCCCTAAACCCTGAAATACAACCCCCAGCACGACCCCCTACTCTGCCCGAACACCACTGCACTGCCCTAAATCATGAAACACCACCCCCAGCACGTCCACCTACACTGCCCGAACACCAATGCACTGCCCTAAACCCTGAAACAACAGCCTCCAGCACGACCCCCTACACTGCCTGAACACCACTGCACTGCCCTAAACCCTGAAACACCAGCACTGCATGACCCCCTACACTGCCCGAACACCACTGCACTGCCCAAAACCCTGAAAGTCCTGCCCCCCCACGACACCTACACTGCCAGAATACCACTGCACTGCCCTAAACCCTGTAAAATCACCCCCGCACGATAAACTAATCTGCCCGAACACCACTGCACTGCCCTAAACCCTGAAACAACAGCCCCATCACAACCCCCTACATTGCCCGAGCAACACTACACTGCCCTAAACCCTGAAACACCAGCCCCTGTATGACCCCCTATACTGCCCAAACACCACTGTACTGCCCTAAACCCTGAAACACCAGTCAGCATAGTCCCCGACACTGCCTGAACACCACTGCACTGCCCTAAACCCTGAAACACCAGCCACAGCACGACTCCCTACACTGCCCGAACACCACTGCACTGCCTAGACCCTGAAACACCAGCCTCAGCACGACTCCCTACACTGCCCAAACACAACTGCACTGCCCTAAACCCTGAAACACCAGCCCCGGCACGACCCCCAACACTGCCCGAATAGCACTGAACTGCCCTAAACCCTGACACAACAGCCCCGGCATGACCCTCTGCCCGAACACCACTGTCCTAAACCCTGAAACACCAGCCCCGCATGACCCCCTACACTGCCAGTACACTACTGCACTGCCCTAAACCCTGAAACACCACCCCCGCATGACCCCCTACAATGCCAAAACACCACTGCACTGCCCTGAACCCTGAAACACCAGCCCAAGCACGACCACCTACACTGCCCGAACACCACTGCACTGCCCTAAACCCTGAAACACCAGCCCGCACGACAGCCTACACTGCCCGAACACCACTGCACCGCCCTAAACCCTGAAACACCAGCCCCAGATGACCCCCTACACTGCCCAAACACCACTGCACTGCCCTAAAACCTGAAACACCAGCCCCAGCATGACCCCCTAAACTGCCCAAAGATCACTGCCCTAAGCCCTGAAATACCACCCTCAGCACGACCCCCTACACTGCCCGAACACCACTGCCCTAAACCCTGAAACACCACCCCCAGCATGACCCAATACTCTGCCCGAACACCACTGCACTGCCCTAAACCCTGAAATACAACCCCCAGCATGACCGCCTACTCTGCCCGAACACCACTGCACTGCCCTAAATCATGAAACACCAACCCCAGCACGTCCACCTACACTGCCCGAACACCAATGCACTGCCCTAAACCCTGAAACACCAGCCCTGCATGACCCCCTACACTGCCCGAACACCACTGCACTGCCCTAAACCCTGAAACACCAGCCCCCGCACAACCCCCTACACTGCCTGAACACTACTGCACTGCCCAAAACCCTGAAAGTCCTGCCCCCCACAACACCTACACTGCCAGAACACCACTGCACTGCCCTAAACCCTGTAACATCACCCCCGCACGATAACCTAAACTGCCCGAACACCACTGCACTGCCCTAAACCCTGAAACAACAGCCCCATCACGACCCCCTACATTGCCCGAGCAACACTACACTGCCCTAAACCCTGAAACACCAGCCCGCACGACACCCTACACTGCCCGAACACCACTGCACTGCCCTAAACCTTGAAACACCAGCCCCCCCACGACCCCCTACACTACCCGAACACCACTGCTCTGCCCAAAACCTGAAACACCAGCCCCAGCACGACCCCCTACACTGCTCGAACACCACTGCACTGCCCTAAACCCTGAAAAACGAGCCCGGACGACACCCTACCCTGCCCGAACACCACTGCACTGCCCTAAACCCTGAAACACCAGCCCCAGCATGACCCCCTACAGTGCCCAAACACCACTGCACTTCCCTAAAACCTGAAACACCAGCCCCAGCAAGACCCCCTACTCTGCCTGAAGATCACTGCCCTAAACCCTGAAACACCACCCCCAGCACGACCCCCTACACTGCCCAAACACCACTGCCCTAAACCCAGAAAACCCACCCCCAGCATGACTCCCTACTCTGCCCGAACACCACTGCACTGCCCTAAACCCTGAAATACAACCCCCTGCACGACCTCCTACTCTGCCCGAACACCACTGCACTGCCCTAAACCATGAAACACCACCCCCAGCATGTCCCCCTACACTGCCTGAACACCACTGCTCTGCCCAAACCCCTGAAACACTAGCCCCAGCATGACACCTATACTGCCCAAACACCACTGCACTGCCCTAAACCCTGAAACACTAGTCCCAGCACGACCTCCTACACTGCCCGAACACCACTGCACTGCCCTAAACCCTGAAACACCAGCCCCAGCACGACCCCCTACACTGCCCGATCACCACTGCACTGCCCAAACCCCTGAAACTCTAGCACCAGCACGACACCTATACTGCCCAAACACCCCTGCACTGCCCTAAACCCTGAACACTAGTCCCAGCACGACCCCCTACACTTCCCGAACACCACTGCACTGCCCTAAACCCTGAAACACCAGCCCCCAGCACGACCCCCTACACTGCCTGAACACAACTGCACTGCCCTAAACCCTGAAACACCAGCCCTGCATGACCCCCTACACTTCCCGTACACCACTGCACCGCCATAAACCCTGAAATACCAGCCCCCGCACGACCCCCTACACTGCCCGAACACCACTGCACTGCCCTAAACCCTGAAAGTCCAGCCGCCCATGACCCCTACACTGCCCGAACACCACTGCACTGCCCAAAACCCTGAAACACCACCCCCATCATGACCCCCTACACTGCCCGAACACCACTGCACTGCCCGAAATCCTGAGACACCAGCCCCAGCATGCACCCCTACACTGCCCGAACACCATTGCACTGTCCTGAACACTGAAACACCAGCCCCAGCATGAGCCCCTACACTACCCGAACATCACTGCCCTGAACCTTGAAACACCAGCCCCAGCACCACCCCCACACTGCCCGAACACCACTGCACTGAACTGAACCCTAAAACACCATCCACTGCACGACCCCCTACACTGCCCGAACACCACTGCACTGCCCTGAACACTGAAACACCAGCCCCAGCACGACCCCTACACTGCCCGAACACCACTGCCCTGAACCCTGAAACACCAGCCCCAGCACCCCCTACACTGCCCGAACACCACTGCACTGCCCTGAACACTGAAACACCAGCCCCAGCACAACCCCCTACACTGCCCAACCACCACTGCCCTGAACCCTGAAATACCAGCCCCAGCACCACCCCCTACACTGCCCGAACACCACTGCACTGCCCTGAACCCTGAAACACCACCCCCTGCATGACCCCCTACTCTGCCCAAACACCACTGCACTGCACTAAACCCTGAAACACCTCCCCCGCACGACCACCTACACTTCCCGAACACCTCTGCACTGCCCTAAACCCTGAAACATCACCCCCAGCAAGACCCCCTGCACTGCCTGAACACCACTGCACTGCCCTAATCCCTGAAACTCCACGCACAGCAAGACCCCCTGCGCTGCCCGAACAACACTGCACTGCCCTAAACCCTGAAACACCATCCTCTTCAGGACCCCCTATACTGACGGAACACCACTGCACTGCCCCAAACCATGAAATACCACCCCCTTCATGACCCCCTACACTGCCCGAACACCACTGCACTGCCCTAAACCCTGAAAAACCACCACCAGCACAACCCCTACACTGCCCGAACACCACTGCCCTAAACCCTGAAACACCACCCCCAGCAAGACGAGCTACACTGCCCGAACACCACTGCACTGCCTTAAACCAAGAAACACCATCCCCCTGCAAGACCCCCTACACTGCCCGAACACCACTGCACTGCCCTAAACCCTGAAACACCATCCCCTGCAGGACCCCCTACACTGCCCGAACACCACTGCTCTGCCCTAAACCTTGAAACACCAGCCCCAGCACAACCCCCTACACTGCCCAAACACCACTGCACTGCCCTTAACCCTGAAACACCAGCCCCAGCACAACCCCTCACACTGCCCGAACACCACTGCACTGCCCTAAACCCTGAAACACCAGCCCCAACGTAACCCTCTACACTGCCCGAACACCACTGCACTGCCCTAAACCCTGTAACACCACCCCCAGCAAGACCTCCTATACTGCCCAAAAAACCACTGCACTGCCCTAAACCCTGAAACACCGCCCCTTGCACGACCCTCTACACTGCCCGAATACCACAGCACTGGCCTAAACCCTGAAACACCACCCCATGCATGACCCCCTACACTACCGAAACACCACTGCACTGTCCTAAACTCTGAAACACCACCCCCAGCACGACCCTCTACACTACCCGAACACCACTGCACTGCCATAAACCCTGAAACACCACCCCCAGCATGACCCCCTACAGTGCCCGAACACCAATGCACTGCCCTAAACCCTAAAACACCAGCTCCAGCACGATGCCCTACACCTCCCGAACACCACTGCACTGCCCTAAACCCTGAAACACCGCCCCTAGCAAGACCACCTACACTGCCCAAACACCACTGCCCTAAACCCTGAAACACTGCCCCCAGCAAGACCCCCTACACTGTCCAAAAACCACTGCATTGCCCTAAACCCTGAAACACCACCTACCTGCTCGACCCGCTGCACTGCCCGAACACCACTGCTTTGCCCTAAACCCTGAAACACAACCCCCAGCAAGACCCCCTACACTGCCCGAACACCACTGCACTGCCCTAAACCCTAAAAAGCCACCTCCAGCAAGACCTCCTACACTGCCCAAACACCACTGCTCTAAACCCTGAAACACCACTACCAGCAAGACCCCCTACACTGCATGAACACCACTGCCCTAAACCCTGAAACACCACCCACAGCGAGACCCCCAACCCCCCGAACACCACTGCAATGCCCAAAACCCTGAAACACCATCCCCTGCACGACCCTCTACACGCCCCGAACACCACTGCACTGACCTAAACCCTGAGACACCACCTCGCACTACCCACTACACTCTCCGAACACCACTGCACTGCCCTAAACCCTGAAACACCAGCCCCAGCACGACACTCTACACTGCCCAAACAACACTGCACTGCCCTAAACCCTGAAACAAACCCCCAGCATGACCCACCACACTGCCTGAACACCACTGCACTGCCCTAAACCCTGAAACACCACCCCCAGCAAGACCCCCTACACTGCCCATACACCACTGCCCTAAACCCTGAAAAACCACCCCCAGCAAGACCCCTACACTGCCCGAACACCACTGCCCTTCCCTAAACCCTGAAACACCACCCCCAGCAAGATCCCCTACACTGCCCGAACACCACTGCACTGCCCTAAACCCTGAAAAACCACCCCCAGCAAGACCCCCTACACTGCCCAAACACCACTGCCCTAAACCCTGAAACACCACTACCAGCAAGACCCCCTACACTGCACGAACACCACTGCCCTAAACCCTGAAACACCACCCCCAGCGAGACCCCCAACCCCCCGAACACCACTGCAATGTCCTAAACCCTGAAACACCATCCCCTGCACAACCCTCTACATGCCCCCAACACCACTGCACTGCCCTAAACCCTGAAACACCATCCCCAGCACGACACTCTACACTGCCCAAACAACACTGCACTGCCCTAAACCCTGAAACACCACCCCCAGCATGACCCCCCACACTGCCCGAACACCACTGCACTGCCCTAAACCCTGAAACACCACCGGAAGCATGACCGCCTACAGTGCCCGAACACCATTACACTGCCCTAAACCCTGAAATACCACCCCCAGGACGACACCCTGCACTGCCCGAATAGCACTGCACTGCCCTAAACCCTAAAACACCACCCCCAGCACGACCCACTGCACTGCCCTAAACCCTAAAACACCACCCCCAGCACGACGCCGTACACTGCCCGAACACCACTGCACTGAACGAAACCCGAAAAAACACCACCCCCAGCACGACCCCTACTCTGCCCGAACACCACTGCAGTGCCCACACCATCTCCAGCACGACACCCTACACTGCCCAAACACCACTGCACCTCCCTAAACCCTAAAACACGAGCCCCAGCACGACCTCCTACACCGCCCGAACACCACTGCACTGCCCTAAGCCCAAAAACACTAGCCCCTGCAAGACCCCCTACACTGCCCGAACACCACTGCACTGCCCTAAACCCTGAAACACCACCCCCTGCACGAACCCTATACTGCCAGAAAAGCACTGCACTGCCTTAAACCCTGAAACACCACCCCCAGCAAGACCTCCTACACTGCCCGAACACAACTGCTCTAAATTCTGAAAGACCACCCCTAGCAAGAACCCCTACACTGCCCGAAGACCACTGTCCTAAACCCTGAAACACCACCCCCAGCAAGACCCCCTACGCTGCCCGAACACAACTGCACTGCCCCTAAACCCTGAAACACCATCAACTGCAGGACCCGCTATACTGCCCGAACACCACTGCACTGCCCTAAACCATGAAATACAACACCCTACACAACCCCCTACACTGCCCAAACACCACTGCACTATCCTAAACCCTGAAACACCACCCCAGCATGAACCCCTAGACTGCCCGAACACACTGCACTGCCGTAAACCCTGAAACACCACCCCCAGCAAGACCAGCTACACTGCCCGCACACGACTGCACTGCCCTAAACCATGAAACACCAATCCCTGCAAGACCCCCTACACTGCCTGAACACCACTGCACTGCCCTAAACCCTCAAACACCATCCCCTGCAGGACCCCGAAATACTGCCCGAACACACTGCACTGCCCTAAACCATGAAATACCACCCCCTGCACAACCCCCTACACTGCCCGAACACCACTGCACTGCCCTAAGCCTTGAAACACCACCCCTGCATGACCCCTACACTGCCTGAAGAGCACGTCTCTGCCCTGAACCCTAAAACACCACCCCCACATCCCCCTACACTGCAGGAACACCACTGCTCTTCCCTAAACCCTAAAACACCAGCTCCAGCATGACCCCCTACACTGCAAAAACAACACTGCTCTGCCCTCTATCCTAAATATTCTCCCCCAGCACGACCCCTGCACTGACTGAGCACCACTGCTCTGCCCTAAACACAGAAACACCACCACCAGCACGGCCCCTACACTGCCCGATCACCACTGCCTAAACCCTGAAACACCACCCCCAGCAAGAGTGCCTACACTGCATGAAAACCACTGCACTGTCCTAAGCTCTGAAACACCAACCCTGCATGAACCTCTACACTGCTTGAACACCACTGCCCTAAACCCTGTAACACCCCCCTAGCAAGACCTCCTACATTGCCCAAAAACCACTCAACTGCCCTAAACCCTGAAACACCACCCCCTGCACGCCCCCCTACACTGCCCGAAAACCACTGCACTGCCCTAAACCCTGAAACACCACCCCTTGCACGACCCCTACACTACCCGAACACCACTGCACTGCCCTAAACTCTGAAACACCACCCCCAGCACGACCCTCTACACTACCCGAACACCACTGCACTGCCCTAAACCCTGAAACACCACCCCCAGCACGACTCCCTACACTGCCCGAACACCACTGCACTAAACCCTAAAACACCAGCTCCAGCACGATGCCCTACACCTCCCGAACACCACTGCACTGCCCTAAACCCTGAAACACCGCCCCCAGCAAGACCCCCCACACTGTCCAAAAACCACTGCACTGCCTTAAACCCTGAAACACCACCCCTAGCAAGACCCTCTACACTGCCCAAACACCACTGCACTGCCCTAAACCCTGAAAAACCACACCCAGAAAGACCCCCTACACTGCCCGAACTCCACTGCCCTTAACCCTGAAACACCACCACCAGCAAGACCCCCTACACTGCCCGAACACCACTGCACTACCCTAAACCCTGAAACACCACCCCCAGCAAGACCCCCTACACTGCACAAACACCACTGCCCTAACCCTGAAACACCACCCCCAGCGAGACCCCCAACAAAGCCCGAACACCACTGCACTGCCCTAAACCCTGAAACACCCCCCCTGCACGACACTCTACACTGCCCGAACACCACTGCACTACCCTAAACACTGAAACACCACCCCCAGCAAGACCCCCTACACTGCACAAACACCACTGCCCTAACCCTGAAACACCACCCCCAGCAAGACCCCCAACACTGCCCGAACACCACTGCACTGCCCTAAACCCTGAAACACCACCTCTGCACGACACTCTACACTGCCCAAACACCACTGCACTGCCCTAAACCCTGAAACACCACCCACCTGCACGACCCGCTACACTGCCCGAACACCAGTGCTTTGCCCGAAACCCTGAAACACCACCCCCTGCAAGACCCCCTACACTGCCCGAACACCACTGCCCTGCCCTAAACACTGAAAAACCACACCCAGAAAGACCCCCTACACTGCCCGAACTCCACTGCCCTTAACCCTGAAACACCACCACCAGCAAGACCCCCTACACTGCCCGAACACCACTGCACTACCCTAAACCCTGAAACACCACCCCCAGCAAGACCCCCTACACTGCACAAACACCACTGCCCTAACCATGAAACACCACCCCCAGCGAGACCCCCAACACTGCCCGAATACCACTGCACTGCCCTAAACCCTGAAACACCAGCCCCAGCACGACCCCCCACACTGCCCGAACACCACTGCACTGCCCTAATCCCTGAAACACCACCCCCAGCATGACCCCCACACTGCCCGAAGACCACTGCACTGCCCTAAACCCTGAAACACCACCGGAAGCATGACCGCCTACAGTGCACGAACACCACTGCACTGCCCTAAACCCTGAAATACCACCCCAGGACGACACCCTGCACTGCCTGAATACCCCTGCACTGCCCTAACCCTAAAACACCACCCCCAGCACGACCCCCTGCACTGCCCTAAACCCTAAAACACCACCCCCAGCACGATGCCCTACACTGCACGAACACCACTGCACTGAACTTAACCCGAAAAAACACCACCCCCAGCAAGACCCCTACTCTGCCCGAACACCACTGCACTGCGCACACCACACCCAGCACGAAACCCTACACTGCCCAAACACCACTGCACCTCCCTAAACCATAAAACAAAAGCCCCAACACGACCCCCTACACTGCCCGAACACCACTGCACTGCCCTAAGCCCTAAAACACTAGCCCCTGCAAGACCCCCTACACTGCCCGAACACCACTGCACTACCCTAAACCCTGAAACACCAGCCCTAGCACGACCAATCACACTGCCTGAACACCACTGCACTGCCCTAAACACTGAAACACCACCCCCAGCACGACCCTCTACACTACCCGAACACCACTGCACTGCCCTAAACCCTGAAACACCACCCCCAGCACGACTCCCTACACTGCCCGAACACCACTGCACTAAACCCTAAAACACCAGCTCCAGCACGATGCCCTACACCTCCCGAACACCACTGCACTGCCCTAAACCCTGAAACACCGCCCCCAGCAAGACCCCCCACACTGTCCAAAAACCACTGCACTGCCTTAAACCCTGAAACACCACCCCTAGCAAGACCCTCTACACTGCCCAAACACCACTGCACTGCCCTAAACCCTGAAACACCACCCACCTGCACGACCCGCTACAGTGCCCGAACACCAGTGCTTTGCCTGAAACGCTGAAACACCACCCCCAGCAAGACCCCCTACACTGCCTGAACACCACTGCACTGCCCTAAACACTGAAAAACCACACCCAGAAAGACCCCCTACACTGCCCGAACTCCACTGCCCTTAACCCTGAAACACCACCACCAGCAAGACCCCCTACACTGCCCGAACACCACTGCACTACCCTAAACCCTGAAACACCACCCCCAGCAAGACCCCCTACACTGCACAAACACCACTGCCCTAACCCTGAAACACCACCCCCAGGGAGACCCCCAACAAAGCCCGAACACCACTGCACTGCCCTAAACCCTGAAACACCACCCCTGCACGACACTCTACACTGCCCGAACACCACTGCACTACCCTAAACACTGAAACACCACCCTCATCAAGACCCCCTACACTGCACAAACACCACTGCCCTAACCCTGAAACACCACCCCCAGCAAGACCCCCAACACTGCCCGAACACCACTGCACTGCCCTAAACCCTGAAACACCACCTCTGCACAACACTCTACACTGCCCAAACACCCCTGCACTGCCCTAAACCCTGAACACTAGTCCCAGCACGACCCCCTACACTTCCCGAACACCACTGCACTGCCCTAAACCCTGAAACACCAGCCCCCAGCACGACCCCCTACACTGCCTGAACACAACTGCACTGCCCTAAACCCTGAAACACCAGCCCTGCATGACCCCCTACACTTCCCGTACACCACTGCACCGCCATAAACCCTGAAATACCAGCCCCCGCACGACCCCCTACACTGCCCGAACACCACTGCACTGCCCTAAACCCTGAAAGTCCAGCCGCCCATGACCCCTACACTGCCCGAACACCACTGCACTGCCCAAAACCCTGAAACACCACCCCCATCATGACCCCCTACACTGCCCGAACACCACTGCACTGCCCGAAATCCTGAGACACCAGCCCCAGCATGCACCCCTACACTGCCCGAACACCATTGCACTGCCCTGAACCTTGAAACACCAGCCCCAGCACCACCCCCACACTGCCCGAACACCACTGCACTGAACTGAACCCTAAAACACCATCCACTGCACGACCCCCTACACTGCCCGAACACCACTGCACTGCCCTGAACACTGAAACACCAGCCCCAGCACGACCCCTACACTGCCCGAACACCACTGCCCTGAACCCTGAAACACCAGCCCCAGCACCCCCTACACTGCCCGAACACCACTGCACTGCCCTGAACACTGAAACACCAGCCCCAGCACAACCCCCTACACTGCCCAACCACCACTGCCCTGAACCCTGAAATACCAGCCCCAGCACCACCCCCTACACTGCCCGAACACCACTGCACTGCCCTGAACCCTGAAACACCACCCCCTGCATGACCCCCTACTCTGCCCAAACACCACTGCACTGCCCTAAACCCTGAAACACCTCCCCCGCACGACCACCTACACTTCCCGAACACCTCTGCACTGCCCTAAACCCTGAAACATCACCCCCAGCAAGACCCCCTGCACTGCCTGAACACCACTGCACTGCCCTAATCCCTGAAACTCCACGCACAGCAAGACCCCCTGCGCTGCCCGAACAACACTGCACTGCCCTAAACCCTGAAACACCATCCTCTTCAGGACCCCCTATACTGACGGAACACCACTGCACTGCCCCAAACCATGAAATACCATCCCCTTCATGACCCCCTACACTGCCCGAACACCACTGCACTGCCCTAAACCCTGAAAAACCACCACCAGCACAACCCCTACACTGCCCGAACACCACTGCCCTAAACCCTGAAACACCACCCCCAGCAAGACGAGCTACACTGCCCGAACACCACTGCACTGCCTTAAACCAAGAAACACCATCCCCCTGCAAGACCCCCTACACTGCCCGAACACCACTGCACTGCCCTAAACCCTGAAACACCATCCCCTGCAGGACCCCCTACACTGCCCGAACACCACTGCTCTGCCCTAAACCTTGAAACACCAGCCCCAGCACAACCCCCTACACTGCCCAAACACCACTGCACTGCCCTTAACCCTGAAACACCAGCCCCAGCACAACCCCTCACACTGCCCGAACACCACTGCACTGCCCTAAACCCTGTAACACCACCCCCAGCAAGACCTCCTATACTGCCCAAAAAACCACTGCACTGCCCTAAACCCTGAAACACCGCCCCTTGCACGACCCTCTACACTGCCCGAATACCACAGCACTGGCCTAAACCCTGAAACACCACCCCATGCATGACCCCCTACACTACCGAAACACCACTGCACTGTCCTAAACTCTGAAACACCACCCCCAGCACGACCCTCTACACTACCCGAACACCACTGCACTGCCATAAACCCTGAAACACCACCCCCAGCATGACCCCCTACAGTGCCCGAACACCAATGCACTGCCCTAAACCCTAAAACACCAGCTCCAGCACGATGCCCTACACCTCCCGAACACCACTGCACTGCCCTAAACCCTGAAACACCGCCCCTAGCAAGACCACCTACACTGCCCAAACACCACTGCCCTAAACCCTGAAACACTGCCCCCAGCAAGACCCCCTACACTGTCCAAAAACCACTGCATTGCCCTAAACCCTGAAACACCACCTACCTGCTCGACCCGCTGCACTGCCCGAACACCACTGCTTTGCCCTAAACCCTGAAACACAACCCCCAGCAAGACCCCCTACACTGCCCGAACACCACTGCACTGCCCTAAACCCTAAAAAGCCACCTCCAGCAAGACCTCCTACACTGCCCAAACACCACTGCTCTAAACCCTGAAACACCACTACCAGCAAGACCCCCTACACTGCATGAACACCACTGCCCTAAACCCTGAAACACCACCCACAGCGAGACCCCCAACCCCCCGAACACCACTGCAATGCCCAAAACCCTGAAACACCATCCCCTGCACGACCCTCTACACGCCCCGAACACCACTGCACTGACCTAAACCCTGAGACACCACCTCGCACTACCCACTACACTCTCCGAACACCACTGCACTGCCCTAAACCCTGAAACACCAGCCCCAGCACGACACTCTACACTGCCCAAACAACACTGCACTGCCCTAAACCCTGAAACAAACCCCCAGCATGACCCACCACACTGCCTGAACACCACTGCACTGCCCTAAACCCTGAAACACCACCCCCAGCAAGACCCCCTACACTGCCCATACACCACTGCCCTAAACCCTGAAAAATCACCCCCAGCAAGACCCCTACACTGCCCGAACACCACTGCCCTTCCCTAAACCCTGAAACACCACCCCCAGCAAGATCCCCTACACTGCCCGAACACCACTGCACTGCCCTAAACCCTGAAAAACCACCCCCAGCAAGACCCCCTACACTGCCCAAACACCACTGCCCTAAACCCTGAAACACCACTACCAGCAAGACCCCCTACACTGCACGAACACCACTGCCCTAAACCCTGAAACACCACCCCCAGCGAGACCCCCAACCCCCCGAACACCACTGCAATGTCCTAAACCCTGAAACACCATCCCCTGCACAACCCTCTACATGCCCCCAACACCACTGCACTGCCCTAAACCCTGAAACACCATCCCCAGCACGACACTCTACACTGCCCAAACAACACTGCACTGCCCTAAACCCTGAAACACCACCCCCAGCACGACCCCCCACACTGCCCGAACACCACTGCACTGCCCTAAACCCTGAAACACCACCGGAAGCATGACCGCCTACAGTGCCCGAACACCATTACACTGCCCTAAACCCTGAAATACCACCCCCAGGACGACACCCTGCACTGCCCGAATAGCACTGCACTGCCCTAAACCCTAAAACACCACCCCCAGCACGACCCACTGCACTGCCCTAAACCCTAAAACACCACCCCCAGCACGACGCTGTACACTGCCCGAACACCACTGCACTGAATGAAACCCGAAAAAACACCACCCCCAGCACGACCCCTACTCTGCCCGAACACCACTGCAGTGCCCACACCATCTCCAGCACGACACCCTACACTGCCCAAACACCACTGCACCTTTCTAAACCCTAAAACACGAGCCCCAGCACGACCTCCTACACCGCCCGAACACCACTGCACTGCCCTAAGCCCTAAAACACTAGCCCCTGCAAGACCCCCTACACTGCCCGAACACCACTGCACTGCCCTAAACCCTGAAACACCACCCCCTGCACGAACCCTATACTGCCAGAAAAGCACTGCACTGCCTTAAACCCTGAAACACCACCCCCAGCAAGACCTCCTACACTGCCCGAACACAACTGCTCTAAATTCTGAAAGACCACCCCCAGCAAGAACCCCTACACTGCCCGAAGACCACTGTCCTAAACCCTGAAACACCACCCCCAGCAAGACCCCCTACGCTGCCCGAACACAACTGCACTGCCCCTAAACCCTGAAACACCATCAACTGCAGGACCCGCTATACTGCCCGAACACCACTGCACTGCCCTAAACCATGAAATACAACACCCTACACAACCCCCTACACTGCCCAAACACCACTGCACTATCCTAAACCCTGAAACACCACCCCAGCATGAACCCCTAGACTGCCCGAACACACTGCCCTGCCGTAAACCCTGAAACACCACCCCCAGCAAGACCAGCTACACTGCCCGCACACGACTGCACTGCCCTAAACCATGAAACACCAATCCCTGCAAGACCCCCTACACTGCCCGAACACCACTGCACTGCCCTAAACCCTCAAACACCATCCCCTGCAGGACCCCGAAATACTGCCCGAACACACTGCACTGCCCTAAACCATGAAATACCACCCCCTGCACAACCCCCTACACTGCCCGAACACCACTGCACTGCCCTAAGCCTTGAAACACCACCCCTGCATGACCCCTACACTGCCTGAAGAGCACGTCTCTGCCCTGAACCCTAAAACACCACCCCCACATCCCCCTACACTGCAGGAACACCACTGCTCTTCCCTAAACCCTAAAACACCAGCTCCAGCATGACCCCCTACACTGCAAAAACAACACTGCTCTGCCCTCTATCCTAAATATTCTCCCCCAGCACGACCCCTGCACTGACTGAGCACCACTGCTCTGCCCTAAACACAGAAACACCACCACCAGCACGGCCCCTACACTGCCCGATCACCACTGCCTAAACCCTGAAACACCACCCCCAGCAAGAGTGCCTACACTGCATGAAAACCACTGCACTGTCCTAAGCTCTGAAACACCAACCCTGCATGAACCTCTACACTGCTTGAACACCACTGCCCTAAACCCTGTAACACCCCCCTAGCAAGACCTCCTACATTGCCCAAAAACCACTCAACTGCCCTAAACCCTGAAACACCACCCCCCTGCACGCCCCCCTACACTGCCCGAAAACCACTGCACTGCCCTAAACCCTGAAACACCACCCCTTGCACGACCCCTACACTACCCGAACACCACTGCACTGCCCTAAACTCTGAAACACCACCCCCAGCACGACCCTCTACACTACCCGAACACCACTGCACTGCCCTAAACCCTGAAACACCACCCCCAGCACGACTCCCTACACTGCCCGAACACCACTGCACTAAACCCTAAAACACCAGCTCCAGCACGATGCCCTACACCTCCCGAACACCAATGCACTGCCCTAAACCCTGAAACACCGCCCCCAGCAAGACCCCCCACACTGTCCAAAAACCACTGCACTGCCTTAAACCATGAAACACCACCCCTAGCAAGACCCTCTACACTGCCCAAACACCACTGCACTGCCCTAAACCCTGAAAAACCACACCCAGAAAGACCCCCTACACTGCCCGAACTCCACTGCCCTTAACCCTGAAACACCACCACCAGCAAGACCCCCTACACTGCCCGAACACCACTGCACTACCCTAAACCCTGAAACACCACCCCCAGCAAGACCCCCTACACTGCACAAACACCACTGCCCTAACCCTGAAACACCACCCCCAGCGAGACCCCCAACAAAGCCCGAACACCACTGCACTGCCCTAAACCCTGAAACACCACCCCTGCACGACACTCTACACTGCCCGAACACCACTGCACTACCCTAAACACTGAAACACCACCCCCAGCAAGACCCCCTACACTGCACAAACACCACTGCCCTAACCCTGAAACACCACCCCCAGCAAGACCCCCAACACTGCCCGAACACCACTGCACTGCCCTAAACCCTGAAACACCACCTCTGCACGACACTCTACACTGCCCAAACACCACTGCACTGCCCTAAACCCTGAAACACCACCCACCTGCACGACCCGCTACACTGCCCGAACACCAGTGCTTTGCCCGAAACCCTGAAACACCACCCCCTGCAAGACCCCCTACACTGCCCGAACACCACTGCCCTGCCCTAAACACTGAAAAACCACACCCAGAAAGACCCCCTACACTGCCCGAACTCCACTGCCCTTAACCCTGAAACACCACCACCAGCAAGACCCCCTACACTGCCCGAACACCACTGCACTACCCTAAACCCTGAAACACCACCCCCAGCAAGACCCCCTACACTGCACAAACACCACTGCCCTAACCATGAAACACCACCCCCAGCGAGACCCCCAACACTGCCCGAATACCACTGCACTGCCCTAAACCCTGAAACACCAGCCCCAGCACGACCCCCCACACTGCCCGAACACCACTGCACTGCCCTAATCCCTGAAACACCACCCCCAGCATGACCCCCACACTGCCCGAAGACCACTGCACTGCCCTAAACCCTGAAACACCACCGGAAGCATGACCGCCTACAGTGCACGAACACCACTGCACTGCCCTAAACCCTGAAATACCACCCCAGGACGACACCCTGCACTGCCCGAATACCCCTGCACTGCCCTAACCCTAAAACACCACCCCCAGCACGACCCCCTGCACTGCCCTAAACCCTAAAACACCACCCCAGCACGATGCCCTACACTGCACGAACACCACTGCACTGAACTTAACCCGAAAAAACACCACCCCCAGCAAGACCCCTACTCTGCCCGAACACCACTCACTGCACTGCGCACACCACACCCAGCACGAAACCCTACACTGCCCAAACACCACTGCACCTCCCTAAACCATAAAACAAAAGCCCCAACACGACCCCCTACACTGCCCGAACACCACTGCACTGCCCTAAGCCCTAAAACACTAGCCCCTGCAAGACCCCCTACACTGCCCGAACACCACTGCACTACCCTAAACCCTGAAACACCAGCCCTAGCACGACCAATCACACTGCCTGAACACCACTGCACTGCCCTAAACACTGAAACACCACCCCCAGCACGACCCTCTACACTACCCGAACACCACTGCACTGCCCTAAACCCTGAAACACCACCCCCAGCACGACTCCCTACACTGCCCGAACACCACTGCACTAAACCCTAAAACACCAGCTCCAGCACGATGCCCTACACCTCCCGAACACCACTGCACTGCCCTAAACCCTGAAACACCGCCCCCAGCAAGACCCCCCACACTGTCCAAAAACCACTGCACTGCCTTAAACCCTGAAACACCACCCCTAGCAAGACCCTCTACACTGCCCAAACACCACTGCACTGCCCTAAACCCTGAAACACCACCCACCTGCACGACCCGCTACAGTGCCCGAACACCAGTGCTTTGCCTGAAACCCTGAAACACCACCCCCAGCAAGACCCCCTACACTGCCTGAACACCACTGCACTGCCCTAAACACTGAAAAACCACACCCAGAAAGACCCCCTACACTGCCCGAACTCCACTGCCCTTAACCCTGAAACACCACCACCAGCAAGACCCCCTACACTGCCCGAACACCACTGCACTACCCTAAACCCTGAAACACCACCCCCAGCAAGACCCCCTACACTGCACAAACACCACTGCCCTAACCCTGAAACACCACCCCCAGGGAGACCCCCAACAAAGCCCGAACACCACTGCACTGCCCTAAACCCTGAAACACCACCCCTGCACGACACTCTACACTGCCCGAACACCACTGCACTACCCTAAACACTGAAACACCACCCTCAGCAAGACCCCCTACACTGCACAAACACCACTGCCCTAACCCTGAAACACCACCCCCAGCAAGACCCCCAACACTGCCCGAACACCACTGCACTGCCCTAAACCCTGAAACACCACCTCTGCACAACACTCTACACTGCCCAAACACCACTGCACTGCCCTAAACCCTGAAACACCACCCACCTGCACGACCCGCTACACTGCCCGAACACCAGTGCTTTGCCCGAAACCCTGAAACACCACCCCCAGCAAGACCCCCTACACTGCCCGAACACCACTGCACTGCCCTAAACACTGAAAAACCACACCCAGAAAGACCCCCTACACTGCCCGAACTCCACTGCCCTTAACCCTGAAACACCACCACCAGCAAGACCCCCTACACTGCCCGAACACCACTGCACTACCCTAAACCCTGAAACACCACCCCCAGCAAGACCCCCTACACTGCACAAACACCACTGCCCTAACCCTGAAACACCACCCCCAGCAAGACCCCCAACACTGCCCGAACACCACTGCACTGCCCTAAACCCTGAAACACCACCTCTGCACAACACTCTACACTGCCCAAACACCACTGCACTGCCCTAAACCCTGAAACACCACCCACCTGCACGACCCGCTACACTGCCCGAACACCAGTGCTTTGCCCGAAACCCTGAAACACCACCCCCAGCAAGACCCCCTACACTGCCCGAACACCACTGCACTGCCCTAAACACTGAAAAACCACACCCAGAAAGACCCCCTACACTGCCCGAACTCCACTGTCCTTAACCCTGAAACACCACCACCAGCAAGACCCCCTACACTGCCCGAATACCACTGCACTGCCCTAAACCCTGAAACACCACCCCCAGCACGGCCCCCTGCACTGCCCTAAACCCTAAAACACGATGCCCTACACTGCCTGAACACCACACCACTGCACTGCCCACACCACCCCCACACAACCCCCTACACTGCCCAAACACCACTGCACTACCCTAAACCCTAAAACACCAGCCAGAGCATGACCCACTACATTACCCGAACACCGCTGCACTGCCCTAAACCCTAAAACACTAACCCAAGCATGACCCCCTACACTGCGTGAACACCACAGCACTGCCCAAAAGATTAAAACTACAGCCCCAGCAAGAACCCCTACAATGCCCAAACACCACTGCACTGCCCTAAACCATGAAAAACCACTCCCAGCAAGACCCCCTATACTGCACGAAAACAACCACTGCCCTAAAACTTGAAACACCAACCCCAGCAAGAACCCTACACTGCCAGAACACCACTGAACTGCCCTGAAACCTGAAGCACCACCCACAGCAAGACCCCCTACTCTGCCCGAACAACAATGCCCTAAATCCTGAAACACCACCCCCAGCAAGACCCCCAACACTGCCCGAACACCACTGCACTGCCCTAAACCCTGAAACACCACCCCCTGCACGACCCCCTACACTGCCAGAACACCACTGCACTGCCCTAAACATTGAAACACCACCCCTGCACGACCACCTACACTGCCTGAAGAGCACTTCTCTGCCCTGAACCCTAAAACACCACCCGCACATCCCCCTACACTGCAGGAACACCACTGCTCTTCCCTAAACCCTAAAACACCAGCTCCAGCATGACCCCCTACACTGTCTGAACACCACTACTCTGCCTTAAATCCTGAAACACTCCCCCCTGCATGACCCCCTACACTGCACAAACAACACTGCTCTGCCCTCTATCCTAAATATTCACCCCCAGCACGACCCCTGCACTGCCTGAGCGCCACTGCTCTGCCCTAAACCCTGAAACACCACCCTCAGCACAACCCCCTACACTGCTCGATCACCACTGCACTGCCCTAAACCCTGAAACACCACCCCCAGCAAGATCCCCTACACTGCCCGAACACCACTGCACTGTCCTAAACCCTGAAAAACCACAACCAGCAAGACCCCCTACACTGCCCTAACACCACTGCCATAAAACCTGAAACACCACCCCCAGCAAAACCCCCAACTCTGCCCGAACACCACTGCACTGCCCTAAACCCTGAAACAACACACCCAGCTAGACCCCCTACACTGCCTGAACACCACTGCACTGCCCTAAACCCTGAAACACCACCCCCTGCACAAACCCCTATACTGCCAGAACACCACTGCACTGCCCTAAACCCTGAAAAACCACCACCAGCAAGACCCCCTTCTTGGCCTGAAGACCACTGCCCAAAACCCTGAAAAAACACCCTCAGCAAGACCTCCTACACTGCCCAAACATCACGGCACTGCCCTAAACCCTGAAACAACACCCCCAGCAAGACCCCCTACCTTGCCCGAACACCACTGCCCTAAAACCTGAAACACCACCCCGTGCACGAACCCCTATACTGCCAGAACACCACTGCAGTGCCCTAAACCCTGAAACACCACCCCCAGCAAGAACCCCTACACTGTCGGAACACCACTGCCCTAAACACTGAAACACCACCCCCAGCTAGACCCCCTACACTGCCCGAAAACCACTGCACTGCCCTAAACCCTGAAACACCACCCCGTGCACGAACCCCTATACTGCCAGAACACCACTGCAGTGCCCTAAACCCTGAAACACCACCCCCAGCAAGAACCCCTACACTGCCGGAACACCACTGCCCTAAACCCTGAAACACCACCCCCAGCTAGACCCCCTACAATGCCCGAAAACAACTACACTGCCCTAAACCCTGAAACACCACACCCTGCATGACCCCCTACACTGCCCAAACACCACTGCTCTGCCCTAAACCCTGAAACACAATCCACAGCATGTCCCCCTACACTGCCCGAACACCACTACACTGCCCTAAACCCTGAAACACCATCCCCACCACGACCCCTACACTGCCCAAACACCACTGCACTGCCTTAAAACCTGAAACACCAGCCCCAGCACGACTCCCTACACTGCCCGAATACCACTGCACTGCCCTAAACCTTGAAACACCAGCCCCAGCACGACTCTCTACACTGCCCGAACACCACTGCACTGCCCTAAACCCTGAAATACCAGCTCCAGCACGACCCCCTACACTGCTCGAACACCACTGCATTGCCCCAAAACCCTGAAACAACAGCCCCAGCACAACCCCCTTAACTGCCCAAATACCACTGTACTGCCCTAAACCCTGAAACTCCACCCCCAGCACGACTCCCTACACTGCCGAACACCACTGCTCTGCCCTAAACCCTGAACCACCACCCCAGCACAAACCATACACTGCCCGATCACCACAGCTCTGCCCTAAACTCTGAACCACCACCCCCAGCACAACCCCTACACTGCCCGATCACCACAGCTCTGCCCTAAACCCTGAAACACCACCCCCAGCACGACCCCCTACACTGCCCAAACACCACTGCCCTAAACCCTGAAACACCGCCCCCGGCAAGACCCCCTACACTGTCCAAAATCCACTGCACTGCCCTAAACCCTGAAACACCACGCCCTAGCAAGACCCCCTACACTGCCCGAACACCACTGCCCTAAACCCTGAAACACCACCACCAGCAAGACCCCCTACACTGCCCGAACACCACTGCACAGCCCTAAACCCTGAAACACCACCCCCAGCAAGACCCCCTACACTGCACAAACACCACTGCCCTAACCCTGAAACACCACCCCCAGCGAGACCCCCAACAAAGCCCGAACACCACTGCACTGCCCTAAACACTGAAACACCACCCCTGCACGACACTCTACACTGCCCGAACACCACTGCACTACCCTAAACACTGAAACACCACCCCCAGCAAGACCCCCTACACTGCACAAACACCACTGCCCTAACCCTGAAACACCACCCCCAGCAAGACCCCCAACACTGCCCGAACACCACTGCACAGCCCTAAACCCTGAAACACCACCCCCAGCAAGACTCCCTACACTGCACAAACACCACTGCCCTAAACCCTGAAACACCACCCCCAGCAAGACCCCCATCCCCCCAACACCACTGCAATGTCCTAAACCCTGAAACACCACCCCCAGCATGACCCCCACACTGCCCGAAGACCACTGCACTGCCCTAAACCCTGAAACACCACCAGAAGCATGACCCCCTACAGTGCCCGAACACCACTGCACAGCCCTAAACCCTGAAACACCACCCCCCTGCATGAACCGCTACACTACTCGAACACCACTGCACTGCCCTAAACCCTGAAACACTACCCCCAACAAGAACCCCTACACTGCCCAAACACCACTGCACTTCCCTAAACCCTGAAAAACCACTCCCAGCAAGACCCCTTATACTGCACAAAAACAACCACTGCCCTAAACCCTGAAACACCACACCCAGCAAGAACCCTATACTGCCCAAACCCCACTGAAATGACCTGAAACCTGAAACACCACCCCCAGCACGACTCCCTACACTGCCGAACACCACTGCTCTGCCCTAAACCCTGAACCACCACCCCAGCACAAACCATACACTGCCCGATCACCACAGCTCTGCCCTAAACCCTGAACCACCACCCCCAGCACAACCCCTACACTGCCCGATCACCACAGCTCTGCCCTAAACCCTGAAACACCACCCCCAGCACGACCCCCTACACTGCGCAAACATCACTGCCCTAAACCCTGAAACACCGCCCCCGGCAAGACCCCCGACACTGTCCAAAATCCACTGCACTGCCCTAAACCCTGAAACACCACCTACCCGCTCGACCCTCTGCACTGCCCGAACACCACTGCTTTGCTCTAAACCCTGAAACACAACCCCCAGCAAGACCCCCTACACTGCCCGAACACCACTGTACTGCCCTAAACCATGAAAAACCACCCCCTAGCAAGACCCCCTACACTGCCCGAACACCACTGCCCTAAACCCTGAAACACCACCACCAGCAAGACCCCCTACACTGCCCGAACACCACTGCACAGCCCTAAACCCTGAAACACCACCCCCAGCAAGACCCCCTACACTGCACGAACACCACTGCCCTAAACCCTGAAACACCACCCCCAGCAAGACCCCATCCCCCCAACACCACTGCAATGTCCTAAACCCTGAAACACCACCCCCAGCATGACCCCCACACTGCCCGAAGACCACTGCACTGCCCTAAACCCTGAAACACCACCAGAAGCATGACCCCCTACAGTGCCCGAACACCACTGCATTGCCGTAAACCCTAAACACCGCCCCCTGCATGAACCGCTACACTGCTCGAACACCACTGCACTGCCCCAAACCCTGAAACACTACCCCCACAAGACCCCCTACACTGCCCAAACACCACTGCACTTCCCTAAACCCTGAAAAACCACTCCCAGCAAGACCCCCTATACTGCACGAAAACAACCACTGTCCTAAACCCTGAAACACCGCACCCAGCAAGAACCCTATACTGCCCAAACACAACTGAAATGCCCTGAAACCTGAAACACCACCCCCAGCAAGACCCCCTACTCTGCCCGAACATCAATGCCCTAAATCCTGAAACACCACCCCCAGCAAGACCCCCAACACTGCCCGAACACCACTGCACTGCCCTAAACCCTGAAAAACCACCCCCTGCACGACCCCCTATACTGCCAGAACACCGCTGCCGTGCCCTAAACATTGAAACACCACCCCTGCACGACCCCCTACACTGCCTGAAGAGCACTTCTCTGCCCTGAACCCTAAAACACCACCCGCACATCCCCCTACACTGCAGGAACACCACTGCTCTTCCCTAAACCCTAAAACACCAGCTCCAGCATGACCCCCTACACTGTCTGAACACCACTACTCTGCCTTAAATCCTGAAACACTACCCCCTGCATGACACCTTACACTGCACAAACAACACTGCTCTGCCCTCTATCCTAAATATTCACCCCCAGCACGACCCCTGCACTGCCTGAGCACCACTGCTCTGCCCTAAACCCTGAAACACCACCCTCAGCACAACCCCCTACACTGCCCGATCAACACTGCACTGCCCTAAACCCTGAAACACCACCCCCAGCAAGATCCCCTACTCTGCCCGAACACCACTGCACTGTCCTAAACCCTGAAAAACCACAACCAGCAAGACCCCCTACACTGCCCGAACACCACTGCCATAAAACCTGAAACACCACCCCCAGCAAAACCCCCAACTCTGCCCGAACACCACTGCACTGCCCTAAACCCAGAAACAACACACCCAGCTAGACCCCCTACACTGCCCGAACACCACTGCACTGCCCTAAACCCTGAAACATCACCCCCTGCACGAACCCCTATACTGCCAGAACACCACTGCACTGCCCTAAACCCTGAAAAACCACCACCAGCAAGACCCCCTACATGGCCCGAAGACCACTGCCCAAAACCCTGAAAAAACACCCTCAGCAAGACCTCCTACACTGCCCAAGCATCACTGCACTGCCCTAAACCCTGAAACACCACCCCCAGCAAGACCCCCTACACTGCCTGAACACCACTGCCCTAAAACCTGAAACAACATTCCCAGCAAAACCCCCAACTCTGCCCGTACACCACTGCACTGCCCGAACACCACTGCCCTAAAACCTGAAACAACATTCCCAGCAAAACCCCCAACTCTGCCCGAACACCACTGCACTGCCCTAAACCCTGAAACAACACACCCAGCTAGACCCCCTACACTTCCTGAACACCACTGCACTGCGCTAAACCCTGAAACACCACCCTGTGCACGAACCCCTATACTGCCAGAACACCACTGCAGTGCCTTAAACCCTGAAACACCACCCCCAGCAAGAACCCCTACACTGCCGGAACACCACTGCCCTAAACCCTGAAACACCACCCCCAGCTAGACCCCCTACACTGCCCGAAAACCACTGCTCTGCCCTAAACCCTGAAAGACCATCCACAGCATGTCCCCCTACACTGCCCGAACACCACTACACTGCCCTAAACCCTGAACCACCACCCCAGCTAGACCCCCTACACTGCCCGAAAACCACTGCTCTGCCCTAAACCCTGAAACACCATCCCCACCATGACCCCCTACACTGCCGAACACCACTGCTCTGCCCTAAACCCTGAACCACCACCCCAGCACAAACCATACACTGCCCGATCACCACAGCTCTGCCCTAAACTCTGAACCACCACCCCCAGCACAACCCCTACACTGCCCGATCACCACAGCTCTGCCCTAAACCCTGAAACACCACCCCCAGCTCGACCCCCTACACTGCCCAAACACCACTGCCCTAAACCCTGAAACACCGCCCCGGCAAGACCCCCTACACTGCCCGATCACCAAAGCTCTGCCCTAAACCCTGAAACACCACCCCCAGCACGACCCCCTACACTGCCCAAACACCACTGCCCTAAACCCTGAAACACCGCCCCCGGCAAGACCCCCTACACTGTCCAAAATCCACTGCACTGCCCTAAACCCTGAAACACCACCTACCTGCAAGACCCCCTACACTGCCCGAACACCACTGTACTACCCTAAACCCTGAAAAACCACCCCCTAGCAAGACCCCCTACAATGGCCGAACACCACTGCCCTAAACACTGAAACACAACCACCAGCAAGACCCCCTACACTGCCCGAACACCACTATACACATCCCTAAACCCTGAAACACCACCCCCAGCAAGACCCCCTACACTGCACGAACACCACTGCCCTAAACCCTGAAACACCACCCCCAGCAAGACCCCCATCCCCTCAACACCACTGCAATGTCCTAAACCCTGAAACACCACCCCCAGCATGACCCCCACACTGCCCGAAGACCACTGCACTGCCCTAAACCCTAAAACACCACCAGAAGTACAACCCCCTACAGTGCCCGAACACCACTGCACTGCCCTAAACCCTGAAACACCACCCTGCTGCATGAACCGCTACACTGCTCGAACACCACGGCACTGCCCTAAACCCTGAAACACTGCCACCAACAAGATCCCCTACACTGCCCAAACACCACTGTACTTCCCTAAACCCTGAAAAACCACTCCCAGCAAGACCCCCTATATTGCTCGAAAACAACCACTGCCCTAAACCCTGAAACACCACACCCAGCAAGAACCCTATACTGCCCAAACACCACTGAAATGCCCTGAAACCTGAAACACCACCCCCAGCAACACCCCCTACACTGTCCGAACACCACTGCACTGCCCTAAACCCTGAAACACCACACCCTGCATGACCCCCTACACTGCCCAAACACCACTGCTCTGCCCTAAACCCTGAAAGGCCATCCACAGCATGTCCCCCTACACTGCCCAAACACCACTACACTGCCCTAAACCCTGAAACACCATCCCCACCACGACCTCCTACACTGCCTGAACACCACTGCACTGCCTTAAAACCTTCAACACCAGCCCCAGCATGACCCCCTACACTGCCCGAATACCACTGCACTGCCCTAAACCTTGAAACACCAGCCCCAGCACGACTCCCTACACTACCCGAACACCACTGCACTGCCCTAAACCCTGAAACACCAGCTCCAGCACGACCCCCTACACTGCTCGAACACCACTGCATTGCCCCAAAACCCTGAAACAACAGCCCCAGCACAACCCCCTAAACTGCCCAAATACCACTGTACTGCCCTAAACCCTGAAACTCCACCCCCAGCACGACTCCCTACACTGCCGAACACCACTGCTCTGCCCTAAACACTGAACCACCACCCCAGCACAAACCATACACTGCCCGATCACCACAGCTCTGCCCTAAAACCCTGAACCACCACCCCCAGCACAACCCCTACACTGCCCGATCCCCACAGCTCTGCCCTAAACCCTGAAACACCAACCCCAGCACGACCCCCTACACTGCCCAAACACCACTGCCCTAAACCCTGAAACACCGCCCCCGGCAAGACCCCCTACACTGTCCAAAATCCACTGCACTGCCCTAAACCCTGAAACACCACCTACCTGCTCGACCCTCTGCACTGCCCGAACACCACTGCTTTGCCCTAAACCCTGAAACACAACCCCCAGCAAGACCCCCTACACTGCCCGAACACCACTGTACTAGCCTAAACCCTGAAAAACCACCCCCTAGCAAGACCCCCTACACTGCCCGAACACCACTGCCCTAAACCCTGAAACTCCACCCCCAGCAAGACCCCCTACACTGCACGAACACCACTGCCCTAAACCGTGAAACACCACCCCCAGCAAGACCCCCATTCCCCCAACACCACTGCAATGTCCTAAACCCTGAAACACCACCCCCAGCATGACCCCCAAACTGCCCGAAGACCATTGCACTGCCCTAAACCCTGAAACACCACCAGAAGCATGACCCCCTACAGTGCCCGAACACCACTGCACTGCCCTAAACCCTGAAACACCACCCCCCTGCATGAACCGCTACACTGCTCGAACACCACTGCACTGCCCTAAAGCCTGAAACACTACCCCCAACAAGAACCCCTACACTGCCCAAACACCACTGCACTTCCCTAAACCCTGAAAAACCACTCCCAGCAAGACCCCTATACTGCACGAAAACAACCACTGCCCTAAACCCTGAAACTCCACACCCAGCAAGAACCCTATACTGCCCAAACACCACTGAAATGCCCTGAAACCTGAAACACCACCCCCAGCAAGACCCCCTACACTGCCCGAACACCACTGCCCTATACCCTGAAACACCACCCCCTGCATGACCCCCTACACTGCCCAAACAACACTTGTCTGCCCTCTATCCTAAATCTCCACCCCCAGCATGACCCCTGCACTGCGTGAGCACCACTGCTCTGCCCTAAACCCTGAAACACCACCCTCAGCACGACCCCCTACACTGCCTGATCACCATTGCACTGCCCTAAACCCTGAAACACCACCCCCAGCGAGACCCCCAACCCCCCACCGAACACCACTGCACTGCCCTAAACCCTGAAACAACACACCCAGCTAGACCCCCTACACTGCCCGAACACCACTGCACTGCCCTAAACCCTGAAACACCACCCCCTGCACAAACCCCTATACTGCCAGAACACCACTGCACTGCCCTAAGCCCTGAAAAACCGCCACCAGCAAGATCCCCTACATGGCCCGAAGACCACTGCCCAAAACCCTGAAAAAACACCCTCAGCAAGACCTCCTACACTGCCCAAACATCACTGCACTGCCCTAAACCCTGAAACACCACCCCCAGCAAGACCCCCTACACTGCCCGAACATCACTGCCCTAAAACCTGAAACAACATTCCCAGCAAAACCCCCAACTCTGCCCGAACACCACTGCACTGCCCTAAACCCTGAAACAACACACCCAGCTAGACCCCCTACAATTCTTGAACACCACTGCACTGCCCTAAACCCTGAAACACCACCCCGTGCACGAACCCCTATACTGCCAGAACACCACTGCAGTGCCCTAAACCCTGAAACACCACCCCCAGCAAAAACCCCTAAACTGCCGGAACACCACTGCCCTAAACCCTGAAACACCACCCCCAGCTAGACCCCCTACACTGCCCGAAAACCACTGCACTGCCCTAAACCCTGAAACACCACACCCTGCATGACCCCCTACACTGCCCAAACACCACTGCTCGGCCCTAAACCCTGAAACACCATCCACAGCATGTCCCCCTACACTGCCCGACAACCACTACACTGCCCTAAACCCTGAAACACCATCCCCACCATGACCCCCTACACTGCCCGAACACCACTGCACTGCCTTAAAACCTGAAACACCAGCCCCAGCACGACCCCCTACACTGCCCGAAAACCACTGCACTGCCCTAAACCTTGAAACACCAGCCCCAGCACGACTCCCTACACTGCCCGAACACCACTGAACTGCCCTAAACCCTGAAACACCAGCTCCAGCACGACCCCCTACACTGCCCGAATACCACTGCACTGCCCTAAACCTTAAAACACCAGCCCCAGCACGACTCCCTACACTGCCCGAACACCACTGCACTGCCTTAAAACCTGAAACACCAGCCCCAGCACGACCCCCTACACTGCCCGAATATGACTGCACTGCCCTAAACCTTGAAACACCAGCCCCAGCACGACTCCCTACACTGCCCGAACACCACTGTACTGCCCTAAACCCTGAAACAACAGCCCCAGCACAATCTCCTACACTGCCCAAACACCACTGTACTGCCTTAAAGCCTGAAACTCCACCCCCAGCACGACTCCCTACACTGCCGAACACCACTGCTCTGCCCTAAACCCTGAACCACCACCCCAGCACAAACCCTACACTGCCCGATCACCACAGCTCTGCCCTAAACCCTGAACCACCACCCCCAGCACAACCCCTACACTGCCCGATCACCACAGCTCTGCCCTAAACCCTGAAACACCACCCCCAGCACGACCCCCTACACTGCCCGAACACCACTGCCCTTCCCTAAACCCTGAAACACCACCCCCAGCAAGACCCCCTACACTGCCCGAACATCACTGCACTGCCCTAAACCCTGAAAAACCACCCCCAGCAAGACCCCCTACACTTCCCGAACATCACTGCCCTAAACCCTGAAACACCACTACCAGCAGGACCCCCTACACTACATGAACACCACTGCCCTAAACCCTGAAACACCACCCCCAGCGAGACCCCCAACCCCCCGAACACCACTGCAACGCCCTAAACCCTGAAACATTACCCCCTGCACGACCCTGTACATGTCCCGAACACCACTGCACTGACCTAAACCCTGAAACACCACCCCCGCACTACCCACTACATTCTCCGAACACCACGGCACTGCCCTAAACCCTGAAACACCAGCCCCAGCACGACACTGTCCACTGCCCAAACAACACTGCACTGCCCTAAACCCTGAAACACCACCCCCAGCACGACCCCCCACACTGCCCGAACACCACTGCACTGCCCCAAACCCTGAAACACCACCGAAAGCATGACCGCCTACAGTGCCCGAACACCCCTGCACTGCCCTAAACCCTGGAACACCACCCCCCTGCATGAACCGCTACAATGCTTGAACACCACTGCACTGCGCTAAACCCTGAAACACTACCCCCAGCGAGAACCCCTACACTGCCCAAACACCACTGCACTGCCCACAAACCATGAAAAACCACTCCCAGCAAGACCCCTTATACTGCACGAAAACAACCACTGCCCTAAAACTTGAAACACCACCCCCAGCAAGAACCCTACACTGCCCGAACACCACTGAACTGCCCTGAAACCTGAAGCACCACCCCCAGCAAGACCCCCTACTCTGCCCGAACAACAATGCCCTAAATCCTGAAACACCACCCCCAGCAAGACCCCCAACACTGCCCGAACACCACTGCACTGTCCTAAACCCTGAAACACCACCCCCTGCACGACCCCCTACACTGCCAGAACACCACTGCACTGCCCTAAACATTGAAACAACACCCCTGCACGACCCCCTACACTGCCTGAAGAGCACTTCTCTGCCCTGAACCCTAAAACACCACCCGCACATCCCCCTACACTGCAGGAACACCACTGCTCTTCCCTAAACCCTAAAACACCAGCTCCAGTATGACCCCCTACACTGTCTGAACACCACTACTTTGCCTTAAATCCTGAAACACTACCCCCTGCATGACCCCCTACACTGCACAAACAACACTGCTCTGCCCTCTATCCTAAATATTTACCCCAGCACGACCCCTGCACTGCCTGAGCACCACTGCTCTGCCCTAAACCCTGAAACACCACCCTCAGCATGACCCCCTACACTGCCCGATCACCACTGCACTGCCCTAAACCCTGAAACACCACCCCCAGCAAGATCCCCTACACTGCCCGAACACCACTGCACTGTCCTAAACCCTGAAAAACCACAACCAGCAAGACCCCCTACACTGCCCGAACACCACTGCCATAAAACCTGAAACACCACCCCCAGCAAAACCCCCAACTCTGCCCGAACACCACTGCACTGCCCTAAACCCTGAAACAACACACCCAGCTAGACCCCCTACACTGCCCGAACACCACTGCACTGCCCTAAACCCTGAAACACCACCCCCTGCACGAACCCCTATACTGCCAGAACACCACTGCACTGCCCTAAACCCTGAAAAACCACCCTCAGCAAGACCTCCTACACTGCCCAAACATCACTGCACTGCCCTAAACCCTGAAACACCACCCCCAGCAAGACCCCCTACACTGCCCGAACACCACTGCCCTAAAACCTGAAACAACATTCCCAGCAAAACCCCCAACTCTGCCCGAACACCACTGTACTGCCCTAAACCCTGAAACAACACACCCAGCTAGACCCCCTACACTTCCTGAACACCACTGCACTGCCCTAAACCCTGAAACACCACCCGTGCACGAACCCCTATACTGCCAGAACACCACTGCAGTGCCCTAAACACTGAAACACCACCCCCAGCAAGAACCCCTACACTGCCGGAACACCACTGCCCTAAACCCTGAAACACCACCCCCAGCTAGACCCCCTACACTGCCCGAAAACCACTGCACTGCCCTAAACCCTGAAACACCACACCCTGCATGACCCCCTACACTGCCCAAACACACCTGCTCTGCCCTAAACCCTGAAACAGCATCCACAGCAAGTCCCCCTACACTGCCCGAACACCACTACACTGCCCTAAACCCTGAAACACCATCCCCACCACGACCCCCTACAATGCCCGAACACCACTGCACTGCCCTAAACCTTGAAACACCAGCCCCAGCACGACTCCCTACACTGCCCGAACACCACTGCACTGCCCTAAACCCTAAAACACCAGCTCCAGCACCACCCCCTACACTGCTCGAACACCACTGCATTGCCCCAAAACCCTGAAACAACAGCCCCAGCACAACCCCCTAAACTGCCCAAATACCACTGTACTGCCCTAAACCCTGAAACTCCACCCCCAGCACGACTCCCTACACTGCCGAACACCACTGCTCTGCCCTAAACCCTGAACCACCACCCCAGCACAAACAATACACTGCCCGATCACCACAGCTCTGCCCTAAACCCTGAACCACCACCCCCAGCACAACCCCTACACTGCCCGATCACCACAGCTCTGCCCTAAACCCTGAAACACCACCCCCAGCACGACCCCCTACACTGCCCAAACACCACTGCCCTAAACCCTGAAACAACGCCCCCGGCAAGACCCCCTACACTGTCCAAAATCCACTGCACTGCCCTAAACCCTGAAACACCACCTACCTGCTCGACCCTCTGCACTGCCCGAACACCACTGCTTTGCCCTAAACCCTGAAACACAACCCCCAGCAAGACCCCCTACACTGCCCGAACACCACTGTACTGCCCTAAACCCTGAAAAACCACCCCCAGCAAGACCCCCTAACACTGCCCGAACACCACTGCCCTAAACCCTGAAACACCACCACCAGCAAGACCCCCTACACTGCCCGAACACCACTGCACAGCCCTAAACCCTGAAACACCACCCCCAGCAAGACCCCCTACACTGCATGAACACCACTGCCCTAAACCCTGAAACACCACCCCCAGCAAGACCCCCATCCCCCCAACACCACTGCAATGTCCTAAACCCTGAAACACCACCCCCAGCATGACCCCCACACTGCCCGAAGACCACTGCACTGCCCTAAACCCTGAAACACCACCAGAAGCATGACCCTCTACAGTGCCCGAACACCACTGCACTGCCCTAAACTCTGAAACACCACCCCCCTGCATGAACTGCTACACTGCTCGAACACCACTGCACCGCCCTAAACCCTGAAACACTACCCCCAACAAGAACCCCTACACTGCCCAAACACCACTGCACTTCCCTAAACCTTGAAAAACCACTCCCAGCAAGACCCCCTATACTGCACGAAAACAACCACTACCCTAATCCCTGAAACACCACACCCAGCAAGAACCCTATACTGCCCAAACACCACTGAAATGCCCTGAAGCCTGAAAGACCACCCCCAGCAAGACCCCCAACACTGCCCGAACACCACTGCCCTAAATCCTGAAACACCACCCCCAGCAAGACCCCCAACACTGCCCGAACACGACTGCACTGCCCTAAACCCTGAAACACCACCCCCTGCATGACCCCCTACACTGCCTGAACACCACTACTCTGCCTTAAATCCTGAAATACTACCCCCTGCATGACCCACTACACTGCCCAAACAACACTGCTCTGCCCTCTATCCTAACTCTCCACCCCCAGCATGATCCCTGCACTGCGTGAGCACCACTGTTCTGCCCTAAACCCTGAAACACCACCCTCAGCACGACCCCCTACACTGCCCGATCACCACTGCACTGCCCTAAACCCTGAAACACCACCCCCAGCAAGACCCCCTACACTGCCCGAACACCACTGCACTGTCCTAAACTCTGAAAAACCACAACCAGCAAGACCCCATACACTGCCTGAAGACCACTGCCCTAAACCCTGAAAAACCACCCCCAGCAAGACCTCCTACACTGCCCAAACATCACTGCACTGCCCTAAACCCTGAAACACCACCCCCAGCAAGACCCCCTACGCTGCCCGAACACCACTGCCCTAAAACCTGAAACACCTCCCCCAGCGAAACCCCCAACTCTGCCCGAACACCACTGCACTGCCCTAAACCCTTAAACAACACACCCAGCTAGACCCCCTAAACTGCCCGAACACCACTGCACTGCCCTAAACCCTGAAACACCACCCCTGCACGAACCCCTATACTGCCAGAACAGCACTGCACTGCCCTAAACCCTGAAACACCACCCTCAGCACAACCCCCTACACTGCCCGATCACCACGGCACTGCCCTAAACCCTGAAACACTACCCAAGCAAGACCCCCTACACTGCCCGAATACCACTGCACTGTCCTAAACCCTGAAAAACTACCAACAGCAAGACCCCCTACACTGCCCAAAGACCACTGCCCTAACCCCTGAAAAACCACCACCAGCAAGACCTCCTACACTGCCCAAACATCACTGCACTGTCCTAATCCCTGACACACCACCCCCAGCAAGACCCCCTACACTGCCCGAACACCACTGCCCTAAAACCTGAAACACCACCCCCAGCAAAACTCCGAACTCTGCCCGAACACCACTGCACTGCCCTAAACCCTGAAACAACACACCCAGCTAGACCCCCTACACTGCCCGAACACCACTGCACTGCCCTAAACCCTGAAACACCACCCCCTGCATGAACCCCTATACTGCCAGAACACCACTGCACAGCGCTAAACTCTGAAACACCACCCTCAGCAAGACCCCCTACACTGCCTGAACACCACTGCCCTAAACCCTGAAACACCACCCCCAACAAGACCCCCTATACTGCCCGAACACTACTGCACGAAACCCCGAAACACCACATCCTTCATGACCCCCTACACTGCCCAAACACTATTGCTCTGCCCTAAACCCTGAAACACCATCCACAGCATGTCCCCCTACACTGCCCGAACACCACTACACTGCCCTAAACCCTGAAACACCATCCCCACCACGACCCCCTACACTGCCCGAACAACCACTGCACTGCCTTAAAACCTGAAACACCAGCCCCAGCACGACCCCCTACACTGCCCGAATACCACTGCACTGCCCTAAACCTTGAAACACCAGCCCCAGCACGACTCCCTACACTGCCCGAACACCACTGCACTGCCCTAAACCCTAAAACACCAGCTCCAGCACGACCCCCTACACTGCTCGAACACCACTGCATTGCCCCAAAACCCTGAAACAACAGCCCCAGCACAACCCCCTAAACTGCCCAAATACCACTGTACTGCCCTAAACCCTGAAACTCCACCCCCAGCACGACTCCCTACACTGCCGAACACCACTGCTCTGCCCTAAACCCTGAACCACCACCCCAGCACAAACAATACACTGCCCGATCACCACAGCTCTGCCCTAAACCCTGAACCACCACCCCCAGCACAACCCCTACACTGCCCGATCACCACAGCTCTGCCCTAAACCCTGAAACACCACCCCCATCACGACCCCCTACACGGCCCAAACACCACTGCCTAAACCCTGAAACACCGCCCCCCGCAAGACCCCCTACACTGTCCAAAATCCACTGCACTGCCCTAAACCCTGAAACACCACCTACCTGCTCGACCCTCTGCACTGCCCGAACACCACTGCTTTGCCCTAAACCCTGAAACACAAACCCCAGCAAGACCCCCTACACTGCCCGAACACCACTGTACTGCCCTAAACCCTGAAAAAGCACCCCCAGCAAGACCCCCTAACACTGCCCGAACACCACTGCCCTAAACCCTGAAACACCACCACCAGCAAGACCCCCTACACTGCCCGAACACCACTGCACAGCCCTAAACCCTGGAACACCACCCCCAGCAAGACCCCCTACACTGCATGAACACCACTGCCCTAAACCCTGAAACACCACCCCCAGCAAGACCCCCATCCCCCCAACACCACTGCAATGTCCTAAACCCTGAAACACCACCCCCCAGCATGACCCCCACACTGCCCGAAGACCACTGCACTGCCCTAAACCCTGAAACACCACCAGAAGCATGACCCTCTACAGTGCCCGAACACCACTGCACTGCCCTAAACTCTGAAACACCACCCCCCTGCATGAACTGCTACACTGCTCGAACACCACTGCACCGCCCTAAACCCTGAAACACTACCCCCAACAAGAACCCCTACACTGCCCAAACACCACTGCACTTCCCTAAACCTTGAAAAACCACTCCCAGCAAGACCCCCTATACTGCACGAAAACAACCACTACCCTAATCCCTGAAACACCACACCCAGCAAGAACCCTATACTGCCCAAACACCACTGAAATGCCCGGAAACCTGAAACACCACCCCCAGCAAGACCCCCAACACTGCCCGAACACCACTGCCCTAAATCCTGAAACACCACCCCCAGCAAGACCCCCAACACTGCCCGAACACGACTGCACTGCCCTAAACCCTGAAACACCACCCCCTGCATGACCCCCTACACTGCCTGAACACCACTACTCTGCCTTAAATCCTGAAATACTACCCCCTGCATGACCCACTACACTGCCCAAACAACACTGCTCTGCCCTCTATCCTAACTCTCCACCCCCAGCATGATCCCTGCACTGCGTGAGCACCACTGTTCTGCCCTAAACCCTGAAACACCACCCTCAGCACGACCCCCTACACTGCCCGATCACCACTGCACTGCCCTAAACCCTGAAACACCACCCCCAGCAAGACCCCCTACACTGCCCGAACACCACTGCACTGTCCTAAACTCTGAAAAACCACAACCAGCAAGACCCCATACACTGCCTGAAGACCACTGCCCTAAACCCTGAAAAACCACCCCCAGCAAGACCTCCTACACTGCCCAAACATCACTGCACTGCCCTAAACCCTGAAACACCACACCCAGCAAGACCCCCTACGCTGCCCGAACACCACTGCCCTAAAACCTGAAACACCTCCCCCAGCGAAACCCCCAACTCTGCCCGAACACCACTGCACTGCCCTAAACCCTTAAACAACACACCCAGCTAGACCCCCTAAACTGCCCGAACACCACTGCACTGCCCTAAACCCTGAAACACCACCCCTGCACGAACCCCTATACTGCCAGAACAGCACAGCACTGCCCTAGACCCTGAAACACCACCCTCAGCACAACCCCCTACACTGCCCGATCACCACGGCACTGCCCTAAACCCTGAAACACTACCCAAGCAAGAACCCCTACACTGCCCGAATACCACTGCACTGTCCTAAACCCTGAAAAACTACCAACAGCAAGACCCCCTACACTGCCCAAAGACCACTGCCCTAACCCCTGAAAAACCACCGCCAGCAAGACCTCCTACACTGCCCAAACATCACTGCACTGTCCTAATCCCTGACACACCACCCCCAGCAAGACCCCCTACACTGCCCGAACACCACTGCCCTAAAACCTGAAACACCACCCCCAGCAAAACTCCGAACTCTGCCCGAACACCACTGCACTGCCCTAAACCCTGAAACAACACACCTAGCTAGACCCCCTACACTGCCCGAACACCACTGCACTGCCCTAAACCCTGAAACACCACCCCCTGCATGAACCCCTATACTGCCAGAACACCACTGCACAGCGCTAAACTCTGAAACACCACCCTCAGCAAGACCCCTACACTGCCTGAACACCACTGCCCTAAACCCTGAAACACCACCCCCAACAAGACCCCCTATACTGCCCGAACACTACTGCACGAAACCACGAAACACCACATCCTTCATGACCCCCTACACTGCCCAAACACTATTGCTCTGCCCTAAACCCTGAAACACCATCCACAGCATGTCCCCCTACACTGCCCGAACACCACTGCACTGCCCTAAACCCTGAAACACCATCCCCACCACGACCCCCTACACTGCCCGAACAACCACTGCACTGCCTTAAAACCTGAAACACCAGCCCCAGCACGACCCCCTACACTGCCCGAATACCACTGCACTGCCCTAAACCTTGAAACACCAGCCCCAGCACGACTCCCTACACTGCCCAAACACCACTGCACTGCCCTAAACCCTGAAACACCAGTCCCAGCACGACCCCCTACACTGCCCGAACACCACTGCATTGCCCCAAAACCCTAAAAACAACAGCCCCAGCACAACCCCCTAAACTGGCCGAATACCACTGTACTACCCTAAACCCTGAAACTCCACCCCCCAGCATGACCCCCTACACTGCCGAACACCACTGCTCTGCCCTAAACCCTGAACCACCACCCCAGCACAAACAATACACTGCCCGATCACCACAGCTCTGCCCTAAACCCTGAAACACCACCCCCAGCACGACCCCCTACACTGCCCAAACACCACTGCCCTAAACCCTGAAACACCGCCCCCGGCAAGACCCTCTACACTGTCCAAAATCCACTGCACTGCCCTAAACCCTGAAACACCACCTACCCGCTCGACCCTCTGCACTGCCCGAACACCACTGCTTTGCCCTAAACCCTGAAACACAACCCCCAGCAAGACCCCCTACACTGCCCGAACACCACTGTACTGCCCTAAACCCTGAAAAAGCACCCCCAGCAAGACCCCCTAACACTGCCCGAACACCACTGCCCTAAACCCTGAAACACCACCACCAGCAAGACCCCCTACACTGCCCAAACACCACTGCACAGCCCTAAACCCTGGAACACCACCCCCAGCAAGACCCCCTACACTGCATGAACACCACTGCCCTAAACCCTGAAACACCACCCCCAGCAAGACCCCCATCCCCCCAACACCACTGCAATGTCCTAAACCCTGAAACACCACCCCCAGCATGACCCCCACACTGCCCGAAGACCACTGCACTGCCCTAAACCCTGAAACACCACCAGAAGCATGACCCTCTACAGTGCCCGAACACCACTGCACTGCCCTAAACTCTGAAACACCACCCCCCTGCATGAACTGCTACACTGCTCGAACACCACTGCACCACCCTAAACCCTGAAAAACCACCCCCAGCAAGACCCCCTAACACTGCCCGAACACCACTGCCCTAAACCCTGAAACACCATCACCAGCAAGACCCCCTACACTGCCCGAACACCACTGCACAGCCCTAAACCCTGAAACACCACCCCCAGCAAGACCCCCTACACTACATGAACACCACTGCCCTAAACCCTGATACACCACCCCCAGCAAGACCCCCATCCCCCCAACACCACTGCAATGTCCTAAACCCTGAAACACCACCCCCAGCATGACCCCCACACTGCCCGAAGACCACTGCACTGCCCTAAACCCTGAAACACCACCAGAAGCATGACCCTCTACAGTGCCCGAACACCACTGCACTGCCCTAAACTCTGAAACACCACCCCCCTGCATGAACTGCTACACTGCTCGAACACCACTGCACCGCCCTAAACCCTGAAACACTACCCCCAACAAGAATCCCTACACTGCCCAAACACCACTGCACTTCCCTAAACCTTGAAAAACCACTCCCAGCAAGACCCCCTATACTGCACGAAAACAACCACTACCCTAATCCCTGAAACACCACACCCAGCAAGAACCATATACTGCCCAAACACCACTGAAATGCCCTGAAACCTGAAACACCACCCCCAGCAAGACCCCCAACACTGCCCGAACACCACTGCCCTAAATCCTGAAACACCACCTCCAGCAAGACCCCCAACGCTGCCCGAACACCACTGCACTGCCCTAAACCTTGAAACACCACCCCCTGCATGACCCCCTACACTGCCTGAAGACCACTACTCTGCCTTAAATCCTGAAATACTACCCCCTGCATGACCCACTACACTGCCCAAACAACACTGCTCTGCCCTCTATCCTAACTCTCCACCCCCAGCATGACCCCTGCACTGCGTGAGCACCACTGTTCTGCCCTAAACCCTGAAACACCACCCTCAGCACGACCCCCTACACTGCCCGATCACCACTGTACTGCCCTAAACCCTGAAACACCACCCCCAGCAAGACCCCCTACACTGCCCGAACACCACTGCACTGTCCTAAACTCTGAAAAACCACAACCAGCAAGACCCCCTACACTGCCTGAAGACCACTGCCCTAAACCCTGAAAAACCACCCCCAGCAAGACCTCCTACACTGCCCAAACATCACTGCACTGCCCTAAACCCTGAAACACCACCCCCAGCAAGACCCCCTACGCTGCCCGAACACCACTGCCCTAAAACCTGAAACACCTCCCCCAGCAAAACCCCCAACTCTGCCCGAACACCACTGCACTGCCCTAAACCCTTAAACAACACACCCAGCTAGACCCCCTAAACTGCCCGAACACCACTGCACTGCCCTAAACCCTGAAACACCACCCCTGCACGAACCCCTATACTGCCAGAACAGCACTGCACTGCCCTAAACCCTGAAACACCACCCTCAGCACGACCCCCTACACTGCCCGATCACCACTGCACTGCCCTAAACCCTGAAACACTACCCCCAGCAAGACCCCCTAAACTGCCCGAATACCACTGCACTGTCCTAAACCCTGAAAAACTACCAACAGCAAGACCCCCTACACTGCCCAAAGACCACTGCCCTAACCCCTGAAAAACCACGGCCAGCAAGACCTCCTACACTGCCCAAACATCACTGCACTGTCCTAATCCCTGACACACCACCCCCAGCAAGACCCCCTACACTGCCCGAACACCACTGCCCTAAAACCTGAAACACCACCCCCAGCAAAACTCCCAACTCTGCCCGAACACCACTGCACTGCCCTAAACCCTGACACAACACACCCAGCTAGACCCCCTACACTGCCCGAACACCACTGCACTGCCCTAAACCCTGAAACACCACCCCCTGCATGAACCCCTATACTGCCAGAACACCACTGCACAGCGCTAAACTCTGAAACACCACCCTCAGCAAGACCCCTACACTGCCTGAACACCACTGCCCTAAACCCTGAAACACAACCCCCAACAAGACCCCCTATACTGCCCGAACACTACTGCACGAAACCCCGAAACACCACATCCTTCATGACCCCCTACACTGCCCAAACACTATTGCTCTGCCCTAAACCCTGAAACACCATCCACAGCATGTCCCCCTACACTGCCCGAACACCACTGCACTGCCCTAAACCCTGAAACACCATCCCCACCACGACCCCCTACACTGCCCGAACAACCGCTGCACTGCCTTAAAACCTGAAACACCAGCCCCAGCACGACCCCCTACACTGCCCGAATACCACTGCACTGCCCTAAACCTTGAAACACCAGCCCCAGCACGACTCCCTACACTGCCCAAACACCACTGCACTGCCCTAAACCCTGAAACACCAGTCCCAGCACGACCCCCTACACTGCCCGAACACCACTGCATTGCCCCAAAACCCTAAAAACAACAGCCCCAGCACAACCCCCTAAACTGGCCGAATACCACTGTACTACCCTAAACCCTGAAACTCCACCCCCAGCATGACCCCCTACACTGCCGAACACCACTGCTCTGCCCTAAACCCTGATCCACCACCCCCAGCACAACCCCTACACTGCCCGATCACCACAGCTCTGCCCTAAACCCTGAACCACCACCCCCAGCACAACCCCTACACTGCCCGATCACCACAGCTCTGCCCTAAACCCTGAAACACCATCCCCACCACGACCCCCTACACTGCCCGAACAACCGCTGCACTGCCTCAAAACCTGAAACACCAGCATCAGCACGACCCCCTACACTGCCCGAATACCACTGCACTGCCCTAAACCTTGAAACACCAGCCCCAGCACGACTCCCTACACTGCCCAAACACCACTGCACTGCCCTAAACCCTGAAACACCAGTCCCAGCACGACCCCCTACACTGCCCGAACACCACTGCATTGCCCCAAAACCCTAAAAACAACAGCCCCAGCACAACCCCCTAAACTGGCCGAATACCACTGTACTACCCTAAACCCTGAAACTCCACCCCCAGCATGACCCCCTACACTGCCGAACACCACTGCTCTGCCCTAAACCCTGATCCACCACCCCCACCACAACCCCTACACTGCCCGATCACCACAGCTCTGCCCTAAACCCTGAACCACCACCCCCAGCACAACCCCTACACAGCCCGATCACCACAGCTCTGCCCTAAACCCTGAAACACCTCCCCCAGCATGACCCCCTACACTGACCAAACCACTGCACTGCCCTAAACCCTGAAACACCAGCCCCTGCACGACCCCCTACACTGCCCGAACACCACTGCAGTGCCCTAAACCCTGAAACGCCAGCCCCAGCATGACCCCCTTCACTGCCCGAACACCACTGCACTGCCCTAAACCCGGAAACTCTACCCCCAGCACGACCCCCTACACTGCCCAAACAGCACTGCTCTGCCATCAATCCTAAATCTCTACCCCAGCACGACCCCTACACTGCCTGAACACCACTACTCTCCCCTAAACCCTGAAAGACCACCCCAGTACGACTCCCTACACTGCCCAAACATCACTGCGCAGCCCTAAACCCTGAAACACCACCCCCATCAAGACCCCCTACACTGCCTGAACACCACTGCACTGCCCTAAACCCTGAAAAACCACCGCCAGCAAGACCCCAACACCGCCCGTAGACCACTGCCCTAAACCCTGAAACACCACCCCCAGCAAGGCCTCCTACACTGCCCGAACACCACTGCACTGCCATAAAACCTGAAACAACACCCCCAGCAAGATCCCCTACACTGCCCGTACACCACTGCCCTATACCCTGAAAAACCACCCCCAGCAAGACCCCTACACTGCCCGAGCACCACTGCCCTTCCCTAAACCCTGAAACACCACACACAGCAAGAACCCCAACACTGGCCGAAAACACCACTGCACTGCCCTAAACCCTGAAACACCACCCCCTGCACGACCCCCTACACTGCCCGAACACCACTGCACTGCCCTATACCCTGAAACACCACCCCTTGCATGACCCCCTAAACTGCCCGAAAACCACTGCACTGCCTTAAACCCTGAAACACCAATCCCAGCACGACCCCCTACACTGCCCGAACACCACTGCACTACCCTAAACCCTGAAACACCACCCCTTGCATAACCCCCTACACTGCCCGAACACCACTGCACTGCCCTAAACCCTGAAACACCAATCCCAGCACAACCCCCTTCACTGGCCGAACACCACTGCACTGCCCTAAACCCTGAAACACCAGCCCCAGCACGACTCCCTACACTAACCGAACACCATTGCACTGGCCTAAACCCTGAAATTTCAGCCCCAGCACAAACCACTACACTGCCCGAACACCACTGCACTGCCCTAAACCCTGAAACACCACCCCCAGCATGAACCCTCAATACTCGAACACCACTGCTCTGCCCTAAAACCGGAAACACCATCCCCATCATGACCCCCTACACTGCCCACACACCACTGCACTGCCCAAAACCCTGAAACACCACCCCCAGCATGACCCCCCTGAGAGAAGTTGGCCTGGCATATGCTGGTCACTAGTTATAGTGGCCACCTTGCACCAGTCCAATTCGACTCTTATGGTAGATAGGTTTAAGGCAACCTTTTAAAGAAAGCTTTCCTAGTGGTAGCTGTGGAGAGCAGCCTTCAGGCTAAGTCTCTGAGGAATTTAAAGCAGCTTGTTTTACCTTATAATCTCTTGAATTACCAAATGAAAAGGACACCACACAGGTATATATATCAAATATATATGTATTTATTCTTAGATACACTCTTCTAATCTCTTTATGAGATTAGAACACAGATACACATTCAAATCAAATCAAATCAAATCAAGCTTTATTCGGTTGCTGAGAAAACATCAATAAAAGCACAGTATATTTACAATTATGTTAAAAAAAAAAAAAATAAAATAAAAATAAAAAATAAACAGCCAATTAAATTTTTTCCCAATAAACCGTACCTCCAATTAGGGAGCAGACTCAACTCCAAATTTGCAAGCTACGACAGTAGGAGTATGGTATGCTATATAAGAGAATTAATAAAACAGTGAGAAAATGGGTCGCATTCTTACTCAAAGTTCTGCCTATGCTTAAGAACCAATTTCAAGAAAATTGCTATCGATTTAGCAAAAGGTTCAGCATCTAAACACAAAAGAGTGAGAAATGCTGGTCGACACCTGCGTAGGCCCATGACTCTCAAGATTGGAACGAGCCACTGTTTCCTCAAGTATTGGTAAAATTTGCAGAACAAGATTGTGTGAATCGTTGATTGGGGCGAGCTATCGTCACAAGGACAAGGTTGAGGAAATTTTTCCCAGATGTTCATCATGGAAAAAGCGACCAGATGGTGAAAGATATTTACTCTAAGCCTAGTTAGCAAAAATCGTTCATAGCCCAAAAAATGAAATGTTAAGTAGGGCTGAACCATCATCGATGTTTGAATTTGTAATGAGTGTTGAACAGTAGGTTTAGAGACCTCGCTAGACAGTTGTAAAGATTCTAAATGAGCCAGGCATGCCTTTTTAAAGCGCTTCCTCGGTATTACTGCAAATGAGGGAGGGAAAGAATAGTACTGTGGCATGCCAAGGTCACTAAAGAATTTACTTACATACGCTATCCAGCTGATCTTTCGGGCTTTGTCAAGAGATATACAATCCTCAATAAATTCCCGGCAAAGTGTTGTTTCATTGGTCGACCATATGCGATGCCACAGGAGAAGGGGTTGAATCTTTATCAAATCTGTTATATATGTCAAGCCCGTTTCCAGGTGGCATGCGTAGGTCGAGGTCCCCTGCGGGACTGTGAGAAGGAATATTAAAAAACTGTTCTCCACCCTTTGCAGTTCCTCAACCTTGGTAAAACCCCATACCCCAGCCCCATATAGTGCACTAGAGACACATTTTGCTCTATATATCTCGAGAAGTTCAACAATGGGACTACTGCCTAACTTGATTGCGAAGTTAACCACAGCAGCTGTTGTCCTCTTGAAAGTAAGTTGCCTAGATTCAATGGCAGGCTTCCAAGAAGATTTGTGGTCAAAAACTACGCCCAGGTAGGGATATGTGGTTGTGCGCTCTAATTTCTGGGTTTCAATGTACATGTTCTTCGCCCTTAGCCCTGCAGACATGACAAACGTCTTTTTAATGTTTATCTTTAGGCCAAGATTGGCCATAATAGTGTGATACTTTGCTAGGGCGCGCTGCAACTCCATGGGGGTGTGAGCTAATATTACAGCGTCGTCCGCATAGAGTAGAATCGGTATTGGGCGCTTATTTATAGTGGGGAGGTCCTGGGATCCCGAAACCATGGCTTTTTCCAAGCCATTGGTATACAGGTTAAATAAAAAAGGTGCCAGGACGCAACCCTGCCTTACCCCGCGTTCCACTCTGAACGACTTTGTTAGCTCGCCCCCCACACCAAATCTAACTCTAGCTGTGGAGTCTGAGTATAATTCACTGAGAAATGTTAAAAGAGAGCTCTCGACACCCATGTCTTCTAAAATGACCCACAGTTTAGAGTGATTAACGCAGTCAAATGCAGCTGAGAGGTCAACGTATGCCATATAGAGCGCCCCCCCCTTTGCGTTTACATATTTGCCAATTAGTAGCGATAGGTTAAGCGCTTGCTCTATAGTGCCCAAACCCTCACGAAACCCACCCTGTAGGTCAGACAGAATTTTATTGTCTGATGCCCACTGCTGGAGTCGGCCTAAGATAACGCGTCTGGCCACTTTCCCCAGCGAGTCCAACAAGGAGATAGGCCGGTAACAAGATGGTGACTCGCGGTCCCCTTTTTTAAATATAGGAACAAGAATAGATTGGGACCATGAGTCAATAAGACCCACTTCACATGATGCCTGAAGGACCCTAGTTACGATTGGCGACCAGAGTTCCATATTAGATTTAAAGAGGTCAATTGGAACCCCGTCAGGGCCTGGGGTCTTACCAGTTTTACTGGCCTTCATAGTCAGTTCCACTTCCTTGTGTGTTATGTGAATAGGCAAGGGAAAGGGAGTTAGATTTGACTCAGATAAAGGCGATTGAGTTGCGGAAGGAGGGAGGCTGAATATCCGCTCAAAATAGTCAACCCACACCTGTTCATCAATTGCAACATTAAGGCTAGGATTCACCATAGAATCTGCTAGAAAGGGTGATTTCACAATCTTCCAAAAAGCAGCACTATCCCCCATGGAACATGAAGTATGTAATTGAAGCCAAAGATCTTTTTTCAACGTTTTTTTTCTAGTTTTTTGTGCCTGTTTATAGTTCTTCCTAAGGGCAGCAATTTCCATGGGGGTTCTATCCTTTTTATTTAAAGCTACTTTTAAGTTCTGATAGGCTTTCGTGCAGGCACTATCGAACCATCCCTTCCTTCTAGAATTACCTGTTTTGTGTGGACAAAGAGGATTTCACTAATTGATGTGTTTAGTAACAGAAAATTGGCCATAATTTCCTCCCTATTAGCGTCTAAGTCAAGACATTTATCAAGAACTGGTCTTAAGTTCATGAGCAATCTGGTAGTAATGGCCTGGGGGTCCACCTTTTCCCATCTTAACGAATAGCCATTAAGTCTATCTAGTGTAAGGTTATTTTGGGTTAGAGTCGTCGTGATTTTGCGACTCTCTCGGCCCTTGGTAAGTGTTAAAATAACGCTAATTGGGTGGTGATCACTGATAATAATGTCATGAGTTTTGCAGTTTAGTACGTCCTTCCCAGCTGTTACCGAAATAAAAATGAAATCAATCGCGTTTGGCTTCCCTCTACCATTAAAGGTAGGTTTGACCGGAATGGGAGGGTTCGTCAGGTCGTTAACAAGGCCGAGTTCTAGGCCACATAAGGTTTCGTTTAAAGAAGTGCCCGAATGGAGTATGGGAAAAATGAGTTATTGGGTCACCGTTTTCATCCACAATGCCACAAACTATGTTAGTACTATGCTTGCAAAGGGTCTGATTAAAATCACCGCCCCAAATTATGGTCAGAACCTTCCGTACCTTGACTGTTAATGCTTCAAGGGAGGAGTGTATTAATTTTATAGTTTTTATCAGCTCATCCATGGGAAGATTAACATAGAAGTTGACGGGTACAAAGGCATTGGTATTACTCTGATGTAAAATGAGTATTTGAAAATTGACATCCAGCATTATAGGGACTATACTTGTAAATTGGAGGATGTTTGATACAAAGATAATTAATCCACCCTTGGCTCTACCAGAAGAGGTTGGTAAGGCTGGAGAGAAGAATGTTTTGTAACCCTCAATATGCAGTTCCAATAGCGCCCAGGTTTCTTGTAGGCATAAGATGCCAAAGTCACGGACAAAGTCTAACCAGGCGCCATTTGTAACCTTTGCACGAAGCCCTGCCACATTCCAAAATAAAATCTTCAATACTGGGTCGTCCTTAGCTAACACAGGGTCAACAGACGGTCCCATGATTTCCTCCTGCAACCTCACCTTCCCAATATTTGCAGGGAGCTCTTTGTTGGTTGCGTCATCGTATGCCATGGGAAAATGTTTCCTTGGGGAAGCTGGTAAGTTAGTGGTACTACTTGTACAAGAGTCCCCATACTGAAATCAGTCCACCCTTTCCAAATCGGAGAGTGTGTCGAAGTGGTTAGAGATTGGGATCTTATATCGGATACCCCTTCTCTCTTCCAGATCCGAGTATATGGGATCCCTTTGGCTCATAGAAGATTGATAAGAGGAATATTGAGGATAGAAAAAGCTCAAATCCTTAGTAAGAATTTTACTCTCGACGAACATAATGGGCCGATTACATATGTGATGGACTACCCGCCTGTCCCCAAAGTTGACGATGATACAGTCCCCTGGGAAATCATTTCTCCTATGCCCCAGCCAGTTTATCCTTCTGGCAAATAGTATTTGTCCGGATAAATCTGTCGGGAGTGGTCTGTTGTTATTCAACCAATGAACAACTTTATTTCTTAGTTCAAGAAAGGGTTCTACTTTTCCTTGGGGCAGTTCCGGAACGCCAACTAGGACTACTGTGTATGGCAAAGATTGTGGAGGTAGATCGATGTGTGTGTACTGCCTCTTTGATCTAGATGGCGGGCAAAAAGCCTTAGCTGCGCAAGAGTTATTATTCGCCCGACCCGTGTATTCAACGTGTTCTGCAGCCATTCCTAAGGTGCCCCCCCCCTGGTGATCTTGCTAACTTCTTCAAGATTCCTCGAGGCCCTCTGCATGGGGCTACCCGTGGTTTCTTTAAACTTCGATGTCTGAGAATCTTGGGACCTGGGATTGGATGGTGGCTGAGTAGTAATACTGGGGCGGTTTGGTGTGATATATCGGGGAATTGTTGCCCAGTAAGGTTTATGGTCGAGCTGTTCTTCAATAATTGCTCCAGCTTGTCTAATTCTTCCCCTAGACACTTTACCCTTTCCACAAGGGGAGCCATTAAGGATTTCATGAGGGTTTCTATTTTATCCAGAAGACCCTCGTCGAGCAGGGGAGTGGATAAAAGTAGCGGAAGGCTAGTAGACTTTTCGTTATTTACAGCGTAAGACCCGACCTCATTAGTTACTGTAGTCAATGTTATGGGCAGGCTGTTAATAAGGTTTTTCCCTTTCGGTGCGATGACTTTCGCAACAATTTTCCTTTTTCTCGAACCCCCTGAAGGCCCCTTAGGTTTTTTAGCCTCTGGACCATGGGTATTTAAGTGTTTCGTCTTATTCCTAGCCTGCTGCCCTCTAGTAGTTACTCGCAGGCCAACATTGTTAGCACTCTGAGAGGTGGGAGAGATCAGGATTGGACTTGATGGTGCTTCATGCATCCCGTTTGTTATTAGGTCCTCTGGCTGGGGGTCAGGGATGGGCTCGTTAGGGAAAGAATTGGGGGAGATAGATAGCCTAGTTGATAGAGACAATGACCCATCAGGTGCATTGCTCATTCTTGAGGGAATATCATGAGTTGTTGGGAAATTATATGCCCCGGGAAGTGCAACAAAAGAAGGTGTTATCATTGAATCTTGGGAGTTTATGGTAAACATTGATGTATTGGTAGAAGGCAAAAGGGGGAGAGAACCAGCTGGAAGCGAGAGGCGTCGTTCAGTGTGCTCTATAGCGTTAGCCACCACCCCTATGGTTTTCTGCAGCATTCGATCTATTGCTGTCAAACTGGGTAGTGGAGGATTTAGGATTGGCTTATGTTTTGGGGCTGGTACAGATGGTAAAGGAGTATTCTTCCCCATACTTTGACAATATCAATTCAACTAAAGCAGTGGTCACTATGGGAGACAGATGGGAATGACAGATTGTGTGTAACCAAAGGGGGTGGCCCAGCCCGGCCTCTGCTGGCCACTAACGGTCACAAACGGTCCCACCCTTGTCCCGGGATTTGCCCGTGCGCGTCCCGCGCTGCGGGAGGCGCTCGCGATTTTTATGCTCCTCAGCGCCCTCTGATGACGCTCAGCGTCTCTCTCCCACAGCCCCTTGGGAGGTGTAGTTAAAATTCGCGCCGTTCCACTCACAGCGGCGTCACAGGTAACAAAGTGGCGGTAGCAGGACTGCAGCAGAGGTGGAGGCTGTGTAAAGAGGGAAGGTTTCCAGCCGTTCCCCTCACGGCATAGGCGTAGGCAAGGCAAGTTCAAATAAGGCGCGTCCTGTGCTGCGGGAGGCGCTCGCGATTTTTATGCTCCTCAGCGCCCTCTGATGACGCTCAGCATCTCTCTCCCACGGCCTCCTGGGAGGTGTAGTTAGAATTTGCACCGTTCCACTCACGGCGGCGTCACAGATAACAAAGTGGCGGTAGCAGGACTGCAGCAGAGGTGGAGGCTGTGTGAAGAGGGAAGGTTTCCAGCCGTTCCCCTCACGGCATAGGCGTAGGCAGGGCAAGTTCAAATAAGGCGCGTTAACACTTCTCAATAAATTAAGCACAAATATGGCTGTAGCCCTAGGGGCGTACCAGACCATATACTGAGAAAATGGTTTAACAAACTCGACTTGCAAAATGAAAAGGCCTAGGGCCTTGGGAATCGCTGGGGCTTCACTTCTGCAGTGTTAGCAGGTAAGTAATCAGCCCACGGGAGACGCGTGCAGTGTCTAAACACAGCTGCGGGTTTCCTATTGGTTTCAATAACACAAGTCGCGGTTTGTAATTTAAAGTTTTAGGGCACTTCGGGGAAGTCAATAAGCCAGCCACTTACAGGGTAAGTATTTTGAGGGCCAACACACACTTGGGCACCGGAGTGCACAAGTTACCTCACCCACGGAAGCCAGGGGCATAGGTGTCTTTTGGTGTCGGGTCGCGATGCTGTTTTCAATGGAGATCACTGAAGACTTGCTGCTTGTGACGACTGGAGAGGTGTCCGCTGGAATCCGAAGATGGATTGAAGTTGAAGAGGACCTGAAAATTGAGGGGACAGAGTTCAAAGTCACATGCCAGTGACCGGTGGCCAGCAGGATGGATGACCACTGATGTTGCGTCGCTTCAGGTCATCGATGGTGATTTGTCTCTTCGCTCACGAGGTCCAGGAGAGATCTACGATGACTAGCAGCTGGATTCAGAGGGTCCCATAACATCTGCAGCTGATGACAGTGTCAGCAACCGGACTGGAGCCAACAAACTTTGGCAACTGCAAGTCTTGTGTGGACTGAAGATTGAAGATGGTGCAGACCAGCAAGGTCTGATGTACTTACCCAGTGAGGGTAAGTGAGGACAGGCCTGGAGCAACCAGGAGAGCCCTTGAAGTCGATGAGAAAGTCTTTGGGTGAGTCACTAGCCAATGGGCAAGCAACCACAAAGATGCCTTTGCAGGAAAAGTTCCACAGGAGCCCACGGTCACTCGGGACACGGTAGGTCGCTGATTTTCAGTACCAGACCTGCTAGGAACTTGGACTACAGATGGTCCAAAGCACAAGTTCGTAGAACGTTGTTTAGGGTTTGCACTCGAAATCAGTGCACGGTTCCCTGGTATTGCTGTTCCTTGTCACTCGTGGGGTCCAGATGCCACAGCTTCGCTGGTGACTCAAAATGGCCGTCAAGAGGTCAGGAAATCTACTTCAGGGGATGCAGGGACTTCGGACACCGGCAGGAGCGGTGAAGTTTGCAACCGTCGATCAAGTTACTGGTGCCTGCCAAGCAGGGGAGTCACTCCTTGACTCCAAGGGAGATTCTTCAGTCTTCCAGAGATAGTGGAACATCGAAGGGCCAGGATTCTTCTTTGTAGAGCGTTGTCCAGGTGTAATCTGAATTGCATTGGCAATGCTTGGTATCTTATAGTGAAGATAGGGGAGGGACTAGCTCTATGACCACTCCTCTAGGAGGGTCAGGGTAGTGGGTGGTTACACCCACTTCCCTTTGTCCAGTTTCGCGCCAGAGCAGGGGCAGGTAGCCCCTGAACCGGTTTGAGCTGGCATATGCACAGAGGAGCCTACTGCTCCCCCAGTGCAGGACTTCAAAGGCACTCTAAGAGTGCACCTACCCAGCTCCAATACACTAAATCCTCTCTGGGAGGTGGTAACACCTCCCTGTGACAGGATATCCTTTGTTGGACTTCCTCCACTGCGAGTTTTGGTCAGCAGCAGGAGGGCAGCCCGGTGTCTGTGCTGGTGGCATCCATTTTGTGATGCCAGGGCTCTAGAAGATTACTACCGTTTAGTACAGTGGGTACATGTCGTCCCCTTTAGAAGGGTGGGATCATACTCCCACACCAGTTACTGGTGTGGGGGTATGATTCCAAGTTGTTTGACACCAAACACGACATGTTTTGATGCAGTCATTCCAAAGTTAGCATTTACCGCGAGGTTATAATGCACTTAAGTGTATATGGTTTAACCGCATCCACAAACAGTAGCAGAGAATAGACTCTGCCAGCTGCAGAGGGGTCCTGCTCATGCAGAAGCACCCCCTCACATAGTAAACCAAGCACCCTGCCCTCAGGATTGTTAGGGCCTGCAAGAGGGGTGACTGATAGGTTTATATGTGTGTGTATGGTGAGATAAAGGAACCCATACCTCTGTGAGGAGTGCTAACACTACCTCACACAGGCTGCAGTAGCAGGCCTGTGGTGTCAGATTGTGAATGCTTCCCAGGGGTGGCATAATACATGCTGCAGCCCCTGGTAGGCCTGTGAAGTACCAATGCCCTAGGTACCTAAGGTACCATATACTAGGGGCTCATAAGGTACCACAGTATCCAATCACTAGTGCATCTAATATGCACACCAAGTTGTTTTAGAGAGATCAGTGAGACTTGGGCCCTGATTAGCAGGGACCCAGCCAGACTATAGTCAGAAACCAGTGTATACATCAGAAAAAAAGTGGGGGCAACATAAGTGCAGATCCTACTCTCCTACACAACCCCCCCACAAACGCAGGGACATTAAACTAACCTTGACCAGTTGAGTCTTCATGTTCTAAATGGAAATACCCCAAGAGTCCATCTGCATTGGCATGTTGGGTCCCAGGTCTATGTTCCACTGTATAGTCCATCCCCAGTAGGGAAATGGACCACCTGAGCAGTTTAGGATTTTCACCTTTCATCTGTTTGAGCCATATGAGGGGCTTATGGTCAGTCTGAACTATGAAGTGAGTGCCAAACAAGTATGGCCTCAGCTTCTTCAGGGCCCACACCACAGCAAAGGCCTCCCTCTCAATAGCTGACCAACGTTTCTCTCTAGGGGTCAGCCTTCTGCTTATGAAAGCTACTGGCTGGTCTTGACCTTCATCATTAAGTTGAGACAGTACAGCTCCCACACCCAGCTCTGAAGCATCTGTTTGAACAATGAACTTCTTTTTGTAATCTGGACTCTGTAAGTTGGGGGCAGTGCACATTACCTGCTTGAGGTCATCAAATGCCTTTTGACAGCTAGCTGTCCACTGAACCTTTTTTGGCATTTTCTTGGAGGTCAGATCATTTAAGGGGGTCACTGTAGATCCATATCCCTTAACAAACCTCCTGTAATACCCAGTCAGGCCCAAGAAGGCTCTCACCTGTGTCTGGGTGGTTGGAGCTACCCAGTCCATTATGGTCTGGATCTTGCTCTGCAATGGTTAAACCTGGCCTCCACCTACAAGGTGGCCCAGGTACACAACCTGACTCTGCCCTATCTGGCACTTGGTGGTCTTGATAGTGAGGCCTGCTTTCTGAAGGGCCTCCAGTACATTCCTGAGTTCGACCAGGTGATCCTGTCAGGTGGAACTAAAGACAGCAATATCATCAAGATAAGCTGAGCAATAGGTTTCCATACCAGTCAGAACTTTATTCACCAACCTCTGAAATGTGCCAGGTGCATTCTTCAAACCAAAGGGCATTACCACAAAGTGATAGTGCCCACCAGGGGTCGAAAATGCTGTTTTAGCCTTGGCATCATCACCTAACTTGATTTGCCAATAGCCTGCTGTAAGGTCAAATGTACTGAGATACTTGGCTGAGGCCAAAGTGTCTATTAGTACCATCCCTTGGTATTGGGTAGGCATCAGTCCTGGTGACTGCATTGAGGCCCCTGTAGTCAACACAAAACCTCATCTCTTTCTTACCACCCTGGGTGTGAGGTTTTGGGACAAGGACTACTGGGCTAGCCCAAGGGCTATCTGAGGGCTCAATAACACCTAGCTCCAACATTTTCTGGCCTTCATTTCTGATACAGTCCCTGACATGGTCAGGTTGCCTGTAGATTTTACTCTTTACAGGCAGACTGTCTCCAGTGTCCACCTCATGGGTGCACCAGGAAGTCTGACTTGGGGTCAGGCTAAACATATGTCTAAACTGATGTAGCACTTTAAATTCAGTTTGTTGATGCTCAGTGAGGCTGCTTGCCAAAGCAACACCATCAACTGACCCATCATCAGGGTTCTGTGAGAGCAGGTCAGGGAGAGGGTCACTCTCCTCCTCCTGGTCCTCATCAGTGGCCATGAGTAAGCTCATGTCAGCCCTGTCCACATATGGCTTAAGTCTGTTGACATGGAGCACCCTAAGGGGGCTCCTGGGAGTGCCAAGATCTACCAAGTAGGTGACCTCTCCCTTCTTTTCAACAATTGTATGGGGGCCACTCCATTTGTCCTGGAGAGCTGCTGGGGCCACAGGCTCCAACACCCACACTTTCTGGCCTGGCCGGTAAACAGTCAGGACAGCCTTTTGGTCATGCCAAGCTTTTTGGAGTTCTTGGCTGGCCTGCATGGTTTTTAGTGGCCTTCTTCATATACTCTGCCATCCTGGAGCGGAGACCAAGTACATAGTCCACTACATCTTGTTTGGGAGGTTTGAGAGGTAACTCCCATCCCTCCTTCACCAGACATAATGGTCCTCTAACAGGGTGCCCAAACAGAAGTTCAAAAGGGCTGTAGCCAACCCCCTTCTGAGGCCCTCCCTGTACGCAAACAGAAGGCAGGGAAGTAAAAGGTCCCATTTTCGCCTAAGCTTCTCTGGAAGTCCTTTAATCATTCCCTTTAGGGTTTTGTTGAATCTCTCAACTAACCCATTGCATTGTGGGTGATAGGGAGTAGTGAATTTGTAGTTTACACCACACTCCTTCCACATTGCAGTTAGATATCCTGACATAAAGTTAGAACCTCTGTCAGAGATGACCTCCTTAGGGAAACCCACTCTGGAGAAGACTCCAATGAGGGCTCTTACTACCACAGGAGCTGTGGTAGTCCTTAGGGGTATAGCTTCTGGATACCTGGTGGCATGATCCACTACCACCAGTATAAATCTGTGCCCAGATGCTGTTGGTGGGTCAAGGGGACCAACAATGTCAATCCCTACCCTTTCAAAGGGAACCCCCACCACAGGTAGTCTTATCAGGGGGGCCTTTGTGGTGCCACCTGTCTTGCCACTGGCTTGACAAGTGACACAGGAGCGACAAAACTCCTTTGTGTCTTCAGACATGTGTGGCCAATGAAAATGTGGTACAAGCCTGTCCCAGGTCTTGTTTTGGCCCAAGTGTCTTGCCAATGGGATATCATGTGCTAGGGTCAAGAGGAACCCTCTAAACTTCTGAGGAATTACCAACCTCCTGGTGGCTCCAGGGGTAGGATCTCTAGCCTCAGAATATAGGAGCCCCTCATCCCAATAAACCTTATGGGACCCACTAGCACTCCCAGCAGCCTCAGCAGCAGCCGGCTGTCTGAGGGGTTCAAGAGTGGGGCAGCACTGTTGCTCTTTGCTCAGATCTTCCCTGGAAGGTCCCCCTGCCCCCAAGAACTCAACCTGACCAGGCTCAAGTTCCTCTGGGGCAGTTCCTTCTTCAGGCTCTGCTTCTCCTCCCTCAGGAGGGGAATCTGAGATCTGAGACAGAGGGGAAGGCCCAGCCTTAACCCTACTGCTCCTCCTCTTGGGTAGCACCTGGTCCATAGTTTCAGGATCCAGAGCTGGTTCAGCTTTATGCATTTTGGCTTGTGACCTGGTCACAGCAAATACCTCTGCAGGTGTGCCCAACATCTCAGCATGAGTCCATAATTCTACTTCAGACCAGGCTGAAGTCTCCAGATCATTGACCAACAAACATTCGACAGGGAGGTCTGCACTGACTACTACCTTTTTTGAGGCCAGATACCCCTCCTCAGGAGAAATTCACAACTGCCAGGCTATGGTTGGTCCTGGTGTTGCTTGCATTGATTACCTGGTACATTTCATCCAGGATGATCTGTGTAGGGTCCACTAGGTCCTCTGCAACCATGGTGACACTAGCACCTGTGTCCCTAAATCCCAAAGCCTGTGTGCCATTTATGATAGGCTGCTGTTTGTATTTGCCCAGATTACTGGGGCTCACTAGGAAGGACATATCAAGGTCTCCCTCACAAACTAGCAATGCCTGTGTTGGTACTCTGACTAGGCCAGAGTCCACATCAGAACCCAGGGTCAACCCTACTACACCCTTATTCTAAGTATTAACTCGACCAATGACTGCACTAGGGGGAACAGTTGCCTTAGGGGCTGGAGTGGTGGTGGTTTGGTCTTTGGACTTTGTACAGTCAGAAGTCCAGTGCCCGTTCTGTTTACAGAATTTGCACCAGGGCTTCTTTTGGCCTTCTCCCTTTGCAGATTGTGACTCCCCACCAGTTGCAGATTTTTGGGGCCCTTGTGAAGACTTCTGATCTTTAGATTTATCCCCACCTTTCTCTGAGCCTTTAGGATCTTGCTTCTTAGTGTCACCACCTTGGTTCTGGTTTTTCTGCCTCACCCTGGTTCTGACCCATTTGTCTGCCTTCTTTCCCAATTCTTGGGGAGAGGTCAGATCAGAGTCCACCAGGTACTGATGCAACAACTGGTTCTGGCAAATATTAAGGATCTGTTCTCTCATTATAAGATTATACAATCCCTTAAAGTCAGTTACTCTACTACCAACCAGCCAACCTTCTAGAGCCTTGGTTGCACAATCAACAAAGTCAGTCCAATCCTGAGTCTGTGCTTTCTGGGTGTCTCTGAACTTCAACCTGTACTGTTCAGTGGTTAAGCCAAACCCATCTATCAAAGAACTCTTCAGGGCTTCATAATCATTAGCATCCTCTTCTCTAAAAGTGAGGAGCTTGTATCTACCTTTATCTGAAAAGGAGAGCCACAAGATTGCTGCCCACTGTGTCTGGGGGACCTGTTGAACTTTACAGGCCCTCTCCATAGCAGTTATCCATTTGTGGATATCTTCCCCACTGTGGTAGGGAGGAACAACCTTGGACAGGTTCCTATGGTCTGGAATGTAATCTCTGCCTCTAGGGACACTGTTGCTGCCACCAGGGGTATCCAACCCCTCCTTCTTAGAAGCTCTTTGGAGCTCGAAGGCTTCCCTATCTAAGGCCAATTGCTTGGTTCTGAGGGCAAGCCTAGCTTCCTCATACTGGAGCATCTTGAACCTTCTTTCAGAGGAGGACTCCCTGGGATAGGTGGAGTTCCTCTGGTGAACAGATTCTCTTCCAGAGTGGTATGAATGGTCCCTTGAGAGGACCTAGGCCTTTCTCCCACTTTGTCAGTTCTCTTAAGGAGAATTCCTCTGTTCTTTTCAGACCCTTCTGGGTCTGGCCCTTCAATCACAGACTCCAGGTCATCTTGATTTTCATCATCAGACCCAGAGACTATGGTTGACCCACTCCCTGATGCAGACCCACTAGCTCCTAGTGCTTGTCTCAGGTCATCTGCTACTAACAGATCTATCAGGTGTTGTGATGAGGGACTCCTGCCCACTCTCAGTTGTCTGTCAAAGCATAAGGCCTTCAGTTCAGTGTAGGCTATATCTTTGTACTGAGATGGGGTGGACCCACTGGCTCCACCTTGGTGAGACATACTAGTGTTGTGCAGTGTTGTACTACCTTCACTAGTTGAGGCCTACTGGACCTAGCTTGAGCTGTAGCAAGGGTGTGCTTATCCCTTCACAAACAGCTCTAAGTTCAGTAGAACGTATTGATACTAGCTTGACTTTATATGTACCTTGAGTACCTTTAGTGGTTTTCAGTTAGTAATTCAAATAGAGATTTTCTGGTAAAACAATGGCAAGCTGGAATCCCACACGCTGCCCACCAATGTGAGAAGTTGGCCTGGCATATGTTGGTCACTAGTTATAGTGGCCACCTTGCACCAGTCCAATTCGACTCTTATGGTAGATAGGTTTAAGACAACCTTTTAAAGAAAGCTATCCTAGTGGTAGCTGTGGAGAGCAGCCTTCAGGCTAAGTCTCTGAGGAATGTAAAGCAGCTTGTTTTACCTTATAATCTCTTGAATTACCAAATGAAAAGGACACCACACAGGTATATATATCAAATATATATGTATTTATTCTTAGATACACTCTACTAATCTCTGTATGAGATTAGAACCCAGATAAACATTCAAATGTCAACACTTCTCAATAAATTAAGCACAAATATGGCTGTAGCCCTAGGGGCGTACCAGACCATATACTAAGAAAATGGTTTAACAAATGCGACTTGCAAAATGAAAAGACCTAGGGCCTTGGGAATCGCTGGGACTTCACTTCTGCAGTGTTAGCAGGTAAGTAATCAGCCCACAGGAGACGCGTGCAGTGTCTAAACACAGCCGCGGGTTTCCTATTGGTTTCAATAGCACAAGTCGCGGTTTGTAATTTAAAGTTTTAGGGCACTTCCGAGAAGTCAATAAGCCAGCCACTTACAGGGTAAGTATTTTGAGGGCCAACACACACTTGGGCATCGGAGTGCACGAGTTACCTCACCCACGGAAGCCGGGGGCATAGGTGTCTTTTGGTGTCGGGTCGCGATGCTGTTTTCAATGGAGATCACTGAAGACTTGCTGCTTGTGACGACTGGAGAGGTGTCCGCTGGAATCCGAAAATGGATTGACGTTGAAGAGGACCTGAAAATTGAGGGGACAGAGTTCAAAGTCACTTGCCAGTGACCGGTGGCCAGCAGGATGGATGACCACTGATGTTGCGTCGCTTCAGGTCATCGATGGTGATTTGTCTCTTTGCTCACGAGGTCCAGGAGAGATCGACGATGACCAGCAGCTGGATTCAGAAATTCCCACAACGTCTGCAGCAGATGACAGTGTCAGAAACCGGATTGGAGCCAACAAACTTTGGCAACTGCAAGTCTCGTGTGGAGTAAAGATTAAAGATGGTGCAGACCAGCAAAGTCTGATGGACTTACCCAGTGAGGATAAGTGAGGGCAGGCCTGGAGCAACCAGGAGAGCCCTTGAAGTTGATGAGAAAGTCTTCGGGTGAGTCACTAGCCAACAGGGAAGCAACTGCAAAGACACCTTTGCAGGAAAAGTTCCACAGGAGCCCACGGTCACTCAGGATGGGGTAGGCCACTGATTTTCAGTACCAGACCTGCTAGGGACTTGGACCACAGGTGGACCAAAGTACAAGTTCGTAGAACGTTGTTTAGGGTTTGCACTCGAAATCAGTGCACAGTTCCCTGGTATTGCTGTTCCTCATCACTCGTGGTGTCCAGATGCCACAGCTTCGCTAGGGACTCAAAATGGCCGTTGAGAAGTCAGGAAATCTGCTTCAGGGGACGCAGAGACTTTGTACTCCGGCGGGAGCGGTGAAGTTTGCAACAGTCGATCAAGTTACTGGTGCCTGCCAAGCAGGGGAGTCACTCCTTGACTCCAAGGGAGATTCGTCAGTCTTCCAGAGATAGTGGAACATCGAAGGGCCAGGATTCTTCTTTGTAAAGCGTCGTCCAGGTGTAATCTGAATTGCATTTGCAATGCTTGGTATCTTATAGTGAAGATAGGGGAGGGACTAGCTCTATGACCACTCCACTAGGAGGGTCAGGGTAGTGAGTGGTTACACCCACTTCCCTTTGTCCAGTTTCACACCAAAGCAGGGGCAGGTAGCCCCTGAACCGGTTTCAGCTGGTATATGCACAGAGGAGCCTACTGCTCCCCCAGTGCAGGACTTTAAAGGCACTCTAAGAGTGCACCCACCCAGCTCCAATACACCAAATCCTGTCTGGGAGGTGGTAACACATCCCTGTGACAGGATACCCTTTGTTGGACTTCCTCCACTGCGAGTTTCGGTCAGCAGCAGGAGGGCAGCCCGGTGTCTGTGCTGGTGGCATCCATTTTGTGATGCTAGGGCTCTAGAAGATTTCTACAGTTTAGTACATTGGGTACATGTCGTCCCCTCTAGAAGGGTGGGATCATACTCCCACACCAGTTACTGGTGTGGGGGTATGATTCCAAGTTGTTTGACACCAAACACATCATGTTTTGATGCAGTCATTCCAAAGTTAGCATTTACCGCGAGGTTATAATGCACTTAAGAGTATATGGTTTAACCGCATCCACAAACAGTAGCAGAGAATAGACTCTGCCAGCTGCAGAGGGGTCCTGCTCATGCAGAAACACCCCCTCACATAGTAAACCAAGCACCCTGCCCTCAGGATTGTTAGGGCCTGCAAGAGGGGTGACTGATAGGTTTATATGTGTGTGTATGGTGAGATATAGGAACCTATACCTCTGTGAGGAGTGCTAACACTACCTCACAAAGGCTGCAGTAGCAGGCCTGTGGTGTCAGATTATGAATGCTTCCCAGGGGTGGCATAATACATGCTGCAGCCCCTGGTAGGCCTGTGAAGTACCAATGCCCTAGGTACCTAAGGTACCATATACTAGGGGCTCATAAGGTACCACAGTATCCAATCACTAGTGCACATAATATGCACACCAAGTTGTTTTAGAGAGATCAGTGAGACTGGGGCCCTGATTAGCAGGGACCCAGCCAGACTATAGTCAGAAACCAGTGTATACATCAAAAAAAAAGTGGGGGCAACATAAGTGCAGATCCTACTCTCCTACACCCCTACACTGCCCGAACACCACTGCACTGCCCGAAACCCTGAAACACCAGCCCCAGCATGCACCCCTACACTGCCCGAACACCATTGCACTGTCCTGAACACAGAAACACCAGCCCCAGCACGAGCCCATACACTACCCAAACATCACTGCCCTGAACCTTGAAACACCAGCCCCAGCACCACCCCCTACACTGCCCGAACACCACTGCACTGCCCTGAACCCTAAAACACCACCCACTGCACGACCCCCTACACTGCCCGAACACCACTGCACTGCCCTGAACACTGAAACACCAGCCCCAGCACGACCCCTACACTGCCCGAACACCACTGCCCTGAACCCTGAAACACCAGCCCCAGCACCACCCCCTACACTGCCCGAACACCCCTGCACTGCCCTGAACACTGAAACACCAGCCCCAGCACGACCCCCTACATTTCCCAAACACCACTGACCTGAACCCTGAAACACCAGCCCCAGCACCACCCCCTACACTGCGCGAACACCACTGCACTGCCCTGAACCCTGAAACACCACCCCCTGCACGACCCTCTACACTGCCCGAACACCACTGCACTGCCCTAAACCCTGAAACACCACCCCGCACGACCACCTACACTCCCCAAACACCTCTGCACTGCCCTAGACCCTGAAACATTACCCCCAGCAAGACTCCCTGCACTGCCTGAACACCACTGCACTGCCCTAATCCCTGAAACTCCACCCCCAGCAAGACCCCCTGCACTGCCCGAACAACACTGCACTGCCCTAAACCATGAGACACCATCCTTTGCAGGACCCCCTATACTGCCCGAACACCACTGCACTGCCCCAAACCATGAAATACCACCCCCTGCATGACCCCCTACACTGCCCGAACACCACTGCACTGCCCTAAACCCTGAAACACCACCTCCAACACAACCCCTACACTGCCTGAACACCACTGCCCTAAACTCTGAAACACCACCCCCTGCATGAACCCCTATACTGCCCGCACACACTGCACTGCCCTAAACCCTGAAACATCACCCCCAGCAAGACGAGCTACACTGCCTGAACACCACTGCACTGCCTTAAACCAAGTAACACCATCCCCTGCAAGACCCCCTACACTGCCCAAATACCACTGCACTGCCCTAAACCCTGAAACACCATCCCCTGCAGGACCCCCTACACTGCCTGAACACCACTGCTCTGCCCTAAACCTTGAAACACCATCCCCAGCACAACCCCCTACACTGCCCGAACACCACTGCACTGCCCTTAACCCTGAAACACCAGCCCCAGCACAACCCCTCACACTGCCCGAACACCACTGTACTGCCCTAAACCCTGAAACACCAGCCCCAGCACAACCCCCTACACGGCCCGAAGACCACTGCACTGCCCTAAACCCTGAATCACCACACCCAGCACAACCCCCTACACTGCCCAAACACCACTGCACTGCCCTAAACCCTGAAACACCACCCCCCTGCACAACTCCCTACACTGCCCGAACACCACTGCACTGCCCTAAACCTTGAAAAACCACCCCAGCAAGACCCCCCACACTGCTTGAACACCACTGCCCTAAACCCTGTAACACCATCCCCAGCAAGTCCCCCTACACTGCCCAAAAAACCACTGCACTGCCCTAAAGCCTGAAACACCGCCCCTTGCACAACCCTCTACACTGCCCGAAAACCACTGCACTGGCCTAAACTCTGAAACACCACCCCATGCATGACCCCCTACACTACCGAAACACCACTGCACTGTCCTAAACTCTGAAACACCACCCCAGCACGACCCTCTACACTACCCGAACACCACTGCACTGCCATAAACTTTGAAACACCACCCCCAGCTTGACCTCCTACTCTGCCCCAACACCACTGCACTGCCCTAAACCCTAAAACACCAGCTCCAGCACGATGCCCTACACCTCCCGAACACCACTGCACTGCCCTAAACCCTGAAACACTGCCCCCAGCAAGACCACCTACACTGCCCAAACACCACTGCCCTAAACCCTGAAACACCGCCCCCAACAAGACCCCCTACACTGTCCAAAAACCACTGCACTGCCCTAAACCCTGAAACACCACTACCAGCAAGACCCCCTACACTGCACGAACACCACTGCCCTAAACCCTGAAACACCACCCCCAGCAAGACCCCCAACCCCCCGAACACCACTGCAATACCCTAAACCCTAAAACACCACCCCCTGCACGACCCTCTACACACCCCGAACACCACTGCACTGACCTACACCCTGAAACACCACCCCCGCACTACCCACTACACTCTCCGAACACCACTGCACTGCCCTAAACCCTGAAACACCAGCCCCAGCACGACACTCTACACTGCCCAAACAACACTGCATTGCCCTAAACCCTGAAACACCACCCCCAGCATGACCCCCCACACTGCCCGAACACCACTGCACTGCCCTAAACCCTGAAACACCACCCCCAGCATGACCCCCACACTGCCCGAATACCACTGCACTGCCCTAAACCCTGAAACACCACCGGAAGCATGACCGCCTACAGTGCCCGAACACCACTGCAATGCCCTAAACCCTGAAACACCACCCCCCCTGCATGAACCGCTACAATGCTCGAACACCACTGCACTGCGCTAAACCCTGAAACACTACCCCCAGCAAAAACCCCTACACTGCCCAAACACCACTGCACTGCCCTAAACCCTGAAAAACCACTCCCAGCAAGACCCCCTATACTGCACGAAAACAACCACTGCCCTAAAACTTGAAACACCACCCCCAGCAAGAGCCCTACACTGCCTGAACACCACTGAACTGCCCTGAATCCTGAAACACTACCCCATGCATGACCCCCTACACTGCACAAACAACACTGCTCTGCCCTCTATCCTAAATCTTCACCCCCAGTACGACCCCTGCACTGCCTGAGCACCACTGCTCTGCCCTAAACCCTGAAACACCACCCTCAGCACGACCCCCTACACTGCCTGTTCACCACTGCACTGCCCTAAACCCTAAAACACCACCCCCAGCAAGACCCCCTACACTGCCCGAACACCACTGCACTGTCCTAATCCCTGAAAAACCACAACCAGCAAGACCCCCTACACTGCCCGAACACCACTGCCATAAAACCTGAAACACCACCCCCAGCAAGACACCCAACTCTGCCCGAACACCACTGCACTGCCCTAAACCCTGAAACAACACACCCAGCTAGACCCCCTACACTGCCCCAACACCACTGCACTGCCCTAAATCCTGAAACACCACCCCCTGTGTTGGACTTGGCCCTTCTGGCAGGTTCACCCCTAAACTTTTTGCTTTTACTGGTGACCTGGTGACCTGGTGGTAGTGATTTTTGGTTTCTGCGCACTTTCCCTGTGCCCCAGAGTAAAGTGCGTGCGCACTCTGAGTGCATGTGGTTAGATAGGCCTGCCCTCCCATCGGAATGCATGGGGAATGTATGTGTCCCTGGTAGTTCCTGATGCGTGGGGTGTGCAGGGTCGAGTCTGATATGTGCGGACTCGTGTGATTAAATGTTGCGCGATGATGTGTGCGGTGTCTATGTAGCTAGTATGGAAGTGCCACTTCTAGACGCTGGCATAAATGTGCAGTAACTGCCTGTCGCGTGATTGGCTGGCTGAGGTCATGTGACGGGCTAGGGAATCCCCAGAGTCAGGAGGAGTCACCCAGTGGTGAATGGGGAGATCAGCAGCCAGATGGGTGGGAGGAGTACACCTAGGACCTGAATAGGGCTGGGCTTTCCTCACACAATGCTGGCTCCACCCCCTGTGGTGCGACTGATGCCCTGCCAGTGAATAGAGTGAGGGGTTGAGCACAAGGGTGCTCCCCAACCAGCTGCGACTGGTTTTCCCCCTCACCCTGAACCAAGAACAAAGGGAAAAGGTGTATAAAAATGGGGCTGTGTCCCCACAGAAGTGTTCTCTTCCAGGATCCTATCTTAGGGGGGCTGCTGCTGCTGCTGGAGGCCAGGAGGCACCGCCACTTGGGGCTGCCTTCCTGCCTGGAGGGCCCAGTGAGCTGGCCCCTGGCCCAGCCTTGCCCCCCTGCCTACCTTCCTGAACTTTGCCAGGACGCTGTTGCTGGACCTTGCTCAAAGTGCCTGGGAAGCGCTATTCCTTTATTTACCAGTGAGCACCTGCATTATGGCCAGCAGCGCTGAGCTGCGATAATTTGCAAGGGAACCCCGACGTAGGGATTCCCCCGCTGTTTGCCCGTGTATGGTGGCGGGTGCCCACCCCACATTGTGGTGCTCGAGCAGGAGCCTACCCCGCTTTATTGGAGAATTAATATCCCTAGCGGGTGCCCACCCCGCCAGGGACTTTGCCGTATTTGTTTCATCCCCCTCGCGGGTGCCCACCCCGCATCACCGCGATCGAAAATCACCGCCGCGGCCCCCGCGAAACCGGAAGTCAGGCAACCGGAGTTAGGAAGTGGGAGGGACATCGAGCAAGAAGCGGCGGGAGCCTACCCCGCGCTTCTGCAGAGGAAGAAGGAAACAAGGCAGTGAAGCAGCGAGACGCTGCTGCCCCGCCGGAGTGCTGCCGGCAAGAGCGAGAGAGACCCCGAGGAGCAGGAGCTCTCTTGTGACCCATCGCGTTGTCCTGCATCCAAAGAATCCGGTGTGCCTGGAGCCTCGGAGGCTCCCCAGGAGAGGAGCTCCGGTGAGGAAGGCTCCAGAGCGCCGTCCGCCCCAGGAGCCGAATCTCGGTAAGTGGAGCTCAGCGTGACTGGGGCTGGTGTGAAGAGAGACTGAGCGGTCCCGCCGTGCAGGGACCGCTCCCGCATACCCGGGGACAGTGTTGATTTGGAGCCCCGAGAGGCTCCTGCTGAGGGGGCATTTCTGTTGTGCCTGCACAAGGCACCGGGACATCACAAGTATCGGGCGGCCCCTGAAGGCAGCGGGCCGCCCCCACGTGTTTGGGGACAATGGTTAAGAGCCCGGAGAGGCTCTAAACATAGGGGGCCATCTGTGTCATCAAAGAGTCCCCCGAGTGGGACTCCACCGAAGGCAGTGTTCCCGGGCCCTGAGAGGCTCCAACGAGGCCCACATTGTTTGTCTAGGAGCCCAGGAAGGCTCCCACGCTGGTGGGCATTGTGTATTTTAGAGCGCTGGTGTGCTCCAACGAAGTGGCGATTATTGTTGCTCTGAGTCCCAGAGGGGACTCCAACGCCGGCCAATCTTGATATTTAGAGCCTAGGTGGCTCCCGGACTGCATATTGGATTTAAAAGGCACGGTGGTGCCTAGATTCACTCACAGCTGCCCAGCACTTCGTGGGCAGCTGCAACGTTTAGGTTGTGCCCCCCCCTTTATGCTTTGGCTTGCGCAGCCTGCGCAGTCTTGCCCTGACTCTGCTGGACAGGGCGTCCTAGCCCCAACAAGGCCAGTTGGCCTAGGGACAGTCACAGGTGGTGACTTGTGTGAGTTGGGCGCAATTGTGTTTTCCTGCACCTCTGAATGTGTTTTTAAGCGTCATGTGCCTTGTTTTACACCGCTGAATGTATGTTATGCATCATGTGTTTTCCTTCCCTACACCTCTGAATGTGTTGTGATGCATCATGTGCAATGTTCTTCTACCCCTACAGGTATCGTGATACTTAGGTGGCTGTTTTTTTCCTAGTACAGGTGGTGCTAGTGAGGTCCTGATTCCCTGCGCAATATTTTCCTAAGGTGGTTAGGGTTGCGTAGGTGGTACTTACCTGTTACCAGTAGTTACTGGTTGTGTACTACATGTGTTATTTTGTGCTACAGTAATTTTATATCCTATGTTCTAAGTGATATTTCTACAAAGTGCTTATTCCTGACAGTGGTCCAGGTGGCACTGTCTTGTACATATCCCCTGTAAATTCTGACCGTGCCAGTGGCACATTGTAATGTTTGTGTTTTTATCTAATGTGTTTTGGTATAATACAAAGGCTATTTTTATATACCTTGTGTTGAGTTTCCTTTGTGGTGGGCCTTGGGTGCTGTTGCTGGGTGCACGCACAAACACTTTACACATCGCCTCCGGGATAAGCCTGACTGCTCGTGCCAAGCTACCAAGGGGGTGAGCAGGGGTTATCTTTGGCGTGTAACTCCCCAGCCATGACTAGAGTGGTGGTTTCTGCCTGGCTTTGGCGCAAGCCCTAGCCAACCAGAAATCCCATTTCTAACACCCTGCATGAACCGCTATACTGCCAGAACACCACTGCACTGCCCTAAACCCTGAAAAACCACCACCAGCAAGACCCCCTACATGGCCCAAAGACCACTGCCCTAAACCCTGAAAAAACACCCTCAGCAAGACCTCCTACACTGCCCAAACATCACTGCACTGCCCTAAACCCTGAAACACCACCCCCAGCAAGACCCCCTACACTGCCCGAACACCACTGCCCTAAAACCTGAAACAACATCCCCAGCCAAACCCCCAACTCTGCCCGAACACCACTGCACTGCCCTAAACCCTGAAACACCACCCCCTGCACGAACCCCTATACTGCCAGAACACCACTGCAGTGCCCTAAACCCTGAAACACCACCCCCAGCAAGAACCCCTACACTGCCGGAACACCACTGCCCTAAACCCTGAAACACCACCCCCAGCTAGACCCCCTACACTGCCCGAAAACCACTGCACTGCCCTAAACCCTGAAACACCACAACCTGCATGAACCCCTACACTGCCCAAACACCACTGCTTTGCCCTAAACCCTGAAACACCATCCACAGCATGTCCCCCTACACTGCCCGAACACCACTACACTGCCCTAAACCCTGAAACACCATCCCCACCACGACCCCCTACACTGCCCGAACACCACTGCACTGCCTTAAAACCTGAAACACCAGCCCCAGCACGACCCCCTACACTGCCCGAATACCACTGCACTGCCCTAAACCTTGAAACACCAGCCCCAGCACGACTCCCTACACTGCCCGAACACCACTGCACTGCCCTAAACCCTGAAACACCAGCTCCAGCACAACCTCCTACACTGCCCGAACACCACTGCATTGCCCCAAAACCCTGAAACAACAGCCCCAGCACAACCCCCTAAACTGCCCAAACACCACTGTACTGCCCTAAACTCTGAAACTCCACCCCCAGCACGACCCCCTACACTGCCGAACACCAGTGCTCTGCCCTAAACCCTGAACCACCACCCCAGCACAAACCCTACACTGCCCGATCACAACAGCTCTGCCCTAAACCCTGAACCACCACCCCCAGCACAACCCCTACACTGCCCGATCACCACAGCTATGCCCTAAACCCTGAAACACCACCCCCAGCACGAGCCCCTACACTGACCGAACACCACTGAACTGCCCTAAACCCTGAAACACCATCCCCTGCACGACCCCCTACACTGCCCAAACACCACTGCAGTGCCCTAAACCCTGAAACACCAGCCCCGCATGACCTCCTTCATTGCCCGAACACCACTGCACTGCCCTAAACCCTGAAACACCAGCCCCAGCACGACCCCCTACTCTGCCCGAACACCACTGCACTGCCCTAAACCCTGAAACTACACCCCAGCACGACACCCTACACTGCCCGAACACCACTGCTCTGCCATCAATCCTAAATCTCTACCCCAGCACGACCCCTACACTGCCTGTACACCACTACTCTGCCCCAAACCCTAAAGACCACCCCAGCACGACTCCCTACACTGCCCAAACATCACTGCTCTGCCCTAAACCCTGAAACACTACCCCCATCAAGACACCCTACACTGCCCGAACACCACTGCACTGCCCTAAACCCTGAAAAACCACCACCAGCAAGACCCCCAACATCGCCCGAAGACCACTGCCCTAAACCCTGAATCACCACCCCCAGCAAGACCCCCTACACTGCCCGAACACCACTGCACTGCCTTAAACCATGAAATACAACCGACTGCCCAACCCCCTACACTGCCCGAACACCACTGCACTGCCCTAAACCCTGAAACACCACCCCCAGCACGACCCCTACACTGCCCGAACATCACTTCCATAAACCCTGAAACACCACCCCCAGCAAGACCCCCTACACTGCCCGAAAACCTCTGCACTGCCCTAAACTTTGAAACACCACCCCCTGCATGAACCCCTACACTGCCCGAAAACACTGCACTGCCGTAAACCCTGAAACACCACTCCCAGCAAGACCAGCTACACTGCCCGAAAACCTCTGCACTGCCCTAAACTCTGAAACACCAACCCCTGCAAGAACCCCTACACTGCCCAAAAACACTGCACTGCCGTAAACCCTGAAACACCACCCCCAGCAAGACCAGCTACACTGCCCGAACACCACTGCACTGCCCTAAACTTTAAAACACCACCCCAGCGAGACCCCCAACACTGCCCGAACACCACTGCACTGCCCTAAACCCTGAAACACCACCCCTGCAAGACACTCTACACTGCCCGAACACCACTGCACTGCCCTAAACCTTGAAAAACCGCCCCCAGCAAGACCCCTACACTGCTTGAACACCACTGCCCTACACGCTAAAACACCAGCCCCAGCATGACCCCCTACAATGCCCGAACATCACTGCACTGCCTTAAAACCTGAAACACCAATCCCAGCACGACCCCCTACACTGGCCGAACACCAATGCACTGCCCTAAACCCTGAAACACCAGCCCCAGCATGACTCCCTACACTGCCCGAACACCACTGCACTGCCCTAAACTCTGAAACATCACCCCAGCACAAACCCTTACACTGCCCGAACACCACTGCACTGCCCTAAACCCTGAAACTCCACCCCCAGCACGACCCCCTACACTGCCCGAACACCACTGCACTGCCCTTAACCCTTAAACACCACCCCCAGCACGACCCCCTACACTGCCCTAACACCACTGCTCTGCCCAAAACTCTGAAACACCACCCCCAGCATGACCCCCTAAACTGCCCGAACATCAATGCACTGCCCGAAACCCTAAAACACCAGCCCCGGCATGCACCCCTACACTGCCTGAACACCATTGCACTGTCCTGAACACTGAAACACCAGCCCCAGTTTGACCCCCTACACTTGGCCGAACACCACTGCCCTGAACCCTGAAACACCAGCCCCAGCACCACCCCCTACACTGCCTGAACACCACTGCACTGCCCTGAACCCTGAAACACCACCCCTACACTGCCCGAACACCACTGCACTGCCCTGAACACTGAAACACCAGCCCAAGCATGACCCCTACACTGCCCAAACACCACTGCCCTGAACCCGAAACACCAACCCCAGCACCACCCCCTACACCTCCCGGACACCACTGCACTCCCATGAACACTGAAACATCAGCCCCAGCACGATCCCCTACACTGCCCGAACACCACTGCCCTGAACCCTGAAACACCACCCCCTGCATGACCCCCTACACTGCCCGAACACCACTGCACTGCCCTGAACCCTGAAACACCACCCCTTGCATGACCCCCTACACTGCCCGAACACCACTGCACTGCCTTAAACCCTGAAACACCAATCCCAGCACGACCCCCTACACTGCCCGAATACCACTGCACTGCCCTAAACCCTGAAACACCACCCCTTGCATGACCATCTACACTGCCCGAACACCACTGCACTGCCTTCAACCCTAAAACACCAATCCCAGCACGACCCCCTACACTGCCTGAACACCACTGCACTGCCCTAAACCCTGAGACACACCCCCCAGCACGAACCCTCAAAACCCGAACACCACTGCTCTGCCCTAAAACCAGAAATACCATCCCCAGAATGACCCCCTACACTGCCCACACATCACTGCACTGCCCAAAACCCTGAAACACCACCCCCAGCATGACCCCCTACACTGCCCGAACACCACTGCACTGCCCGTAACCCTGAAACACCAGCCCCAGCATGCACCCCTACACAGGCCGAACACCATTGCACTGTCCTGAACACTGAAACACCAGCCCCAGCACGATCCCCTAAACTACCCGAACATCACTGCCCTGAACCTTGAAACACCAGCCCCAGCACAACCCCCTACACTGCCCGAACACCACTGCACTGCCCTGAACCCTAAAACACCACCCACTGCACAACCCCCTACACTGCCCGGACACCACTGCACTGCCCTGAACACTAAAACACCAGCCCCAGCACGACCCCTACACTGCCCGAACACCACTGCCCTGAACCCTGAAACACCAACCCCAGCACCACCCCCTACACTGCCCGAACACCACTGCACTGCCCTGAACACTGAAACACCAGCCACAGCATGACCCCCTACAATGCCCGAACATCACTGCACTGCCTTAAACCCTGAAACACCAATCCCAGCACGACCCCCTACACTGGCCGAACACCACTGCACTGCCCTAAACCCTGAAACACCAGCCCCAGCATGACTCACTACTCTGCCCGAACACCACTGCACTGCCCTAAACCCTGCAACATCACCCCCAGCACAAACCCCTACACTGCCCGAACACCACTGCACTGCCCTAATCCCTGAAACTCCACCCCCAGCACGACCCCCTACACTGCCCGAACACCACTGCACTGCCCTTAACCCTGAAACACCACCCCCAGCATAAACCCTTAATACCCGAACACCACTGCTCTGCCCTAAACCCTGAAACACCATCCACAGCACAACCCCCTACACTGCCGGAACACCACTGCACTGCCCAAAACCCTGAAACACCACCACCAGCACAACCCCTACACTGCCCGAACATCACTGCCCTAAACCCTGAAACACCACCCCCAGCAAGAGCCCCTACACTGCCTGAAAACCACTGCACTGCCCTAAACTCTGAAACACCACCCCCTGCATGAACCCCTATACTACCCGAAAAGACTGCACTGCCCTAAACCCTGAAACATCACCCCCAGCAAGACAAGCTACACTGCCCGAACACCACTGCACGGCTCTAAACCAAGTAACACCTTCCCCCTGCAAGACCCCCTACACTGCCCGAACACCACTGCACTGCCCTAAACCCTAAAACACCATCCCCTGCAGGACCCCCTACACTGCCCGAACACCACTGCTCTGCCCTAAACCTTGAAACACCAGCCCCAGCACAACCCCCTACACTGCCCGAACACCACTGCCCTGAACCCTGAAACACCACCCCCTGCACGACCCCCTACACTGCCCGAACACCACTGCACTGCCCTAAACCCTGAAACACCACCCCTTGCATGACCCCCTACACTGCCCGAACACCACTGCACTGCCTTAAACCCTGAAACACTAATCCCAGCACGACCCCCTACACTGCCCGAACACCAGTGCACTGCCCTAAACCCTGAAACACCACCCCTTGCATGACCCCCTACACTGCCCGAACTCCACTGCACTGCCTTCAACCCTGAAACACCAATCCCAGCACGACCCACTACACTTGCCGAACACCACTGCACTGCCCTAAACCCTGAAACACCAGCCCCAGCACGACTCACTAAACTAACCGAACACCATTGCACTGCCCTAAACCCTGAAACTTCAGCCCCAGCACAAACCACTACACTGCCCGAACACCACTGCACTGCCCTAAACCCTGAAACACCACCCCCAGCACGAACCCTCAATTCCCGAACACCACTGCTCTGCCTTAAAAACAGAAACACCATCCCCAGCACGACCCCCTACACTGCCCACACACCACTGCACTGCCCAAAACCATGAAACACCACCCCAGCATGACCCCCTACACTGCCCGAACACCACTGCACTGCCCAAAACCCTGAAACACCAGCCCCAGCATGTACCCCTACACAGCCCGAACACCATTGCACTGTCCTGAACACTGAAACACCAGCCCCAGCACGAGCCCCTAAACTACCCGAACATCACTGCCCTGAACCTTGAAACACCAGCCCCAGCACCACCCCCTACACTGCCCGAACACCACTGCACTGCCCTGAACCCTAAAACACCACTCACTGCACGACTCCCTACACTGCCCGAACACCACTGCACTGCCCTGAACACTGAAACACCAGCCCCAGCACGACCCCTACACTGCCCGAACACCACTGCCCTGAACCCTGAAACACCAGCCCCAGCACCACCCCCTACACTGCCCGAACACCACTGCACTGCCCTGAACACTGAAACACCAGCCACAGCATGACACCCTACAATGCCCGAACATCACTGCACTGCCCTAAACCCTGAAACATCACCCCCAGCACAAACCCCTACACTTCCCGAACACCACTGCACTGCCTTAAACCCTGAAAATCCACCCCCAGTACGACCCCCTACACTGCCCGAACACCACTGCACTGCCCTGAACCCTAAAACACCACTCACTGCACGACTCCCTACACTGCCCGAACACCACTGCACTGCCCTGAACACTGAAACACCAGCCCCAGCACGACCCCTACACTGCCCGAACACCACTGCCCTGAACCCTGAAACACCAGCCCCAGCACCACCCCCTACACTGCCCGAACACCACTGCACTGCCCTGAACACTGAAACACCAGCCACAGCATGACACCCTACAATGCCCGAACATCACTGCACTGCCCTAAACCCTGAAACATCACCCCCAGCACAAACCCCTACACTTCCCGAACACCACTGCACTGCCTTAAACCCTGAAAATCCACCCCCAGTACGACCCCCTACACTGCCCGAACACCACTGCACTGCCCTTAACCCTGAAACACCACCCCCAGCATGAACCCTTAATACCCGAACACAACTGCTCTGCCCTAAACCCTGAAACACCATCCACAGCACGACCCCCTACACTGCCCGAACACCACTGCACTGCCCAAAACCCTGAAACACCACCACCAGCACAACCCCTACACTGCCCGAACACCACTGCCCTCAACCCTGAAACACCACCCCCAGCAAGAGCCCCTACACTGCCCGAAAACACTGCACTGCCCTAAACCCTGAAACATCACCCCCAGCAAGACAAGCTACACTGCCCGAACACCACTGCACTGCCCTAAACCCTGAAACACCATCCCCCGCAGGACCCCCTACACTGCCCGAACACCACTGCTCTGCCCTAAACCTTGAAACACCAGCCCCAGCACAACCCCCTACACTGCCCGAACACCACTGCACTGCCCTCGACCCTGAAACACCAGCCCCAGCACAACCCCTCACACTGCCCGATCACCACTGCACTGCCCTAAACCCTGAAACACCAGCCCCAGCACAACCCCCTACTCTGCCCGAACACCACTGCACTGCCCTAAGCCCTGAATCACCACACCCAGCACAACCCCCTACACTGTCCAAACACCACTGCACTGCCCTAAACCCTGAAACACCACCCCCCTGCACGACCCCCTACACTGCCCGAACACCACTGCACTGCCCTAAACCTTGAAAAACCGCCCCCAGCAAGACCCCCTACACTGCTTGAGCACCACTGCCCTAAACTCTGTAACACCACCCCCAGCAAGTCCCCCTACACTGCCCAAAAAACCACTGCACTGCCCTAAACCCTGAAACACCTCCCCTTGCACAACCCTCTACACTGCCCGAAAACCACTGCACTGGCCTAAACCCTGAAACACCACCCCATGCATGACCCCCTACAATACCGAAACACCACTGCACTGTCCTAAACTCTGAAACACCACCCCCAGCACGAGCCTCTACACTACCCGAACACCACTGCACTGCCGTAAACCCTGAAACACCACCCCCAGCTTGACCCCCTACACTGCCCGAACAACACTGCACTGCCCTAAACCCTAAAACACCAGCTCTAGCACGATGCCCTACACCTCCCGAACACCACTGCACTGCCCTAAACCCTGAAACACCGCCCCCAGCAAGACCACCTACACTGCCCAAACACCACTGCCCTAAACCCTGAAACACCGCCCCCAGCAAGACCCCCTACACTGTCCAAAAACCACTGCACTGCCCAAAACCCTGAAACACCACCTACCTGCTCGACCCGCTGCACTGCCCACACACCACTGCTTTGCCCTAAACCCTGAAACACAACCCCCAGCAAGACCCCCTACACTGCCCGAACACCACTGCACTGCCCTAAACCCTGAAAAACCTCCCCCAGCAAGACCCCTACACTGCCCGAACACCACTGCCCTAAACCCTGAAAAACCACTACCAGCAAGACCTCCTACACTGCACGAAACCACTGCCCTAAACCCTGAAACACCACCCCCAGCGAGACCCCCAACCCCCCGAACACCACTGCAATGCCCTAAACCCTGAAACACCACCCCCTGCACGACCCTCTACACGCCCCGAACACCACTGCACTGACCTAAACCCTGAAACACCACCCCCGCACTACCCACTACACTCTCCGAACACCACTGCACTGCCCTAAACCCTGAAACACCAGCCCCAGCACGACACTCTACACTGCCCAAACAACACTGCACTGCCCTAAACCCTGAAACACCACCCCCAGCATGACCGCCTAAGTGCCCGAACACCACTGCAATGCCATCAATCCTAAATCTCTACCCCAGCATGACCCCTACACTGCCTGACCACCACTACTCTGCTCTAAACCCTGAAAGACCACCGGAAGCATGACCGCCTAAGTGCCCGAACACCACTGCAATGCCCTAAACCCTGAAACACAACCCACCTGCATGAACCGCTACAATGCTCGAACACCACTGCACTGCCCTAAACCCTGAAAAACCACTCCAAGCAAGACCCCCTATACTGCCCGAAAACAACCACTGCCCTAAAACTTGAAACACCACCCCCAGCAAGAGCCCTACACTGCCTGAACACCACTGAACTGCCCTGAAACCTGAAACACAACCCCCAGCAAGACCCCCTACTCTGCCCACACAACAATGCCCTAAATCCTGAAACACCACCCCCAGCAAGACCCCCAACACTGCCCGAACACCACTGCACTGCCCTAATCCCTGAAACACCACCCCCTGCACGACACCCTACACTGCCCGAACACCACTGCACTGCCCTAAATCTTGAAACGCCACCCCTGCACGACCCCCTACTCTGCCTAAAGAGCACTTCTCTGCCCTGAACCGTAACACACCACCCCACACATACCCCTACACGGCAGGAACATCACTGCTCTTCCCTAAACCCTAAAACACCAGCTCCAGCATGAACACCACTACTCTGCCTTAAATCCTGAAACACTACCCCCTGCATGACCCCCTACACACCACAAACAACACGGCTCTGCACTCTATCCTAAATCTTCACCCCCAGCACGACCCCTGCACTGCCTGAGCACCACTGCTCTGCCCTAAACCCTGAAACACCACCCTCAGCACGACCCACTACACTGCCTGATCACCACTGCACTGCCCTAAACCCTGAAACACCACCCCTGCACGGACCCCTATACTGCCAGAACACCACTGCAGTGCCCTAAGCCCTGAAACACCACCCCCAGCAAGAACACCTACACTGCCGGAACACCACTGCCCTAAACCCTGAAACACCACCCCCAGCTAGTCCCCCTACACTGCCCGAAAACCACTGCACTGCCCTAAACCCTGAAACACCACACCCTGCATGACCCCCTACACTGCCCAAACACCACTGCCTTGCTCTAAACCCTGAAACACCATCCACAGCATGTCCCCCTACACTGCCCGAACACCACTACACTGCCCTAAACCCTGAAACACCATCCCCACCACGACCCCCTACACTGCCCGAACACCACTGCACTGCCTTAAAACCTGAAACACCAGCCCCAGCACGACCCCCTACACTGCCCGAATACCACTGCACTGCCCTAAACCTTGAAACACCAGCCCCAGCACGACTCCCTACACTGCCCGAACACCACTGCACTGCCCTAAACCCTGAAACACCAGCTCCAGCATGACCCCCTACACTGCCCGAACACCACTGCATTGCCCCAAAACCCTGAAACAACAGCCCCAGCACAACCCCCTAAACTGCCCAAACACCACTGTACTGCCCTAAACCCTGAAACTCCACCCCCCAGCACGACCCCCTACACTGCCGAACACCACTGCTCTGCCCTAAACCCTGAACCACCACCCCAGCACAAACCCTACACTGCCCGATCACCACAGCTCTGCCCTAAACCCTGAACCACCACCCCCAGCACAACCCCTCCACTTCCGGATCACCACAGCTCTGCCCTAAACCCTGAAACACCACCCCCAGCACGACTCCCTACACTGACCGAACACCACTGAACTGCCCTAATCCCTGAAACACCATCCCCTGCAAGACCCCCTACACTGTCCAAACACCACTGCAGTGCCCTAAACCCTGAAACACCAGCCCAGCATGACCCCCTTCACTGCCTGAACACCACTGCACTGCCCTAAACCCTGAAACACCAGCCCCAGCACGACCCCCTACTCTGCCCGAACACCACTGCACTGCCCTAAACCCTGAAATTACACCCCCAGCACGACCCCCTACACTGCCCGAACAGCACTGCTCTGCCATCAATCCTAAATCTCTACCCCAGCACGACCCCTACACTGCCAGAACACCACTACTCTGCCCTAAACCCTGAAAGACCACCCCAGCATGACTCCCTACACTGCCCAAACATCACTGCTCTGCCCTAAACCCTGAAACACTACCCCCATCAAGACCCCCTACACTGCCCGAACACCACTGCACTGCCCTAAACTCTGAAAAACAACCACCAGCAAGACCCCCATCATCACCCGAAGACCACTGCCCTAAACTCTGAAACACCACCCCCAGCAAGACCTCCTACACTGCCCGAACACCACTGCACTGCAATAAACCCTGAAACAACACCCCCAGCAAGACCCCCTACACTGCCCGTACACCACTGCCTTAAACCCTGAAAAACCACCCCCAGCAATACCCCTAAACTGCCCGAACACCACTGCCCTACCCTAAACCCTGAAACACCACACACAGCAAGACCCCCAACAATGCCCGAACACCACTGCACTGCCCTAAACCATGAAACACCACCCCCTGCACGACCCCCTACACTGCCCGAACACCACTGCACTGCCCTAATCCCTTAATCACCCCCCCTTGCATGACCCCCTACACTTCCTGAACACCACTGCACTGCCCTAAACCCTAAAACACCACCCCACACATACCGGTAAACTGCCTGAACACCACTGCTCTGCCCTAAACCCTAAAACACCAGACCCAGCACCACCCCCTACACTGCCCGAACACCACTGCACTGCCCTGAACCCTAAAACACCACCCACTGCATGACCCCCTACACTGCCCGAACATCACTGCACTGCCCTGAACACTGAAACACCAGCCCCAGCACAACCCCTACACTGCCCGAACACCACTGCCCTGAACCCTGAAACACCAGCCCCAGCACCACCCCCTACACTGTCCGAACACCACTGCACTGCCTTAAACCCTGAAACACCAATCCCAGCACGACCCCCTACAGTGGCCGAACACCACTGCACTGCCCTAAACCCTGAAACACCAGCCCCAGCATGACTCCCTACACTGCCTGAACACCACTGCACTGCCCTAAACCCTGAAACATCACCCCCAGCACAAACCCCTACACTGCCCAAACACCACTGCACTGCCCTAAACCCTGAAACTCCACCCCAAGCATGCCCCCCTACACTGCCCGAACACCACTGCACTGCCCTTAACCCTGAAACACCACCCCCAGCATGAACTCTTAATACCCGAACACCACTGCACTGCCCTAAACCCTGAAACTATACCCCCAGCACGACCCCCTACACTGCCCGAACACCACTGCTCTGCCATCAATCCTAAATCTCTACCCCAGCACGACCCCTACACTGCCCAAACATCACTGCTCTGCCCTAAACCCTGAAACACCACCCCCATCAAGACACCCTACACTGCCCGAACACCACTGCACTGCCCTAAACCCTGAAAAACCACCACCAGCAAGACCCCCAACATCGCCCGAAGACCACTGCCCTAAACCCTGAAACACCACCCCCAGCAAGACCTCCTACACTGCCCGAACACCACTGCACTGCTATAAACCATGAAACAACACCCCCAGCAAGACCCTCTACACTCCCCGTACACCACTGCCCTAAACCCCGAAAAACCACCCCCAGCAATACCCCTAAACTGCCCGAACACCACTGCCCTACCCTAAACCCTGAAACACCACACACAGCAAGACCCCAACAATGCCCGAACACCACTGCACTGCCCTAATCCCTGAAACACCCCTCCTTGCATGACCCCCTACACTGCCTGAACACCACTGTACTGCCTTAAACCCTAAAACACCACCCCACACATACCGGTACACTGCCTGAACACCACTGCTCTGCCCTAAACCCTAAAACACCAGACCCAGCACCACCCCCTACACTGCCCGAACACCACTGCACTGCCCTGAACCCTAAAACACCACCCACTGCACGACCCCCTACACTGCCCGAACATCACTGCACTGCCCTGAACACTGAAACACCAGCCCCAGCACGACCCCTACACTGCCCGAACACCACTGCCCTGAACCCGGAAAAACACCAGCCCCAGCACCACCCCCTACACTGTCCGAACACCACTGCACTGCCCTGAACACTGAAACATCAGCCCCAGCATGACCCCTTACAATGCCCGAACATCACTGCACTGCCTTAAACCCTGAAACACCAATCCCAGCACGACCCCCTACAGAGGCCGAACACCACTGCACTGCCCTAAACCCTGAAACACCAGCCCCAGCATGACTCCCTACACTGCCCGAACACCACTGCATTGCCCCAAAACCCTGAAACAACAGCCCCAGCACAACCCCCTAAACTGCCCAAACACCACTGTACTGCCCTAAACCCTGAAACACCATCCCCTGCAAGACCCCCTACACTGTCCAAACACCACTGCAGTGCCCTAAACCATGAAACACCAGCCCAGCATGACCCCCTTCACTGCCTAAACACCACTGCACTGCCCTAAACCCTGAAACACCAGCCCCAGCACGACCCCCTACTCTGCCCGAACACCACTGCACTGCCCTAAACCCTGAAACTACACCCCCAGCACGACCCCCTACACTGCCCGAACACCACTGCTCTGCCATCAATCCTAAATCTCTACCCCAGCACGACTCCTACACTGCCAGAACACCACTACTCTGCCCTAAACCCTGAAAGACCACCCCAGCATGACTCCCTACACTGCCCAAACGTCAGTGCTCTGCCCTAAACCCTGAAACACTACCCCCATCAAGACCCCCTACACTGCCCGAACACCACTGCACTGCCCTAAACCCTGAAAAACAACCACCAGCAAGACCCCCATCATCACCCGAAGACCACTGCCCTAAACCCTGAAACACCACCCCCAGCAAGACCTCCTACACTGCCCGAACACCACTGCACTGCCATAAACCCTGAAACAACACCCCCAGCAAGACCCCCTACACTGCCCGTACACCACTGCCCTAAACCCTGAAAAACCACCCCCAGCAATACCCCTAAACTGCCCGAACACCACTGCCCTACCCTAAACCCTGAAACACCACACACAGCAAGACCCCCAACAATGCCCGAACACCACTGCACTACCCTAAACCATGAAACACCACCCCCTGCACGACCCCCTACACTGCCCGAACACCACTGCACTGCCCTAAACCCTGAAAAACCACCACCAGCAAGACCCCCAACATCGCCCGAAGACCACTGCCCTAAACCCTGAAACACCACCCCCAGCAAGACCTCCTACACTGCCCGAACACCACTGCACTGCTATAAACCATGAAACAACACCCCCAGCAAGACCCCCTACACTCCCCGTACACCACTGCCCTAAACCCTGAAAAACCACCCCCAGCAATACCCCTAAACTGCCCGAACACCACTGCCCTACCCTAAACCCTGAAACACCACACACAGCAAGACCCCCAACAATGCCCGAACACCACTGCACTGCCCTAAACCATGAAACACCACCCCCTGCACGACCCCCTACACTGCCCGAACACCACTGCACTGCCCTAATCCCTTAATCACCCCCCCTTGCATGACCCCCTACACTTCCTGAACACCACTGCACTGCCCTAAACCCTAAAACACCACCCCACACATACCGGTAAACTGCCTGAACACCACTGCTCTGCCCTAAACCCTAAAACACCAGACCCAGCACCACCCCCTACACTGCCCGAACACCACTGCACTGCCCTGAACCCTAAAACACCACCCACTGCATGACCCCCTACACTGCCCGAACATCACTGCACTGCCCTGAACACTGAAACACCAGCCCCAGCACAACCCCTACACTGCCCAAACACCACTGCCCTGAACCCTGAAACACCAGCCCCAGCACCACCCCCTACACTGTCCGAACACCACTGCACTGCCCTGAACACTGAAACACCAGCCCCAGCATGACCCCTTACAATGCCCGAACATCACTGCACTGCCTTAAACCCTGAAACACCAATCCCAGCACGACCCCCTACAGTGGCCGAACACCACTGCACTGCCCTAAACCCTGAAACACCAGCCCCAGCATGACTCCCTACACTGCCTGAACACCACTGCACTGCCCTAAACCCTGAAACATCACCCCCAGCACAAACCCCTACACTGCCCAAACACCACTGCACTGCCCTAAACCCTGAAACTCCACCCCAAGCATGCCCCCCTACACTGCCCGAACACCACTGCACTGCCCTTAACCCTGAAACACCACCCCCAGCATGAACTCTTAATACCCGAACACCACTGCACTGCCCTAAACCCTGAAACTATACCCCCAGCACGACCCCCTACACTGCCCGAACACCACTGCTCTGCCATCAATCCTAAATCTCTACCCCAGCACGACCCCTACACTGCCCAAACATCACTGCTCTGCCCTAAACCCTGAAACACCACCCCCATCAAGACCCCCTACACTGCCCGAACACCACTGCACTGCCCTAAACCCTGAAAAACCACCACCAGCAAGACCCCCAACATCACCCGAAGACCACTGCCCTAAACCCTGAAACACCACCCCCAGCAAGACCTCCTACACTGCCCGAACACCACTGCACTGCCATAAACCCTGAAACAACACCCCCAGCAAGACCCCCTACACTGCCCGTACACCACTGCCCTAAACCCTGAAAAACCACCCCCAGCAATACCCCTAAACTGCCCGAACACCACTGCCCTACCCTAAACCCTGAAACACCACACACAGCAAGACCCCCAACAATGCCCGAACACCACTGCACTGCCCTAAACCATGAAACACCACCCCCTGCACGACCCCCTACACTGCCCGAACACCACTGCACTGCCCTAATCCCTTAATCACCCCCCCTTGCATGACCCCCTACACTTCCTGAACACCACTGCACTGCCCTAAACCCTAAAACACCACCCCACACATACCGGTACACTGCCTGAACACCACTGCTCTGCCCTAAACCCTAAAACACCAGACCCAGCACCACCCCCTATACTGCCAGAACACCACTGCACTGCCCTGAACCCTAAAACACCACCCACTGCACGACCCCCTACACTGCCCGAACATCACTGCACTGCCCTGAACACTGAAACACCAGCCCCAGCACGACCCCTACACTGCCCGAACACCACTGCCCTGAACCCGGAAAAACACCAGCCACAGCACCACCCCCTACTCTGTCCGAACACCACTTCACTGCCCTGAACACTGAAACACCAGCCCCAGCATGACCCCTTACAATGCCCGAACATCACTGCACTGCCTTAAACCCTGAAACACCAATCCCAGCACGACCCCCTACAGAGGCCGAACACCACTGCACTGCCCTAAACCCTGAAACACCAGCCCCAGCATGACTCCCTACACTGCCCGAACACCACTGCATTGCCCCAAAACCCTGAAACAACAGCCCCAGCACAACCCCCTAAACTGCCCAAACACCACTGTACTGCCCTAAACCCTGAAACTCCACCCCCAGCATGCCCCCCTACACTGCCCGAACACCACTGCACTGCCCTTAACCCTGAAACACCACCCCCAGCATGAACTCTTAATACCCGAACACCACTGCACTGCCCTAAACCCTGAAACTACACCCCCAGCACGACCACCTACACTGCCCGAACACCACTGCTCTGCCATCAATCCTAAATCTCTACCCCAGCACGACCCCTACACTGCCTGAACACCACTACTCTGCCCTAAACCCTGAAAGACCACCCCAGCACGACTCCCTACACTGCCCAAACATCACTGCTCTGCCCTAAACCCTGAAACACTACCCCCATCAAGACCCCCTACACTGCCCGAACACCACTGCACTGCCCTAAACCCTCAAAAACAACCACCAGCAAGACCCCCATCATCACCCGAAGACCACTGCCCTAAACCCTGAAACACCACCCCCAGCAAGACCTCCTACACTGCCCGAACACCACTGCACTGCCATAAACCCTGAAACAACACCGCCAGCAAGACCCCCTACACTGCCCGTACACCACTGCCCTAAACCCTGAAAAACCACCCCCAGCAATACCCCTAAACTGCCCGAACACCACTGCCCTACCCTAAACCCTGAAACACCACACACAGCAAGACCCCCAACAATGCCCGAACACCACTGCACTGCCCTAGACCATGAAACACCACCCCCTGCACGACCCCCTACACTGCCCAAACACCACTGCACTGCCCTAATCCCTTAATCACCCCCCCTTGCATGACCCCCTACACTGCCTGAACACCACTGCACTGCCCTAAACCCTAAAACACCACCCCACACATACCGGTAAACTGCCTGAACACCACTGCTCTGCCCTAAACCCTAAAACACCAGACCCAGCACCAGCCCCTACACTGCCCGAACACCACTGCACTGCCCTGAACCCTAAAACACCACCCACTGCACGACCCCCTACACTGCCCGAACATCACTGCACTGCCCTGAACACTGAAACACCAGCCCCAGCACAACCCCTACACTGCCCGAACACCACTGCCCTGAACCCTGAAACACCAGCCCCAGCACCACCCCCTACACTGTCCGAACACCACTGCACTGCCCTGAACACTGAAACACCAGCCCCAGCATGACCCCTTACAATGCCCGAACATCACTGCACTGCCTTAAACCCTGAAACACCAATCCCAGCACGACCCCCTACAGTGGCCGAACACCACTGCACTGCCCTAAACCCTGAAACACCAGCCCCAATATGACTCCCTACACTGCCTGATCACCACTGCACTGCCCTAAACCCTGAAATATCACCCCCAGCACAAACCCCTACACTGCCCGAACACCACTGCACTGCCCTAAACCCTGAAACTCCACCCCAAGCATGCCCCCCTACACTGCCCGAACACCACTGCACTGCCCTTAACCCTGAAACACCACCCCCAGCATGAACTCTTAATACCCGAACACCACTGCACTGCCCTAAACCCTGAAACTACACCCCCAGCACGACCCCCTACACTGCCCGAACACCACTGCTCTGCCATCAATCCTAAATCTCTACCCCAGCACGACCCCTACACTGCCCAAACATCACTGCTCTGCCCTAAACCCTGAAACACCACCCAATCAAGACACCCTACACTGCCCGAACACCACTGCACTGCCCTAAACCCTGAAAAACCACCACCAGCAAGACCCCCAACATCGCCCGAAGACCACTGCCCTAAACCCTGAAACACCACCCCCAGCAAGACCTCCTACACTGCCCGAACACCACTGCACTGCTATAAACCATGAAACAACAACCCCAGCAAGACCCCCTACACTCCCCGTACACCACTGCCCTAAACCCTGAAAAACCACCCCCAGCAATACCCCTAAACTGCCCGAACACCACTGCCCTACCCTAAACCCTGAAACACCACACACAGCAAGACACCCAACAATGCCCGAACACCACTGCACTGCCCTAATCCCTGAAACACCCCCCCTTGCATGACCCCCTACACTGCCTGAACACCACTGCACTGCCCTAAACCCTAAAACACCACCCCACACATACCGGTACACTGCCTGAACACCACTGCTCTGCCCTAAACCCTAAAACACCAGACCCAGCACCACCCCCTACACTGCCGGAACACCACTGCACTGCCCTGAACCCTAAAACACCACCCACTGCACGACCCCCTACACTGCCCGAACATCACTGCACTGCCCTGAACACTGAAACACCAGCCCCAGCACGACCCCTACACTGCCCGAACACCACTGCCCTGAACCCTGAAACACCAGCCCCAGCACCACCCCCTACACTGCCCGAACACCACTGCACTGCCCTAAACCATGAAACACCACCCCCTGCACGACCCCCTACACTGCCCAAACACCACTGCGCTGCCCTAATCCCTTAATCACCCCCCTTGCATGACCCCCTACACTGCCTGAACACCACTGCACTGCCCTAAACCCTAAAACACCACCCCACACATACCGGTAAACTGCCTGAACACCACTGCTCTGCCCTAAACCCTAAAACACCAGACCCAGCACCAGCCCCTACACTGCCCGAACACCACTGCACTGCCCTGAACCCTAAAACACCACCCACTGCACGACCCCCTACACTGCCCGAACATCACTGCACTGCCCTGAACACTGAAACACCAGCCCCAGCACAACCCCTACACTGCCCGAACACCACTGCCCTGAACCCTGAAACACCAGCCCCAGCACCACCCCCTACACTGTCCGAACACCACTGCACTGCCCTGAACACTGAAACACCAGCCCCAGCATGACCCCTTACAATGCCCGAACATCACTGCACTGCCTTAAACCCTGAAACACCAATCCCAGCACGACCCCCTACAGTGGCCGAACACCACTGCACTGCCCTAAACCCTGAAACACCAGCCCCAATATGACTCCCTACACTGCCTGAACACCACTGCACTGCCCTAAACCCTGAAACATCACCCCCAGCACAAACCCCTACACTGCCCGAACACCACTGCACTGCCCTAAACCCTGAAACTCCACCCCAAGCATGCCCCCCTACACTGCCCGAACACCACTGCACTGCCCTTAACCCTGAAACACCACCCCCAGCATGAACTCTTAATACCCGAACACCACTGCACTGCCCTAAACCCTGAAACTACACCCCCTGCACGACCCCCTACACTGCCCAAACACCACTGCTCTGCCATCAATCCTAAATCTCTACCCCAGCACGACCCCTACACTGCCCAAACATCACTGCTCTGCCCTAAACCCTGAAACACCACCCAATCAAGACACCCTACACTGCCCGAACACCACTGCACTGCCCTAAACCCTGAAAAACCACCACCAGCAAGACCCCCAACATCGCCCGAAGACCACTGCCCTAAACCCTGAAACACCACCCCCAGCAAGACCTCCTACACTGCCCGAACACCACTGCACTGCTATAAACCATGAAACAACAACCCTAGCAAGACCCCCTACACTCCCCGTACACCACTGCCCTAAACCCTGAAAAACCACCCCCAGCAATACCCCTAAACTGCCCGAACACCACTGCCCTACCCTAAACCCTGAAACACCACACACAGCAAGACACCCAACAATGCCCGAACACCACTGCACTGCCCTAATCCCTGAAACACCCCCCCTTGCATGACCCCCTACACTGCCTGAACACCACTGCACTGCCCTAAACCCTAAAACACCACCCCACACATACCGGTACACTGCCTGAACACCACTGCTCTGCCCTAAACCCTAAAACACCAGACCCAGCACCACCCCCTACACTGCCGGAACACCACTGCACTGCCCTGAACCCTAAAACACCACCCACTGCACGACCCCCTACACTGCCCGAACATCACTGCACTGCCCTGAACACTGAAACACCAGCCCCAGCACGACCCCTACACTGCCCGAACACCACTGCCCTGAACCCTGAAACACCAGCCCCAGCACCACCCCCTACACTGTCCGAACACCACTGCACTGCCCTGAACACTGAAACACCAGCCCCAGCATGACCCCTTACAATGCCCGAACATGACTGCACTGCCTTAAACCCTGAAACACCAATCCCAGCACGACCCCCTACAGTGGCCGAACACCACTGCACTGCCCTAAACCCTGAAACACCAGCCCCAGCATGACTCCCTACACTGCCCGAACACCACTGCACTGCCCTAAACCCTGAACCATCACCCCCAGCACAAACCCCTACACTGCCCGAACACCACTGCTCTGCCCTAAACCCTGAAACTCCACCCCCAGCATGCCCCCTACACTGCCCAAACACCACTGCACTGCCCTTAACCCTGAAACACCACCCCCAGCATGAACTCTTAATACCCGAACACCACTGCACTGCCCTAAACCCTGAAACTACACCCCCAGCACGACCCCCTACACTGCCCGAACACCACTGCTCTGCCATCAATCCTAAATCTCTACCCCAGCACGACCCCTACACTGCCTGAACACCACTACTCTGCCCTAAACCCTGAAAGACCACCCCAGCACGACTCCCTACACTGCCCAAACATCACTGCTCTGCCCTAAACCCTGACACACCACCCCCATCAAGACACCCTACACTGCCCGAACACCACTGCACTGCCCTAAACCATGAAAAACTACCACCAGCAAGACCCCCAACATCGCCCGAAGACCACTGCCCTAAACCCTGAAACACCACCCCCAGCAAGACCTCCTACACTGGCCGAACACCACTGCACTGCCATAAACCCTGAAACAACACCCCCAGCAAGACCCCCTACACTCCCCGTACACCACTGCCCGAAACCCTGAAAATCCACCCCCAGCAATACCCCTAAACTGCCCGAACACCACTGCCCTACCCTAAACCCTGAAACACCACACACAGCAAGACCCCCAACAATGCCCGAACACCACTGCACTGCCCTAAATCTTGAAACGCCACCCCTGCACGACCCCCTACTCTGCCTAAAGAGCACTTCTCTGCCCTGAACCGTAACACACCACCCCACACATACCCCTACACGGCAGGAACACCACTGCTCTTCCCTAAACCCTAAAACACCAGCTCCAGCATGACCCCCTACACTGTCTGAACACCACTACTCTGCCTTAAATCCTGAAACACTACCCCCTGCATGACCCCCTACACTCCACAAACAACACGGCTCTGCACTCTATCCTAAATCTTCACCCCCAGCACGACCCATGCACTGCCTGAGCACCACTGCTCTGCCCTAAACCCTGAAACACCACCCTCAGCACGACCCACTACACTGCCTGATCACCACTGCACTGCCCTAAACCCTAAAACACCACCCCTGCACGAACCCCTATACTGCCAGAACACCACTGCAGTGCCTTAAAACCTGAAACACCAGCCCCAGCACGACCCCCTACACTGCCCGAATACCACTGCACTGCCCTAAACCTTGAAACACCAGCCCCAACATAACCCTCTACACTGCCCGAACACCACTGCACTGCCCTAAACCCTGTAACACCACCCCCAGCAAGACCTCCTATACTGCCCAAAAAAACACTGACTGCCCTAAACCCTGAAACACCGCCCCTTGCACGACCCTCTACACTGCCCGAATACCACAGCACTGGCCTAAACCCTGAAACACCACCCCATGCATGACCCCCTACACTACCGAAACACCACTGCACTGTCCTAAACTCTGAAACACCACCCCCAGCACGACCCTCTACACTACCCGAACACCACTGCACTGCCATAAACCCTGAAACACCACCCCCAGTATGACCCCCACCAGTGCCCGAACACCAATGCACTGCCCTAAACCCTAAAACACCAGCTCCAGCACGATGCCCTACACCTCCCGAACACCACTGCACTGCCCTAAACCCTGAAACACCATCCCCACCACGACCCCCTACACTGCCCGAACACCACTGCACTGCCTTAAAACCTGAAACACCAGCCACAGCACGACCCCCTACACTGCCCGAATACCACTGCACTGCCCTAAACCTTGAAACACCAGCCCCAGCACGACTCCCTACACTGCCCGAACACCACTGCACTGCCCTAAACCCTGAAACACCAGCTCCAGCACGACCCCCTACACTGCCCGAACACCACTGCATTGCCCCAAAACCCTGAAACAACAGCCCCAGCACAACCCCCTAAACTGCCCAAACACCACTGTACTGCCCTGAACCCTGAAACTCCACCCCCAGCACGACCCCCTACACTGCCGAACACCACTGCTCTGCCCTAAACCCTGAACCACCACCCCAACACAAACCCTACACTGCCCGATCACCACAGCTCTGCCCTAAACTCTGAACCACCACCCCCAGCACAACCCCTCCACTGCCCGATCACCACAGCTCTGCCCTAAACCCTGAAACACCACCCCCAGCATGACCCCCTACACTGACCGAACACCACTGAACTGCCCTAATCCCTGAAACACCATCCCCTGCATGACCCCCTACACTGCCCAAACACCACTGCAGTGCCCTAAACCCTAAAACACCAGCCCAGCATGACCCCCTTCACTGCCTGAACACCACTGCACTGCCCTAAACCCTGAAACACCAGCCCCAGCACGACCCCCTACTCTGCCCGAATACCACTGCACTGCCCTAAACCTTAAAACACCAGCCCCAGCACGACTCCCTACACTGCCCGAACACCACTGCACTGCCCTAAACCCTGAAACACCAGCTCCAGCACGACCCCCTACACTGCCCGAACACCACTGCATTGCCCCAAAACCCTGAAACAACAGCCCCAGCACAACCCCCTAAACTGCCCAAACACCACTGTACTGCCCTAAACCCTGAAACTCCACCCCCAGCACGACCCCCTACACTGCCGAACACCACTGCTCTGCCCTAAACCCTGAACCACCACCCCAGCACAAACCCTACACTGCCCGATCACCACAGCTCTGCCCTAAATCCTGAACCACCACCCCCAGCACAACCCCTCCACTGCCCGATCACCACAGCTCTGCCCTAAACCCTGAAACACCACCCCCAGCACGACCCCCTACACTGACCGAACACCACTGAACTGCCCTAATCCCTGAAACACCATCCCCTGCAAGACCCCCTACACTGTCCAAACACCACTGCAGTGCCCTAAACCCTGAAACACCAGCCCAGCATGACCCCCTTCACTGCCTGAACACCACTGCACTGCCCTAAACCCTGAAACACCAGCCCCAGCACGACCCCCTACTCTGCCCGAACACCACTGCACTGCCCTAAACCCTGAAACTACACCCCCAGCACGACCCCCTACACTGCCCGAACACCACTGCTCTGCCATCAATCCTAAATCTCTACCCCAGCACGACCCCTACACTGCCAGAACACCACTACTCTGCCCTAAACCCTGAAAGACCACCCCAGCATGACTCCCTATACTGCCCAAACATCACTGCTCTGCCCTAAACCCTGAAACACTACCCCCATCAAGACCCCCTACACTGCCCGAACACCACTGCACTGCCCTAAACCCTGAAAAACAACCACCAGCAAGACCCCCATCATCACCCGAAGACCACTGCCCTAAACCCTGAAACACCACCCCCAGCAAGACCTCCTACACTGCCCGAACACCACTGCACTGCCATAAACCCTGAAACAACACCCCCAGCAAGACCCCCTACACTGCCCGTACACCACTGCCCTAAACCCTGAAAAACCACCCCCAGCAATACCCCTAAACTGCCCGAACACCACTGCCCTACCCTAAACCCTGAAACACCACACACAGCAAGACCCCCAACAATGCCCGAACACAACTGCACTGCCCTAAACCATGAAACACCACCCCCTGCACGACCCCCTACACTGCCCGAACACCACTGCACTGCCCTAATCCCTTAATCACCCCCCCTTGCATGACCCCCTACACTGCCTGAACACCACTGCACTGCCCTAAACCCTAAAACACCACCCCACACATACCGGTAAACTGCATGAACACCACTGCTCTGCCCTCAACCCTAAAACACCAGACCCAGCACCACCCCCTACACTGCCCGAACACCACTGCACTGCCCTCAACCCTAAAACACCACCCACTGCACGACCCCCTACACTGCCCGAACATCACTGCACTGCCCTGAACACTGAAACACCAGCCCCAGCACAACCCCTACACTGCCCGAACACCACTGCCCTGAACCCTGAAACACCAGCCCCAGCACCACCCCCTACACTGTCCGAACACCACTGCACTGCCCTGAACACTGAAACACCAGCCCCAGCATGACCCCTTACAATGCCCGAACATCACTGCACTGCCTTAAACCCTGAAACACCAATCCCAGCACGACCCCCTACAGTGGCCGAACACCACTGCACTGCCCTAAACCCTGAAACACCAGCCCCAGCATGACTCCCTACACTGCCTGAACACCACTGCACTGCCCTAAACCCTGAAACATCACCCCCAGCACAAACTCCTACACTGCCCGAACACCACTGCACTGCCCTAAACCCTGAAACTCCACCCCAAGCATGCCCCCCTACACTGCCCGAACACCACTGCACTGCCCTTAACCCTGAAACACCACCCACAGCATGAACTCTTAATACCCGAACACCACTGCACTGCCCTAAACCCTGAAACTACACCCCCAGCACGACCCCCTACACTGCCCGAACACCACTGCTCTGCCATCAATCCTAAATCTCTACCCCAGCACGACCCCTACACTGCCCAAACATCACTGCTCTGCCCTAAACCCTGAAACACCACCCCCATCAAGACACCCTACACTGCCCGAACACCACTGCACTGCCCTAAACCCTGAAAAACCACCACCAGCAAGACCCCCAACATCGCCCGAAGACCACTGCCCTAAACCCTGAAACACCACCCCCAGCAAGACCTCCTACACTGCCCGAACACCACTGCATGGCTATAAACCATGAAACAACACCCCCAGCAAGACCCCCTACACTCCCCGTACACCACTGTCCTAAACCCTGAAAAACCACCCCCAGCAATACCCCTAAACTGCCCGAACACCACTGCCCTACCCTAAACCCTGAAACACCACACACAGCAAGACCCCCAACAATGCCCGAACACCACTGCACTGCCCTAATCCCTGAAACACCCCCCCTTGCATGACCCCCTACACTGCCTGAACACCACTGCACTGCCCTAAACCCTAAAACACCACCCCACACATACCGGTACACTGCCTGAACACCACTGCTCTGCCCTAAACCCTAAAACACCAGACCCAGCACCACCCCCTACACTGCCCGAACACCACTGCACTGCCCTGAACCCTAAAACACCACCCACTGCACGACCCCCTACACTGCCCGAACATCACTGCACTGCCCTGAACACTGAAACACCAGCCCCAGCACGACCCCTACACTGCCCGAACACCACTGCCCTGAACCCTGAAACACCAGCCCCAGCACCACCCCCTACACTGTCCGAACACCACTGCACTGCCCTGAACACTGAAACACCAGCCCCAGCATGACCCCTTACAATGCCCGAACATCACTGCACTGCCTTAAACCCTGAAACACCAATCCCAGCACGACCCCCTACAGTGGCCGAACACCACTGCACTGCCCTAAACCCTGAAACACCAGCCCCAGCATGACTCCCTACACTGCCCGAACACCACTGCACTGCCCTAAACCCTGAAACATCACCCCCAGCACAAACCCCTACACTGCCCGAACACCACTGCTCTGCCCTAAACCCTGAAACTCCACCCCCAGCATGCCCCCCTACACTGCCCGAACACCACTGCACTGCCCTTAACCCTGAAACACCACCCCCAGCATGAACTCTTAATACCCGAACACCACTGCACTGCCCTAAACCCTGAAACTACACCCCCAGCACGACCCCCTACACTGCCCGAACACCACTGCTCTGCCATCAATCCTAAATCTCAACCCCAGCACGACCTCTACACTGCCTGAACACCACTGCTCTGCCCTAAACCCTGAAACACCACCCCCATCAAGACACCCTACACTGCCCGAACACCACTGCACTGCCCTAAACCATGAAAAACTACCACCAGCAAGACCCCCAACATCGCCCAAAGACCACTGCCCTAAACCCTGAAACACCACCCCCAGCAGGACCTCCTACACTGCCCGAACACCACTGCACTGCCATAAACCCTGAAACAACACCCCCAGCAAGACCCCCTACACTCCCCGTACACCACTGCCCTAAACCCTGAAAAACCACCCCCAGCAATACCCCTAAACTGCCCGAACACCACTGCCCTACCCTAAACCCTGAAACACCACACACAGCAAGACCCCCAACAATGCCCGAACACCACTGCACTGCCCTAAACCATGAAACACCACCCCCTGCAAGACCCCCTACACTGCCCGAACACCACTGCACTGCCCTAATCCCTGAAACACCCCCCTTGCATGACCCCCTACAATGCCTGAACACCACTGCACTGCCCTAAACCCTAAAACACCATCCCACACATACCGGTACACTGCCTGAACACCACTGCTCTGCCTTAAACCCTAAAACACCAGACCCAGCATGACCCCCTACAATGGCCGAACATCACTGCACTGCCTTAAACCCTGAAATACCAATCCCAGCACAACCCCCTACACTGGCCGATCACCACTGCACTGCCCTAAACCCTGAAACACCATCTCCAGCACGACTCCCTACACTGCCCGAACACCACTGCACTGCCCTAAACCCTGAAACATCACCCCAGCACAAAACCCTACACTGCCTGAACACCACTGCACTGCCCTAAACCCTGAAACTCCACCCCCAGCACAAACCCTTAATACCCGAACACCACTGCTCTGCCCTAAACCCTGAAACACCATCCCCAGCACAACCCCCGACACTGCCCGAACACCACTGCACTGCCCAAAACCCTGAAACACCACAGCCAGCATGACCCCCTACACTGCCCGAACACCACTGCACTGCCCGAAACCCTGAAACACCAGCCCCAGCATGCACCCCTACACTGCCTGAACACCATTGCACTGTCCTGAACACTGAAACACCAGCCCCGGCTTGCCCCCCTACGCTGTCCGAACACCACTGCCATGAACCCTGAAACACCAGCCCCAGCACCACCCCCTGCACTGCCTGAACATCACTGCACTGCCCTGAGCCCTGAAACACCACCCCCTGCACGACCCCCTACACTGGCCTAATGCCACTGCACTGCCCTGAACACTGAAACACCAGCCCCAGCACGACCCCCTACACTGCCCGAACACCACTGCCCTGAACCCTGAAACACCAACCCCGTCACCACCCCCTACACTGCCCGAACACCACTGCACTGCCCTGAACACTGAAACACCAGCCCCAGCACGATCCCCTACACTGCCCGAACACCACTGCCCTGAACCCTGAAACACCAGCCCCAGCACCACCCCCTACACTGCCCCAACACCACTGCCCTAAACCCTAAAACACCAGACCCAGCACCACCCCCTACACTGCCGGAACACCACTGCACTGCCCTGAACCCTAAAACACCACCCACTGCACGACCCCCTACACTGCCCGAACATCACTGCACTGCCCTGAACACTGAAACACCAGCCCCAGCACGACCCCTACACTGCCCGAACACCACTGCCCTGAACCCTGAAACACCAGCCCCAGCACCACCCCCTACACTGTCCGAACACCACTGCACTGCCCTGAACACTGAAACACCAGCCCCAGCATGACCCCTTACAATGCCCGAACATCACTGCACTGCCTTAAACCCTGAAACACCAATCCCAGCACGACCCCCTACAGTGGCCGAACACCACTGCACTGCCCTAAACCCTGAAACACCAGCCCCAGCATGACTCCCTACACTGCCCGAACACCACTGCACTGCCCTAAACCCTGAAACATCACCCCCAGCACAAACCCCTACACTGCCCGAACACCACTGCTCTGCCCTAAACCCTGAAACTCCACCCCCAGCATGCCCCCCTACACTGCCCGAACACCACTGCACTGCCCTTAACCCTGAAACACCACCCCCAGCATGAACTCTTAATACCCGAACACCACTGCACTGCCCTAAACCCTGAAACTACACCCCCAGCACGACCCCCTACACTGCCCGAACACCACTGCTCTGCCATCAATCCTAAATCTCAACCCCAGCACGACCCCTACACTGCCTGAACACCACTACTCTGCCCTAAACCCTGAAAGACCACCCCAGCACGACTCCCTACACTGCCCAAACATCACTGCTCTGCCCTAAACCCTGAAACACCACCCCCATCAAGACACCCTACACTGCCCGAACACCACTGCACTGCCCTAAACCATGAAAAACTACCACCAGCAAGACCCCCAACATCGCCCGAAGACCACTGCCCTAAACCCTGAAACACCACCCCCAGCAGGACCTCCTACACTGCCCGAACACCACTGCACTGCCATAAACCCTGAAACAACACCCCCAGCAAGACCCCCTACACTCCCCGTACACCACTGCCCTAAACCCTGAAAAACCACCCCTAGCAATACCCCTAAACTGCCCGAACACCACTGCCCTACCCTAAACCCTGAAACACCACACACAGCAAGACCCCCAACAATGCCCGAACACCACTGCACTGCCCTAAACCATGAAACACCACCCCCTGCAAGACCCCCTACACTGCCCGAACACCACTGCACTGCCCTAATCCCTGAAACACCCCCCTTGCATGACCCCCTACAATGCCTGAACACCACTGCACTGCCCTAAACCCTAAAACACCATCCCACACATACCGGTACACTGCCTGAACACCACTGCTCTGCCCTAAACCCTAAAACACCAGACCCAGCATGACCCCCTACAATGGCCGAACATCACTGCACTGCCTTAAACCCTGAAATACCAATCCCAGCACAACCCCCTACACTGGCCGATCACCACTGCACTGCCCTAAACCCTGAAACACCAGCTCCAGCACGACTCCCTACACTGCCCGAACACCACTGCACTGCCCTAAACCCTGAAACATCACCCCAGCACAAAACCCTACACTGCCTGAACACCACTGCACTGCCCTAAACCCTGAAACTACACCCCCAGCACGACCCCCTACACTGCCCGAACACCACTGCTCTGCCATCAATCCTAAATCTCAACCCCAGCACGACCCCTACACTGCCTGAACACCACTGCTCTGCCCTAAACCCTGAAACACCACCCCCATCAAGACACCCTACACTGCCCGAACACCACTGCACTGCCCTAAACTATGAAAAACTACCACCAGCAAGACCCCCAACATCGCCCAAAGACCACTGCCCTAAACCCTGAAACACCACCCCCAGCAGGACCTCCTACACTGCCCGAACACCACTGCACTGCCATAAACCCTGAAACAACACCCCCAGCAAGACCCCCTACACTCCCCGTACACCACTGCCCTAAACCCTGAAAAACCACCCCCAGCAATACCCCTAAACTGCCCGAACACCACTGCCCTACCCTAAACCCTGAAACACCACACACAGCAAGACCCCCAACAATGCCCGAACACCACTGCACTGCCCTAAACCATGAAACACCACCCCCTGCAAGACCCCCTACACTGCCCGAACACCACTGCACTGCCCTAATCCCTGAAACACCCCCCTTGCATGACCCCCTACAATGCCTGAACACCACTGCACTGCCCTAAACCCTAAAACACCATCCCACACATACCGGTACACTGCCTGAACACCACTGCTCTGCCTTAAACCCTAAAACACCAGACCCAGCATGACCCCCTACAATGGCCGAACATCACTGCACTGCCTTAAACCCTGAAATACCAATCCCAGCACAACCCCCTACACTGGCCGATCACCACTGCACTGCCCTAAACCCTGAAACACCATCTCCAGCACGGCTCCCTACACTGCCCGAACACCACTGCACTGCCCTAAACCCTGAAACATCACCCCAGCACAAAACCCTACACTGCCTGAACACCACTGCACTGCCCTAAACCCTGAAACTCCACCCCCAGCACAAACCCTTAATACCCGAACACCACTGCTCTGCCCTAAACCCTGAAACACCATCCCCAGCACAACCCCCGACACTGCCCGAACACCACTGCACTGCCCAAAACCCTGAAACACCACAGCCAGCATGACCCCCTACACTGCCCGAACACCACTGCACTGCCCGAAACCCTGAAACACCAGCCCCAGCATGCATCCCTACACTGCCTGAACACCATTGCACTGTCCTGAACACTGAAACACCAGCCCCGGCTTGACCCCCTACGCTGTCCGAACACCACTGCCATGAACCCTGAAACACCAGCCCCAGCACCACCCCCTGCACTGCCTGAACATCACTGCACTGCCCTGAGCCCTGAAACACCACCCCCTGCACGACCCCCTACACTGGCCTAACGCCACTGCACTGCCCTGAACACTGAAACACCAGCCCCAGCACGACCCCCTACACTGCCCGAACACCACTGCCCTGAACCCTGAAACACCAACCCCGTCACCACCCCCTACACTGCCCGAACACCACTGCACTGCCCTGAACACTGAAACACCAGCCCCAGCACGATCCCCTACACTGCCCGAACACCACTGCCCTGAACCCTGAAACACCAGCCCCAGCACCACCCCCTACACTGCCCCAACACCACTGCCCTAAACCCTAAAACACCAGACCCAGCACCACCCCCTACACTGCCGGAACACCACTGCACTGCCCTGAACCCTAAAACACCACCCACTGCACGACCCCCTACACTGCCCGAACATCACTGCACTGCCCTGAACACTGAAACACCAGCCCCAGCACGACCCCTACACTGCCCGAACACCACTGCCCTGAACCCTGAAACACCAGCCCCAGCACCACCCCCTACACTGTCCGAACACCACTGCACTGCCCTGAACACTGAAACACCAGCCCCAGCATGACCCCTTACAATGCCCGAACATCACTGCACTGCCTTAAACCCTGAAACACCAATCCCAGCACGACCCCCTACAGTGGCCGAACACCACTGCACTGCCCTAAACCCTGAAACACCAGCCCCAGCATGACTCCCTACACTGCCCGAACAACACTGCACTGCCCTAAACCCTGAAACATCACCCCCAGCACAAACCCCTACACTGCCCGAACACCACTGCTCTGCCCTAAACCCTGAAACTCCACCCCCAGCATGCCCCCCTACACTGCCCGAACACCACTGCACTGCCCTTAACCCTGAAACACCACCCCTAGCATGAACTCTTAATACCCGAACACCACTGCACTGCCCTAAACCCTGAAACTACACCCCCAGCACGACCCCCTACACTGCCCGAACACCACTGCTCTGCCATCAATCCTAAATCTCAACCCCAGCACGACCCCTACACTGCCTGAACACCACTACTCTGCCCTAAACCCTGAAAGACCACCCCAGCACGACTCCCTACACTGCCCAAACATCACTGCTCTGCCCTAAACCCTGAAACACCACCCCCATCAAGACACCCTACACTGCCCGAACACCACTGCACTGCCCTAAACCATGAAAAACTACCACCAGCAAGACCCCCAACATCGCCCGAAGACCACTGCCCTAAACCCTGAAACACCACCCCCAGCAGGACCTCCTACACTGCCCGAACACCACTGCACTGCCATAAACCCTGAAACAACACCCCCAGCAAGACCCCCTACACTCCCCGTACACCACTGCCCTAAACCCTAAAAAACCACCCCTAGCAATACCCCTAAACTGCCCGAACACCACTGCCCTACCCTAAACCCTGAAACACCACACACAGCAAGACCCCCAACAATGCCCGAACACCACTGCACTGCCCTAAACCATGAAACACCACCCCCTGCAAGACCCCCTACACTGCCCGAACACCACTGCACTGCCCTAATCCCTGAAACACCCCCCTTGCATGACCCCCTACAATGCCTGAACACCACTGCACTGCCCTAAACCCTAAAACACCATCCCACACATACCGGTACACTGCCTGAACACCACTGCTCTGCCCTAAACCCTAAAACACCAGACCCAGCATGACCCCCTACAATGGCCGAACATCACTGCACTGCCTTAAACCCTGAAATACCAATCCCAGCACAACCCCCTACACTGGCCGATCACCACTGCACTGCCCTAAACCCTGAAACACCAGCTCCAGCGCGACTCCCTACACTGCCCGAACACCACTGCACTGCCCTAAACCCTGAAACATCACCCCAGCACAAAACCCTACACTGCCTGAACACCACTGCACTGCCCTAAACCCTGAAACTCCACCCCCAGCACAAACCCTTAATACCCGAACACCACTGCTCTGCCCTAAACCCTGAAACACCATCCCCAGCACAACCCCCGACACTGCCCGAACACCACTGCACTGCCCAAAACCCTGAAACACCACAGCCAGCATGACCCCCTACACTGCCCGAACACCACTGCACTGCCCGAAACCCTGAAACACCAGCCCCAGCATGCACCCCTACACTGCCTGAACACCATTGCACTGTCCTGAACACTGAAACACCAGCCCCGGCTTGACCCCCTACGCTGTCCGAACACCACTGCCATGAACCCTTAAACACCAGCCCCAGCACCACCCCCTGCACTGCCTGAACATCACTGCACTGCCCTGAGCCCTGAAACACCACCCCCTGCACGACCCCCTACACTGCCCTAACACCACTGCACTGCCCTGAACACTGAAACACCAGCCCCAGCACGACCCCCTACACTGCCCGAACACCACTGCCCTGAACCCTGAAACACCAACCCCGTCACCACCCCCTACACTGCCCGAACACCACTGCACTGCCCTGAACACTGAAACACCAGCCCCAGCACGATCCCCTACACTGCCCGAACACCACTGCCCTGAACCCTGAAACATCAGCCCCAGCACCACCCCCTACACTGCCCCAACACCATTGCACTGCCCTGAACCTTTAAACACCATCCCCTGCATGACCCCCTACACTTCCCGAACACCACTGCACTGCCCTAAACCCTGAAACAACACCCCCAGCAAGACCCCCTACACTGCCCGAACACCATTGCACTGCTCTAAATCCTGAAACAACACCCCCAGAAAGACCCCCTACACTGCCCATACACCACTGCCCTAAACCCTGAAAAACCACACCCAGCAATACCCCCTACACTACCCGTACACCACTGCCCTAAACCCTGAAAAACCACCCCCAGCAATACCCCTAAACTGCCCGAACACCACTGCCCTACCCTAAACCCTGAAACACCACACACAGCAAGACCCCCAACACTTCCAGAACACCACTGCACTGCCCTAAACCATGAAACACCACCCGCTGCATGACCCCATACACAGCCCGAACACCACTGCACTGCCCTAATCCCTGAAACACCCCCCCTTGCATGACCCCCTACACTGCCTGAACACCCCTACACTGCCCTAAACCCTAAAACACCACACCACACATACCGGTACACTGCCTGAACACCACTGCTCTGCCCTAAACCCTAAAACACCAGACCCAGCATGACCCCCTACAATGGCCGAACATCACTGCACTGCCTTAAACCCTGAAATACCAATCCCAGCACGACCCCCTACACTGGCCGAACACCACTGCACTGCCCTAAACCCTGAAACACCAGCTCCAGCACGACTCCCTACACTGCCCGAACACCACTGCACTGCCCAAAACCCTGAAACATCACCCCCAGCACAAAACCCTACACTGCCTGAACACCACTGCACTGCCCTAAACCCTGAAACTCCACCCCCAGCACAACCCCCTACACTGCCCGAACACCACTACACTGCCCTTAATCCTGAAACAAAACCCCAGCACGAACCCTTAATAGCCGAACACCACTGCTCTGCCCTAAACCCTGAAACACCATCCCCAGCATGAACCCCTACACTGCCTGAACACCACTGCACTGCCCAAAACCCTGAAACACCACACCCAGCATGACCCCCTACACTGCCCGAACACCACTGCATTGCCCGAAACCCTGAAACACCAGCCCCAGCATGTACCCCTACACTGCCTGAACACCATTACACTGTCCTGAACACTGAAACACCGGCCCCAGCTTGACCCCCTACACTGCCTGAACACCACTGCCATGAACCCTGAAACACCAGCCCGAGCACCACCCCCTGCACTGCCTGAACATCACTGCACTGCCCTAAACACTAAAACACCACCCCACACATACCGGTACACTGCCTGAACACCACTGCTCTGCCCTAAACCCTAAAACACCAGACCCAGCATGACCCCCTACAATGGCCGAACATCACTGTACTGCCTTAAACCCTGAAATACCAATCCCAGCATGACCCCCTACACTGGCTGAACACCACTGCACTGCCCTAAACCCTGAAACACCAGCTCCAGCACGACTCCCTACACTGCCCGAACACCACTGCACTGCCCTAAACCCTGAAACATCACCCCCAGCACAAAACCCTACACTGCCTGAAAACCACTGCACTGCCCTAAACCCTAAAACTCCACCCCAGCACAACCCCCTACACTGCCCGAACACCACTGCACTGCCCTTAATCCTGAAACACCACCCCCAGCACGAACCCTTAATACCCGAACACCACTGCTCTGCCCTAAACCCTGAAACACCATCTCAAGCACAACCCCCTACACTGCCCGAACACCACTGCACTGCCCAAAACCCTGAAACACCACACCCAGCATGACCCCCTACACTGCCTGAACACCACTGCACTGCCCGAAACCCTGAAACACCAGCCCCAGCATGCACCCCTACACTGCCTGAACACCATTGCACTGTCCTGAACACTGAAACATCAGCCCCAGCTTGACCCCCTACACTGCCCGAACACCACTGCCATGAAGCCTGAAACACCAGCCCCAGCACCACCCCCTGCACTGCCGGAACATCACTGCACTGCCCTGAACCCTGAAACACCACCCCCTGCACAACCCCCTACACTGCCCAAACACCACTGCACTGCCCTGAACACTAAAACACCAGCCCCAGCACGACCCCCTACACTGCCCGAACACCACTGCCCTGAACCCTGAAACACCAACCCCAGCACCACCCCCTACACTGCCGGAACACCACTGCACTGCCCTGAACACTGAAACACCAGCCCCAGCACGATCCCCTACACTGCCCGAACACCACTGCCCTAAACCCTGAAACACCAGCCCCAGCACCACCCCCTACACTTCCCGAACACCACTGCACTGCCCTAAACCCTGAAACATCACCCCCAGCAAGACCCCATACACTGCCCGAACACCATTGCACTGCCCTAAATCCTGAAACAACACCCCCAGAAAGACCCCCTACACTGCCCATACACCACTGCCCTAAACCGTGAAAAACCACCCCAGCAATACCCCCTACACTGCCCGTACACCACTGCTCTAAACCCTGAAAAACCACCCCCAGCAATACCCCTAAACTGCCCGAACCCCACTGCCCTACCCTAAACCCTGAAACACCACACACAGCAAGAGCCCCAACACTGCCCGAACACCACTGCCCTGCCCTAAACCATGAAACACCACCCGCTGCACGACCCCCTACACTGCCCAAACACCACTGCACTGCCCTAATCCCTGAACACCCCCCCTTGCATGAACCGCTACACTGCCTGAACACCACTACACTGCCCTAAACCCTAAAACACCACCCAACACATACCGGTACACTGCCTGAACACCACTGCTCTGCCCTTAACTCTAAAACACCAGACACAGCATGACCCCCTACAATGGCCGAACATCACTGCACTGCCTTAAACCCTGAAATACCAATCCCAGCACGACCCCCTACACTGGCCGAACACTACTGCACTGCCCTAAACCCTGAAACACCAGCTCCAGCACGACTCCCTACACTGCCCGAACACCACTGCACTGCCCTAAACCCTGAAACATCACCCCCAGCACAAAACCCTACACTGCCTGAACACCACTGCACTGCCCTAAACCCTGAAAATCCACCCCCAGCACAACCCCCTACACTGCCCGAACACCACTGCACTGCCCTTAATCCTGAAACACCACCCCCAGCACGAACCCTTAATACCCGAACACCACTGCTCTGCCCTAAACCCTGAAACACCATCCCCAGCACAACCCCCTACACTGCCCGAACACCACTGCACTGCCCAAAACCCTGAAACACCACACCGAGCATGACCCCCTACACTGCCCGAACACCACTGCACTGCCCGAAACCCTGAAACACCAGCCCCAGCATGCACCCCTACACTGCGTGAACACCATTGCACTGTCCTGAACACTGAAACACCAGCCCCAGCTTGGCCCCCTACACTGCCCGAACACCACTGCCATGAACCCTGAAACACCAGCCCCAGCACCACCCCCTGCACTGCCTGAACATCACTGCACTGCCCTGAACCCTGAAAAGCCACTCCCTGCACGACCCCCTATACTGCCCATACACCACTGCACTGCCCTGAACACTGAAACACCAGCTCCAGCACGACCCCCTACACTGCCCGAACACCACTGCCCTGAACCCTGAAACACCACTCCCTGCACGACCCCCTACACTGCCTGAACATCACTGCACTGCCCTGAACCCTGAAACACCACCCCCTGCACGACCCCCTACACTGCCCAAACACCACTGCACTGCCCTGAACACTGATACATCAGCCCCAGCACGACCCCCTACACTGCCCGAACACCACTGCCCTGAACCCTGAAACACCAACCCCAGCACTACCCCCTACACGGCCCGAACACCACTGCACTGCCCTGAACACTGAAACACCAGCCCCAGCACGATCCACTACACTGCCCGAACACCACTGCCCTCAACCTTGAAACTCCATCCCCTGCACGACCCCCTACACTTCCCGAACACGACTGCACTGCCCTAAACCCTGAAACATCACCCCCAGCAAGACCCCCTACACTGCCCGAAAACTATTGCACTGCCCTGAATCCTGAAACAACACCCCCAGAAAGACCCCCTACACTGCCCATACACCACTGCCCTAAACCATGAAAAACCTCCCCCAGCAATACCCCTACACAGCCCAAACACCACTGCCCTTCCCTAAACTCTGAAACACCACACACAGCAAGACCCCCAACACTGCCTGAACACCACTGCACTTCCCTAAACCCTGAAACACCACCCCCTGCACGACCCCATACACTGCCCGAACACCACTGCACTGCCCTAAACCCTGAAACTCCACCCCTTGCATGACCCCCTACACTGCCTGAACACCACTACACTGCCCTAAACCCTAAAAAACCACCCCGCACATACCGGTATACTGCCTGAACACCACTGCTCTGCCCTAAACCCTGAAACACCAATCCCAGCACGACCCCCTACACTGGCTGAACACCACTGCACTGCCCTAAACCCTATAACACCAGCCCCAGCATGACTCACTACACTGCCCGAACACCACTGCACTGCCCTAAACCCTGAAACATCACCCCAGCACAAACCCCTACACTGCCCGAACACCACTTCACTGCCCTAAAACCTGAAACCCCACCCCCAGCACGACCCCCTACACTGCCCGAACACCACTGCACTGCCCTTAACCCTGAAAAACCACCCCCAGCATGAACCCTTAATACCCGAACACCACTGCTCTGCCCTAAACCCTGAAACACCATCCCCAGCACAACCCCCAACACTGCCCGAACACCACTGCACTGCCCAAAACACTGAAACACCACCCCCTGCATGACCCCCTACACTGCCCGAATACCACTGCACTGCCCTAATCCCTGAAACACCCCCCTTGCATGACCCCCTACACTGCCTGAACACCACTACTCTGCCCTAAGCCCTAAAACACCACCCCACACATACAGGTACACTGCCTGAACACCACTGCTCTGCCCTAAACCCTAAAACACCAGCCCCAGCATAACCCCCTACAATGGCCGAACTTCACTGCACTACCTTAAACCCTGAAATACCAATCCCAGCACGACCCCCTACACTGGCCGAACACCACTGCACTGCCCTAAACCCTGAAACACCAGCTCCAGCATGACTTCCTACACTGCCCGAACACCACTGCACTGCCCTAAACCCTGAAACATCACCCCCAGCACAAAACCCTACACTGCCCGAACACCACTGCACTGCCCTAAACCCTGAAACTCCACCCCCAGCACAACCCCCTACACTGCGCGAACACCACTACACTGCCCTTAATCCTGAAACACCACCCCAGCACGAACCCTTAATACCCGAACACCACTGCTCTGCCCTAAACCCTGAAACACCATCCCCAGCATGACCCCCTGCACTGCCTGAACACCACTGCACTGCCCAAAACCCTGAAACACCACACCCAGCATGCCACCCTACACTGCCCGAACACCACTGCACTGCCCGAAACCCTGAAACACCAGCCCCAGCTTGTACCCCTACACTGCCTGAACACCATTACACTGTCCTGAACACTGAAACACCGGCCCCAGCTTGACCCCCTACACTGCCCGAACACCACTGCCATGAACCCTGAAACACCAGCCCGAGCACCACCCCCTGCACTGCCTGAACATCACTGCACTGCCCTGAACCGTGAAACACCACCCCCTGCATGACCCCCTACACTGCCCAAACACCACTGCACTGCCCTGAACACTGATACATCAGCCCCAGCACGACCCCCTACAATGCCCGAACACCACTGCCCTGAACCCTGAAACACCAACCTCAGCACTACCCCCTACACTGCCCGAACACCACTGAACTGCCCTGAACACTGAAACACCAGCCCCAGCATGATCCCCTACACAGCCCGAACACCACTGCCCTGAACCTTGAAACTCCATCCCCTGCACGACCCCCTACACTTCCCGAACACGACTGCACTGCCCTAAACCCTGAAACATCACCCCCAGCAAGACCCCCTACACTGCCCGAAAACTATTGCACTGCCCTGAATCCTGAAACAACACCCTCAGAAAGACCCCCTACACTGCCCATACACCACTGCCCTAAACCATGAAAACCCTCCCCCAGCAATACCCCTACACAGCCCAAACACCACTGCCCTTCCCTAAACCCTGAAACACCACACACAGCAAGACCCCCAACACTGCCCGAACACCACTGCACTGCCCTAAACCCTGAAACACGACCCCCTGCACGACCCCATACACTGCCCGAACACCACTGCACTGCCCTAAACCCTGAAACTCCACCACTTGCATGACCCCCTACACTGCCTGAATACCACTACACTGCCCTAAACCCTAAAAAACCACCCCGCACAACCCGGTATACTGCCTGAACACCACTGCTCTGCCCTAAACCCTAAAACACCAGCCCCAGCATGACCCCCTACAATGCCCGAACATCACTGCACTGCCTTAAACCCTGAAACACCAATCCCAGCACGACCCCCTACACTGGCCGAACACCACTGCAGTGCCCTAAACCCTATAACACCAGCCCCAGCATGACCCCCTACACTTCCCGAACACCACTGCACTGCCCTAAACCCTGAAACATCACCCCCAGCAAGACCCCCTACACTGCCTGAACACCATTGCACGGCCCTAAATCCTGAAACAACACCCCCAGAAAGACCCCCTACACTGCCCATACACCACTGCCCTAAACCCTGAAAAACTACCCCCAGCAATGCCCCTACACTGCCCAAACACCACTGCCCTTCCCTAAACCCTGAAACACCACACACAGCAAGACCCCGAACATTGGCCGAACACCACTGCACTGCCCTAAACCCTGAAACACCACCCCCTGCACGACCCCCTACACTGCCCGAACACCACTGCACTGCCCTAAACCCTGAAACTCCACCCCTTGCATGACACCCTATACTGCCTGAACACCACTACACTGCCCTAAACCCTAAAACACCACCCCGCACATCCCGGTATACTGCCTGAACACCACTGCTCTGCCCTAAACCCTAAAACACCAGCCCCAGCATGACCCCCTACAATGCCCGAACATCAATGCACTGCCTTAAACCCTGAAACACCAATCCCAGCACGACCCCCTACACTGGCCGAACACCACTGCACTGCCCTAAACCCTGAAACACCACCCCCAGCAAGACCTCCTACACTGTCCGAACACCACTGCACTGCCATAAACCCTGAAACAACACCCCCAGCAAGACCCTTACACTGCCCATACACCACTGCCCTAAACCCTGAAGAACCACCCCCAGCAATACCCCTAAACTGCCCGAACACCACTGCCCTACCCTAAACCCTGAAACACCACACACAGCAAGAACCCCAACACTGCCCGAACACCACTGCACTGCCCTAAACCATGAAACACCACCCCCTGCATGACCACCTACACTGCCCGAACACCACTGCACTGCCCTAATCCCTGAAACACCCCCCTTGCATGACCCCCTACACTGCCTGAACACCACTACTCTGCCCTAAACCCTAAAACACCACCCCGCACATACAGGTACACTGCCTGAACACCACTGCTCTGCCCTAAACCCTAAAACACCAGCCCCAGCATAACCCCCTACAATGGCCGAACTTCACTGCACTGCCTTAAACCCTGAAATACCAATCCCAGCACGACCCCCTACACTGGCCGACCACCACTGCACTGCCCTAAACCCTAAAACACCAGCTCCAGCATGACTTCCTACACTGCCCGAACACCACTGCACTGCCCTAAACCCTGAAACATCACCCCAGCACAAAACCCTACACTGCCCGAACACCACTGCACTGCCCTAAACCCTGAAACTCCACCCCCAGCACAACTCCCTACACTGCCCGAACACCACTACACTGCCCTTAATCCTGAAACACCACCCCAGCACGAACCCTTAATAGCCGAACACCACTGCTCTGCCCTAAACCCTGAAACACCATCCCCAGCATGACCCCCTACACTGCCTGAACACCACTGCACTGCCCAAAACCCTGAAACACCACACCCAGCATGACCCCCTACACTGCCCGAACACCACTGCACTGCCCGAAACCCTGAAACACCAGCCCCAGCATGTACCCCTACACTGCCTGAACACCATTACATTGTCCTGAACACTGAAACACCGGCCCCAGCTTGACCCCCTACACTGCCCGAACACCACTGCCATGAACCCTGAAACACCAGCCCGAGCACCACCCCCTGCACTGCCTGAACATCACTGCACTGCCCTGAACCCTGAAACACCACCCCCTGCACGACCCCCTACACTGCCCAAACACCACTGCACTGCCCTGAACACTGATACATCAGCCCCAGCACGACCCCCTACACTGCCCGAACACCACTGCCCTGAACCCTGAAACACCAACCCCAGCACTACCCCCTACACGGCCCGAACACCACTGCACTGCCCTGAACACTGAAACACCAGCCCCAGCACGATCCACTACACTGCCCGAACACCACTGCCCTCAACCTTGAAACTCCATCCCCTGCACGACCCCCTACACTTCCCGAACACGACTGCACTGCCCTAAACCCTGAAACATCACCCCCAGCAAGACCCCGTACACTGCCCGAAAACTATTGCACTGCCCTGAATCCTGAAACAACACCCCCAGAAAGACCCCCTACACTGCCCATACACCACTGCCCTAAACCATGAAAAACCTCCCCCAGCAATACCCCTACACAGCCCAAACACCACTGCCCTTCCCTAAACTCTGAAACACCACACACAGCAAGACCCCCAACACTGCCTGAACACCACTGCACTTCCCTAAACCCTGAAACACCACCCCCTGCACGACCCCATACACTGCCCGAACACCACTGCACTGCCCTAAACCCTGAAACTCCACCCCTTGCATGACCCCCTACACTGCCTGAACACCACTACACTGCCCTAAACCCTAAAAAACCACCCCGCACATACCGGTATACTGCCTGAACACCACTGCTCTGCCCTAAACCCTAAAACACCAGCCCCAGCACAACCCCCTTACAATGCCCGAACATCACTGCACTGCCTTAAACCCTGAAACACCAATCCCAGCACGACCCCCTACACTGGCTGAACACCACTGCACTGCCCTAAACCCTATAACACCAGCCCCAGCATGACTCACTACACTGCCCGAACACCACTGCACTGCCCTAAACCCTGAAACATCACCCCAGCACAAACCCCTACACTGCCCGAACACCACTTCACTGCCCTAAAACCTGAAACCCCACCCCCAGCACGACCCCCTACACTGCCCGAACACCACTGCACTGCCCTTAACCCTGAAAAACCACCCCCAGCATGAACCCTTAATACCCGAACACCACTGCTCTGCCCTAAACCCTGAAACACCATCCCCAGCACAACCCCCAACACTGCCCGAACACCACTGCACTGCCCAAAACACTGAAACACCACCCCCTGCATGACCCCCTACACTGCCCGAATACCACTGCACTGCCCTAATCCCTGAAACACCCCCCTTGCATGACCCCCTACACTGCCTGAATACCACTACTCTGCCCTAAGCCCTAAAACACCACCCCACACATACAGATACACTGCCTGAACACCACTGCTCTGCCCTAAACCCTAAAACACCAGCCCCAGCATAACCCACTACAATGGCCGAACTTCACTGCACTACCTTAAACCCTGAAATACCAATCCCAGCACGACCCCCTACACTGGCCGAACACCACTGCACTGCCCTAAACCCTGAAACACCAGCTCCAGCATGACTTCCTACACTGCCCGAACACCACTGCACAGCCCTAAACCCTGAAACATCACCCCCAGCACAAAACCCTACACTGCCCGAACACCACTGCACTGCCCTAAACCCTGAAACTCCACCCCCAGCACAACCCCCTACACTGCGCGAACACCACTACACTGCCCTTAATCCTGAAACACCACCCCAGCACGAACCCTTAATACCCGAACACCACTGCTCTGCCCTAAACCCTGAAACACCATCCCCAGCATGACCCCCTGCACTGCCTGAACACCACTGCACTGCCCAAAACCCTGAAACACCACACCCAGCATGCCCCCCTACACTGCCCGAACACCACTGCACTGCCCGAAACCCTGAAACACCAGCCCCAGCATGTACCCCTACACTGCCTGAACACCATTACACTGTCCTGAACACTGAAACACCGGCCCCAGCTTGACCCCCTACACTGCCCGAACACCACTGCCATGAACCCTGAAACACCAGCCCGACCACCACCCCCTGCACTGCCTGAACATCACTGCACTGCCCTGAACCGTGAAACACCACCCCCTGCACGACCCCCTACACTGCCCAAACACCACTGCACTGCCCTGAACACTGATACACCAGCCCCAGCACGACCCCCTACAATGCCCGAACACCACTGCCCTGAACCCTGAAACACCAACCCCAGCACTACCCCCTACACTGCCCGAACACCACTGAACTGCCCTGAACACTGAAACACCAGCCCCAGCATGATCCCCTACACAGCCCGAACACCACTGCCCTGAACCTTGAAACTCCATCCCCTGCACGACCCCCTACACTTCCCGAACACGACTGCACTGCCCTAAACCCTGAAACATCACCCCCAGCAAGACCCCCTACACTGCCCGAAAACTATTGCACTGCCCTGAATCCTGAAACAACACCCTCAGAAAGACCCCCTACACTGCCCATACACCACTGCCCTAAACCATGAAAACCCTCCCCCAGCAATACCCCTACACAGCCCAAACACCACTGCCCTTCCCTAAACCCTGAAACACCACACACAGCAAGACCCCCAACACTGCCCGAACACCACTGCACTGCCCTAAACCCTGAAACACCACCCCCTGCACGACCCCATACACTGCCCGAATACCACTGCACTGCCCTAAACCCTGAAACTCCACCACTTGCATGACCCCCTACACTGCCTGAATACCACTACACTGCCCTAAACCCTAAAAAACCACCCCGCACATCCCGGTATACTGCCTGAACACCGCTGCTCTGCCCTAAACCCTAAAACACCAGCCCCAGCATGACCCCCTACAATGCCCGAACATCACTGCACTGCCTTAAACCCTGAAACACCAATCCCAGCACGACCCCCTACACTGGCCGAACACCACTGCAGTGCCCAAAACCCTATAACACCAGCCCCAGCATGACTCCCTACACTGCCCGAACACCACTGCACTGCCCTAAACACTGAAACATTACCCCCAGCACAAACCCCTACACTGCCCGAACACCACTGCACTGCCCTAAAACCTGAAACTCCACCCCAGCACGACCCCCTACACTGCCCGAACACCACTGCACTGCCCTTAACCCTGAAACACCACCCCCAGCATGAACCCTTAATACCCGAACACCACTGCTCTGCCCTAAACCCTGAAACACCATCCCCAGCACGACCCCCTACACTGCCCGAACACCACTGCACTGCCCAAAACCCTGAAACACCACCCCCAGCATGACCCCCTACACTGCCCGAACACCACTGCACTGCCGAAAACCCTGAAACACCAGCCCCGGCATGCACCCCTACACTGCCTGAACACCATTGCACTGTCCTGAACACTGAAACACCAGCCCCAGCTTGACCCCCTACACTTGGCCAAACACCACTGCCCTGAACCCTGAAACACCAGCCCCAGCACCACCCCCTACACTGCCTGAACACCACTGCACTGCCCTGAACCCTGAAACACCACCCCCTTCACAACCCCCTACACTGCCTGAACACCACTGCACTGCCCTGAACACTGAAACACCAGCCCAAGCACGACCCCTACACTGCCCAAACACCACTGCCCTGAACCCAAAACACCAACCCCAGCACCACCCCCTACACTGCCCGGACACCACTGCACTCCCATGAACACTGAAACATCAGCCCCAGCAAAATCCCCTACACTGCCCGAACACCACTGCCCTGAACCCTGAAACACCACTCCCTGCACGACCCCCTACACTGCCCGAACACCACTGCCTTAAACCCTGAAACACCACCCCTTGCATGAACCCCTACACTGCCCCATCACCACTGCACTGCCTTAAACCCTGAAACACCAATCCCAGGACGACCCCCTACACTGCCCAAACACCACTGCACTGCCCTAAACCCTGAAACACCACCCCTTGCATGACCCCCTACACTGCCCGAACACCACTGCACTGCCTTCAACCCTGAAACACCAATCCCAGCACGACCCCCTAGACTGGCCGAACACCACTGCACTGCCCTAAACCCTGAAACACCAGCCCCAGCATGACTCCCAACACTAACTGAACACCTTTGCACTGCCCTAAACCCTGAAACTTCAGCCCCAGCACAAACCACTACACTGCCTGAACACCACTGCACTGCCCTAATCCCTGAAACACCACCCCCAGCACGAACCCTCAATACCCGAACACCACTGCTCTGCCCTAAAACCGGAAACACCATCCCCAGCACAACCCCCTACACTGCCCACAAACCACTGCACTGCCCAAAACCCTGAAACACCACCCCCAGCATGACCCCCTACACTGCCCGAACACCACTGCACTGCCCGAAACCCTGAAACACCAGCCCCGGCATGCACCCCTATACTGCCTGAACACCATTGCACTGTCCTGAACACTGAAACACCAGCCCCAGCTTGACCCCCTACACTTGGCCGAACACCACTGCCCTGAACCCTGAAACACCAGCCCCAGCACCACCCCCTACACTGCCTGAACACCACTGCACTGCCCTGAACCCTGAAACACCACCCCCTGCACAACCCCCTACACTGCCCGAACACCACTGCACTGCCCTGAACACTGAAACACCAGCCCCAGCACGACCCCTACACTGCCAGAACACCACTGCCCTGAACCCTGAAACACCAACCCCAGCACCACCCCCTACACTGCCCGGACACCACTGCACTGCCCTGAACACTGAAACATCAGCCCCAGCACGATCCCCTACACTGCCCGAACACCACTGCCCTGAACCCTGAAACACCACCCCCTGCACGACCCCCTACACTGCCCGAACACCACTGCACTGCCCTAAACCCTGAATCACCACCCCTTGCATGACCCCCTACACTGCCCGAACACCACAGCACTGCCTTAAACCCTGAAACACCAATCCCAGCACGACCCCCTACGTTGCCAAAACACCACTGCACTGCCCTAAACCCTGAAACACCACCCCTTGCATGACCCCCTACACTGCCCGAACACCAATGCACTGCCTTCAACCCTGAAACACCAATCCCAGCACGACCCCCTACACTGGCCGAACACCACTGCACTGCCCTAAACCCTGAAACACTAGCTCCAGCACGACTCCCTACACTAACCGAACACCATTGCACTGCCCTAAACCCTGAAACTTCAGCCCCAGCACAAACCACTACACTGCCTGAACACCACTGCACTGCCCTAAACCCTGAAACACCATCCCCAGCACAACCCCCTACACTGCCCACAAACCACTGCACTGACCAAAATCCCTAAAACACCACCCCCAGCATGACCCCCTACACTGCCCGAACACCACTGCACTGCCCGAAACCCTGAAACACCAGCCCCAGCATGCACCCCTACACTGCCCGAACACCATTGCACTGTCCTGAACACTGAAACACCAGCCCCAGCACGAGCCCCTAAACTACCCGAACATCACTGCCCTGAACCTTGAAACACCAGCCCCAGCACCACCCCCTACACAGCCCGAACACCACTGCACTGCCATGAAACCTAAAACACCACCCACTGCATGACCCCCTACACTACCCGAACACCACTGCCCTGAATCCTGAAACACCAGCCCCAGCACCACCCCCTAAACTTACAGAACACCACTGCACTGCCCTGATCACTGAAACACCAGCTCCAGCACGACCCCATACACTGCCCAAACACTACTGCCCTGAACCCTGAAACACCAGCCCCAGCACCACCCCCTACAGTGCCCGAACACCACTGCACTGCCCTGAACCCTGAAACACCACCCCCTGCATGACACCCTACACTGCTCGAACACCACTGCACTGCCCTAAACCCTGAAACACTATCCTCTGCAGGACCCCCTATACTGCCCGTACACCACTGCACTGCCCCAAACCATGAAATACCACTCCCTGCATGACCCCCTACACTGCCCGAACACCATTGCACTGCCCTAATCCCTGAAACCCCACCACCAGCACAACCCCTACACTGCCCGAACACCACTGCCCTAAACCCTGAAACACCACGCCCAGCAAGAGCCCCTACACTGCCCGAAAACCACTGCACTGCCCTAAACTCTGAAACACCACCCCCTGCATGAACCCCTACACTGCCCGAACACACTGCACTGCCCTAAACCCTGAAACACCACCCCCAGCAAGACGAGCTACACTGCCCGAACACCACTGCACTGCCCTAAACCAAGAAACACCATCTCCCTGCAAGACCCCCTACACTGCCCGAACACCACTGCACTGCCCTAAACCCTGAAACACCAACCCCTGCAGGACCCCCTACACTGCCCGAACACCACTGCTCTGCCGTAAACCTTGAAACACCAGCCCCAGCACAACCCCCTACACTGCCCGAACACCACTGCACTGCCCTTAACCCTGACACACCAGCCCCAGCACAACCCCTCACACTGCCCGAACACCACTGAACTGCCCTAAACCCTGAAACACCAGCCCCAGCACAACCCCCTACACTGCCCAAACACCACTCCACTGCCCTAAACCCTGAATCACCACACCCAGCACGACCCCCTACACTGCCCAAACACCACTGCACTGCCCTAAACCCTGAAACACCACCCCCCTGCATGACCCCCTACACTGCCCAAACACCACTACACTGCCCTAAACCTTGAAAAACCGCCCCCAGCAAGACCCCTTACATTGCTTGAACACCACTGCCCTAAACCCTGTAACACCACCCCCAGCAAGACCCCCTACACTGCCCAAAAAACCAATGCACTGCCCTAAACCCTGAAACACCGCCCCTTGCATGACCCTCTACACTGCCCGAAAACCACTGCACTGGCCTAAACCCTGAAACACCACCCCATGCATGACCCCCTACACTACCGAAACACCACTGCACTGTTCTAAACTCTGAAACACAACCCCCAGCACGACCCTCTACACTACCCGAACACCACTGCACTGCCGTAAACCCTGAAACACCACCCCCAGCATGACCCCGTACACTGCCCGAACACCACTGCACTGCCCTAAACCCTAAAACACCAGCTCCAGCACCATGCCCTACACCTCCCAAACACCACTGCACTGCCCTAAACCCTGAAACACCGCCCCCAGCACGACCCTCTACACGCCCCGAACACCACTGCACTGACCTAAACCCTGAAACACCACCCCGCACTACCCACTACACTCTCCGGACACCACTGCACTGCCCTAAACCCTGAAACACCAGCCCCAGCACGACACTCTACACTGCCCAAACAACACTGCACTGCCCTAAACCCTGAAACACCACCCCCAGCACAACCCCCCACACTGCCCGAACACCACTGCACTGCCCTAAACCCTGAAACACCACCCCCAGCATGACCCCCACACTGCCCGAAGACCACTGCACTGCCCTAAACACTGAAACACCACCGGAAGCATGACCGCCTACAGTGCCCGAACAACACTGCACTGCCCTAAACCCTGAAACACCACCCCCCTGCATGAACCGCTACAATGCTCGAACACCACTGCACTGCACTAAACCCTGAAACACTACCCCCAGCAAGAACCCCTACACTGCCCAAACACCACTGCACTGCCCTAAACCCTGAAAAACCACTCCCAGCAAGACCCCCTATACTGCACGAAAACAACCACTGCCCTAAAACTTGAAAAACCACCCCCAGCAAGAACCCTACACTGCCCGAACACCACTGAACTGCCCTGATACCTGAAACACCACCCCCAGCAAAACCCCCTACTCTGCCCAAACAACAATGCCCTAAATCCTGAAACACCACCCCCAGCAAGACCCCAAACACTGCCCGAACACCACTGCACTGCCCTAAACCCTGAAACACCACCCCCTGCACGACCCCCTACACTGCCCGAACACCACTGCACTGCCCTAAACCCTGAAACACCAACTACCTGCTTGACTCGCTGCACTACCCGAACACCACTGCTTTGCCCTAAACCCTGAAACACAACCCCCAGCAAGACCCACTACACTGCCCGAACACCACTGCACTGCCCTAGACCCTGAAACACCACTACCAGCAAGACCCCCTACACTGCACGAACACCACTGCCCTAAACCCTGAAACACCACCCCCAATGAGACCCCCAACCCCCGAACACCACTTCAATGCCCTAAAACCTGAAACACCACCCCCTGCATGACCCTCTACAAGCCCCGAACACCACTGCACTGACCTAAACCCTGAAACACCACCCCGCACTACCCACTACACTCTCCGGACACCACTGCACTGCCCTATACCCTGAAACACCAGCCCCAGCACGACACTCTACACTGCCCGAACACCACTGCACTGCCCTAAACCTTGAAACACCACCCCCAGCATGACCCCCACACTGCCCGAAGACCACTGCACTGCCCTAAACACTGAAACACCACCGGAAGCATGACCGCCTACAGTGCCCGAACAACACTGCACTGCCCTAAACCCTGAAACACCACCCCCCTGCATGAACCGCTACAATGCTCGAACACCACTGCACTGCACTAAACCCTGAAACACTACCCCCAGCAAGAACCCCTACACTGCCCAAACACCACTGCACTGCCCTAAACCCTGAAAAACCACTCCCAGCAAGACCCCCTATACTGCACGAAAACAACCACTGCCCTAAAACTTGAAAAACCACCCCCAGCAAGAACCCTACACTGCCCGAACACCACTGAACTGCCCTGATACCTGAAACACCACCCCCAGCAAGACCCCCTACTCTGCCCAAACAACAATGCCCTAAATCCTGAAACACCACCCCCAGCAAGACCCCAAACACTGCCCGAACACCACTGCACTGCCCTAAACCCTGAAACACCACCCCCTGCACGACCCCCTACACTGCCCGAACACCACTGCACTGCCCTAAACCCTGAAACACCAACTACCTGCTTGACTCGCTGCACTACCCGAACACCACTGCTTTGCCCTAAACCCTGAAACACAACCCCCAGCAAGACCCCCTACACTGCCCGAACCCCACTGCACTGCCCTAAACCCTGAAACACCACTACCAGCAAGACCCCCTACACTGCACGAACACCACTGCCCTAAACCCTGAAACACCACCCCCAACGAGACCCCCAACCCCCGAACACCACTTCAATGCCCTAAAACCTGAAACACCACCCCCTGCATGACCCTCTACACGCCCCGAACACCACTGCACTGACCTAAACCCTGAAACACCACCCCGCACTACCCACTACACTCTCTGGACACCACTGCACTGCCCTAAACCCTGAAACACCAGCCCCAGCACGACACTCTACACTGCCCAAACAACACTGCACTGCCCTAAACCCTGAAACACCACCCCCAGCACAACCCCCCACACTGCCCGAACACCACTGCACTGCCCTAAACCCTGAAACACCACCCCCAGCATGACCCCCACACTGCCCGAAGACCACTGCACTGCCCTAAACCCTGAAACACCACCGGAAGCATGACCGCCTACAGTGCCCGAACAACACTGCACTGCCCTAAACCCTGAAACACTAACCCCAGCAAGAACCCCTACACTGCCCAAACACCACTGCACTGCCCTAATCCCTGAAAAAACACTCCCAGCAAGACCCCCTATACTGCACGAAAACAACCACTGCCCTAAAACTTGAAACACCACCCCCAGCAAGAACCCTACACTGCCCGAACACCACTGAACTGCCCTAAATCCTGAAACACCACCCCCAGCAAGACCCCAAACACTGCCCGAACACCACTGCACTGCCCTAAACCCTGAAACACCACCCCCTGCACGACCCCCTACACTGCCCGAACACCACTGCACTGCCCTAAACCTTGAAACACCACCCCTGCACGACCCCCTGCACTGCCTGAAGAGCACTTCTCTGCCCTGAACCCTAAAACACCACCCCGCACCCCCCCCTACACTGCAGGAACACCACTGCTCTTCCCTAAACCCTAAAACACCAGCTCCATCATGCCCCCCTACACTGTCTGAACACCACTACTCTGCTTTAAATCATGAAACACTACCCCCTGCATGACCCCCTACACTGCACAAACAACACTGCTCTGCCCTCTATCCTAAATCTTCACCCCCAGCATGACCTCTGCACTGCCTGAGCACCACTGCTCTGCCCTAAACCCTGAAACACCACCCTCATCACGACCCCCTACACTGCCCGATCACCACTGCACTGCCCAAAACCCTGAAACACCACACCCAGCAAGACCCCCTACACTGCCCGAACACCACTGCCATAAAACCTGAAACACCACCCCCAGCAAAACCCCCAACTCTGCCCGAATACCACTGCACTGCCCTAAACCCTGAAACAACATACCCAGCTAGACCCCCTACACTGCCCGAACACCACTGCACTGCCCTAAACCCTGAATCACCACAGCCAGCACGACCCCCTACACTGCCCAATCACCACTGCACTGCCCTAAACCCTGAAACACCAACCCCCTGCACGACCCCCAACACTGCCCAAACACCACTACACTGCCTTAAACAGCCCCAGCAAGACCCCCTACACTGCATGAACACCACTGCCCTAAACCCTGTAACACCACCCCCAGCAAGACCCCCTACACTGCACAAAAAACCAATGCACTAACCCTGAAACACCGCCCCTTGCATGACCCTCTACACTGCCCGAAAACCACTGCACTGTCCTAAACTCTGAAACACAACCCCCAGCACGACCCTCTACACTACCCGAACACCACTGCACTGCCGTGAACCCTGAAACACCACCCCCAGCATGACCCCCTACACTGCCCGAACACCACTGCACTGCCCTAAACCCTAAAACACCAGCTCCAGCACCATGCCATACACCTCCCGAACACCACTGCACTGCCCTAAACCCTGAAACACCGCCCCCAGCAAGACCACCTACGCTGCCCAAGACCACTGCCCTAAACCCTGAAACACCGCCCCCAGCAAGACCCCCTACACTGTCCAAAAACCACTGCACTGCCCTAAACCCTGAAACACCACCTACCTGCTTGACTCGCTGCACTGCCCGAACACCACTGCTTTGCCCTAAACCCTGAAACACCACTACCAGCAAGACCCCCTACACTGCACGAACACCACTGCCCTAAACCCTGAAACACCGCCACCAGCAAGACCCCCTACACTGTTCAAAAACCACTGCACTGCCCTAAACCCTGAAACACCACCTACCTGCTTGACTCGCTGCACTGCCCGAACACCACTGCTGTGCCCTAAACCCTGAAACACCACTACCAGCAAGACCCCCTACACTGCACGAACACCACTGCCCTAAACCCTGAAACACCACCCCCAGCGAGACCCCCAACCCCCGAACACCACTTCAATGCCCTAAAACCTGAAACACCACCCCCTGCACGACCCTCTACACGCCCCGAACACCACTGCACTGACCTAAACCCTGAAACACCACCCAGCACGACCCCTACTCTGCCCGAACACCACTGCACTGCCCTAAACCCTGAAACTACACCCCCAGCACAACCCCCTACACTGCCCGAACACCACTGCTCTGCCATCAATCCTAAATCTCTACCCCAGCACGACCCCTACACTGGCTGAACACCACTGCTCTGCCCTAAACCCTGAAAGACCACCCCAGCACGACTCCCTACACTGCTCAAACATCACTGCTCTGCCCTAAACCCTGAAACAGCACCCCCATCAAGACCCCCTACACTGCCTGAACACCACTGCTCTGCCCTAAAACCGGAAACACCATCGCCAGCACAACCCCCTACACTGCCCACACACCACTGCACTGCCCAAAACCCTGAAACACCACCCCCAGCATGACCCCCTACACTGCCCGAACACCACTGCACTGCCCGAAACCCTGAAACACCAACCCGAGCATGCACCCCTACACAGCCCGAACACCATTACACTGTCCTGAACACTGAAACACCAGCCCCAGCACGAGCCCCTAAACTACCCAAACATCACTGCCCTGAACCTTGAAACACCAGCCCCAGCACCACCCCCTACACTGCCCGAACACCACTGCACTGCCCTGAACCCTAAAACACCACCCACTGCACGACCCCCTACACTGCCCGAACACCACTGCACTGCCCTGAACACTGAAACACCAGCCCCAGCACGACCCCTACACTGCCCGAACACCACTGCCCTGAACCCTGAAACACCAGCCCCAGCACCACCCCCTACACTGCCCGAACACCACTGCACTGCCCTGAACACTGAAACACCAGCCCCAGCATGACCCCCTACAATGCCCGAACACCACTGCCCTGAACCCTGAAACACCAGCCCCAGCACCACCCCCTACACTGCCCGAACACCACTGCACTGCCCTGAACACTGAAACACCAGCTCCAGCATGACCCCCTACAATGCCCGAACATTACTGCACTGCCTTAAACCCTGAACCACCAATCCCAGCACGACCCCCTACAGTGGCCGAACACCACTGCACTGCCCTAAACCCTGAAACACCAGCCCCAGCATGACTCCCTACACTGCCCGAACACCACTGCACTGCCCTAAACCCTGAAACATCACCCCCAGCACAAACCCCTACACTGCCTGAACACCACTACACTGCCCTAAACCCTGAAACTCCACCCCCAGCACGCCCCCCTACACTGCCCAAACACCACTGCACTGCCCTTAACCCTGAAACACCACCCCCAGCATGAACTCTTAATACCCGAACACCACTGCTCTGCCCTAAACCCTGAAACACCACCCCCAGCATGACCCCCTACACTGCCCGAACACCACTGCACTGCCCGAAACCCTGAAACACCAACCCGAGCATGCACTCCTACACAGCCCGAACACCATTACACTTTCCTGAACACTGAAACACCAGCCCCAGCACGAGCCCCTAAACTACCCAAACATCACTGCCCTGAACCTTGAAACACCAGCCCCAGCACCACCCCCTACACTGCCCGAACACCACTGCACTGCCCTGAGCCCTAAAACACCACCCACTGCACGACCCCCTACACTGCCCGAACACCACTGCACTGCCCTGAACACTGAAACACCAGCCCCAGCACGACCCCTACACTGCCCGAACACCACTGCCCTGAACCCTGAAACACCAGCCCCAGCACCACCCCCTACACTGCCCGAACACCACTGCACTGCCCTGAACACTGAAACACCAGCCGCAGCATGACCCCCTACAATGCCCGAACACCACTGCCCTGAACCCTGAAACACCAGCCCCAGCACCACCCCCTACACTGCCCGAACACCACTGCACTGCCCTGAACACTGAAACACCAGCTCCAGCATGACCCCCTACAATGCCCGAACATCACTGCACTGCCTTAAACCCTGAAACACCAATCCCAGCACGACCCCCTACAGTGGCCGAACACCACTGCACTGCCCTAAACCCTGAAACACCAGCCCCAGCATGACTCCCTACACTGCCCGAACACCACTGCACTGCCCTAAACCCTGAAACATCACCCCCAGCACAAACCCCTACACTGCCTGAACACCACTACACTGCCCTAAACCCTGAAACTCCACCCCCAGCACGCCCCCCTACACTGCCCAAACACCACTGCACTGCCCTTAACCCTGAAACACCACCCCCAGCATGAACTCTTAATACCCGAACACCACTGCACTGCCCTAAACCCTGAAACACCACCCCCCTGCATGACCCCCTACACTGCCCAAACACCACTACACTGCCCTAAACCTTGAAAAACCGCCCCCAGCAAGACCCCTTACATTGCTTGAACACCACTGCCCTAAACCCTGTAACACCACCCCCAGCAAGACCCCCTACACTGCCCAAAAAACCAATGCACTGCCCTAAACCCTGAAACACCGCCCCTTGCATGACCCTCTACACTGCCCGAAAACCACTGCACTGGCCTAAACCCTGAAACACCACCCCATGCATGACCCCCTACACTACCGAAACACCACTGCACTGTTCTAAACTCTGAAACACAACCCCCAGCACGACCCTCTACACTACCCGAACACCACTGCACTGCCGTAAACCCTGAAACACCACCCCCAGCATGACCCCGTACACTGCCCGAACACCACTGCACTGCCCTAAACCCTAAAACACCAGCTCCAGCACCATGCCCTACACCTCCCAAACACCACTGCACTGCCCTAAACCCTGAAACACCGCCCCCAGCACGACCCTCTACACGCCCCGAACACCACTGCACTGACCTAAACCCTGAAACACCACCCCGCACTACCCACTACACTCTCCGGACACCACTGCACTGCCCTAAACCCTGAAACACCAGCCCCAGCACGACACTCTACACTGCCCAAACAACACTGCACTGCCCTAAACCCTGAAACACCACCCCCAGCACAACCCCCCACACTGCCCGAACACCACTGCACTGCCCTAAACCCTGAAACACCACCCCCAGCATGACCCCCACACTGCCCGAAGACCACTGCACTGCCCTAAACACTGAAACACCACCGGAAGCATGACCGCCTACAGTGCCCGAACAACACTGCACTGCCCTAAACCCTGAAACACCACCCCCCTGCATGAACCGCTACAATGCTCGAACACCACTGCACTGCACTAAACCCTGAAACACTACCCCCAGCAAGAACCCCTACACTGCCCAAACACCACTGCACTGCCCTAAACCCTGAAAAACCACTCCCAGCAAGACCCCCTATACTGCACGAAAACAACCACTGCCCTAAAACTTGAAAAACCACCCCCAGCAAGAACCCTACACTGCCCGAACACCACTGAACTGCCCTGATACCTGAAACACCACCCCCAGCAAAACCCCCTACTCTGCCCAAACAACAATGCCCTAAATCCTGAAACACCACCCCCAGCAAGACCCCAAACACTGCCCGAACACCACTGCACTGCCCTAAACCCTGAAACACCACCCCCTGCACGACCCCCTACACTGCCCGAACACCACTGCACTGCCCTAAACCCTGAAACACCAACTACCTGCTTGACTCGCTGCACTACCCGAACACCACTGCTTTGCCCTAAACCCTGAAACACAACCCCCAGCAAGACCCACTACACTGCCCGAACACCACTGCACTGCCCTAGACCCTGAAACACCACTACCAGCAAGACCCCCTACACTGCACGAACACCACTGCCCTAAACCCTGAAACACCACCCCCAATGAGACCCCCAACCCCCGAACACCACTTCAATGCCCTAAAACCTGAAACACCACCCCCTGCATGACCCTCTACAAGCCCCGAACACCACTGCACTGACCTAAACCCTGAAACACCACCCCGCACTACCCACTACACTCTCCGGACACCACTGCACTGCCCTATACCCTGAAACACCAGCCCCAGCACGACACTCTACACTGCCCGAACACCACTGCACTGCCCTAAACCTTGAAACACCACCCCCAGCATGACCCCCACACTGCCCGAAGACCACTGCACTGCCCTAAACACTGAAACACCACCGGAAGCATGACCGCCTACAGTGCCCGAACAACACTGCACTGCCCTAAACCCTGAAACACCACCCCCCTGCATGAACCGCTACAATGCTCGAACACCACTGCACTGCACTAAACCCTGAAACACTACCCCCAGCAAGAACCCCTACACTGCCCAAACACCACTGCACTGCCCTAAACCCTGAAAAACCACTCCCAGCAAGACCCCCTATACTGCACGAAAACAACCACTGCCCTAAAACTTGAAAAACCACCCCCAGCAAGAACCCTACACTGCCCGAACACCACTGAACTGCCCTGATACCTGAAACACCACCCCCAGCAAGACCCCCTACTCTGCCCAAACAACAATGCCCTAAATCCTGAAACACCACCCCCAGCAAGACCCCAAACACTGCCCGAACACCACTGCACTGCCCTAAACCCTGAAACACCACCCCCTGCACGACCCCCTACACTGCCCGAACACCACTGCACTGCCCTAAACCCTGAAACACCAACTACCTGCTTGACTCGCTGCACTACCCGAACACCACTGCTTTGCCCTAAACCCTGAAACACAACCCCCAGCAAGACCCCCTACACTGCCCGAACCCCACTGCACTGCCCTAAACCCTGAAACACCACTACCAGCAAGACCCCCTACACTGCACGAACACCACTGCCCTAAACCCTGAAACACCACCCCCAACGAGACCCCCAACCCCCGAACACCACTTCAATGCCCTAAAACCTGAAACACCACCCCCTGCATGACCCTCTACACGCCCCGAACACCACTGCACTGACCTAAACCCTGAAACACCACCCCGCACTACCCACTACACTCTCTGGACACCACTGCACTGCCCTAAACCCTGAAACACCAGCCCCAGCACGACACTCTACACTGCCCAAACAACACTGCACTGCCCTAAACCCTGAAACACCACCCCCAGCACAACCCCCCACACTGCCCGAACACCACTGCACTGCCCTAAACCCTGAAACACCACCCCCAGCATGACCCCCACACTGCCCGAAGACCACTGCACTGCCCTAAACCCTGAAACACCACCGGAAGCATGACCGCCTACAGTGCCCGAACAACACTGCACTGCCCTAAACCCTGAAACACTAACCCCAGCAAGAACCCCTACACTGCCCAAACACCACTGCACTGCCCTAATCCCTGAAAAAACACTCCCAGCAAGACCCCCTATACTGCACGAAAACAACCACTGCCCTAAAACTTGAAACACCACCCCCAGCAAGAACCCTACACTGCCCGAACACCACTGAACTGCCCTAAATCCTGAAACACCACCCCCAGCAAGACCCCAAACACTGCCCGAACACCACTGCACTGCCCTAAACCCTGAAACACCACCCCCTGCACGACCCCCTACACTGCCCGAACACCACTGCACTGCCCTAAACCTTGAAACACCACCCCTGCACGACCCCCTGCACTGCCTGAAGAGCACTTCTCTGCCCTGAACCCTAAAACACCACCCCGCACCCCCCCCTACACTGCAGGAACACCACTGCTCTTCCCTAAACCCTAAAACACCAGCTCCATCATGCCCCCCTACACTGTCTGAACACCACTACTCTGCTTTAAATCATGAAACACTACCCCCTGCATGACCCCCTACACTGCACAAACAACACTGCTCTGCCCTCTATCCTAAATCTTCACCCCCAGCATGACCTCTGCACTGCCTGAGCACCACTGCTCTGCCCTAAACCCTGAAACACCACCCTCATCACGACCCCCTACACTGCCCGATCACCACTGCACTGCCCAAAACCCTGAAACACCACACCCAGCAAGACCCCCTACACTGCCCGAACACCACTGCCATAAAACCTGAAACACCACCCCCAGCAAAACCCCCAACTCTGCCCGAATACCACTGCACTGCCCTAAACCCTGAAACAACATACCCAGCTAGACCCCCTACACTGCCCGAACACCACTGCACTGCCCTAAACCCTGAATCACCACAGCCAGCACGACCCCCTACACTGCCCAATCACCACTGCACTGCCCTAAACCCTGAAACACCAACCCCCTGCACGACCCCCAACACTGCCCAAACACCACTACACTGCCTTAAACAGCCCCAGCAAGACCCCCTACACTGCATGAACACCACTGCCCTAAACCCTGTAACACCACCCCCAGCAAGACCCCCTACACTGCACAAAAAACCAATGCACTAACCCTGAAACACCGCCCCTTGCATGACCCTCTACACTGCCCGAAAACCACTGCACTGTCCTAAACTCTGAAACACAACCCCCAGCACGACCCTCTACACTACCCGAACACCACTGCACTGCCGTGAACCCTGAAACACCACCCCCAGCATGACCCCCTACACTGCCCGAACACCACTGCACTGCCCTAAACCCTAAAACACCAGCTCCAGCACCATGCCATACACCTCCCGAACACCACTGCACTGCCCTAAACCCTGAAACACCGCCCCCAGCAAGACCACCTACGCTGCCCAAGACCACTGCCCTAAACCCTGAAACACCGCCCCCAGCAAGACCCCCTACACTGTCCAAAAACCACTGCACTGCCCTAAACCCTGAAACACCACCTACCTGCTTGACTCGCTGCACTGCCCGAACACCACTGCTTTGCCCTAAACCCTGAAACACCACTACCAGCAAGACCCCCTACACTGCACGAACACCACTGCCCTAAACCCTGAAACACCGCCACCAGCAAGACCCCCTACACTGTTCAAAAACCACTGCACTGCCCTAAACCCTGAAACACCACCTACCTGCTTGACTCGCTGCACTGCCCGAACACCACTGCTGTGCCCTAAACCCTGAAACACCACTACCAGCAAGACCCCCTACACTGCACGAACACCACTGCCCTAAACCCTGAAACACCACCCCCAGCGAGACCCCCAACCCCCGAACACCACTTCAATGCCCTAAAACCTGAAACACCACCCCCTGCACGACCCTCTACACGCCCCGAACACCACTGCACTGACCTAAACCCTGAAACACCACCCAGCACGACCCCTACTCTGCCCGAACACCACTGCACTGCCCTAAACCCTGAAACTACACCCCCAGCACAACCCCCTACACTGCCCGAACACCACTGCTCTGCCATCAATCCTAAATCTCTACCCCAGCACGACCCCTACACTGGCTGAACACCACTGCTCTGCCCTAAACCCTGAAAGACCACCCCAGCACGACTCCCTACACTGCTCAAACATCACTGCTCTGCCCTAAACCCTGAAACAGCACCCCCATCAAGACCCCCTACACTGCCTGAACACCACTGCTCTGCCCTAAAACCGGAAACACCATCGCCAGCACAACCCCCTACACTGCCCACACACCACTGCACTGCCCAAAACCCTGAAACACCACCCCCAGCATGACCCCCTACACTGCCCGAACACCACTGCACTGCCCGAAACCCTGAAACACCAACCCGAGCATGCACCCCTACACAGCCCGAACACCATTACACTGTCCTGAACACTGAAACACCAGCCCCAGCACGAGCCCCTAAACTACCCAAACATCACTGCCCTGAACCTTGAAACACCAGCCCCAGCACCACCCCCTACACTGCCCGAACACCACTGCACTGCCCTGAACCCTAAAACACCACCCACTGCACGACCCCCTACACTGCCCGAACACCACTGCACTGCCCTGAACACTGAAACACCAGCCCCAGCACGACCCCTACACTGCCCGAACACCACTGCCCTGAACCCTGAAACACCAGCCCCAGCACCACCCCCTACACTGCCCGAACACCACTGCACTGCCCTGAACACTGAAACACCAGCCCCAGCATGACCCCCTACAATGCCCGAACACCACTGCCCTGAACCCTGAAACACCAGCCCCAGCACCACCCCCTACACTGCCCGAACACCACTGCACTGCCCTGAACACTGAAACACCAGCTCCAGCATGACCCCCTACAATGCCCGAACATTACTGCACTGCCTTAAACCCTGAACCACCAATCCCAGCACGACCCCCTACAGTGGCCGAACACCACTGCACTGCCCTAAACCCTGAAACACCAGCCCCAGCATGACTCCCTACACTGCCCGAACACCACTGCACTGCCCTAAACCCTGAAACATCACCCCCAGCACAAACCCCTACACTGCCTGAACACCACTACACTGCCCTAAACCCTGAAACTCCACCCCCAGCACGCCCCCCTACACTGCCCAAACACCACTGCACTGCCCTTAACCCTGAAACACCACCCCCAGCATGAACTCTTAATACCCGAACACCACTGCTCTGCCCTAAACCCTGAAACACCACCCCCAGCATGACCCCCTACACTGCCCGAACACCACTGCACTGCCCGAAACCCTGAAACACCAACCCGAGCATGCACTCCTACACAGCCCGAACACCATTACACTTTCCTGAACACTGAAACACCAGCCCCAGCACGAGCCCCTAAACTACCCAAACATCACTGCCCTGAACCTTGAAACACCAGCCCCAGCACCACCCCCTACACTGCCCGAACACCACTGCACTGCCCTGAGCCCTAAAACACCACCCACTGCACGACCCCCTACACTGCCCGAACACCACTGCACTGCCCTGAACACTGAAACACCAGCCCCAGCACGACCCCTACACTGCCCGAACACCACTGCCCTGAACCCTGAAACACCAGCCCCAGCACCACCCCCTACACTGCCCGAACACCACTGCACTGCCCTGAACACTGAAACACCAGCCGCAGCATGACCCCCTACAATGCCCGAACACCACTGCCCTGAACCCTGAAACACCAGCCCCAGCACCACCCCCTACACTGCCCGAACACCACTGCACTGCCCTGAACACTGAAACACCAGCTCCAGCATGACCCCCTACAATGCCCGAACATCACTGCACTGCCTTAAACCCTGAAACACCAATCCCAGCACGACCCCCTACAGTGGCCGAACACCACTGCACTGCCCTAAACCCTGAAACACCAGCCCCAGCATGACTCCCTACACTGCCCGAACACCACTGCACTGCCCTAAACCCTGAAACATCACCCCCAGCACAAACCCCTACACTGCCTGAACACCACTACACTGCCCTAAACCCTGAAACTCCACCCCCAGCACGCCCCCCTACACTGCCCAAACACCACTGCACTGCCCTTAACCCTGAAACACCACCCCCAGCATGAACTCTTAATACCCGAACACCACTGCTCTGCACTAAACCCTGAAACACCATCCCCAGCACGACCCCCTACACTGCCCGAACACCACTGCACTGCCCAAAACCCTGAAACACCACCCCCAGCATGACCCCCTACACTGACCGAACACCACTGCACTGCCCGAAACCCTGAAACACCAGCCACGGCATGCACCCTGTTGGACTTGGCCCTTCTGGCAGGTTCACCCCTAAACGTTTTGCTTTTACTGGTGACCTGGTGGTAGTGATTTTTGGTTTCTGCGCACTTTCCCTGTGTCCCAGAGTAAAGTGCGTGTGCACTCTGAATCCATGTGGTGAGATAGGCCTGCCCTCCCATAGGAATGCATGGGGGAATGTAGGTGTCCCTGGTAGTTCCTGATGCGTGGGGAGTGCAGGTGCGAGTTTGGTATGTGCGGATTCGTATGATTAAATGCTGCACGATGATGTGTGCGGTGTCCATGTAGCTAGTGGGGAAGTGCCACTTCTAGATGCTGGCATAAATGTGCAGTGACTACCTGACACGTGATTGGCTGACTGAGGTCATGTGACGGGCTAGGGAATCCCCAGAGTCAGGAGGAGTCACCCAGTGGTGAATGGGGAGATCAGCAGCCAGATGGGTGGGAGGAGTACACCTAGGACCTGAATAGGGCTGGGCTTTCCCCACACAATGCTGGCTCCGCCCCCTGTGGTGCGACTGATGACCCTGGCCTGTTCTCTGAATAGGGAGAGGGGCTGAGCAAAACAAAGTGCTCAGGAACCAGTTGTAACTGGTTCGCCCCTTCCCTGCACCTTGAGACAAAGGTGAACCTGTGTATAAAACGGGGCTGTGACCCCAAGTAAAAGGTTCTCTTTTGCTGATCCTAACTAGGGGGGCTGCTGCTGCTGCTGGGCGCCAGGAGAGACCGCCACTGGGGACTGCCTCCCTGCTGGAGGGCCCTGTGAGCTGGCCCCTGGGCCCAGTCCTAGACCCCCTGCCTGCTGAAAGAATTTCCATGTGCCTTGCCTGGTTGGTGAGGAAACTCTCCACCTGGTCACCTTCTTGACTTGGTGTTCGCCGCCTTCGTGAGCTGAACAGCGCTGGACGGCGATCCTTTGCAAGGGAATCCTGACGTAGGGATTCCCCCGCTTTTTGCTGCTTTCCAAGCGGGAGCCCACCCCCCTGGTTATTGCCTTTTAATTAAATAGCTAGCGGGTGCCCACCCCGCATTGGTGTGCCCGTTGGCGGGTGCCTACCCCGCTGAATATTGTGTTCGTATTACGAGGGAGCCCACCCCTCTTTACTGCCGGAAAAATCGCCGCTGCAGCCAGGTCCGGGCGATCCAGGAAGTCAGGCAGCTGCGGACGGGACAGGAGCGTGGCCCAAACAGGAAGCAGCCGGGAGCCTACCCCGTGCTCCTGGGTGAAACGAGGAAGCCGCGCTCTGATTAAGGGAAGCGGACGGGAGCCTACCCTGCGCTGCCCTAGACGAAGAAGAGCGAGAGGAGTCTGCGAGCAGCAGCGCCGCTGCTGCCCCGCCGGAGGGCTACCGGCCCCAGCAGAGAGCAGAGAGGGCGCGGGAGTCCCCCGAGAGCAGCCCGGTAAGTGAGAGGGGCTGGGGACTCCGTGCCTGTGCTGTGGGTGCCGGTCCCAGACCGGCCTATTCCTCGAGCGACCCCTGCCTGATAGGCGGGGTCGCTCCGACGCGGCGCATTGTTGTTTAAGAGCCCCGACGCTCCAACGAGGACGGCAATCTTGGTTTTCGAGCCTGAAGGCTCCAAAAAGGCACATTGTACGAGGCTCCCACGACGGGGCAAATTATTTGTTTAGAGTCCCCCGAGCGGGACTCCAACAAGGCAGGCATTCTCTGTGCAGAGTCCAGAGGGACTCCAACGGGACTGCAATATTTGTCAGAGCCACGGAGGCTCTAGGGGGCATTTCTTGTTGTTTAGAGACCAGAGGGGCTCAGGGGACAGTCAGTGGGACAGAGCCTGCAAGGCTCCAGCGTTGGCCCCCTCATTGTTTTACAGCTGCCCAGCACTTCGTGGGCAGCTGCTCCGTTTAGGCCCCTGACATTGGGACACAGGGCGTCCTAGCCCCCTACGAGGCCAGTTGGCCTAGGGACTGCCACAGGTGGTGGCTAATGTGAGTTTTGCGCTATTGTTCCTAACCTGCACCTCTGAATGTGTTTTATGCGTCATGTGCCTTGTGTTTACACCTCTGAATGTGTTGTGATGCATCATGTGTAATGAGCTTATACCCCTACAGGTATTGTGATACTTAGGTGGTTGTTTTTCTCCTAGTACAGGTGGTCCAATGAGGTCCTGGTTCCCTGCGTGACATTCTCCTAAGGTGGTTAGGGTTGCGAGGTGGTACTTACCTGTTACCAGTAGTTACTGGTTGTGTGCTACATGTGTTATTTCATGCTACAGTAATTTTATATCCTATGTTCTAAAAGTGCTAATTCCTGACAGTGGTCCATGTGGCCCTGTCCCCTGTACATATAATCCCTTTGTAAAATTCTGCCCAGTGCCAGTTGGCACAGTGTAAATTGTGTGAAGAGTATCTAATGTGTTTTGGTATAATACAAAGGCTATTGTTATATAATACGTTGTGTGGAGTTTCTTTTGTGGTGGGCCTTGGGTGTTGTTGCTGGGTGCGCGCGCAAACGCTTTACACATTGCCTCCGGGATAAGCCTGAATGCTCGTGCCAAGCTACCAAGGGGGTGAGCAGGGGTTATCTTTGGCGTGTACCTCCCCAGCCCTGACTAGAGTGGTGGTTTCTGCCTGGCTTTGGCGCAAGCCCTAGCCAACCAGAAATCCCATTTCTAACATTGGTGATCAGCGGTGGGATTAGGACGTGCGTTTGCGCTGTACCGCAGCAGCAATTGGCCGCACCACAAAGCTCTGCATTTAGATAGTCACATGGTATAGGGATGATTGTGCTAAGTTTGTTTTTGTCATTTCTGTGGAAATGTGTTTCTGGATTCACCAGTAAGGGTGGGATCCAGTGGTGGCAGCATAATAGTGTCCAGTACATTTGTTCCCCGCCCTGCGCCCAGAGTTGGTACCTGTGTCACTCGTGGTCAGGTTGAGGAATCAGGGGTGGTAGAAACTGCCTTACCAGTCCGAGGGGAGGGTTGTGTGTGGATGAATGGTGTGTGGCACTAGACAGTGAGTGTGAGTTCTCTGGGATAGAGAGCTTGCTGAATCTTTTGTGAATTGTGCGCTCCTGTTAAGCTCAGACCCCTAGGTGCCCTGCTTAATCTTTTCACCAGAACGTCCGCCAGAATGGAGCCTGCTTTTGATCTCAGTGATCTAGTTTGGTACAGTATGCAGGAGTTGGAAAGGTTCTGTAGAGAGAGAGGCATAGGGGTGAGAGAGTCAGACACTCTGTGTGAACTTAGGGGCCATCTGATCCAGTGGGTTAAGAATCAAAGGGATCTTGAGCGCAGTAGGGAAAGGGCCCGGGCCTCACACCTGGAGGGTGGTGGGTCTGTGGGGAGCCCTGAAGATTCAGAAGAGGAGGAAGAAGATGACAGTACCTGGACACCAGTAGAGAGTGTAGACCCCATAGGTAGGGAGTCCCTTGCTGGGTCCAGCGTAGGAGGCAGCGCCTCATACCTTTCCCTGTCCCCAGAGGAGTGGGAATATAGGAGGAAAGAAAGGGAGCACCAGCTGGCGTTAGAAAAGCTCAGCTTAGAGCATGCCCAGGCTAGGGCGCAGCTGGAGGTCAAAAAGCAACAGCTAGAGACTGAGAGGGTCTTGGCGCAGGAGAGGACAGAGGAGGCTGAGAGGGCCTCCACCAGAGGCAAAGTAGCTCTGGAGGGTAGACTATCCCTTGCGCGCAGTTTTAATTTGATGGGCTGCCCAGGGAGGGTTGAGTCCAGTGGTGGCGTTATATAGAGTCCCGTGCGAGAAGTCCCACTCCCAGTTCCCCGAGTATGGTACCTGTTTCCCAAGAGGAGGAGTTAAGGTTGAAATTCAGGGGCAGTAGGAAACTGTCTCACCAGTCTTGGGAGGAGTTTGTGGATAAATGTGAGGATGCACTGTTTGATTGGATAGGAGTTTCCGCAGAATCTGATTTTGATAAACTGTGTAATCTGGTTCTCAAAGAACACCTGCTCAGTTGTTGTGTGCCGGGGTTGCGCCAACACCTGTTGGGGTGTGGATTATCTGAGCCATTTGAGCTTGGGGATGAAGCAGAGTGCTGGGAAAGTGCTAGAGGTTCTCTAGAGTCATTAGGGAGTGACTCCAAAAGTAGTGGTTCAGAGATCTTCCAGCCCAGAGTGGTGGAAGAGCCTCAGTGTAGCCCAGCTAGGTCCCAGGATAGCGAGGAGGGTGTAGGGGCTTACTGCCTGGCTCAGTGGAGCGGGAGTAAGTGGGTGACCGAGGGTCCCCAGATGTACGAAACCCTGCCTCAGGACTTGGATGGTTTCATGAGGGAACACCAAGTTGGGGACCTAGGCTGTCCAGTTACTCCACTTGAGGAAGATCTCTTAGTGAGTAGAGGACCTGGAGCACCTGTAAACAGGGCTCCTGTGGTTCTAGAGTCTGGCAGTGCCGCTCCGGTAGGGAGGGTACAGGAGTCCAGCGTGAGGAGTGATTGGGGGATGAGTTCCCCAGTGGAAGAGCCAGTGGGTCAGGGACTACCCAGTTGGGCTAGGATCCCGTGTAGTGACCATGGTGACACCACTTCTGTTCTGGGGGATCTCTGCATACTGTCAGGTGGCCAGGGGATGGGAGATCCGCGCCAGACAGACAGTCACACGACATATGTGTCGTTTGTTAGCCTCAGGGGGATGGAGTGTAAATCCCCAGAAGTCCTGGAGTGCCAGGCGATTATTCCACCAAAGGTTCTAGGCCGGAGGTTGGAAGGCCAGGTTCAGGATCAGTCTGACCTGAAGGGTGGGTTGTTCTTCCGGAGGTACCGCCCCAGTTGGTAGGGAGCAGGGCTCTGGAAGGGGGTGCAGAGGGTGGGAGAGTCCACCTCTGACCCCGGTGCAACCTGAGGGGTTAAACCCTGGGTTGGAATGGCGTTCTAGGTGTACCCCTCGCCAGAGGAGGAGGAACCCTAGGAGAAGAGGTAGGGGGAGGAGAGCCTTCCCTGAGACTCCTGGTCCGCCTGAGGTTGTAGACCCTAGACTGGAGAACCAGTGGCAGTCTAGTCCTGTCTTGCAGACAGGAAGAGTGGAGAATGGCCGCTATGTGCCAGGGGTTACTACCCCCCACTATGTGTTTAGGCAAGGACCGGTGGCACCTGGGTGGCCTAGGGCCTGGTCTTGGCCACGGACAGCTTGGGAGTACCAGTGGGGTAGCCCAGTTGGTCCGGACAATGGTTTTAGAAGGAATCCCATGGGTTCACCGTGGCGCAGAACCGGAGGGTGTCCCTGCAGTTGCGGGCCCGCGCCCGTGTTCTATCGCCCAAAGCAGGGAAGTCCATCACGGTGGTGATTGGTCTGCCCTGCGTTTTTGGCTGGAAGGGGGTTGTGTTGGACTTGGCCCTTCTGGCAGGTTCACCCCTAAACTTGTTGCTTTTACTGGTGATCTGGTGGTAGTGATTTTTGGTTTCTGCGCACTTTCCCTGTGTCCCAGAGTAAAGTACGTGTGCACTCTGAGTGCATGTGGTGAGATAGGCCTGCCCTCCCATAGGAATGCATGGGGGAATGTAGGTAGTTCCTGATGCGTGGGGAGTGCAGGTGCGAGTTTGGTATGTGCGGACTCGTATGATTAAATGCTGCGCGATGATGTGTGCGGTGTCCTTGTAGCTAGTGGGGAAGTGCCACTTCTAGATGCTGGCAAAAATGTGCAGTGAATGCCTGACGCGTGATTGGCTGACTGAGGTCATGTGACGGGCTAGGGAATCCCCAGAGTCAGGAGGAGTCACCCAGTGGTGAATGGGGAGATCAGCAGCCAGATGGGTGGGAGGAGTACACCTAGGACCTGAATAGGGCTGGGCTTTCCCCACACAATGCTGGTTCCACCCCCTGTGGTGCGACTGATGACCCTGGCCTGTTCTCTGAATAGGGAGAGGGGCTCAGCAAAACAAAGTGCTCAGGAACCAGTTGTAACTGGTTCGCCCCTTCCCTGCACCTTGAGACAAAGGTGAACCTGTGTATAAAATGGGGCTGTGACCCCAAGTAAAAGGTTCTCTTTTGCTGATCCTAACTAGGGGGGCTGCTGCTGCTGCTGGGCGCCAGGAGAGACCGCCACTGGGGACTGCCTCCCTGCTGGAGGGCCCTGTGAGCTGGCCCCTGGGCCCCATCCTTGCCCCCCTGCCTGCTGAAAGAATTTCCATGTGCCTTGCCTGGTTGGTGAGGAAACTCTCCACCTGGTCACCTTCTTGACTTGGTGTTCGCCGCCCTGAGGAGCGCCTTCGTGAGCTGAACAGCGCTGGACGGCGATCCTTTGCAAGGGAATCCCGACGTAGGGATTCCCCCGCTTTTTGCTGCTTTCCAAGCGGGAGCCCACCCCGCTGGTTATTGCCTTTTAATAAATAGCTAGCGGGTGCCCACCCCGCATTGGTGTGCCCGTTGGCGGGTGCCTACCCCACTGAATATTGTGTTCGTATTATGAGGGAGCCCACCCCTCTTACTGCCGGAAAAATCGCCGCTGCAGCCCGGTCCGGGCGATCCAGGAAGTCAGGCAGCTGCGGACGGGACAGGGGCGTGGCCCAAAGAGGAAGCAGCTGGGAGCCTACCACGCGCTCCTGGGCGAAACGAAGAAGCCGCGCTCTAATTAAGGGAAGCGGACGGGAGCCTACCCCGTGCTGCCCTGGACGAAGAAGAGCGAGAGGAGTCTGCGAGCAGCAGCGCCGCTGCTGCCCCGCCGGAGGGCTACCGGCCCCAGCAGAGAGCGGAGACGGCGCTGGAGTCCCCCGAGTCCACCCTCAATAAACAGTGCATTTTGGGCAAAGGAGTTCATTACCATAGTGGGATTCTTTTCCATAGTGGTAGCAGCCGGTTTTGTGTCGAAAAAATTGCATTCCCCATAGTGGGCTGGCATGGTGGAGAATCGCAGTGTTCTGCAAAGTATCCATGCCTACAACAGCTGAAACCTCCAACTCCACGGAACACTTTATGAATGGGTCCGTAGCCAGCAAATATGTGGGGGGCATTCTCGCGACGAGGAGCACCGCATTTAAAGTCAATCACAAAAGTTTCCCTGCTTGAGAATGCCTACGCAGTGAGAGGTATATCCTTTCTTTATTGCAGGTAAGCAAAAAACAGCGCGTTGCTTCTCCATGTCCAAAAAACGCCAAACATGTTTCGGGCCAACTGTCCTTGATCACTGGCATCAACACAAACCCCCACAGCTGCTCATGTTTTATGTCATTGACTCCACCTCAATAAGCAGTGCATTCTGGGCATATTTGCTGGCTACGGACCCATTCATAAAGTGTTCCGTGGAGTTGGAGGTTTCAGCTGTTGTAGGCGTGGATACTTTGCAGAACACTGCGATTCTCCACCATGCCAGCCCACTATGGGGAATGCAATTTTTTCGAAACAAAACCGGCTGCTACCACTATGGAATAGAATCCCACTATGGTAATGAACTCCTTTGCCCAGAATGCACTGTTTATTGAGGGTGGCGTCAATTACTGTGAGAAGTTGGCCTGGTATATGATGCTCACTAGTTAAAGTGATCACCTTGTACCATGCCAAGCAACCCTTATGGTGTGGTTGTAAGTCAACCTTTTCGGACTAGCTGCCCTAGTGGTAGCGTAGGCTAAGCAGTCTTTGAGGCTAAACTCGTGAAGCGTGTTAAGCCAGCTGTTTTACCACATGTAACCCCCTTTTATACCAATGAAAGGACACCACACAGATATATATTCAAAATATATATGTATTTATTTCTCCAAGTAACCCCTAGTCTCTTTATGAGCACAGGAGCACAAATCGTCAAACAAGATTACAGTAGAATACACAGAAGTTGCACTTTATATGGATAGGCCCTGGTGGCCACTCGAACCATATACTAAAATAGTGGTATAAGTACCACGAACAGAAAAGGGAAAAGGCCTAGGGCCTCTAGAATCGCTGGGCCTACAAGGAGCTAACTTCAGTTAGTGACCAGGAGGTCCACGGGTGGCGTGTGCAGAGCAAATAGTCACACGCGTGCTCCCATAGGTTTCAATGGGTGCGTAAAAAGTACAAAGTTACTGCAAAAAGGATCTTCCGGATGGACTAGGAACTCAAGATTTGGAACACAGGCACTAGAAATGTAATACTACACTTGGGCACAGGTGTGCCAGCTTTACCTCACCCACAGGAAGCGGGTGCATAGGCCTCGAAGTGCGTCGGGTTTCTTCTATCTGTTCCGTGGAGCTTGAAGACAAAGATGCTGCAGGCGGTCGGTCCGGGAGAGATGCAGTGGATCCAAGAGTGGATCAGAGATGTTGAAGACCTGTAAGCAGAGGGGACAGTGTTTACAGTCACTAGCCAGTGACCAGCGTGGCACCAGGTGGGTACCAGGCAATGACGGGTGCAAACAGGAAGAAAGGTGTAGCTTGTCTCTGCAGCCACGTGGTCCCTGGAGGTCGACGACGTCCAGGAGTCGGTTCACGAGTTGTCCCACACAGGCTCTCGCTGTCGTCGGTGTCGGCGACTTGATCGAAGCAAACAAGCCTTGGCAAAAGCAATTGTTGTAGGAGATGAAATAAGCTGATGGTTCTGACCAGCAAGGTCAGAGGGACTGCTCCTTTGGAGGGGAGCAAGGGCCAGTCTGGAGCAACCCGACCAGCAGTGTATTTCATAAAGTTCGTCGCCAAGATGGCTACTAGCCAGCGGCCAGCAACCGGTTAGGCGCGTCGAGTGGCAAAATGCAGAAGGGCCCCACACAGATCGTGGAGATGCTGGAGGGCTCACCTTTGGTGCAGATGCTGCTCGAGGGTTGGGCTTCTCAGATCCCAAAGCACAACTTGGAGGGAGCCTCGGTTGTTGCACTTGTCAGCTTGTCGTAGTCGTTTCAAGATGGCTGGCTCCACGTGTCTCGTTGCCTCCACGGGTCTCCTCTTTTCAGGGACTGTGGATCGGGCGGTGAGAGGTCTGGAGGTCCAGGTCTTGTCAGTCTCTGGGCTCGGGCTCCGGCGGGAGGCGGCGGCAAAACAGACGTTGATTCGCTGGATGGTGCTTGCGTTAGCAAGGTGGTCACTCCCTGACCACAGGGGAGATTTCCTTCAGTCTTCTGTGCAGCAGAATGTCGAAGTTCCCGTCTTCTTCTTAGTTTCAAGTTGATTCCAGGATGTCTGAAGTCTTAGGACACAGCTCCTACCTTTAAGCGGATTCTAGGGGCCGGACTACCTGCTAGGTCCCTCCCTATGGGTGGGACCAGGAAGGGGGGTGGTTATGCCCCCAATCCTTTGTCCAGCTCGCCCCAGGCCCGGGACTGGTGTGCCCCAGGACCGGTTTGAACTGGCTTATGCACCGAGGCTCCTTGTGAGCCACAGGCATGTCTGGTTTCTTTCAAGCCCTACCTGACCAATACACAAAATCCTGTCTGGGGTGGTGCATGCACCTCCCCTGGCAGGAATCCCTTTGTTCACACCTCCCAAGCTGGAAGGACTCCCAGCAGCAGGAGGGCAGACTTGTGTCTGTGGTGGCAGCATCCATTTTGTGGAGCTGAGGCTATGTCTGATTCTACCCAAGTTTCAGGTACTGTACATGTCGTGTCCCTCTAGAAGGGTGGAATGCTAACCCCATCGCCAGAATAGGCGAGGGGTTAGTATTCCAATTCGTATGACACCTTACTCGACATGGTTTGATAAAGCCAAACCAAAGATAGCATTTAACCGCGAGGTTCATAATGCACTTAAGAGTATATGGTATGACGATATCTGGAAACAGTAGAAGGAAGTTGTTCCGACCACTGCAGACAGGCTCAGCTCATGCCAGAGCACCATCTCACATGGAACCAAGCACTCTGCCTTCAGGATTGTTAAGGCCTGCCATAGGAGTGACTTATAGGTTACCAGGTGTCCCATTTAAGGTTAGGTATAGGTATACTACACCTAAGTAAGAGGTGATTACACCAACTTACCCCAGCTGAGTGATCAGCCAGTTGTGTCAGATTGTTAGGCCAAGCCTGGGGTGGCATAATACATGCTTCAGCCCCTGGCAGGCCTTGGGTACACCAATGCCCTGGGTACCTAGTGTACACTGGTACAGGGGCTGACAGGGTGATCCACTTCCAATTGGTTATGCACCTAGGGTGCATAGTTTTAATTTAGTAGAGAGAACAGCAGGCTGGGGGTCTGATTGGCAGGCCCACAGCCTCAATATGTCAAAAACCAGTGAAGCAAAAAGCAAAAATTTGGGGTGACCATAGGATAGCAGACCCTACTCTCCTACAATTACATAAAACATGAGCAGCTGTGGGGGTTTGTGTTGATGCCAGTGATCAAGGGCAGTTGGCCCGAAACATGTTTGGCGTTTTTTGGACATGGATTCACCGAGCCTCACGAGTGGGACATTGACTATGGATTTGAAATGCACCCCTGTACAGAGGCCCATGTGAGGGCTTTGAATTGTGCCATTAACAGCGGAGAGTTACGTGTACCCATTCAGGGTTTGAATCGCAATTCACACCACAAGGTCCATAATGCTTTGCCCATCCATGGGCGTGGAATCGTTTCAAATAGAGGGTGTGACAAGCGTTTAACACAGAGGTCGAGCCTTTGAAGAAGAAGCAACAGAGCTTCGAAACGCGTGGGCAAAAATGACCTGTAACCGATTGAGGAGCTGTGAAAGCAGTCTGTTCAGAGGAGCGTTTTTACCGAAAGCAATTTTGCATGTCAGTGATCCGAGTGCGTCCCTGCCTATGGGCAAACTGGAGGTGAATGTAAATCGCGGCCGCCCTTGTCGCGAGGAGACGCACCAACCCGAATCAACTGGGTGCCACGAGGCTAAGGATTCACCGAGCCTCACGAGTGGGACATTGACTATGGATTTGAAATGCACCCCTGTACAGAGGCTCATGTGAGGGCTTTGAATTGTGCCAGTAACAGCAGAGAGTTACGTGTACCCATTCAGGGTTTGAATCGCAATTCACACCACAAGGTCCATAATGCTTTGCCCATCCATGGGCGTGGAATCGTTTCAAACAGAGGGTGTGACAAGCGTTTAACACAGAGGTCGAGCCTTTGAAGAAGAAGCAACAGAGCTTTGAAACGCGTCGTCAAATTTGACCTGTAACCAATTGAGGAGCTGTGAAAGCAGTCTGTTCAGAGAACCATTTTTACCGAAAGCAATTTTGCATGTCAGTGATCTGAGTGCGTCCCTGCCTATGGGCAAACTGGAGCTGAATGTAAGTCGCGGCCGCCCTTGCCGCGAGGAGACGCACCAACGTGAATCAACTGGGTGCCACGAGGCTAAGGATTCACCGAGCCTCACGAGTGGGACATTGACTATGGATTTGAAATCCACCCCTGTACTGAGGCCCATGTGAGGGCTTTGAATTGTGCCAGTAACAGCGGAGAGTTACGTGTACCCATTCAGGGTTTGAATCGCAATTCACACCACAAGGTCCATAATGGTTTGCCCATCCATGGGCGTGGAATCGTTTCAAATAGAGGGTGTGACAAGCGTTTAACACAGAGTTCGAGCCTTTGAAGAAGAAGCAACAGAGCTTCGAAACGCGTCGGCAAAATTGACCTGTAACCGATTGAGGAGCTGTGAAAGCAGTCTGTTCAGAGGAGTATTTTTACCGAAAGCAATTTTGCATGTCAGTGATCCGAGTGCGTCCCTGCCTATGGGCAAACTGGAGCTGAATGTAAATCGCGGCCGCCCTTGCCGCGAGGAGACACACCAACCTGAATCAACTGGGTGCCAGGAGGCTAAGGATTGACCGAGCCTCACGAGTGGGACATTGACTATGGATTTGAGATCCACCCCTGTACTGAGGCCCATGTGAGGGCTTTGAATTGTGCCAGTAACAGCGGAGAGTTACGTGTACCCATTCAGGGTTTGAATCGCAATTCACACCACAATGTCCATAATGCTTTGCCCATCCATGGGCGTGGAATCGTTTCAAATAGAGGGTGTGACAAGCGTTTAACACAGAGGTCGAGCCTTTGAAGAAGAAGCAACAGAGCTTCGAAACGCGTCGACAAAATTGACCTGTAACCGATTGAGGAGCTGTGAAAGCAGTCTGTTCAGAGGAGCATTTTTACTGAAAGCAATTTTGCATGTCAGTGATCCGAGTGCGTCCCTGCCTATGGGCAAACTGGAGCTGAATGTAAATATATATATATAAATATATACACAAATGAATAACCAATAAAGGCATAAAGAAATAGCAACAGATCAAGCATTTCTCACTATTAAAACATAAGCATGGTTAAGACATATTAAAAACATTCATGTCAAACAGTAAAAGCATCTTTTTCGTAGAAACAGGTGGACAACGGGGAGGCGGGTGGGACAGTGAGGAATAAAAAGGCAGATACTGTATCCAACAGAAAAAGCATTACCGAAGGTAAGTAAATTGCTCTTCTGATGGATACTTCTGCCTGTTGATTCCCGACCTTTTGAATAGAATCCTCAAGTCGTACCTCACCCGGAAGAGGGTGTCCACCTGACAGACCAAAAAATCTTCCAAAACAGATCGAGCAAAATGGCCATCCCTCCTAACCTCCGAATCCAATAATAATTGAATAATTTTTGGTCGAAATTATATTGAAAATAATACTTTAAAAATACTTTTATTAATAAATCTTGACAAACACTTAAAGGAAAACTTTTATTTCTAATTAATTTAAAGATATGTCATACTTTACAATTTACGCCGAAGTTGTGACCCAGCATGGCTTTTCAAAATAGCTACCGGAATGCACGCAGCCATCATGTAGGGTGCGCGAAGGGTGCGCGACTTCCTTATAATATTGTTTAAAAAACAAGAATGAATATAGTTTTCCTTCCTAAAAATTATTCACAATTTTTTTAAATATATGTGTATATATGTATATATATATATATATTCACTGAAAAAACCATAGGTTTCACACACGTTATAGTTAGGAATTAGCATTTGAAAAACCTTGCAAATTCACTGAAAAAACCATAGGTTTCACACATGTTATAGTTAGCTGGACATTTCACTCGTACAAAACCATTGAAATTCCCCCGTTATAGTTAGTTCAGCTAACTATAACTCGTGCGCCCGCAATCCACTGCTGATGACGTCACACATTACATCACTCATGACATGGTCAGTGACATCACTCATGACATCACTGATGACATCTCAAATGACATCACTGATGACATCACTGATGACGTCATCTATGTGATAAGTTACCACATCTTCTCACACCCTAATATAACCTTTGATACACCGACTCAAAATGTAAGAGTTTCATTCTCAAAACCATACATACTGCAATACCAATGGTTTTTTCAGTTAATTTGCAAGGTTTGTTAAATGCTAATTCCTAACTATAACGTGTGTGAAACCTATGTTTTTTTCAGTGAATTTGCAAGGTTTTTTAAATTCTAATTCCTAACTATAACGTGTGTGAAACCTATGGTTTTTTTAGTGAATTTGCAAGGTTTTTTAAATGCTAATTTATGATTGTTTTATTATATTTTTTATTTATTTATTTTACAATATGCTACCTATATATATAATTGTAGATTTACTGTATCCTGCAATATGGAATGGCTCACCTTTTTAATCTTTTTTTTAGATATAGTTGGACAGCATAGTTAATATCTTCTATAAACCTCTAAACATTGTTTTATTTTTTTTAAGGGTTTTTGACCGTGGGCGCTCCGTACGCATACCGTACGCGTACGGTACGGTACGTGTACGGTGCGCGCACGTGGCTTGCATGCGTACATGCTCCGTGTGCGCATGCGTACGTGATTTACCTGCACATGCGTACTTCGTTCGTGATGCGTACGCGTGCTCCATACGCGCGTGCTCCGTAGGCGCATGCGCGCATGCTCTGTACGCGCATGCGCGCGTGCGCCGTACTCACGTGCTCTATATGCGCATGCGCGTGCCTTACGTACGCGCATGCGTGCTTGTACCGTGAGCGCTCCGTAAGCGTACGGTGCGCGCACGGTAAGTCATGTGATCAAGAAACAACACTTTTCATTGGTTTATAGTAGTTTCAGTTCCAGAAACTTCCAACACCACACCCACTCCCCTAATTATTACTTCTGATTCCCTGGGAGAAGGAGCTGAGCAGCTTTTCTAGTACTTCAGTACTTCAGAATGGCAGAGCAGCAGTCATCTTCTGGGAGTGAGCAGGAGACTCTTGTGAGACAGAGACAGAGGAAACAGAAAGATTCTTTTATCTGGAAATATTTTACATTTCCACAGGGGCAGAAGAAAGTCAATGCTCCCAAAGTCACCTGCACTCTTTGTGGTCGTGTCTTATCAAGAGGAGATCCTAAAAAGAAATACTCTTTTAGTATCTTCACTATGATCAGGCATGTTAGGGATGTACATCCTGTGGCTTATGCTCGAGCTGCTAAAGAAAACCCTCCTGCAGCTCAGCCGAGCACATCCGCAGCAGCTCAGCCGAGTACATCATCGGCAGCTCAGCCGAGCACTTCATCTGCGGTGGCAGATTCACCTTCTTCTGCTCCTCTGGACATACACCCTCTGTTTAAGAGGGTGCATATACGGTGCAATACGTGTAATGCTCTTCTTGCTTTGGGGGAGACCAGCATTCCCCTAAGAGATATCAAGATACAGCAGCACACGTGCGGCACCCTATAATTTTTGCCATTCTTTCCTTCCTCTGTCCCTCAATTAACACAACGGCTCTTTTTAGAGCCACCTAACATCTAAACACTTATTTTTTTTTAATCATTTTTTCTTTCCCCCCGCTGTGCGTGCACGGTGCATGCACAGTGCGCGCATGGTACGCGCACCCCTTAATTTTTTTAATAAAATAAAATGTTTTTTTCACCCTTCATGGTCCTTCAGGGACCTCTTGTCAAAAGGTAGGGGGTCAGGAACTCTGTACCCTGCCCCCTTTTCACGTTCTCTACCTTTTTTTAAAATGGAAACACACATTTCTTTTTTTTGCATACTTTAACCCTTTCTAAATGATTTCTACCCCCAACATGACTTCTGCCTGCTTGCATAGCATTAGATCATGTAACAGTTGTGTGTGCCGAGATGTCAGAAGTTCAGCACATAATGTTTCTAATCCAAAGAGCAAGAGTACATTTCACAGATGAAGGGAACAGAGTCTTCCTCTTGATCTTTAGACTCTGGATCGATACTTACTTATAGGTAACAAAAAAACACTCAATTAACACAATAGCTCTTTTTAGAGCCAACCAACACCCAAACACTTAAACTTTTTTTTTTAATTCTATTTTTTTAAAGATTTTTTTGTCGCATCTCTATGCTTCCCCTGCGCAGGTGTACAAAGTGCAGCCATGCGCCAGCGCAGGCTCCCTTGCACCATGGTACAAGGATTGCTGCGTGGTGGGGAGATTGTTCTTGTGCAGGAAGGGACACCTTCCTGCACAAAAACAATCACATGAGGCTTTTTCCTCTTTCAATGCGTGCTGTAGAATGGAGGATGCACTAAAAGAGGAAAAAACTAGGAGAAATAAAAACATTTCTCCTCGTTGTGCCTCGCAACACCACCTCAAGGGTGGCGTAGCATTCACACGCATCTCCAGAACACCCACAACAACACCCATGGAATGCCCCTTCAACACACAGTGCTGCGTGTGAAGTGGCTGTATTTATGTGGAGAGGAAAAGTCACGCAGGGTGGCTTTTCCTCTCCTTTTAAATATAAAAGGAGCTCCCTGCGCCACCAGTATGTTATGAAAAGTGACGTAGTGGTGGCACAGAGGCCTTGTTAATCTGCCCCAGAGATGTAAAGGAAATTAGGGTAAGACAGACAAAGGGAGAGAGACAGAAACAGAGACAGAGAGCAAGGAACTGAGAAGGAGTAAGGCAGTTAGAATGACTGAGACACATGGAGACAGGGAGAGATACATGGTTGAAAAAGTAGTGATGGAGGCAGTAAACCTAGGGGAGTAGTATAGAAGGAGTGAGGGAGTTACGAAGGAGCAGTAAAGGAAGAAGACAGAGAGAAGGGGAATGAGAAAAGCAGAGTGAGGAGAAGTGAAGAAAAGGGAGCATGAAAGTGAAGGGGTGAGAAATACAGATATTTCAAACTTACCTGACCAACAAAATAACTTAATTATAAATAAATGTTTTTTTGTTAATTGCTAGAAAAAAGGATTACATTTCCTAAATTTTCTTTCTTGATCTGAAAAAAAAGAAAAAAATTATTAATATTTAACAATACATTTTAGAATACAATACACATATTTTCATATTTAACAAAGTAATTTTTTGCCCTTTTTTTGCTGGTTTCAGAATATATTGAATTTCACTGCAAATTGTGAAATCAATTGCATTCATCACTTAACAGCGGGCAAAAAAATTAACAATCTGAAAGATTTTTTAAAAAAAAGCCCTGAATCTCTTCTCAGTAAAACATACCTTGATAGAAATGTAACATATATATTAAAAATATCATCTAAGAACAATAACTATTTCCAATAAATAATGTCTGTAAATCTTGTTGCTTAAGCGCATACACCAAAATAATATCTGTCACAGAAGTCCACAATAGAAATTTTTACCTTTCCATGAGGCCAAATGGTAATTTTAAAATTCTTTTTTGGTGAATTATCCAATGTTAATCCTATAAAATCGAAATAATGGTTTCTTCAGATACTGCAATTTGTATCTAAAATTTTGGTTTTAGAAAAATTAAGTAGGAATTTGGTGATTCTGCAGGCAAACGTTGCTTGAAAATCAATTGAGAATCATTACACAGTGTCCAGCCTCTTTCACATTTTAGATAAACTGTGTAATACTTATAGAAAGTCCATCATGGAAAATTATTGCAACTGCAACAAAAGTTTTTCCTGATATTGATAATTGATTTCCTGTAAACTTCTTTATTAAAGTGTCCAATTTTGTTCCATCAGCTCTACAACGTTGCATCATTAAAATTACATACTGTCCATATTTCTTTAAAAATAACGTTGATAACATGTCTGATTTACATTGAGAACATTCCATGTTGTGATTTGCATCTTTAACTAATTTACTAAAAGTCACTGATTTACTCTCTGGTAATGTTAAATATATGAACCTTTCAGAATCAACATTAGAGCTGCATGTGTTCAAACAGTTTTCACAACTATGTTCCCATTTATAAGAGAGACAAAACATATTTCCTATTTCATCTTCCAGTACCATAAGCATATACATTAAAAATGCCTGTGCATCTTGCTGGACATTTTGAGTAAACTGTGTACATCCTGAAAAGACATCTAAAAGATTTCTAACATCAGAAGCACTTTCTATTTTAGTTTTATCATTACTCAGCTTCTCATAAAGGAAACTCAGCAGAGAACAGAATCTTTTTTCATGATTTAGTATTATCTGCTCTTGCAAACTTTCAAGATAAAATACAGCATTCAGCACTACATTAGCGTAGCAGTTGACACCAGAGCTATTTTCAAAATGACAACCAACAACCTCTTCAACATTGTCCTTTTTCTTTTTGCTTGGAATCACATCACTCTCCTTTTGTTTTCTCTTCTGTACATCCTCATAACAGATATTCTCAATTCTCCTTTTCCGACAAACAACACGTTTTTCAAACACAGGATACTGACCTAAATGAGGAGCATAGCTTCTTCTTAATCTATTATATTCCTTTACACAGTTTGCATCAGCACTAACTTTTGACTCATCAAAGTCTATCATGAATAAACCAGATATTTTTTTCACGCGTGACAAAGCAACATATGCCATACCTTCTTTAAACACAGTAGATCCAATGTTTACAAAAGCACTATCTACAGTTAATCCTTGAGATTTGTGAATAGTTACAGCATATGCTAGAGAAAATGGAAACTGCTTCCTACGTACATATAAGTCTTTCACAAGCAAGAAACGAACTGAACAACGACAAATGTCTTTAAGCTCTTCAATCAGATCAAATTTTATTTAAAAAAATTCAATTCCATCTTTTTTCTCGTAATTAACAAAACCCACAACTTTACCCATAGCTCCATTCACTAAACCTTTTTCTACATCCAAATTACGTCTTAAAATTACTCGACAGTTCATACATACATAAAGATTTTTTTCTAAACCAGCTGTTTTTGATATGTTTTTCTCTAGAGAATCCAATTTAGTTGTCAATTTGCTTGTCAATATAATAATTATTCCCTTCATGTTGTATTTTATCCACAGCTTCCAGTTTTACAGTCTCTTCATTTTCCAATTTCAAAAGTTCTTGATTGAATATAGAGCATTCATGTAGTGTTGGCATTAAGCAGATTACAGTATTTTTTCCAGCAATTTTCTTGTATATATTCTCTGGAACAATTTGTTCTGTTGGAAACAAATTACATAGCAATCGACTCTGTAAAGCTTTTCTGCCATGTTCTGTGAGTAGTCCAATTCTGATATCTTTGAGAATACTTGCATAATCATCATCATTTGCTTGTCGCATATTGGTAATGAGTTCTTTATACTCAAAGTATGTCCAAAAATTCACATTACCTGTACTTCCTAACGACTTTTTCATGTCTTCATGTGTAAGAGTATGAAATACTGGTTGTCTTTTAACTGGAGTGAGCTGCAGTAGATCCCCAAAAACTATAACATGTTTTCCTCCAAATAGCACGTCATAGTTTGTCTTTAGAATTTGCTGCATTCCTAAATGCACAAAGGCAAGCATTAAGTTTGATACCATGCTTACCTCATCAATAATGAGAACTTTCATTTTTTTCAATACTCTTGAAACTTCAAAACATGCTTCTCCAGTTAGCTTGTGGTATTGTATTTTGTTCTCATGCTCTACTGGTAACATTAGCAAACGAAGGAGGGTAATTCCTTTTATGTTATATGCTGCTAACCCAGTTGGAGCAGTAACAACACAAGACAAAGTTGAATCCGTTTTTTTCTGTAGGTAGCTTCTAATTACTTTAATCAAGAAACTTTTTCCAGTTCCAGCTTGTCCACTCACATACATTCTGATTGGTTCAAATGATGTGCATGAGCACTCTTTATTTTCATGTAGTAATCCATGATCAATTTGTTTTGTGACTTCCTCATACATTTGTTGTTATTCATCATTCAGTTGCTGTTCCAAACTTGGTAAGTTTATTAAATCTTCCTGAGCTTGATTCATAGCTGTTTCCACTTCAGTCATGGCTATTGCAGCTTCATTTTCTACGATTGGTTGTCCTAGGGGATCTTGACTGAGCGTCCCAGAGCTTTGACTGTCTTGAGAACTGTCTTTAGCTACTTCAGCTGCAATTGTTGCTTCTTGTTCAATTTCTTCATTTAACATTTGTGCATACGTTGTGAAAGTACTGCATTCTATGGTATCTTTGCATGCATTAAAGGAATCTTCTTAGCTTTGAAAATGTCCAAGTAATTCATCCTCTGAGCGCCATGGTTTAAACAACTGTAAAAGGGCTAAGTGGTAAAATTCCTTCTTGTCAGTAGTGTCGCAACTCAGCTTTCTGTGATTAATCAAACTTCCTTTTGTTTGTTTTACGAAACATCCTTCCTCACCAATGACTTTATATTTTCCATTGTTGATGTCTTCTGTGGCATTCCGTTTATAAATGTAGTTCTGCAGCACTTCATAGAGACACATGTTCTCAAGATGATGACTTCTCTTTGGGTAATATGTGTCCAACATGTTTGTTCTTAAAATGTCTGTACTTTCAGGTTCGTACTCTGCTAAATATTCAATTTCTCGAATAGATTTCAGTACCCGATTTCGCATTCCTGCAAGGCCTAAACTTACCCAAATTATTCTTCTGGATTTGGAGTACAGACTTGCAGATGATAACCTATCTGAGCATTCGTAAGAGCCAATTTCTCGATGCGATAACATCTTTAAACTGAAACTGTATAGCTTTTTACTGACAGTCTTCTCGTGAGAAATCTCTTCCCACATTTCTTTCAATTCCGTTTTCTCAGATTTAGTGATGTAAGATGTGACATACCGAACAACAGCAATAGAATTGTCAGCTACATACTGAATATCCATGTTAGCATTCCACATGGATAAAATGACTGGGTTGTAGTCATTTATATATTTTGACTCTTCTTTTCTTCGTAGGTTGTAGGTATTCTTAGGTGATTTTCTTGTAATAGTATGTCGCACAGCTGACATAAAACTGTTTACTCTTCCTTTTGAAAGAACAGGTCATGGAAATCCAAATAAACATTTTGTGTAGAATTTATCTTTACTCTTGTACTTTCGTCGACAGTATTTTCCACACCGATGACATTGGAAACGTAAAACTTGCTCTTTTACATTTTTTTCTTCTGTGCTTTTAGGTATAGCACATGTTGCATATCCTTCAATGAAAGATAAAACTGCATCATCAGAATCTGTTCCAAATTTTGGGGCATCCTTGATCCACAACAGCATATGAATATGAGGAGCACCTCTTGCTTGGTACTCTTTTCTCCAAAAGAAATCCACAACTTCTCCAAGAGGTGTTTTTTTTTTATTGCAGATGAGGGACATCATAGCCTCAAATCTATGATTGAAATATCTGCAAACAATAACCGGATCCAATGAGCACAATTCTCCTGCTGTCTTGTATTGGATGTTTTCAATATTTGAATTTGCCTCTCGAAGAAAATCCAGTAAATCATCCCAAGCGTACTCTGCACAGCTTAGGGTAAGGAACCATGTTGGAGTTCCTAAATTCCGTAACATACATTTCAATTCTCCATGGCGGCGGTACCAATATTCATTAGTCTCATGCTGACAAGCCATTAGATTAATCAATTGAGATTCCAAATGATCATCTCGCTGTTGCACTTTGTTCAGAAAATCCTTTGCAGACACATTATGTAGATGTACTCCAGTTTTCAAAATGTGATTTACTGCATAAGATAGTGCTGATAAGTCACTTTCAAATAAAAGATGGAACAAATAAGGAATACTTTGACGAAATCTTGGATCTTCTGCATATAATCTTGTAGTCCGATACTCAGAAGCAGGAATCTGTACTGGACGTTCATCATATCGTCCACCTTTTCCCGTAGGAAACAGCTGAGGAAAACAACGAGCTTCCAAGCTCTCCTCCCATAAACTCACGGGAGATCCTTTTGCTTTTTTCATCTGAAAGAGATCAATAGTGTTTCCCATAACTTCTTTAGAATGAAGAGGATGTATGCTGAAATGTTCATAAATTTCTTCTTCTTTTGACTTATCCACTTTTTCAATTTGCCCAGTTGGTATTCCTGTGTCTGCTAGTAAATCTTCTTCATCTTCTTCCATATAAATTGATTCATACTATTTATTATTTCTTTTCAAATATAAATTTGCTCTTTGTACTTTTCGTACATCCACCAGCTCCTGCCAAATTTTCCTATTCTTTGTAGGTACACCATTAACCAGAATAATTAATGGTTCAGTTTCCAAACTATCTGTATCAATTGTTTCAATATTTTTTTCCAAATCTAATGGCAAATAGAAAACTCTTCCTTTCAAACCTCTTTGTAAATCTGTAGGAGGTAATTTGCCTGTTTTGGGCTCCATACGAACTATAGTCTGAAATGGATGGTCACATTGAATGAGTATAGACTCATACGTATTTAAATCACTGTTTGTTAAATGAAGAAATTGAACAAGTTCTGCAGGAATATCAACCAATTCTAAATTATTATATACAGCTCTAGCAGGCATTTTATTTTCTTCTAACTTGTTATAACAGCAAAATCCTTCCAATCATAATTATTTTCTTTTTCACTTTTTTTTATAGAGATCAACATTCCTTGTTTGATTTTTGTAATGGCTTCTCCGGCAACAAATACAACAAATATTTGGTCTTTCATTAGAGATGATAGTAAATTTTGTCATTTGATCTTCACATGTTTTACTAACAGTGGGTTCTACATTCTCTTCCACATTTTCTTCAATAACTGTGTCATTTCCTGCACTTTCTTGCTCTGGACCAAAGTAACAAAACTCAATATCCTCACAAACCTTCTTCACATCTGTTACAGATCCACGGAACAGAGCACTATTCAACTCATGTAACTTTAGTGCTGGACTTTTAGCAAAATATAATCTTCTCACAAACTTTCTCATTTCAGTATGATGAACTGCCAGCATCCTAAAATGGTGAAAAACACTTTGACAAACTTTCCTAGAAAGACAAGCCAGAGAATGTCCTTGCAAACCAGTATTCTCTCTCACTCTGCATGGATCTAGTCTTTGAAGCACCTTAGTCTTCTGTTTAACACTTTTTTTACTATATTCTCTTAGAAAGTCACGAAATTTATCAATAGATTCCTGTCGTACAGTACAAATACTACTACAATTCCAAGTGTACACTGGGGCTTTAGGACGTCTCCCCATAACCTCATCAGCTAACACTTCTTCTTTCATTTCTTGGAACCATTTTCTCCTTTTCCATTACACAACCATCCTTAACTTCATATGCTCGACCACTGGTGTCAACTGCATGCAGCAAACTATTACTTTGAAGATAACTCTCTTCATTAAAAAATGGTTCAGTACATGAACTATGCTTCCATTCTCCTAAGAACACTTTACAAAAGTTTTTTTTTTCACTTCTATTTTTCTTTTGCTTTTTGACTTCATTACATTCACTAATTTATCAAATGTACGGATCCTGTTCAAAATTAAAATGAATAGTTTCCTTTTTAACTCCAAAGCCTTGGCAACAATTGTTTCAATATGTTTCTTTTTCTTATAAAATTTGGCTTTCTTCCTATATTTTTTCACATCCTTTAGCAAATTGAACATCACTCTTCTCTCAAACATTTTTCTACGAATGTTTTTAAAATCTATTTTTCTTTTTAAGTCATTCTTTCTTACTTCTGTTTGTGCATTAGCATTTAGTATATTCTGTCGATTGTCTTGTTGTTTTCTACTTGAAACACTATTTCCAGTGGATATATTTTTTACATTTTTTCATTGCTTGAGGATATATATTTAAAAAAATCCTTAGTCTGCTTACCAGAAGGCTTTTTCTTTTTTCCAACATGAGGTTCTTCAACTAATTTTTTTTGTCCAGTTGTCTTCAAATATAGATGTTGTTGCTGTTCTTTTCTCTTTCTTGATTTTATAGGCATCTTTAATTTATTTCAGTCTTGTTCAGCAATACCTGAAAGAAACTAAAAAAAAAATACCTTTATGTAATTTATATACATTACTATATTTTTTATGAGCTTTTCAAAACATATCATATGAGCTATCCCTTTTCTACGACTGCAAGTCTTACACAATAAAAGCTACACAAATTAAATCTCTTGACAACAATTCCTTTGTGCACACAGACTCATGGTGTGATTCTAGGCAGAAAACAATATTTGATTGGCAATTACAAAGCACATTTACTACTGTGGTTGAGCAAGTGATAATTACTGTAAGAGCCTGACACATTTTCCTTATAGTTTAGAGAGGCAGAAAAGAGCACATGTCCTAACAGCTACTTGAGGGCATGAGCATGTGGAACCTGAGTGAGTGATTAGACTAGAGCAAAAGAAATGAGCCTTGGTGATGTTGAATGTCGTAGCGTTACACACTACTATCTGAAATACCACACAGTGCTGAATACTTAGCATGGGAGTGCAGGAGAAGCAACTGCCTGTGTGCTAAGAGCATGCTTCTAGAGACTGTGTATTGTCAGGTGCAAGAGAGATCTGCATGGATGCTTGCACAACTGCATGAAGACTGCAGAGGAGTTTTATGTAAGAGTACATGTGGGGTAAGGGTTAATTGGAGTTTTGAACACGTAGGATCTACCTCAACCATTGCAGGAGTGTAAGGAAAATCTACCCTGTTGTTTTCAAATGTGTTAGCATTTACTTCTCATTTGTGAGATATTGATTTGTGCTGAATGCTAGCCATCACAGTTCAAGAAAATAAGCTGCCCCTTTCCTATGAATGCAAGTCTTACAGAACCAGGCCAACACAAATTTAATCTCTGACAACAAATTCCTGTGTGCACACAGACTCATGGTGTGATTCTCGGCAGAAAACGATTTTTCATTGGCAATTTCAAAGCACATTTACCGCTGTGGTTTTGCAAGTGATAATTACTGTAAGAGCCTGACACATTTTCCTTATAGTTTAGAGAGGCAGAAAAGAGCACATGTCCTAACAGCTACTTGAGAGCATGAGCATGTGGAACCTGGGTGAGTGATTAGACTAGAGCAAAGGAAATGAGCCTTGGTGACATTGAATGTGTTAGCGTTACACACTGCTATCTGAAATACCACACAGTGCTGAATACTTAGCATGGGAGTGCAGGAGAAGCAGCTGCCTGTGTGCTAAAAGTATGTTTCTGGAGACTGTGTATTGTCAGGTGCAAGAGAGATCAGCATGGACGCTTGCAGAACTGCATGAAGACTGCAGAGATATATGTAAGAGTACATGTGGGGTAACGGTTAATTTGAGTTTTGAACATGTAGGATCTACCTCACCCATGGCAGGAGTGGAAGGAAAATCTACCCTGTTGTTTTCAAATGTGTTAGCATTTGCCTCTCTTTTGTGAGATATTGATTTGTGCTGAATGCTAGCCATCACAGTTCAAGAAAACAAGCTGCCCCTTTCCTACGAATGCAAGTCTTACAGAACCTGACCAACTCAAATTAAATCTCTGACAACAAATTCCTGTGTGCACACAGACTGATGGTGTGATTCTAGGCAGAAAACGATTTTTGATTGGCAATTTCAAAGCACATTTACCGCTGTGGTTTTGCAAGTGATAATTACTGTAACAGCCTGACATTTTTTCCTTATATTTTAGAGAGGCAGAAAAGAGCACATGTCCTAACAGCTACTTGAGAGCATGAGCATGTGGAACCTGGGTGAGTGATTAGACTAGAACAAAGGAAATGAGCCTTGGTGATGTTGAATGTGGTAGTGTTACACACTACTATCTAAAATACCACACAGTGCTGAATACTTAGCATGGGAGTGCAGGAGAAGCTACTGCCTGTGTGATAAGAGCGTGCTTCTGGAGACTGTGTATTGTCAGGTGCAAGAGAGATCTGCATGGACGCTTGCAGAACTGCATGAAGACTGCACAGATGTATGTAAGAGTACATGTGGGGTAAGGGTTAATTGCAGTTTTGAACATGTAGGATCTACCTCACCCATGGCAGGAGTGGAAGGAAAATCTACCCTGTTGTTTTCAAATGTGTTAGCATTTGTCTCTCATTTGTGAGATAGTGATTTCTGCTGAATGCAAACCATCACAGTTCCAGAAAACAAGCTGCCCCTTTCCTACGAATGCAAGTCTTACAGAACCAGACCAACACGAATCAAATCTCTGACAACAAATTCCTGTGTGCACACAGACTCATGGTGTGTTTCTAGGCAGAAAACGATTTTTCATTGGCAATTTCAAAGCACATTTACCGCTGTTGTTTTGCAAGTGATAATTACTGTAAGAGCTTGACACATTTTCCTTATAGTTTAGAGAGGCAGAAAAGAGCACATGTCCTAACTGCTACTTGAGAGCATGAGCATGTGGAACCTGAGTGAGTGATTAGACTAGAGCAAAGGAAATGAGCCTTGGTGACATTGAATGTGTTAGCGTTACACGCTGCTATCTTAAATACCACACAGTGCTGAATACTTAGCATGGGAGTGCAGGAGAAGCTACTGCCTGTGTGATAAGAGCGTGCTTCTGGAGACTGTGTATTGTCAGGTGCAAGAGAGATCTGCATGGACGCTTGCAGAACTGCATGAAGACTGCACAGATGTATGTAAGAGTACATGTGGGGTAAGGGTTAATTGCAGTTTTGAACATGTAGGATCTACCTCACCCATTGCAGGAGTGGAAAGAAAATCTACCCTGTTGTTTTCAAATGTGTTAGCATTTGCCTCTCATTTGTGAGATAGTGATTTCTGCTGAATGCAAACCATCACAGTTCAAGAAAACAAGCTGCCCCTTTCCTACGAATGCAAGTCTTACAGAACCAGACCAACACGAATTAAATCTCTGACAACAAATTCCTCTGTGTACACAGACACATGGTGTGATTCTAGGCAGAAAACGATTTTTCATTGGCAATTTCGAAGCACATTTACCGCTGTGGTTTTGCAAGTGATAATTACTGTAAGAGCCTGACACATTTTCCTTATAGTTTAGAGAGGCAGAAAAGAGCACATGTCCTAACAGCTACTTGAGAGCATGAGCATGTGGAACCTGGGTGAGTGATTAGACTAGAGCAAAGGAAATGAGCCTTGGTGACATTGAATGTGTTAGCGTTACACACTGCTATCTGAAATACCACACAGTGCTGAATACTTAGCATGGGAGTGCAGGAGAAGCAGCTGCCTGTGTACTAAAAGTATGTTTCTGAGACTGTGTATTGTCAGGTGCAAGAGAGATCAGCATGGACGCTTGCAGAACTGCATGAAGACTGCAGAGATGTATGTAAGAGTACATGTTTGGTAAGGGTTAATTTGAGTTTTGAACATGTAGGATCTACCTCACCCATTGCAGGACTGTAAGGAAAATCTACCCTGTTGTTTTCAAATGTGTTAGCATTTGCCTCTCTTTTGTGAGATATTGATTTGTGCTGAATGCTAGCCATCACACTTCAACAAAACAAGCTGCCCCTTTCCTACGAATGCAAGTCTTACAGAACCAGACCACCACGAATTAAATCTCTGACAACAATTCCTTTGTGCACACAGACTCATGGTGTGATTCTAGGCAGAAAACAATATTCCTGGGGGATACCAGTACACCTTTACTTATGGTGAAGACATACTCCATAATATCTGACAAGTTCAAGGCAGTTAAATATCTTCCAAAACATAAAATGTAAAACACAACTTTAAAACAAGAATCTTATTTACATTTTTTTAATCAAAATGCACCACATACATCCCCTCTCAAATTCATAACTCACCTTTAAAAGTAGTTAGTTGAGAAAGAAATGTGGCACTCACACAGCAGATTATCAGAGCCAGAATCTATGAACTGTACACCTCTCAGCAGAACCAGTAAATGGCAATTGATGCACAATGGTTCAGCGCTATATAGAATATATATATAAAGTCAGAAATCACAATGATTTTACAAATGAATAAAGCATCCAAGGTATGTTGTTCTTGAGGTAATTCTTCTTTATTTTCCTTTAAAAAATTTTCTTTATTTTCCAGAGATCAAGAGATCCTAGCCATAGCCAACGCGTTTCGTCTCTTGGAGAGACTTCTTCAGGGCTTCACAGTACGACAAAACGTGATTTCGTATATTGTTTTTACAGTTCAGGTTTCAAGAATTTTCAAAGTTCCAAAAGCTTCTATGCAGTGTACAGTTTCTTCTGATTGAATTACAGTGCTTTGCCGCCATCATGTGGAATTGAGCAATACCTGCTCTCTCCGACCCCAGACCTCCGGTGTAACCTAAACCAACAGCCACGTTATTTGAGAATTGACGGTCAGGTAGTGACCCTTACTGTTAGCAGTTGCAGTCGTGCTTTGCGAGTAGCGGCGTCCAGCGCTCGACGCCGCTGCTCGCAAAGTGCTTCCCACATTTTTTCAAATGGAAACCCACATTTCTATTGGTTGCAAATTTCAACCCTTTCCAAATGATCCCTACCCCCAACATGACTTCTGCCTCCTACCATAGCAACAGGTCATGGAACACTGGTGTGAACAGAGAGGTCAGAAGTTCAGCACACAATGTTTCTAATCCAAAGAGCAAGAGTGTTTGACTTTTCAAACCTAACAGCAAATCCAAAGTAATGTTCTGTGGGAACACATTTTTCTGAACCAATACAAAACATGCTTTTAAAAATTTAAACTTACAGCCTAGTTTTTAGTGTAGAATGATCTGAAACAGCCAATGAGTTCTTTTTATTAAAAAAAAGTATGTAAGCCTCCATTTTACAACTATCTTTCTTTTCATATTGCCATTCTACTGAAAGACACCTTCTGAGTGCATCCAGATCTCCTTGAAAGATGTTCACAGTGTGGATTGTAGGTCATAGCTCTGTCTTCTGGAGTGAAAAGTATGCAGAAAAAAGAGGCATTTTCAAAGACCTTTCTTTGCCAAATGTAGACATTAAATGGATTGGTCTGAGAGGGTTAAAGTGGCACCAATTAATGCCTTTGGTGAAATCCTTTCTACATCTTCCACAGCCTGACCTTACAATTGTGCACTGTGGTGGAAATGACCTAGGCACTTTAACTGGGGTAGGTCTGGAAATGCTTGTAAAGGACACCTTTGTGCAATTGATGTCACTTTTTCCACAAACTACCTTTGTATATTCTAATATATGCCAAAGGCAAAAGTGGAACTGGTCCAACCAATGTTGCCCGCAGATTGACAAAGCAAGAAAGCACATCAATAAGTCTGTTTCTGCTTTCCTCAGAGACTATGGTATGGGTTCTATATACCACAACAACTTGTGTTACAACATGCAAGGCATTTATAGAGGAGACGGTGTTCATTTCACAGATGAAGGCAACAGAGTCTTCCTCATGAACTTTAGACTCTGCATCGGTACTTACTTGTAGGTACAAAAAAACACTCAATTAACACAACTGCTTTTTAGAGCCAACCAACATCTAAACACTTAAACTTGATTTTTTAATCTATTTTTTTAATGGTTTTTTTGCCACCGTGCGCGCACCGTACGCGCACCGTGCGCGCACCCCGTGATATTTTTTTACATTTTTTTTTGAGACCTAAGAGGTCTTTCATGGTCCCCCTGAGAAGGCCTAGGGGGTCAGGGACTCTCTACCCTGCCCCCTTTTCACGTTCTCCACTTGTGTTTTTAGCTCTCTTCTACCTCTAAAACTCAAAATGGCGGCTGGGGGTGCGCGCACCCCGCGATTTTTTGAATTTTTTTTTAAAAAAATGTCACCCTTCGTGGTCCTTCAGGGACCCCCTGACAAAGGCTAGGGGGTCAGGAACTCTCTACCCTGCCCCCTTTTCATGTTCTCCACCTTTCTTTTTCCCTGTCACACACACAACACACAAAATGGCGGCCGACACTTCCTGATTTCGACCGATTCGAATGTTGACTGTCATGAATCCACCAATCAGAATTACGCTCGCGCACGTTAGGGTGCGCGCACCGTGCACGTACGGTGCGCGGACGGTGCGCGGCTATAGATATGTATGTGCTTTTAAATGCAATTTTCTCAGGAACTACTGAACAGATTGACACCATATATGCAAAAGGCACATGCCTGACCTGAGGACTACCTCTTTGCCAAATTTCAAGTAATTCTGTTCAGCCGTTCGGGCTGTACCTTCGACTAAAGGTCCTATGGGAAAATGCATGGGGAAAACGTGTTTTGGGACCCCCCTTTTTTCTCGGCCCCCACTTGACGAATCCCCCCGAGACTTTAAGGGTAGGAGGTGAGCAGAGCGCCCCATTAGTTTTGAAAATTTCGCGAGGATTCGTCAACCGGCGCCAAAGTTATTCAAAATAGAATTTTGAGATTTCCTATGGAAACACGGTCCTAACTATAACTATCTACTGGCGACCGCCAGTAAATAATATATATATATATATACATATATATATACATATATATATATATATATATATATATATGAAAAATGAAGATTGCCGCTTCTGTGGGATGAACTCACTAGGGGTAAGCCAAACATAAAAAAGGCAGCACACTTGAAACCTCTCCTCACATAGGTGCTGCCAACGCGTTTCGGATAACCTCCTTCCTCTGGGCAGTTTGTAGAAAGACTACCAATCCCAGCATTCAAGTATTAACTCACCTGACTTGCATTTGAAAATTTTAGAAATAAAAGAGGGGACGTTCTCCTAGCCTGTTGTTTGCCTCTCCTTTTTCTACAAACTGCCCACAGGAAGGAGGTTATCCGAAACACGTTGACAGTACCTATGTGGGGAGAGGTTTCAAGTGTGCTGCCTTTTGATATTTGGCTTACCCCAAGTGAGTGCATCCCACACAAGCGGCAATCTTCATTTTTCAAAAATAGTGGCCAGGCCAGGTCACGGGATAGCACCGCTGCGACATCCAAGCTGGTCCACGGCATTTGCACTGGCATAGCGATGCGGAGCTGGGGGAGCCTTCGCTATACAGGCGCCGCTTTGGAACTTTGTTTGTCCCACGATGAACTTTTAGAAAATTGCGAGGCAATGCCCACTTTGGAGTAAAAGACTACCAGTCCCAGCATGCAAGTATTAACTCACCTGACTTGCATTTGAAAATTTTTGAAATAAAAGAGGGGATGTTCTGCTAACCTGTTGTTTGCCTCTCCTTTTTCTACAAACTGCCCAGAGGAAGGAAGTTATCCGAAACGCGTTGGCAGTACCTATGTGGGGAGAGATTTCAAGTGTGCTGCCTTTTGATGTTTGGCTTATCCCTAGTGAGTGCATCCCACAGAAGCGGCAATCTTAATTTTTCATAAATAGTGGCAAGCCCAGGTCACGGGATAGCACCGCTGTGACATCCAAGCTGGTCCGCGGCATTTGCACTGGCATGGCGATGCGGAGCTGGGGGAGCCTTCGCTATACAGGCGATTCGAGTGGTACTTGTACTTAGTATTGCCTCACCTTTAAATGGTATATATCTACATTTTAGATCTAGAAATTTGCAACATTTACACACCTCTATGTTTAAATTACTGCATGGTATCAGCCCAGAATTCTTGTCCAATATCATTAGTGGCCGAATTACAATATCCATTAAACTCTGTATTTAAATGTCACTAGCGTAAAAAGAGTCAGCATCTTTGGTCGAAATAATGATTCTGCCCAACACAAAAATATGAGCTAGCAGTATTTGTACATTATGACATTGTAGTGAGGGCTGAGAAAAAAGGGGGGTCCCAAAACGCGTTTTCTCCATGCATTTTCCCATAGGACCTTTAGTCGAAGGTACAGCCCGAACGGCTGAACAGAATTACTTGAAATTTGTCAAAGAGGTAGTCCTCAGGTCAGGCATGTGCCTTTTGCATATATGGTGTCAATCTGTTCAGTAGTTCCTGAGAAAATTGCAGTTAAAAGTACATAAATATCTATATGCGCGCACCGTGCGCGCACCGTGCGCGCACGGGACACGCACCAAATGTCCGCAAGCGTAATTCTGATTGGTGGTTAGATGTCAGTCAACATTCCAATCGGTCGAAATCAGGAAGTGTCGGACGCCATTTTGTGTGTGACAGTGAAAAAGAAAGGTGGAGAACGTGAAAAGGGGGCAGGGTAGAGAGTTCCTGACCCCCTAGCCTTTGTCAAGGGGTCCCAGAAGGACCCCAAAGGGTGAAAAAAACATTTTATTTTTTTTCAAAAAATCGCGGGGTGCGCGCACCATGAAAAACCCTTAAAAATAAAAAAACATTTTAAACTGTTTACAAGTTTATAGAAGATATTAACTATGCTGTTCAACTTTATCCAAATTAAAAAAAAAAAGAGCTGAGCCATTCCATATTACAGGATACAGTCAATCTATAACTATATACATAGGTAGTTTATTGTAAAATAAATATATTAAAAATGTAATAATACATACATAAATTAGCATTTAAAAAAGCTTACAAAATCACTAAAAAAACCATAGGTTTCACACACGTTATAGTTAGAAATTAGCATTTAAAAAGCCTTGCAAATTCACTGAAAAAACCATAGGTTTCACACACGTTAGAGTTAGAAATGAGCATTTAAAAAACCTTGCAAATTCACTTAAAAAAACCATAGGTTTCACACACGTTATAGTTAGGAATAAGCATTTAAAAAACCTTGCAAATTCACTGAAAAAACCATACATTTCACACACGTTATAGTTAGGAATTAGCATTTAAAAAACCTTGCAAATTCACTGAAAAAACAATAGGTTTCACACATGTTATAGTTAGCTGGACATTTCACTCGTACAAAAACATTGAAATTCCCCCGTTATAGTTAGTTCAGCTAACTATAACTCGCGCGACCGCAATCCACTGCTGATGACGTCACATATTACATCACTGTATTCACTAAGATACTGTTAATAAGTCAGTTATACAATTAATTTTACAAAAAAAACCATCCATTTAGACACTTATTTACCCATTTATTCTTCCATTAACCTTTAGATATACATATATAAAAAATATTTATTTTTCAGAAAGACACATATTCACTGGATGATGTCATCAGTGATGTCATCAGTGATGTCATTTGAGATGTCATCAGTGATGTCATGAGTGATGTCACTGACCATGTCATGAGTGATGTATTATGTGACGTCATCAGCAGTGGATTGCGGTCGTGCGAGTTATAGTTAGCTGAACTAACTATAACGGGGGAATTGCAATGGTTTTGTACGAGTGAAATGTCCAGCTAACTATAACATGTGTGAAACCTATTGTTTTTTCAGTGAATTTGCAAGGTTTTTTAAATGCTAATTCCTAACTATAACGTGTGTGAAACCTATGGTTTTTTCAGTGAATATATATATATATAGTTATAGTTAGGACCGTGTTTCCATAGGAAATCCGCAACATTCTATTTTGAATAACTTTGGCGCCGATTGTCGAATCCTCGCAAAATTTTCAAAATAGGTGGGGCGCTCCGCTCCTTCCCTGAAAGTTTTGGGGGGATTCGTCAAGCGGGGGCTGAGAAAAAGGGGGGGTCCCAAAACGCATTTTCCTCATGCATTTTTCCATAGGGCCTTTAGTCCAAGCTACAGCCCGAACGGCTGAACAGAATTACTAGAAATTTGGCAGAGAGGTAGTCCTCAGGTCAGGGATGTGCCTTTTGCAGGTCTGGTGTAAATCTGTTCAGTAGTTCCTGAGAAAATAGCATTTAAATCAATATATATATCTATAAGCGCGCTCCGAGCGCGTATGGTACGCTTACGGTAAGCGCACGACGCCGTGCGCGAGCTTAATTCTGATTGGTGGTTACATGACTGTAAACATTCGAATCGGTCGAAATCAGGAAGTGTCGGCCGCCATTTTGTGTCTCGCAGTCTGAGCCTGAGAAAAACAAAGGATGAGAACATGAAAAGGGGGCAACGAAGAGAGTTGCAGACCCCCTAGCGTTTGTCAGGGGGTCCAAGAAGGTCCCAAAAGTATGAAAAATACATTTAATTATTATTTTTTTTAAACACGGGGTACGCGTACGGTAAGCTTACCGTACGCGCACAGCAGAAAAAAACCAATAAAAAAAATAGAAGTAAAAATCAAATTTAAGTTTTTAGATATTAGGGGGCTCTAAAAAGCCGTTGTGTTTATGAAGTGTTTTTTTTTTGTGGTACCTACAAGTAAGTACCGATGCAGAGTCTAAAGTTCAAGAGGAAGACTCTGTTGCCTTCATCAGTGAAATGTACACTGTCTCCTCTATAAATGCCTTGCATGTTGTAACGCAAGTTGTTGTGGTATATAGAACCCATACCATAGTCTCTGAGGAAAGCAGAAATAGATTTGTTGACGTGCTTTCTTGCTTTGTCAATCTGTGGACAAAATTGGTTTGACCAGTTCCACTTTTGCCTTTGGCATATGTTAGAATATACAAAGGCAGATTGAGGAAAAAGCGACATCAATTCCACAAAGGTGTCCTTAATAAGCATTTCCAGACCTACCCCAGTTAAAGTGCCTAGGTCATTTCCACCACACTGCACAATAATAAGGTTAGGCTGTGGAAGATGTAGAAAGGTTTTCACCAAAGGCATTAATTGGTGCCACTTTAACCCTCTCTGACCAATCCATTTAATGTCTACATTTGGCAAAGCAAGGTCTCTCACCATACCTCTTTTTTCTGCATACTTTTCACTCCAGAAGACATAGCTGTGACCTACAATCCACACTGTGAACATCTTTCAAGGAGATCTGGATATACTCAGGAGGTGTCTTTCAGTAGAATGGCAATATGAAATGAAAGACAGTTGGAAAATGGAGGCATAGATATTTTTTTCATAAAAAGAACTCATTGGCTGTTTCAGAACATTCAACACTAAAAACTAGGCTGTATGTTTAGATTTTTACAAGCTTGTTTTGTATTGGTTCAGAAAATTGTGTTCCCACAGAAGATTAATTTCGATTTGCTGTTAGGTTTGACAGGTCAAGCACTCTTGCTGTTTGGAATAGAAACATTGTGTGCTGAACTTCTGACCTCTCTGCTCACACCAGTGTTCCATGAGCTGTTGCTATGGTAGCAGGCAGAAGTCAAGTTGGGGTAAGGGTTCATTTGGAAAGGGGTTGCAGTTTTCCACCAATAGAAATGTGTGATTTCATTTGAAAAAATGTTGGTAGCACTGAGATTTGTAATTAACATGTATATGTGTGAAAAAAGTAAGGGAAACATTGGCATTTACTGGTTCTGGTGGGAGGAGAGAGGTGTACAGCTCTGAGATTCTGACTCTGATAATCTGCTTATTGAGTGCCACATTTCTTTCTCAACTAACTAATTTTAAAGGTGAGATATAAGTTTGAGAGGGGATGTATGTGGTGAATTTTGATATAAAAAATTGAATTGTGATTCTTCTTTAAAAGTTGTGTTTTACATTTTGTGGTTTGGGAGATATTTAACTGTCTTGAACTTGTAAAATATTATGGAGTATGTTTTCACCATAAGTTAAGGTGTACTGGTATCACTGAGGAATAATGTTTTGTGCCTAGAATCAAACCATGAGTCTGTGTGCACACAGGAATTGTTGTCAGAGGTTTTAATTGTGTTGGTCCGGTTCTGTAAGAATGGCATTTGTAGGAAAGGGGCAGCTTTTTTTTTATAAATATGATGGTTTTATTAATAAATAAGTTATTTTGTTGGTCAGGTAAGTGTGTAATTTCTGTATTTATCACACATTTAGTTTCATGCTCCCTTTTTTTCACTTCTCTTCTATCTGCTTTTCTCTTTTCCGTTGTACTCTCTCAAGGACCTTGTAGGGTGTAAAAAAATGCTTTTGTAATATGTAATATGTGACGTCATCAGCAGTGGATTGCGGGTGCGCGAGTTATAGTTAGCTGAACTAACTATAACGGGGGAATTTCAATGGTTTTTTACGAGAGAAATGTCCAGCTAACTATAACATGTGTGAAACCTATGGTTTTTTCTGTGAATATATATATATATATATATATATATATATATATATATATATATATATATATATATAACCTGCTGGCAGTCACCAGTAGGTAGTTATAGTTGGGACCTAGTTTCCATGGGAAAAGCTGTTTCTGGTTTGTCAATATCTTTTGCACCGGTTGACGAACCTTCTCAAAATTTGCGAAACTAGTGGTCCGCTCCGGTCAGCTCCTGTCTTCAAAGTTTCAGGGTGATTCAACAAGCGTGGGTTGAGAAAAAAGAGGGGTCCCAAAATGCATTTTCCCCATGTAATTTTCCATAGGAAACTTAAGACAAAGCTACAGGCTGAACAGAATTACACCAAATTTGGCAAAAAGGTAGGTCTTGGTTCAGAAAGGACCCTTTTTGTTAAATGGTGTAAATCCGGTCAGTATTTCCTGACAAATTAGAAAAATAAAAGGTTTCTATATCTGTGGTAGCGGTGGGTTCGCAAACCCTCTCGACCACGAGCTTCATTCGAATTGGCTGCACACACTCCAAACCAGGAAGTGTTGGCAGCCATCTTGTGTCTTGGTAGAACTGAGTCACAAGAAAACAGTAGAAAAAACACAAAAAAACAATAAAAGGGGGCAGGGTAGAAGTACCCTGACCCCCTAGGCCTGCTCAGGGGATCCCACAAGGACCCCCAGGGCCACAAAAAGCATTTTGTTAAAATAATTTCAGCTGAATTCCCACTGGGGTCGCAAATCCTGCTGAAATTTTAAATAAAATGAAGCGCGGGCTCCCACGTTTCATTTTAATGAGGCCCCAAGGTGGGCCAGGTCCCGGGGGCATTGCCAAAAACTCTAATAGCGGGGGCCCACGGGGGCCCCTGCAGCCCCGGGGACCGCCACCTCCCCGGGGCTATACTAATTATATTCGCATGTGTTTACCCTGACAAACTACTTGATTGTTCCTCTGTTTCCATTGAAACAAATGCAGCATTAAAACATTATTTTGTTTGCTTTGTGGATCATATAAAGCGTGCCGAATTGAAAAGGGATGAGTGTGGCAGCAGAGCGGGAATGCATGCAGGCATTAGATGGCTTTAGCACTGCGGCTGCACAGCTGTCACTGGGTTACAGGCGGCACAAGACGACGCTGGCTCTCACCAGAGGGCTGCTGTGCCCGTGCACAAACCGACTGCCACGCGGCCATTAAGCACTTATGGGATCAGCAGCGACTAAATCCGCAGGACACTGCAAAAGGCACTGAGGTGCACAGATGGCAAATGGCACTGCCTGGAGTGCGTATGCCTCACACATAGGTTCATTCTCAGGCCCGCTCTGCTAATCACCTATAACTATATGGAACCTGGTGCCTGAACAGAAGTAGTGACATAACTCTGAATGTGGGTTCTTATCAAAAAATCGAAAACTGCATTTCCACCACAGACAGATATTTCTGAAGTGTTGTGCACTCATACAAATGAATATGTACAGCCATAGAAAATGAGTAATTTTACACATTTACTTTAGGCCTGTTGAACAACTGCCCAGGTAGACTCGCTCACTCACTGCCAGGTGGTGTCTAATGTGTTTATAACAAAGATAAAACACTGAATACTTTAATAACACAATGACTGTTTTATCTTGCTGAATCTTTGCTGAAGGAAATTGAGTCGGTGTGCTTGAACAGAAAATGGTATAATCCAAAGGTACTCATTTATATCTACCGTGGAAGGCTGAAAAGCTGTGTCGGTTCTGTGAGGATATAAACGGGCACAATTGAGGTCTTGGGAGATGTTTAGCCCACTGTAAGAACGGTAAATAAGCGCTACAGGGTGCAAACCCCATTCATTTCCAGGAGTGTGGGTGTGAGACAACACATGCGTAGCAGCACCACACAGAGAACATACTCAATTACACGAGCAGAAGAGTCCTTACCTGCAGCTCATAGAAACAGCAGCATCTGAATGGGCTGGAGATGAATATTGCTTAAATGTAACTTTATTGGTTATTCGCTATGATGTCCATCTGGTCTATGTTCGCACGATAAGTACTTTGAACACTTCATTATAACAAATGTGTACATAATTGTACAGTAGTTAAATGGTGAGAAAGAAGAAGGGTGATGAGGCGGGGGTGGGGAAATCATTATACCAGCCCTGCACGTATTTGAATTTATAAAGTGCCAGATACGACATCGCACAGCAGAAACCACTCTGGAGCGGCCGGAAAAACATGAGCAGTGCCTCACTTTCATGTTTTTGAGGTAATCGAATTGCTGCGGGTTAGAGACGCACTACACTAGGCACTGTATTTTATAACAGTCAGATGATAAAATTAAAATATATACACCCTTCTCTTCGACAGCAACTCATAGGATAATGTAGGTTGTGTTTCTGTGAGAAACGGGTCAGTAACGTTAGTTTAATGGCCCATAGTCACTTTATTAAGTCTTTTGAGGGCAGGTGTGTGAGTGGACACGACTCTTAGGTGCTCAAAGACTGAAGCCCCGGTTCTTGGTTGTTGCGCACTCATTAAAGCATGTTGTCACCCCAGCTTACACGTCACTGTACTGAAGAGGCGATGGACTATGAAGGGGCATGCGCTCTAGTGCCGAAATCGCAGACTGTGGAAATATGACATAAGCATGTTATCGCATTCCTAACGCCCCCTAGAGAATCGTGTGATCTTGCGCATGTTGGGCTTTTCCCTGGGCTCCAATTCCCATATAAAAATGAAGGGAGTCCAGAATCCATGAACAATCTCTGTAGACTTTCCTGGGAGTTACCCCAGTGGCACACATATTCCCACAGTGATATGACCCCCCTCTGCGACCAGGGAAGAGACTGCTTTGCCATCCTGAAAGCACAAACACACTCTTCTCTGCAGAGGGCAGGCATTGTCTTCAGGGCTGCATTAGAAGCATTGATGTCCCCTCCCATTCAACCTGAATGGACTCCTCTTTGAGGCTCCCACAGCAAAGCAGGGGAGATCAGGCATTGTAAGTGCCACCCACACCAGCCAAGTAGACCTCACTTGGAGTATTTCGAGATTTGTTGGTTGAGCTTTTAACAAAATCTTCCTGTTTAGGAAAACTGGTCTTTATTCAGCAGCCAACACCAGGCAACACCAACACAGTCAAGAGATTTGTAAGAAGTAAAAACGCAAAACACTGAGAAATTTCCCATTTGGTACCTGCAATGATATTTTAGATTGCTATACATACAAACACATCATACACACGCACCCCAGCACATGCTGACTACCCAAGTATAGAAAGCCGGGCAATTTTACTAAAATAGTGCCCTGCTTTCCTTTGTGCATTGATATTTTTCCATGCAGAAGACTAATGAACAGAGAATAAGGTCATCAATATGTGAGAGTTCTTTTTAATTACTAGTTTTCATTGTTCATTCCTCAATATTCATTCCTCATTTTTGAAACTTTTGTTTCTTAATTTCATATTTAAATAGGCCGCTGAGACATAGACATCACAATAAAGTAAACTATTAGGTGCATGGGAATTAGTAAGATCTGCCTACTCTGCTTCCTTGCATTGAAATGAACTTTGCCCCTGATTAAGAAAGAGTCCTATAACAGATTTAGATATATATATCTACAGTATGCAGCGATTCAGCTACAGGCAAAAGCAAGTAGCCTACATAGTCCAACTTGTGTATTTCTCTGTAAACCACATTGAAACTTAAAAAAGTAATCTATATAGTATTAATGAGCGTTCTGCAGGTCTTTATCATGCGATAATTGCCCACCTTCCAATATATGTGTCCTGAGACAAAGAGGAAAGCACATGAACGGTGACAATTCCCTTACATTATAACGCCCTGTAGAATGTTTACTTTAGGAATTAGAGCAAACTCCCTGCTGACAGCAGGGGATTAAAGAATATGACGTGACATCATGTTAACGACTTCCATAGGATGAGGAAGGCAGCATCATAAAAAGCCACATACACATTGGTTGGTGGATCTTTGTTAAGTTCAGGCTCTACACCCAGTGTGACAGAAGAGAGATAGACAGAAGTGGAATAGAAACTGAGCATCTTTCGCTTGTTGCAACCAGGATACAGAAGTATGCCAAAAATATACTTACTGAATATCTCGGAAAACAAAAAATGCTTCCCAAGACAAAATGAAGAAACTCTATGCATCACATTAAGACAACATACAAAGAAGTGTAGAGCATAGCCACACCCAAGATGGCTGCTTCCTGAGAAGCTCATTGGGTGATACCCTAGTAATGCACTTTATTGCCTTCTGGGGACCTCTGTAGCCTGGCAGAGAGTGGGAGAAGCACAGGAGAAGATGCTTGCAGCCCTCCACAGATGCAACTTGAGGCTCCTCAGTTGTCTAGAATAGGAAACACAGCCAACAGGACAAAGAGCTGCTAGAATTACATACCCTGCCGATTGCCTATACCACACCCTTGTAGGCACAGTGAATAAGGGACCAATGAAGAGAAAAAAAAATGGCTGAAGTCACATTGGGGTTGCGACTCCTGCCAAGAAAATAAAAAAAAGAAGCATGGACTCTCATTTTCAAAAAGCCCCTGGGTGGGCCAAGTCCCGGGGGCACTGCCAATTTATTAGCGGGGGCCCGCGGGGGCCCCCATAGCCCCGGAAACTGCCACCTCCCCGGGGCTTTATTGATTATGTGCAGGGGGGATGCAGCCCCCCCGCAGCCCCGGGGACTGCCACCTCCCCGGGGCTTGAAAAACAAAATGTGGGGTATAGAAAATGAAGGGAGGGGGTCACGCCCCCTTGTAAAAAATAATATTTAAAAAAGCTGGCATGTAGCCAGAGGCCACGACCCCTTTTCCCACCACACTGCAACCGCGCCCCCTTGGCGCATTGTTAGTTGGGGAATTAAGTTCCCTTCAATCCTGAGGGACCCTGGGGGCCAACTAGCCCACCAGGTACCTCCAGTTTGTGCCACAGAGCTGCGTTGCAGAGAGGTAGTCCGAGGCCATGCCTCTTTTAACACCTCTCTGCAACGCAGCTCTGTGGCGCTTACTGGAGGTACCTGGTGTGCCAGTTGGCCCCCAAGGATCCTCAGGATTGAAGGGGACTTAATCCCCCAACTTACAAAGTGCCAGGGGGTGCGTTTGCACAGTCGTGCAGCGAGGGGGTAGGGCCTGAAGCAACAAGTGTGCAAACGCGCCCCCTGGTGCGTTGTAAATTGGGGGATTTAGTCCCCTTCAACGCCACAGAGCTGTGTTGCAGAGACGTGTTCTGAGGACATTCCCCTTTTTACACCACTCTGCAAACGCGGCTTCTCGTGCCCTGCTGGTGGGGCAATGAGGTCCTTTTGTGTCCTGAGGACCTCAGGATACAAGTGGACTTCATCCTATGAGCAGCAGTGTGCCACAAGCCGCGTTTGCAGCCTGGTGTAAAAAGGGGCGTGAGCTTGGAACACCTCTCTGCAATGCAGCTCTGTGGCACTTACTGGAGGTACCTGGTGGGCTAGTTGGCCCCCACGGACCCTCAGGATTTAAGGTGATTTAATAGGGACGTTATAGTTAGAAATTAGCATTTAAAAAACCTTTGAAATTCACAGAAAAAAACATAGGTTTCAGGCACGCCATAGATAGAAATTAGCATTTAGAAAACCTTAGAAATTCACTGAAAAAACCATAGGTTACAGGGACGTTATAGTTAGTTGGACAGTTAACTCGTACAAAACCAAAGAAATTCTGCCGTTATAGTTAGTTCAGCTAACTATAACTCGCACCCCCGCAATGCACTGCTGATGACGTCACATATTACATCATTCATGACATGGTCAGTGACATCACTGATGACATCACTGATGACATCCTGATGACATCACTGATGACATCATCCACGTGAAAATCTGATGCACCTCCTCACACCCAAATATAACCTTTGATACACACTCTAAATTACAGACTGCCATTCTCAAAACCATAGACACTCCAACACCAATAACTACATACCCACTCACTGATTCTTAGGTCTACACACACATCCACTCACTCACCCATACAGTCACTCATACTTTCAGTCACTCATCAGTACAGGACTATCATATGCAGTCATATACCTATATAGATACTCACACACTACCACTCATCAAGAGTTACTCACACACCTAGTCGGCCATGCAAAGAATCAATCACACTTCCATTTACTCACCTATACAGTTATACACACACACCACATCACTTATTCAAACAGATACAAATGCATACTTACTCTCTTATACAATCACTGATAAAAGTACACACTCATCCATACAGCCACTCTCACTATCACTCACTCTCACATATAGTCATTTATATACTCCAACACTCACATATAATGCCTTTCACATATGGAGGTGCTCACATATATACCACTGAGACATCCATTCACTCACCAACACAGCCATACACACAGTCACTCACCCATACAGCCCTTCACAGACATACTCTTGAACCCATACACCCAGTAATTCACCTACTCACACATCTATGCACAAAGTAATACACCCCCACCCACCCACACAAACACTCAGGCATGTATACAGATACTCAGACAACCAATCAATAACCCATATAGACACTCATGTAGCTACTCACCAACCCATGCAGCAGCTTACACAACAACAGACACATGGATACAGACATTCACACAGTTTAGTCACTAACCCATGCATTCAGTAAGACACATTTAAAAACTCACTTATATAGTCACACACCTACTAAATCCTCCATCCAGACACTTATACACCCACTCATTCTTCAATACACCTTGGCATATATATAAAACAAATTTAAACTTTATAGAAACACAGTCACTGGATGATGTCATCAGTGATGTCATTTGAGATGTCATCTCATCAGTGATGTCATCAGTGATGTCACTGACCATGTCATGAAAGATGTAATATGTGATGTCATCATCAGTGCATTGCGGGAGCGTGAGTTATAGTTGGCTGAACTAACTATAACGGCGGAATTTCTCTGGTTTTGTACAAGTGAAATGTCCAACTAACTATAACGTCCCTGTAACCTATGGTTTTTTCAGTGATATATGCATATATATATATATATATATATATATATATATATATATATATATATACATATTCACTGAAAAAAACATAGGTTTCAGGGGCGTTATAGTTAGTTGAACATTTCACTCGTACAAAACCATAGAAATTCCCACGTTATAGTTAGTTCAGCTAACTATAACTCGCGCGCCCGCAATGCACTGCTGATGACGTCACATATTACATCACTCATGACATGGTCAGTGACATCACTCATGACATCACTGATGACATCTCAAATGACATCACTAATTACATCACTGATGACATCATCCTTGTGATAGAGTTGCAGACCTCCTCTCACCCTAATATAACCTTTGATACACACACTCAAAAATACAAACTAACATTTTCAAAACAATGGACATACCAATACCAGTTACAACACACCTATTCAGTAATTCCAAGACCTACACACATCCACTCATTCACCAACAGTCCCTATACAGTCACTCATACATGTACTCACTCATCATATGTACTCATACACCTATACATCCTGTTACACACCGCCACTCATCCATAGAGTTACTCACACACATCCATTTACTTGTATATACAGTTATACACACACTACCACACTTACTTCTACAGAAACTTACACATACTTACTCTCTTAAACAATCACTTATAGAAACACCTACTTATTTGTACAGGAACTCTTCCAATCTCTCACTCTCACATATACTCACTTATATACACCAATACTCACATATACTAGTTTAAAACATATGTATTTACTCATAAAGACACTATTGAGACAGTCATTCACTCACTAACACACCCATACACACACTCATCCACCTATACAGTCCTGCACACATGTTGTCTTCAACACATACAAACAGTGAGCCACTCATTCATGCATCTATGCACTAAGTAATACCCCCACCGAACCGTACAGACACTCAGACACTCATACTGATACTCAAAAAACAACGAATAACCCATTTAGACACTCATGTAGCTACTCACCAACCCATGCAGCCACTTATACACAAAGTGAGAGACTGATACAGATATTTACATATTTAAACATTACTCACTAACCCATGTATTCACTAAGATACACTTAATCAGTCAGTTATACAATCAATTTCACAAAAACAATCATCAATTTAGACACTTATTTACCCATTTATTCTTCCATTGACCTTGAGATATACATATATAAAACATATTTAATTTTCAGAAAAACATTCATTCACTGGATGATGTCATCAGTGATGTCATTTGAGATGTCATCAGTGATGTCATGAGTGATGTCACTGACCATGCTATGAGTGATGTAATATGTGATGTCATCAGCAGGGCATTGCGGGCGCGCGAGTTATAGTTAGCTGAACTAACTATAACGGGGGAATTTCCATGGTTTTGTACGAGTGAAATGTCCAACTAACTATAACGCCACTGAAACCTATGTTTTTTTTCAGTGAATTTCTAAGGTTCTTTAAATGCTAATTTCTAACTATAACGTGCCTGAAACCTATGTTTTTTCAGTGAATATATATATATTTACTATACTATGTATACATGTGAAAATGTCTCGGTCCGCTTGGTGGCAAAGTAAAAATAGGTGGAGCTGACGTCAGCATGCCGTCGAGGTCCTCTTATGGCTCCAATGACATCATACGGTGTTGTGAGAGGAGCCGTGCTATTATGACGTCCTCGTCGATGTGGGAGAGCTAGGAAAGAATTTCCGTGGAATGCTGGTGCAAGTGTTCAGGCTAGTCCTTTGGGAGCAACTGTTTATGTTGCCACTCCAGAAACCGAAACTAGTGATCCGAGGGCAGAGGCCCTGCAGATGGCACACGAGGTGGGGTGCCCAGTCCTGTGCACCGGCGGGGCAGCGAATTGACAAGCACCACCACCCACAAAAAAGGTAATGAGGGCACTGAATAACACAGGGTCTTCTCTTTGTATCTGGCTGGAACAACAAAGTTAAAATGCCCTAGTACCAAAATGTAGAATTAGTGCTACAACGGTCTTCAAGAGGACCTGCGATGCCGCTTCTGCCTCCCATACCCTGGAGGCGGCACATGGGTCACGTGGTACGATCATACTGCGGTCAGACGCACACTCATTGACCTCTCATGGCACTGCTCCACACTTCAGGGAGGACGCTTTCCATTAGCTATGTTTTCTGATGACATGTCGCGCCGCCCCGTCCAACAACAGAACTCCTTTAGATCCAGACAGACTCTTCCACTTTCTCACCGGAAGTGAAACCAGGCAACGCGGACACTTTCACAATACAACAGTGGGAATGCACTTTTCGGTAAAAAAAACACATTCCTTCCTCCTAATTAATCAAATAAATGTCTCACTGAAGAACAGGAGCCAGCTTCGATCGGTAAACAGCCGATACAACAACTTTTTTACTTCGCGATACCATTACAACGCATGCATTACCACGAATGAGTTGTACATCGCAAACTCATTACTACACATTTTTTTAGAACGCATGGTCATTTACCACGCATGCCTTTACGACAAATTTTGTTGTAAAGGTATGTATGGTAAATGACCATGCGTTCCAAAAAAATGTAGCCGATCCACATTGTTGTAAGGAAACAGAGGCTGTTCCGTTTCCTCACAACGACGTGCACCGCCCCTCAGAGACGACGTGAAGCAGGAACCACGATGAGAGAGGAACCACAAGGAGTGAGAGGTAAGGGGGATTGGGCATGCGATGTTTTTTTTCTAGGGTTTAGGGTAGTGCAGTGGTGTTTGGGTAGAGTAGGGGGTCGTGCTGGGGTAGTGTTTTAGGGTTTAGGGTAGTGCAGTAGTGTAGGGGGTAGTGCTGGGGGTAGTGTTTTAAGGTTTAGGGTAGTGCAGTGGTGTTTGAGTAGTGTAGGGGTTCGTGCTGGTGGTAGTGTTTGATGGTTTAGGGTAGTGCAGTGGTGTTTGGGTAGTGTAGGGGGTTGTGCTGGGGTAGATTTAGGGTGTAGGGTAGTGCAGTGGTGTTTGGGTAGTGTAGGGATGTGTGCTGGGGGTAGTGTTTTAGGGTTTAGGGTAGTGCAGTGGTGTTTGTGTAGTGTAGGGGGTTGTGCTGGGGTAGTGTTTTAGGGTTTATGGTAGTGCAGTGGTGTTTGGGTAGTGTAGGGGGTAGTGCTGGGGTAGTGTTTTAGGGTTTATGGTAGTGCAGTGGTGTTTGTGTACTGTAGGGGGTCATGCTAGGTTCTAGTGTTTTAGGGTTTGGGGAAGTGCAGTGGTGTTTGTGTAGGTAGTGCAGTAGTGTAGGGGGTTGTGCTGGGGGTAGAGTTTTAAGGTTTAGGGTAGTGCAGTGGTGTTTGAGTAGTGTAGGGGATCATGCTGGTGGTAGTGTTTTATGGTTTAGGGTAGTGTAGTGGTGTTTGGGTAGTGTAGGGGGTTGTGCTGGGGGTAGATTTAGTGTGTAGGTTAGTGCAGTGGTGTTTGGGTAGTGTAGGGATGTGTGCTGGGGTAGTGTTTTAGGGTTTAGGGTAGTGCAGTGGTGTTTGTGTAGTGTAGGGGGTTGTGCTGGGGGTAGTGTTTTAGGGTTTAGGGTAGTGCAGTGGTGTTTGTGTACTGTAGGGGGTCGTGCTCGGTTCTAGTGTTTTAGGGTTTGGGGTAGTGCAGTGGTGTTTGTGTAGCATAGGGGTTCGTGGTTTAGGGTTTACGGTTGTGCAGTTGTGTTTAGGTACTGAACGGGGTTGTGCTGGGGGTAGTGTTTTAGGGTTTTGGCTAGTGCAGTGGTGTTTGTGTAGTGTGGGGGGTCATGCTGGGGGTAGATTTAGTGTTTAGGGTAGTGCAGTGGTGTTTGTGTAGTGTAGGGGGTCGTGCTGGGGTAGTGTTTTAGGGTTTAAGGCAGTGCAGCGGTTTTTGGGTAGTGTAGGGGGTCATGCTGGGGTAGTGTTTTAGGGTTTAGGGTAGTGCAGTAGTGTAGGGGGTCGTGCTGGGGTAGTGTTTTAGGGATTAGGGTAGTGCAGTGGTATACGGGTAGTGTAGGGGGTCATGCTGGGGTAGTGTTTTAGGGTTTAGGATAGTGCAGTGGTGTTTGAGTAGTGTAGGGGGTCATGCTGGGTATAGTGTTTTAGAGTTTAGGGTAGTGCAGTGGTGTTTGTGTAGTGTAGGGGGTCATGATAGGGGTAGTGTGTTATGGTTTACGGTAGTGCAGTGGTGTTTGTGTAGTGTAGGGGATCGTGCTTGGGTAGATTTAGGGTTTAGGGTAGTGCAGTGGTGTTTGGGTAGTGTAGGGGGTCATGCTGGTGGTAGTGTTTTATGGTTTAGGGTAGTGCAGTGATGTTTGGGTAGTGTAGGGGGTTTTGCTGGGGGTAGATTTAGGGTTTAGGGTAGTGCAGTGGTGTTTGGGTAGTGTAGGGATGTGTGCTGGGGGTAGTGTTTTAGAGTTTAGGGTAGTGCAGTGGTGTTTGTGTAGGGTAGGGGGTCGTGTTTTAGAGTTTAGAGTTGTGCAGTTGTATTTAGGTACTGAACGGGGTTGTGCTGAGGGTAGTGTTTTAGGGTTTTGGGTAGGGTAGTGGTGTTTGTGTAGTGTAGGGGGTCATGCTGGGGGTAGATTTAGTGTTTAGGGTAGGGCAGTGGTGTTTGTGTAGTGTAGGGGGTCATGCTGGGGTAGTGTTTTAGGGTTTAAGGCAGTGCAGTGGTGTTTGGGTAGTGTAGGGGGTCATGCTGGGGTAGTGTTTTAGGGTTTAGGGTAGTGCAGTAGTGTAGGGGGTCGTGCTGGGGTAGTGTTTTAGGGTTTAGGGTAGTGCAGTGGTATACGGGTAGTGTAGGGGGTCGTGCTGGGGTAGTGTTTTAGGGTTGAGGATAGTGCAGTGGTGTTTGAGTAGTGTAGGGGGTCATGCTGGGGGTAGTGTTTTAGAGTTTAGGGTAGTGCAGTAGTGTTTGTGTAGTGTAAGGGATCGTGTTGGGGTAGATTTAGGGTTTAGGCTAGTGCAGTGGTGTTTGGGTAGTGTAGGGAGTCGTGCTGGGGGTGGTGTTTTAGGGTTTAGGATACTGCAGTGGTGTTTGTTTAGTGTAGCGGGTCGTGCTGGGAGTAGTGTTTTAGGGTTTATGGTAGAGCAGTGGTGTTTGGGGAGTGTAGGGGTAGTGCTGGGGTAGTGTTTTAGGGTTTAGGGTAGTGCAGTGGTGTTTGTGTAGTGTAGGGGGTAGTATTTTATGGTTTAGGGTAGTGCAGTGGTGTTTGTGTAGTGTAGGGGTTCGTGTTTTAGGGTTTAGGGTCATGCAGAGGTGTTTGGGTAGTGAAGGGGGTTGTGCTGGGGGTAGTGTTTTAGGGTTTAGGGTAGTGCAGTTGTGTTTGTGTAGTGTAGGGGTTGTGCTGGTGGTAGTGTTTTAGGGTTTAGGGTAGTGCAGTGGTGTTTGAGTAGTGTAGGGGGTCATGCTGGTGGTAGTGTTTTATGGTTTACGGTAGTGCAGTGGTGTTTGGGTTGTGTAGGGGGTTGTGCTGGGGGTTGATTTAGGGTTTAGGGTAGTGCAGTGGTGTTTGGGTAGTGTAGGGGTTGTGCTGGGGTAGTGATTTAGGGTTTATGGTAGTGCAGTGGTGTTTGGGTAGTGTAGGGTGTAGTGCTGGGGTAGTGTTTTAGGGTTTAGGGTAGTGCAGTTGTGTTTGTGTACTGTAGGGGGTTGTGCTGGGTTCTAGAGTTTTAGGGTTTGGGGTAGTGCAGTGGTGTTTGGGTACTGAAGGGTGTCGTGCTGGGGGTAGTGTATTAGGGTTTAGGGTAGTGCAGTTATATTTTGGTATTGAACGGGGTCGTGCTGAGGGTAGTGTTTTAGGGTTTAGGGTAGTGCAGTGGTGTTTGTGTAGTGTAGGGGGTCATGCTGGAGGTATATGTAGTATTTAGGGTAGTGCAGTGGTGTTTGTGTAGTGTAGGGGGTCATGCTGGGGTAGTGTTTTAGGGTTTAGGGTAGTGCAGTAGTGTAGGGGGTCGTGCTGGGGTAGTGTGTTAGGGTTTAAGGCAGTGCAGTGGTGTTTGGGTAGTGTAGGGGCTCATGCTGGGGTAGTGTTTTAGGGTTAAGGGTAGTGCAGTAGTGTAGGGGGTCGTGCTGGGGTAGTGTTTTAGGGTTTAGGGTAGTGCAGTGGTATATGGTTAGTGTAGGTGTTCGTTCTGGGGTAGTTTTTTAGGGTTTAGCATAGTGCAGTGGTGTTTGAGTAGTGTAGGGGGTCATGCTGGGGTTAGTGTTTTAGGGTTTAGGGTAGTGCAGTGGTGTTTGTGTAGTGTAGGGGGTCATCCTGGGGGTAGTGTTTTATGGTTTAGGGTAGTGCAGTGGTGTTTGTGTAGTGTAGGGGATCATGCTGGGGTAGATTTAGGGTTTAGGGTAGTGCAGTGGTATTTGGGTAGTGTAGGGAGTCATGAAGGGGGTAGTGTTTTAGGGTTTAGGGTAGTGCAGTGGTGTTTGTGTAGTGTAGGGGTTGTGCTGGGGTAGTGGTTTAGGGTTTAGGGTAGTGCAGTGGTGTTTGGGTAGTGTAGGGGTAGTGCTGGGTTAGTGTTTTAGGGTTTAGGGTAGTTCAGTGGTGTTTGTGTAGTGTAGGGGGTAGTGTTTTAGGGTTTAGGGTAGTACAGTGGTGTTTGTGTAGTGTAGGGGGTCGTGTTTTAGGGTTTAGGGTTGTGAAATTGTGTTTGTGTAGTGTAGGGTGTGATGCTGGGGGTAGATTCAGTGTTTAGGGTAGTGCAGTGGTGTTTGTGTAGTGCAGGGGGTCATGCTGGGGTGGTGTTTTAGGGTTTAAGGCAGTGCAATGCTGTTTTTGTAGTGAAGGGGGTCATGCTGGGGGTAGTGTTTTAGCGTTTAGGGTAGTGGAGTGGTGTTTGTGTAGTGTAGGGGGTTGTGCTGGGGGTAGATTTAGGGTTTAGGGTAGTGCAGTGGTGTTTGGGTAGTGTAGGGAGTCATGCTGGTGGCAGTGTTTTAGGGTTTAGGGTAGTGCAGTTATGTTTGGGTAGTGTAGGGTGTCGTGCTGGGGTAGTGTTTTAGGGTTTAAGGTATTGCAGTGGTGTTTGGGTAGTGGAGAGGGTCGTGTTTTAGGGTTTAGGGTAGTGCGCCCAACCAGCCACAATATCTGTGGACAAAGGGGATCCTGACTGTTTTGAACTCTCTGCTAATTGAATAATTTGGGTCAAGGGCCCTACCACGTCTAAGACCTATCAATTCCTTTCTTGGGATCCCTCATATATTTGGAGAAAAAGGTAAATAGTTTCTCATCAATTTCAGGCGTGTGTGCCACCTTCCCCTTCAGTGAGGTCCTGGGGCATTCTCCCCTCATCCAATTCCTGACCTCCCTTTCAAGGGGTTGATGGATTTTCCCCACCACATACTCTGCCACTTTGGTGTCAGGGGTCCACTCCGCCGACCTAGGATGGTAAATTTGGGTAGACTCGAACATGTCCGAGTGGACCCCATCCCCAACCCGGGACTGAGAGGAGTGGGACTCTGGATGCCAGGGACGCCCCGAGTCCTTATCCTCATCAGAGGAGAAATTGTCCTTCGATACACCCTCTCCCTCTATGGGAAACCCGCCATCGGGGTTTACAATAGTGGTGATAGCATCGCAATTTTCTCCGGACTTCTCCTCCTCCTGGCAGGTTGCATGTTTTAGCGTTCGCGCACTCTTGAGAAAGGTCTCCGTAAGTTTATCAAATCCTTCCAAGTGCCCCGCGTTATGCTTAGTGCCCTTTTATTCCTCATCTGGGAGCTACTGGGACCCGCCACCTCCAGATCTGGGTCACTGAACACCCCAGGGATGCTTTTTGCCAGGTTATCAACCTGATCCCTAAGAGGAGCCAGCGCCCTAGAAATAGCCAGAGAGAGGGCTTGGTCCACTGCTGGATGGAGAAGTTGGGGGGCCATTCCTCCTCCACTTCCTGGTAGGAGGAGTAAAAATGTTCTTCTGGAGAAGACATGATAATAGAGGGTGTGAGCACAGAACAAATGCCCTTAAAATCCTTAAGGCAGCCCCCTCGCTGGTGCTACAACAGCTGGGCTTTCCCCGCAGCTGTTATTAGAATAGACTGAGGCGCAATACCAATTACCACCACCAGGTCAGTAACGTGGCCGTGTGGGGAAATCACTGAGTAGCGCTGTCAAAATTAGGTGAGGGTTGGTTGGGAATCAAGCTGTCACTAAACAGGTGACCGGATTCCCAAACGCGCGTAAAGACCAGCGGGAACGCTCGACGGAGCTGCCTCGCTCAGACCACACGCGCATGACAGGATCACACCGTGCGCAGAGCGCACAGCGGGAGAAACTGCGAGGGGGAGAACGCTCTCGGGCAAGAGCCTGCTGCGCAGGGAATATGAAACAATACCAAGGCAATAATGCTAATAACGTGCACAAGAAACCACTATACAAACAGCAACAAGGTCAGATTAAGCCAAGAATGTAAGGAATGCACTTAACTGATGAGCAGTGAAGAAAGGGGAAGCAGAAGGGACGTCACGATATTATATACAATGGACTGTGACATGATTGGACTATAGTTGCCTTGGAGACTACCCCCCTAATGGTTCATGGGTTGTGTAGTCTTTTGTTTAATGATTGTTGTGTTACGTTTTGTTTGTACTGCTATACAAATAAAATGAGGAAAGATATGCATAATCCTCGCCTCCGTCCTGCCATTGAATTCATTAAACTTTATTCGATCTGATTTAGAAACATAGATCATAAAAGTGTACATAAAAACAGTAAATCCTCTTTCCTAGTACAATACAGAGAGAATTAATTAAAACCAGTAGGTAAAAACGGGTGTTACAAAGCCCGGTTAATAGAATCGTAAATTTCAATGTTTCGCAAGATCAATGTCATGTACTTCGTGCAAAATACGCAATAAGGGGTCCAAGTAAGATGTAACGCTTCAATACCTGACCAGTCTGCACTATATAAAACTGCAGAAAAACTAAAAATACAAAGTGTTTTGCACACTTCTGTCATTGGGCTATATGTGAGCTACAGCTGGGTGATATTTGTGCTACATGTGGGCTCTTTTTTCTCTGGTGGCCATCTTGGGAGACTTATTTGTTATGAAGTTTCCTAATTTCCTCATTTACTGTAGTCTCCTTAGTAGGAAATGCTTTCAGTTTTTTACTTTGATTCCAACAAGAAGGCATTCAGATGTGTCACACATTTGCCATAAATTCAGAATGTTAGCACGTTAGTTGTTCATTAGATCACTGTAGTAAAGCTACTGCTCACCAGGGAGTTAACTGGAGTTAACTGGAGTTAACTGGAAGTCTACTGCTGGTATTGAAAGTGATTGTTTCAGTCTGCATGCCAGAATTTTCTAATGAAATAGAAGAGGATTTGAGATCTCACTTAAAACATGCCCTACATTTTCTTTCTGCACTATCTGACGTCATCAGCAGAGGATTGCGATCGCGTGAGTTATAGTTGCCTGCACTAACTATAACGGGGGAATTTCAATGGTTTTTCACGAGTGAAATGTCCAGCTAACTATAACATGTGTGAAACCTATGGTTTTTTACGTGAATTTGCAAGGTTTTTTAAATGCTAATTCCTAACTATAACGTGTGTGAAACCTATGGTTTTTTCAGTGAATTTGTACAGTTTTTTAAATGCTAAGTTATGTATTTTTTATTTTTTTTTAAAGGTTTTTCACCGTGCGTGTACCGTACGCGCACGGTGCGCTTCGCCCCCTCAGACTGCGAGAGACAAAATGGCGGCCGACACTTCCTGGTTTCGACCGATTCGAATGTTTACTAAGATCTAACAACCAATCAGAATCGCACTCGTGCACGGCAGCGTGCGCGTACGGTAAGTTTTACCGTACGCGCACAGTGCGTGCTTATAGATATATATATATGCTTTTAAATGCTATTTTCTCAGGAAATACTGAACAGATTTACGCCAGACCTGCAAAAGGCACATCCCTGACCTGAGGACTACCTCTCTGCCAAATTTCAAGTAATTCTGTTCAGCCGTTCGGGCTGTAGCTTGGACTAAAGGTCCTATGGAAAAATGCATGGGGAAAATGCGTTTTGGGACCCCCCCTTTTTCTCAGCCCCCGCTTGACGAATCCCCCCGAGACTTTCAGGGAAGGAGCGTAGCGGAGCGCCCCACCTATTTTGAAAATTTCGCGAGGATTCGTCAATCGGCGCCAAAGTTATTCCAAACAGAATGTTGCGGATTTCCTATGGAAACACGATCCTAACTATAACTATCTACTGGCAACCGCCAGTAGATAATATCTATATATATATTATATATATATATATATATATATATATATATATATTTTTTTTTTATATGTAGGAAGGTGGAATCTGACTATATGGCTGCCCCCATCTTTTTGCCTGGTATTTGGATGGTTTTTGACTAGTCTGGCTGGGATCCTGCTATCCAGGACCCCAGCCTATCTGCTTCCTCCCTAGAACTGATGTGAGTACCCTAGGTACATATCAATTGGATACTGAGGACACCTTATCAGCCCCTTGTAGATGGTACCCTAGGTACCCAGGGCATGGGTCCCTCAGAGGCCTACCAGGAGGTGCAGCATTTATTGTGCCACCCCTGGGACAGCCATACCAAATGACACCACCAAACCACTACTGTAGTCTGGGTAAGGTGGTGCTTGCACTCCTTACAGGGATATAGGTATCCTGTATCCCACTTAATACAACACATATATTATTATTATTATTAATATTGAGTCTTGTATAGCGCGTGGTTACCCTTGGGCATCCCAGCGCTCGTCCAGAGTACACACCAAACCAGCAGAGCACTAAGCAGGGAACAGATGAGTCTTTAAAAGTTTGAGAAATCGCAAGGTGCCAGTTTCGGAGTGAAGGGCATGCGGAAGGGAGTTCCATAATGCTGCCACGTTGACGGAAAATCTTCTACCGCCAGTCCTGGCTTTTTTTACTTTCGCGACTTGCAAGAGATGTTGGTGGTCTGAGCGGAGGGCGCGAGAGGCCTTATAAGGTTGGACCATACTCCGCAGGATAGGGGGCCCTTTTCCCTGCAAGATTTTGTGAGCCATGCAGAGTGCTTTAAACTTCACCCTCTCTCTCACAGGGAGCCAGTGGAGCGCCTTCAGCGCAGGTCGGGCTGACTGCCGCCTGGGAAGGTCCGTCAAAAGCCTGGCGGCAGCATTTTGCACTTGTTGCAATTTGTTTAGAGTTGATTCTGGAGCCCCCAGGAACAGCGCATTGCTGTAGTCCAGCCGTGAAATGATGAGACCCTGGATTAGTAACCTCCTAATTGCCATCGGGAGGAGGGGTAGGATCTTCCGGGCAGACCGGAGCAGGCCGAAACACACGCCTGCGGTCTTTTTTGCGTGTGTCTTGAAGGATAGGTCCTGCTCCAGCCACACCCCCAAGCTCTTAATCTCCTGTTTTGGGGTAGGTGGCGCTCCCAGACAGCTAGGCCAGCTACTAGGGGACAAGGAGGGAGGGGAGTTCCCCAGCATCATCAGTTCGGTTTTTGAACCGTTAAGTTTAAGTGCTGAGTTGCACATCCAGGTGAAGACCCTGGCTAAACATGTGTGCAGCAGGTCGGGTTGGTTCGCCGGCTGGGGAAGCCCAACCACCAACTGGGTATCATCCGCATAGCTGATGATCTTGATGCCCAGTGGTAGTACCACACTCTCCAGTGGGGCCATATAGATATTAAATAGTGTGGGGCTCAGCGATGAGCCCTGTGGCACACCACACTGGAGGGGAACCGATGTTGACTTCTCGTGGCCTTCCCAGACCTCAAACGTCCGATCTTCTAAGAAGGACGCGAGCCATTTCAGGGCCAACCCGTAGACCCCCACCCCCGACAGCCGCTGGAGTAACACCTGATGGTCTACGGTGTCAAATGCCGCACTAAGGTCCAGGAGGATCACTGCCACCGATCCCCCTGAATCCAAAATGCTCCTGGCATTCTCCACGACTGCCAGCAGGGCAGTGTCCATCCCCTGGCCAGGGCGAAATCCCGTTTGGGAGTCACCCAAGAGAGAGTTGGATTCCAGAAAACCCGAAAGGCGCCTATTCACAAGTTTCTCCGCCACCTTGCTAAGGCCGGGGAGCAGGGAGATAGGCCTAAAATTAGCAAGGTCAGCGGGGTCCAGGTTGGGCTTCTTCAGGAGGGCCTTAACTACCGCTCCTTTCCAGCTGGGAGGCACAACTCCTTGGGTGAAGGATAGGTTCAAAAGGTCCGTCACTTGGCCGCCGATGGTAGAAGCTACCTGCTTCAGGTATTTCATCGGTACCGGATCTCTCGGAGACCCACTCTTCAGGGTCACCAAGACCCCAAGAGCCTCGTCCACAGTGACTGGACCAAAGGAGTCCAGCTCTGCTGTCCTCACCCCAGGCTGAGACCCAGGGTTGCATTCGGAGGATTGCTCCTGCGCTAACCGAGGGAGGGACGCCAAGATGTTTTCTATCTTAGATTTAAAGAACGTGGCTAATTCTGAGCATTTTTCACGTGGGTTGTCATGAGTGACCGGAGGTTCGGGGGTTTGCAGAAGTTCTCTGATGACCTTAAACGACTCTTTCGAGGAATTAGAAGAGAGTCCTATTCTCTCCTCAAAGAACTTAAATTTCGCTGCCCGGATGGCGGATTTGTAGATGTTAAGTGCTGCCCAGTATTCTCTCCGGCTCACTTCGCCCCAGTCCCTCCTCCAGATCCGCTCCTGCCTCTTGCAACCCTTCCTCAAAGCTCTGAGCTCTGGCATGTACCAGGGAGCTAAGCCCACTCTCTTACCCCTGGTGAGTAGTCTTTTCTTAGGGAGGATAGCATCGAGCGAGTTGGTCAACCAGGTGTTTAAGTTCACATCAGCGACTAGCAGGTCAGGCCCGGGGGGGGGACGTGTCGCCTCCAAGTGTACTGCCCAGGTGTCCACTGGGAGCCTAGACCAGGCTCTTTCCACCGTGTATACTCTAGGTGTAGGTACCACTGGGACATCAAACTGCCACAGGGCCGGAACCATAAAATGATCTGTCCAGGGCAGAACCAGCGCGGGCAGTACTTTAAGGCGTTCCGAGTTCGAAAAAATGCGGTCGAGCAAGTGTCCCTTCCCGTGCGTTGCACCTGAATTGACCAGGTTAATCTCGAATGCTTTCAGATCACCCTGAAGATCTACTGCCAGAGAGTCAGAGGGGTCATCAAAATGGATGTTAAAGTCACCTAGTGCCACAAAGTTGACTGTGGAAGAGGCAAGAAGCGCGACCGTTTCAAGAAAAGAGTTGAGGAAGTTGCCCATGGTCCCAGGTGGGCGATAGACAAGGAGGCCTGCCAAGGAAGCGGTATGCGACAACCGTAGAGAGAATTTACAGCTCTCACAGTCGCTCATCCCTCCATCCTGGACCTTACAGGTTAACGTATCCCTGTAAAGGATGGCAATTCCACCTCCCCGCCCTACTGGTCTATCTAGGTGAGATATAAGAAAGCCTGGTGGAAGTGCTCTGACCATATCCGGGCCGGAGCTGGAAGAGATCCAGGTTTCTGTTAAAAACAAGACGTCCAACTTGTGGTCGAGAATGAGGGAATTAATTTCTGTCGCATGACTAGGGAGGGACCGACAGTTCAACAGGGCCATTGACAACAAACAATTGTCTTTGGCCGTTACCCGACCCGTATTACAGGCCCCGCAGGGCAGGGACGGTTGCCCTCCCTCGTGAACATACCTACATGCGGCGAGTTTCGGTGGCCGCCAAAGCATGAGCTCATCCCTCGTGTACCTGATGAAAGCCGGAGATGGCATCCGTGAGTCGGGCAGGGGGACCGGCCCTATGCCCGTCTGGGCTCGGACGGGCACAGACGGGCTGAACTCTGGCGTAACTCCGGCGTCAGTCCGGCGTGACCGCTGCGCGTGACCGCTGCGCGTCAGCATGGCTACCTATAAGCACGCCTCGTGAAATAGAAAGGGGACTAGAGCGCGCAAATGATCACCCACACCCAATATGGCCGCCACGAGTCGGGGGCAAAGGACCCGCAAAGTGCGGTGTTTTTCAGGCAATTATAGTGCAGGTTAGATGTCAGCAGTGCGAGTATGCGAGGCCAGGCTTAAAAACAGGGGATAAGTGTCCAATCACAAACTAAAGTAAAAGACAAAAACGGGTCATTAAAAACACATTGCTTCCACAGACAAGCGCTGCAAGTATGGCGACACCACTGGAATAGGGCGAGCTGCCAAGATTTACCTACCTATAAGCACGCCTAGCGAAATAGAAAGGGGACTAGAGCGCGCGAAGGATCACCCACACCCAATATGGCCGCCACGAGTCGGGGGCAAAGGACCCGCAAAGTGCGGTGTTTTTCAGGCAATTATAGTGCAGGTTAGATGTCAGCAGTGCGAGTATGCGAGGCCAGGCTTAAAAACAGGGGATAAGTGTCCAAACACAAACTAAAGTAAAAGACAAAAACAGGTCATTAAAAACACAGAGCTTCCACAGACAAGCACTGCAAGTATGGCGACACCGCTGGAATAGGGCGAGCTGCCAAGATTTACCTACCTATAAGCACGCCTAGCGAAATAGAAAGGGGACTAGAGCGCGCGAAGGATCACCCAAACCCAATATGGCCGCCACGAGTCGGGGGCAAAGGACCCGCAAAGTGCGGTGTTTTTCAGGCAATTATAGTGCAGGTTAGATGTCAGCAGTGCGAGTATGTGAGGCCAGGCTTAAAAACAGGGGATAAGTGTCCAAACACAAACTAAAGTAAAAGACAAAAACGGGTCATTAAAAACACAGAGCTTCCACAGACAAGCGCTGCAAGTATGGGGACACCGCTGGAATATATTCTCATAGGTCATCCCTAAAGTAGGCTTTGCTAATCCTACAAGGCAGGGTGCTGAGATATGTGTGAGGGGGGACCACTACCTGAGTAGGGCCCCTCTGCAACCTTCGTAAAATCATTACTGGGTTGTTTGTAGTGTAGCTATACCATATACTCTTAACCGCATTATAAGTATATCGCGATAGCGTGATAACTTGGGAATAGCTACACAGAACCATATCGTGTTTGGTGTCAAACATGTAGGAATCATACCCCCAATCCAGCCATGGGACTGAGGGCATGATTCCCCCCTGCTAGAGGGGCGATATGGGAAAAGTGGCGGAATTTAGACACCAATTTAAAAGTGCACACGTAGTACATAATGGATGCTACCGCCACCCACACAACTCTGGCTGCCTGTTGCTGGGCAGAACTCCAGTCACGGCAGCTGGACAATAGGGATCCTGTTGCAGGGAGATGTTCCCACCTCCCCAGACAGACTATGTGGATTGGAACTGGGTGGGTGCACCATAGGATGCCTATCAGAGTTGCACGTAGGCTTCTCCAGTGCCTACATTCTGCATACACAGCCTGGAACAGGTTCAGGGGCATCCTGTCCCCTTCCCTGGTGGGAAACACACAAAGGGGAGAGGGTGTAGCCACCCTTTCCCGCCTGACCTCTCATTGGTGGGCTCTGAGCTGGACACTCCCCTAATCTTTGGATAAAGGTGAATACTGGGTCCCCAGAGCCTCAGATTATTCTTGAACTTCACAGACTTGAACTTCGACTTGCTGCCGCACAGCTACCTGAAGAAATCTCCATTTGGGTAAAGGAGTTACCCCCCTGCTTGGCAGGCACCTGAAACACTGCAAGCGACCCAGTTGGAACCTCGCTGCTCCTACAGACATCGATGACTCTTTCCTACCTTGGGGTGTGTTTCCAAGCATCCCAGAGGCCAGTGAGTGTGCACAGCAAAGCTCAGCACCATGGGCCCCGTGGGTGCCGAGATCCGCAATACCCCAGGACACTAGCTACCTCTTGCACAGCACCTGACTGTGACAAGTGGGGAAGTTGTGCTTTGGACCAATATTGAGCCAACCTCTCAGCATTATCTGTGCCAAAGATCAATGCCCTAGCCCGCTCTGGCGACCCGTGGGCGCATCTTTATGCACGCCAAATTGCTGCCTCCCATGGTCCCTTGTCTCTCAACTTGTGGGCCCTAGCGGAGGTCAATCTTCAATTCCAAGAGTTCCTCTTATTGCTCTAGGCCTGCACTTCAGTATCCTCACATGAGACCTATCTCAAATCTCGTGGGTCTGCACCAGTAGCAGTTTAGTGTTTCTTGCATGAGTTGCGGTTGCCAAGGCTTAGTGGATCCAATCTGGAAACTAACACCGCAGTAACCCTCATCCTTTGAGGGACAGTTGCCTTTCAGAAGCTGGCTTTCCTTGACGCCTCCTGAACCCCGTGGCTGATGATCCAAGCTATACCTCTTCCACCTGGAAGCACCCGACATTGAAGGGCTCCTTCTCTTGAGCCCCCTGATCACTGTGCCGTGACCCAGACTCTGTCCCCTCTGCTTTAAGGTCCTTCTCTACAAGATCTACATTTTCATTCTTCATGACAACGACGACGCTTTTGGCTAGCAGCACTTCTTCACGTTTTGCCATTGAAAATCAGCCTGCGACCCGACATCGAAAACGACCTATGCACTTCCCTGGAACAAGTAACAGTGGTACCTCGGTACTCTCGTGGGTGTGGGCTCTTCAAAAGCTTAACTCTAAAGTATTGAACTTGAACTCCTGCTAGAAGTGTTTTTAAACTTGTAAAATCCAACCGCGACATTCTCCGTAGGCTTTAATGGAGAACCCGACAGTAGCTTTAGCCACTGCACGCGTCTCCCGTGGGTCCCCTTCCTCACTACCTTGGGTGATTTCACAATGGGCCAGCGACCCTAAATGCCCTAGGCATTCTCTGTAGAATTGTCGTGGTTCTTGTACCACTTTTTTGATATATGGTTTGGTCCCCCCCTGGGGCCCAGTGATTCCAGTGCTATTTATTGTAACTATCAATGCTTGTTTGAATTGTATCTTCACCTCTAGCCTCATAAAGAGACTAGTGGGGTAATTGCTAGAATAAATACATATATTTTATATATATAACTGTGTGGACTACTCTTTCATTTGGTTATTCAAGAGGTTATCTATGGTAAAACAATAAGTTTAACACTCCTTCAAGACTTAGCCTGAAGGCTGCTCTCCACAGCTACCACTAGGATAGCTTTCTTTAAAGGTTGTCTTTAACCTATCACCATAAGAGTCGAATTGGACTGGTGCAAGGTGTCCCCTATAACTAGAGGACAGCATATGCCAGGCCAACTTCTCACATTGGTGGCAGCGGTGGGATTCAAGCTTGCCATTGTTTTACCAGATAAAAAAATTGAATTTCTAAAGTAAAAGCCACTTGGTACTAAAGGTACATATACATTTAAGCTTAGAATACAATAAGTTCTACTGAACTTAGGAGTTGTGTGTAGAGGGCTTAGCAAACCCTGACTACAACTCAAGAAAGGGTTCAGTAGGCCACACCTAGTGTAGGTAGATACACCAGTACTACTACACTAGAAATGTCTTTAGGTTCAGGAGCCCATATGGCCCTGGAAGGACCCTCAAGGGTCCAAGTCAACAAGTATGACTACCTCTCTTTTGCAGAGCTTAGGGAGATGTGCACTGCTAGGCAACTAAAGACAAACAAGGGTGCCAACACTCAACGTCTCAGGGAAATCCTGATCATAGCAGACTTCAAGGAGACTCTAGTGTCTGAAGGGGTAGACAGGTTGGGTGGGCATCCTGCTGAAGAGGACACCCAAGTGGTGGACTCTGATGAGGACCAGGAAGAGGAAGTTGAACTTGACCTGGATGAATCAGACCATTCACAACATGGAGGTGATGGCCCAAGAGGCACTCCCTCCATCCCTAATGGGAGAGTGGTGGATCCAAACAGAAGGAACAGATCCCCCTCAGAGGGGTCTAACCATTCTGGGAGATCCAAAAGGACCTCTTCCTCTTCTCAGAGAAGAGAATCCTCCCAAGAGAGGAAATGCAGACTGATCCAGTTTGAACAAGCCAAGCTTCAGCTCAGGAGAGAACAGTTAGCATTAGACAGGGAGTCCCTGGAGCTTCAGAAAGCTTCAAGAAAATGGGGTCTAGAGACCCCTGGTGGCAGTAATAATACCCCTAGAGTTAGAGAGAAAGCTCCTGACAATAGGAACCTGCATAAGATTGTACCCCCCTATCAGTCAGGGGATGATATCCATAAATGGATCACTGCACTTGAGAGGGCCTGTAAAGTTGAGAGGGTCCCAGTAGAGCAGTGGGCAGTAATCTTATGGCTCTCTTTTGCAGACAAAGGAAGAGACAAGCTCCTCTCTGTCAGAGAAGAGGATGCAGATTATTATTATATCTTGAGAGATGCTTTAATAGATGGGTTTGGCCTAACCACTGATCAATACAGGTTAAAGTTCAGAGATACCCAAAAAGCACAGAATCAAGATTGGGTAGAGTTTGTGGATTGTGCTACCAAGGCTCTGGAAGGTTGGTTAAATGGCAGTAAAGTAAATGATTATCAAGGATTGTACAATCTCATCATGAGGGAGCAGATTCTTAACAATTGTCAAAAACAACTCTTACACCAGTACCTGGTGGACTCTGATCTGACCTCTCCCCAAGAATTGGGTAAGAAGGCAGACAAATGGGTCAGAACCAGGATTATGCCCAAGAACCAAGGTGGTGACCAGAAGAAAGATTCCACAAAGCCCAAAGAGAAAGGTGGGGAGAATAAAACAGAAAAGTCCTCTGAAGGGCCCCAAAAACCCAGTTTGGGGGGTGGGTCCCAAACCCCTTCCTCTTCCAATGAGAAACCATATTGCCATGTGTGTAAGCAACCTGGCCACTGGAAAACTGACTCCAGTTGTCCAAAGAATGGCAATAAAGAAAATGTTCCTCCCATTGCAGCTCCAACACCTCCTGTTACTACTAGTAGTAATCCCCCAGGTGGTGGGAGTGCACCCAAAAATTTAGTTGGGCTTTCTTGGGGAACCCAGGTGGACTCTGGCCTTACCAGGTCCCCTGCACAAGCAACTCTAGTCTGTGATGGTGGCATGGGGTTTGCCAACTTTACCATGAGTCCCAATATCTTGGGCAGGTACAGCCAAGAGCCCATGATTAATGGTCAGAAGGCTGTGGCCTACAGGGACACAGGGGCTAGTGTCACCATGGTGACAAAGAGACTAGTGCCCATAGAACAACTTTTACCTGAGTTTAGTTAACAGGTGACCAATATTGATGGAATTAGGACAGATCATCCCATGGCAGTGGTAAATCTCAGCTGGGGAGGGGTCACTGGCCCAAAGAGAGTGGCAGTGTCCCCAACCTCACCTGTAGATTGTCTACTGGGGGATGACCTGGAAATCTCAGCATGGGCTGAGGTAGTCCACAATGCCCATTTAAGAATCCTAGGCATCCCTGAGAGAGTGGATGGGACCCTGAGGGCCTCACCTCCACCCCAGGAAGAATTAAAGGAGTGAAGACTGAAACTATGGATCACTCCACCCAGACAGAGAGCATAGGGGGCGAGGAACATTCCTCCCCCCACCAGACTAAAGGTAAGGGTCAGCTTCCTAAGGGAACTAATCCTGCCCCTTGTGAAGTAACTGCCCCAGATGTGGTCAGGCCTGTCGTGGCTACAGCTCTGATGGCAGGGGATCCTTCCAAGGTGGTACCCGGTCTGGAGCAGGTGTCCTGCCCTTTCCTACCCTGCCTCCGTCAGCCCAGGGCTGCAGAGGTCAGGGAGGTCAGTGGACCCTTAATGGGCCCCTGTCCAGAGGAACCCCCTCATCAGCAGATTAGGGACACCCTGCAGAGTAGTTCTAGCCAGGTGACCATTCCTCCACAAACTGAGGGATCCCCCTTACCCCTAGGTACAGGTACCCCCCAGATGGACTTTGTTGGACACAGGGAAACCTGGAGCATAGTTGCCCCAAACCTTCCAGTGCCCTCCTCGATTCCAACCAGAGGGACCCAACCCCCAGCTGTAGGCAGCCAGAGGTTGACCCTTAGGGCCAGATATGACACAGTCATGGACAGAAAGGCTTCCATGGTGACCAGTGACCTGAGGAGGTTGAGACCACCCCAAATAGGGCCTCACTTCCAGACTCAGACACCCCACCAGCCTGCTTCTGTACCAAAACCCAATACAGGTAATTTCCCTAGACATTGGAGAAACTCTAAAACCCCTTGGGGTAGGATTTCCCAAGTGGACCATGAGACAGGGAGAAACCATGCTAGTGCAGGTTCTTCCTTATATGGCCACTCAGGAAATAAAGGCTTATCTGGACAAGGTTAGCCTTATCTCCTTTCGTTTTGGGGGGGGGGGGGTAATGTAGGAAGGTGTAATCTGACTATATGGTTGCCCCCAACTTTTTGCCTGGTATTTGGATGTTTTTTGACTAGTCTGGCTGGGATCCTGCTATCCAGGACCCCAGCCTATCTGCCTCCTCCCTAAAACTGATGTGAGTACCCTAGGTACAAATAAATTGGATACTGAGGACACCTTATCAGCCCCTTGTAGATGGTACCCCAGGTACCCAGGGCATGGGTCCCACAGAGGCCTACCAGGGGCTGCAGCACTTATTGTGCCACCCCTGGGTCAGCCATACCAAATGACACTACCAGACCACTACTGTTGTCTGGGTAAGGTGGTGCTTGCACTCCTTACAGGGATATAGGTATCCTGTATCCAACTTAATACAACACATATATTCTCATAAGTCACCCCTAAAGCAGGCCTTGCTAATCCTACAAGGCAGGGTGCTGAGATGTGTGTGAGGGGGGACCCCTACCTGAGTAGGGTCCCTCTGCAACCTTCGTAAAATCATTACTGGGTTGTTTGTAGTGTGGCCATACCATATACTCTTAACCGCATTATAAGTATATCGCGATAGCGTGATAACTTGAGAATGGCTACAATGAACCATATCGTGTTTGATGTCAAACATGTAGGAATCATACCCCCAATCCAGCCATGGGACTGAGGGCATGATTCCCCCCTTCTAGAGGGGCGATATGGGAAAAGCTGCAGAATTTAGACACCAATTTAAAAGTGCACACGTAGTACAAAATGGATGCTACCCGCCATCCACACGACTCTGGCTGCCTGTTGCTGGGCAGAACTCCAGCCACGGCAGCTGGACAATAGGGATCCTGTTGCAGGGAGGTGTTCCCACCTCCCTAGACAGACTATGTAGATTGGAACTGGGTGGGTGCACCATAGGATGCCTTTCAGAGTTGCACGTAGGCTTCTCCAGTGCCTACATTCTGTATACATCACCTGGAACCAGTTCAGGGGCATCCTGTCCCCTGCCCTGGTGGGAAACACACAAAGGGGAGAGGGTGTAGCCACCCTTTCCCACCTGACCTCTCATTGGTGGGCTCTGAGCTGGACACTCCCCTAATCTTTGGATAAAGGTGAATACTGGGTCCCCAGAGCCTCAGATTATTCTTGAACTTCACAGACTTGAACTTCGACTTGCTGCTGCACAGGTATCTGAAAAAATCTCCCTTGGGGTAAAGGAGTTACCCCCCTGCTTGGCAGGCACCTGAAACACTGCAAGTGACCCGTTGGAACCTCGCTGCTCCTTCGGACATCGATGACTCCTTGGGGTGGGTTTCTAAGCATCCCAGAGGCCAGTGAGTGTGCACAGCAAAGCTCAGCACCGTGGACCCCGTGGGTGCCAGGATCCTCAATACCCCAGGACACTGGCCACCTCTTGCACAGCACCCGACCCCGACAAGTGGGGAAGTTGTGCTTTGGCCCATTATTGAGCCATCCTGTCAGCATCATCTGTGCCAAAGATGGATGCCCTAGCCCGCTCCGGCGACCCGTGGGCGCATCTTTTTGCATGCCAAATTGCTGCCTCCCGCGGTCCCTTTTTTCTTGACTTGTGGGCCCTAGCGGAGGTCAATCTTTGATTCCAAGAGTTCCCCTGGTTGCTCCAGGATGGCTCTTCAGTCTCCCCGCTGGAGACCTTGCTAAGACCTCGTGGGTCTGCACCAGTAGCAGTTTTGTATTTCTTGCGTGGGTTGTGGTTGCCAAGGCTTAGTGGATCCAATCCGGACACTAACATGGCAGCGACCCTCATGCATTGTCGGACAGTTGCCCTCCAGAAGCTGGCCTTCCTTGACACCTCCTGGACCCCGTGGCTGACGATCCAAGCTATACCTCTTCCACCTGGAAGCACCCGACATTGAAGGGCTCCTTCTCTAGAGCCCCCTGGTCACTGTGCCGTGACCCAGACTCTGTCCCCTCTGCTTTCAGGTCCTTCTCTACAAGATCTACATTTTCATTCTTCACGACAACGACGACGCTTTTGGCTAGCAGCAGTTCTTCACGTTTTGCCATATCAGCCCGCGACCCGACATCGAAAACGACCTATGCACCCGGCTTCCCTGGGGCAGGTAACAGTGATACCTCGGTACTCTCATGGGTGTGGGCTCTTCAAAAGCTTAACTCTAAAGTATTGAACTTAAACTCCTGCTAGAAGTGTTTTTAAACTTGTAAAATCCAACCACGACATTCTCCATAGGCTTTAATAGAGATCCCGACAGTAGCTTTAGCCACTGCACGCGTCTCCCGTGGGTCCCCTTCCTCTCTACCTTGGGTGGTTTCACAAGGGGCCAGCGACCCTAAATGCCCTAGGCATTGTCTGTATAATTGTCGTGGTTCTTATACCACCTTTTTGATATATGGTTTGGTTCCCCCCTGGGGCCCTGTGATTCCAGTGCTATTTATTGTAACTATCAATGCTTGTTCGAATTGTATCTTCACCTCTAGCCTCATAAAGAAACTAGTGGGGTTGTTCCTAAAATAAATACATATATTTTATATATATACCTGTGTGGACTACTCTTTCATTTGGTTATTCAAGAGGTTATCTATGGTAAAACAATAAGCTTAACACTCCTTCAAGACTTAGCCTGAAGGCTGCTCTCCACAGCTACCACTAGGATAGCTTTCTTTAAAGGTTGTCTTTAACCTATCACCATAAGAGTCGAATTGGACTGGTACAAGGTGTCCCCTATAACTAGAGGACAGCATATGCCAGGCCAACTTCTCACAATATATATTTAGTATACTATGTATACATGTGAAAATGACTCGGACCTCCTGTTTGCCTCTGTGGCACGGAAATAATGGGTGGAACTGACATCAGCACGCCGACGAGGTCCTTTTATGGCTCCGATGATGTTATACGGTGTCACAAGCGGAGCCGTGCTATTATGACGTCCTCGTCGACATGGGAGAGCTCGGAAAGAATTTCCGTGGAATGCTGGTGCAGGGGATATTCACCTAAGTCTGGAAGCCTAGAACGTCTGGAGACTACCGGTGTGACTGGCCCGGCACTTGCATGGTTCCGATCCTTTTTCAAGGATAGATCATTCAAGGTGTCTGCCCCTCCCTACCTCTCTAAACCTCACCCCATCGCTCAGGGGGTTCCACAGGGTTCAGCGCTGAGCCCCTCCCTCTTCAACCTATACGTCCAGCCACTCACGGACGTAGCTAGAGAATGGGGGCTCACGCTTGTATCATACGCGGACGACACCCAGTTGGTTGTCACCCTCTCGGAAAGCCCGTCCGCCATGGCATCCAACTTCAAAGGGGGTATGTCTGCCGTGGCTCGCTGGATGACGGACAACTACCTCCAACTCAACGCCGGAAAAACCGAGGTGCTCCTCCTGGGCCGTAACATCAGCCTTTGGAACGAGCACTGGTGGCCGTCATCCTTAGGCAACACCCCACTCCCCAAAAGCTGTGTGAAAAATCTGGGAATCTGGGTTGATGCCAACCTTAGTTTCCAATCCCACACAAAAAAGGTGGCAGCCACCTGCATAGGCCTTTTAAGGAACCTCAGGCCCATACTTGGGCTCTTCGATGCCAAGGCCCGCCAGCTCATTATCCAGGCCACCATTCTATCACGCCTGGACTACGCTAATGTCCTCCTGTTGGGAGCTAATAAAGCGGAAACAGCCAGATTCCAACGCATTCAAAATGCGGCAGCTAGAACGCTGGTTGGCCTCCCACGGAGGTGCTCAGCCAGAGCCACCATCCGCAAGCTCCACTGGCTACCCGTGGACCACAGAATCCAATTCAAGGCCTTAGTCATGATCTTTAAGATCGTGAAACTGGGAAGCCCCCCTCTGCTTCGAAGCCTTGTCCAACCCTACGCCCCTGGTCGTGCTCTTCGCTCTACCAACCAACTCCTCCTGTCAATCCCTAGGTTTCGACTTTGCCGAACTGGAGGCCGCTCCTTTGGGGTCCTCGGCCCCAAACTGTGGAACGATCTCCCCCTCAGCATTCGCACTATTGACTCCCTCCCTGCTTTCCGCAAAGCAATTAAGACTCATCTCTTCCCTGCCGCCTAGTTACCCCTCCCCCCCCACCTCAGATTAGTTTGTCTGTTCTTAGCGCCGGGACACCCCTTTGCCGGGGTAGCTGTTGCGCTTTACCAAATCAATCAAATCAAATCAAATCAAATCAAGTGGTCAGGCTAGTCCTTTGGGAGTAACTGTTTATGTTGTCACTCCAGAAACTGAAACCAGTGATCCGGGGGCAGAGACCCTGCAGATGGCACACGAGGTGGGGTGCCCAGTCGTGTGCACCGGCGGGGCAGCGAAGTGACAACCCATAAAAATGTAACGAGGGCACTGAATAACACAGGATCTTCTCTTTGTATCTGGCAGGAAAAACGAGGTTAAAATGCCCAAGTTCCAAAATGTAGAATTAGTGCTACAACGGTCTTCAAGAGGACCTGCGAAGACGCTTCTGCCTCCCGTACCCTGGAGGTGGCACATGGGTCACGCGGTACGGTCATACTGTGGTGGGACGCACACTCGTTGACCTCTCATGGCACTACTCCACACTTCAGGGAGGACGCTTTCCATTTGCTGTGTTTTCTGATGACGTGTCGCACCAGCCCTGTCCAACAACAGAACTCCTTTAGATCCAAACAGACTCTTCCACTCTCTCACCAGAAGTGAAACCAGGCCACGCGGACACTTTCACAATACAACAGCCGGGCATGCACTTTTCGGTAAAAAAACCACAATCCTTCCTACTAATTTATCAAATAAACGACTCATTGAAGAACAGGGGCCAGCTTCAATCGGTAAACAGCTGTTACAACAACTTTTTTACTTTGTGATACCATTACAAGGCATGCATTTCCACGCGTGCGCTGTACATCGCAAAGTCATTACTACGCAATTTTTTAGAGCGCATGGTCATTTACCACGCATGCCTTTACAAGGAATTTTGTTGTAAAGGTATATATGGTAAATGACCATGCGTTCTAAAAAACATGTAGATGATCCACGTTGTTGTAAGGAAAGAGAGGCTGTTGATGTTTGTTGTGGGGGCAGGGATCGTTTCAATATGCCGGCGAGAGGTGTGAGGAAGATGGGAGGAGGGCAGGGGGTTGATGGGGTGTTACGAATTACTCTGCAGGACATTAAGGGCTGGTCTCAAGCTGTGCACATGCCATTTGTTTCATAAGTTTTGCTGAAATTGGCGACGGCTACAGGCATATACAGGCAGCAATGGCATCTCTGATTAATGTATTTTTTTACTGCCATGCATCAATTGGCATTATTCGAATGCCTGGAAGTAATATTAAGTTTAAAGTGCTCTGTGCATTGTTCATGTTTAGGAAGGGACAGCAGATGCTTGTGAATAAAGATCAGCCTGATAGTTCTTAGTGCATCAGTGCAGAGGCCCCTTGTACAAGCTGAGCCCTGAAATTCTTGCCATAAATCTTGCAGCAAACATCACCTAAAATAAGATAAAGCCTCTCCAAAATACCAAAATCCACCTTTCGTTCACACGCTGAACTTTGTCATTAACATGTCATATTATATCAGTACACAACACTGATTAAAAGTAAGTTTTTAAAAATAGAACCATTCTTTCCCTTACCCCGTCCTAATGTGGTTTGTGAACTGAAGAATGTAAGCTGTTATGTGCACCTTGTATGTGGCCCACATTCTTTTATAGAGAGCAACATTATAGTCTAGTAAATCAAAACAATATGTTTGTATGCCTCTCATGCTGAACTCACCTATTTAAAGGTGCTTTCATATACGATAATGAAGAAAATGGCATATTGCTGAAATAAACTATTTGCCTAAGGTCACACAATGTGGTTATGTGAGAAAGCAGGGATCAATCGCTTTTCTAGTTTCACTTTGTACAAATCAGCCACTAAATGGGTATTTGAACTAAGAAATACAACAATAGTCAGGATTCAGTGGGCCCTCTAACCTTGGCCCCCGGTGCCATTGCACCTGCTGAACCACTGGAAGCTACATGTCGGCACTAATTGTATAATTTTCTTTTAGAGGCCCCAGCTCACTGTTTCCATGTAGTGGGCATGCGCTGATGTTAGTACCAGGGAAGTAGCACCATTGGTGCAGCAGTTGTAGTGGGACCAGGGACCATAAAATCATGTTCATTTCTGTATTTTCCTATCACAACAACAGTAAGAAGAGCCATTTTATTGCTTGCACCAGAGGCCATGGCATCATTTCTATACTACTGGCATTTACCTGGTCAATCTAAAATATGTATAAACCTTAGATATGTGCCATTGCTAGCAAAGATGGAGGACTGCATTTTTGACAGGAACGGGGATTTCCTCAGGACCACGCACACATAACAATAACATTATGTGTAACTGCAGCACCCCTGTCTGAGCAGGTGTGAAACATTTCCCTACCTCTTCTTGGTTCAGGCAGGCTTCCCTTCAATCTGAAATAAAGCTTTCCATTAGTTTCATTTACAAACACAGTTTGCTTTTATAAATGTAGAAGTAATAATAATCACTGTACAGTACAGACAATAATAAATCCACATGTTTTGGAAATGTACTAGAATTGTATTAGAAGTATGTACTAGAAATGTACTAGTAGTAATAATAATCACTGTACAGTACAGACAATAATAAATTCACATGTTTTGGAAATGTACACCACACACATTCCAACAGTCACTCCATTACCAGCCCATTTCCCCCAAATTATGCTGAGATGCATGAATGCTTCATGCATCATTTTATTGTGCATTACCTGAGAGGATGAGGTTTTACAAATGTGTATTTGCAGTTTCTTATGCACTATATGACATACTGTGGACTGAGTTGCAGCCCTGTGTCTTATTAAGAAAAAACAATGGGTGTGTGATTATGATGGTACATGATTGAGAGCTTTGTACTTAAGGCAGAATGCAGTGCAAGTTTCTCACAGTGCCTGTCATTGAGTCTTAACATTTTTCAGACTACATTCACCTCCAATTTTGGCCTATGTACAAATCACAGAGTGTTAAAAGATAGCCCAGCATGTCTGCAACAAAGTAGGTCAAATATATAATCTGTTAATTTCATCAAGACTTGCTGACTCCAGTAAGAACTCTTCGACAGCTCACTATGACTTGGGTAGCAGCACTCTAGTCAATCTTAGTGAATTCACCCCACTACCGCTCCAAAGGTTTTCAAGATCATCCAATCTACGAAATCCGGATCCCCCTACGACCTGTGCCCCCCTCCATCCTCAAACAGATCCCTGTATCTATAGCTCCCTACCTGACCAACATCTTCAATGGAATTTTTTCCACCATGTGGAAGAAGGCCTCTACCTTTCCACTTCTTAAGAAGCCCAATCTGGACCCAGAAAATCCAGTCAACTACTGTCCTATTTTCAGATTGCCCTTTCCAGCAAAGCTAATAAACAAATTATAGATACTCAACTGACGCAATTTATCCAATCTAATCATCTTTCGAACTCCACACAATTTGGTTTTACGGCTGAGTACAGCACAGAGACCACATTAATCAAAACCACAGATGAGTTAAGAACCATCTTGGATGAGGGAGGCAGGCAGAGCCTCATTCTTGTTTACTTAGCCGCGGCCTTCGATACAGTGGATCATTCTACTTTGATCCTTCGCCTTAAACACCTTGGCATCAATAACAAAGCTCTTGCCTTGCTATGGTCCTTCCCGATGGGCAGAGAATATTCAGTGATGTTGGACAACGTCACATCCAGACCATTCTCTCTTCCTTGTGGGGTCTCTCAAAGGTCCTCACTCAGCCCTTTACTTTTTAACATCTACGTCACTGAATTGACATCCCTTATCAGCTTCTTTTGCTTCTCACCCATGTCTTACACTGATGACAAACAAATCGTATTGTCTGCCTCCAACAACCTTAACCACACTAACCTCCAACTTCACAACTGCATGAGAGCTATCAGCAATTGGATGGGCAAACATTGCCTTAAATTGAACTCGGACAAAACTGAGGTCATCCTCTTTGGTAATAATCCACAATTCTGGAATACCACTTGCTGGCCCATGTAACTAGGAACACCCCCAGCCCAAAAAGCATAAAACCTTAGAATCTTAATAAGTTACATTTTAGTGAACACATCAGTTCAGTCATTTCCTCAAGCTTCAACACCCTCAGAATCACCAGGAAAATCAGTCCCCTTATTCCCTCCAACTCAAGGAAAACAGTAATCACCTTGATAATTCTTACAAAACTGGATTACTCCAATGGATTGTGCCTAAATCTCCAAAAGAAACATCTGAATTAACTGTACAGAATACAGCTGCTAGACTCCTCCTTGGCCTTTTGAAATTCCAGTCAGTCTCCCAAGCCATTAAAGGACTCCACTGGTTATATTTAAGCAATCAATTTAAATTTAAAGCATTCTGTCTTACCTACAAAGCTCTCCACAACTACAGCCCTGATCATCTTAAATAATCCCTAGCGTGGTATGAACCCAGTAGGGACCTGTGATCCAAAGACGGTCACCAGCACCAGATTCATAAGACTTAATTGGGGTGGTAGTTACTTTGCCCTATAAGCCCCTAACCGCTGGAATGCATTACCTTTTAACATCAGAGCTGCTCTCTCCTTATTAACCTTCAGAAAAGTGCTGCAAACCTGGCTGTTTAACAACTAGTATCGAGTATCCTTCTCACTACGTGTTTGTTATGCTGAGTCAGTGCCAAGACACCCCTGGTTATACATGTGCTTTAAGAAATGTATTAACATAACATACATGGTATTTCTAACCGTGGAAAAAATAGGTGCAAGAGATACATAACTTTCCAACTAAGACCTCACCAAAGAGAAGCAAAATGTAGTACTTGCAGCAGGTGAGTGGGTGTGAGGTGTGTGTGTGAGGTGTTGAAGTAGAGGAAGTAAAATGAAGTATGTTCAGGAGAGAGTGAACAAATGGTGCACAAGAAGAGATGACGTGTGATATATGCATACTGAAGATTTCAGAAAGCTGTGGGGACTAAAAATATACGTGTGAAGGGCAGATATTTTCAGTTCACATTATCTTAATAAAATCATTGCTACTCATTTGTTTGATCCAGCTAAAAAACATTAGCAAAGCCAATAGTCTGACTTGTTTCAGTCTTAGGTCCCATTGCTGTGTTATGCCTGATGTAGTAACTGAAACATCCCATCATTATGGTATCCGGAACCTGAGCCGATTTGACCATTTTGAAAAATTATAGGCTGATATCCCAATTACCTTTCTTGTCCAAGGTTTTGGAGCAACATGTGCTGAAGTCCTTTTCTTTATTCCTGGAGTCACACCATCTACTCCAGGAGCGCCAGGCAGGATTTCGTGCACATCACAGCACCGAGCTGGTGATGCTCTCGGTGCTGGATGAGCTTAGAGGTATGGCTGATAGTAAGAAACCAAGCGCCCTGATACTTTTAGATCTATCGGCGGCATTTGATACTGTCAGCCATTCCCTGTTATTGGACAGATTGACCTCTTTTGGGGTAAGGGGTCCGGCCCATAAATGGCTCCAGTCCTTCTTGACGAGTAGGTCGCAGAGGATCCAACTGGGGGATTGTATCTCCGATATAGGCATTTTGGAGTGCGGAGTCCCTCAAGGCTCTGCATTGTCTCCACTGCTGTTCAATCTTTACCTACAACCGTTGATTGCATCTCTTGCGACTATGGGCTGTGGTGTGTTTAACTACGCTGACGATACCCAGCTGCTGCTGAGTATTGATAATACGGCCCGGGCTCAAACTAATGCCCAGAACATCCTCAGACATACGGTTGGCTGGATGACTGCAAACCAGTTGAAGATAAACCCGGACAAAACGGAGGTTCTGGTGGTTTCGACCTTAGCTTCACCTTGGAGTGACCTTTATTGGCCCCAGGAACTAGGCCCTACACCGACACCGTGTGACAAAGTAAAAAGTCTTGGTATCAAGATTGACAATGAGTTGTCAATGGCCAGTCAGATTGCCTCCGTAGTAGGGATGTGTACTGGGTTGATTAGACTGCTGCGTAAACTAGTTCCCCTTCTTTCTTTCTCCATGCTTCGAATGGTTGTTTCTGCTACGATTATATCGAGGCTGGATTACGGAAATGCTCTCTATTTAGGTCTGTCTAAAACCTTGACTAATAGACTGCAGGTTGTCCTGAATGATGCGGCGCGATTAATCTTCAGGCTACCTAGACGAACTCATGCTTCTCCTTTGCTGCTCAAGTTACATTGGCTTCCTATCGAGCAGAGAGCGGAGTTTAAGAGCTTATGTACGGTCCATAAAGCAATCTACGGACAGGCCCCGGCCTATATTAAAGAGCGCTTGAAGGTTTATAAGCCTAAACGAATTCTTAGGTCCTCTGATTCTCAGCTTTTGGTTTGCCCCCGATATAAGCTAGCAACCAAAGGTGGGAGATCCTTCTCGGTTCTGGTTCCACAGACATGGAATAAACTTCCAGAACCACTTCGGAGAGAAGTAAATCTCCTGCGTTTTAGGAAGCTGTTAAAAACGCTTCTATTTAGGGAGGCTTTTGGCTCACCTAATTAGCTGCTCTGAATGCCTCTCTTTTTTGCCTTTCATACGTTCTGCATTACTTTTGTTTGTCGTCGGTCTTGAGCGCCTAGAGACCTGTAGGTGAGTTGGCACTATATAAACCGAAGTTAACAATAACAATAACAATAACAATAACAATGTGATACCGAAGAATGGCTGTTAGGGTTACAATCTGATGCTGCATATTCAGTGCAATGAAACAGTTAGGTGTCAGGTTTTAGGGTTGTGGCAGTCTGCTGCGCAATTCCTATGGTGTCAAAGTTTGTCATCCTCATTTTGCCTTGCTATCATCTATTGTAATATGAATACATTCAAATTCAACTCTTAACAAAATAACCTCTTTATAATTTGAAAGAGTCTTTGTCATATTTTTTGCATGCCACTTGCTGTATCATTTTATTTGGGATATTCTAAAGATTCTGGCTCACCCCTCCCTATGAATTTTCAGTCTTGCATAGCTCTACCTCTCATGTAGCATTAATGCCAGGGAAAAGCTGCACCACAGAAGGACTAACACACAATGCAGGTTTATAAACCTGTTTAGCGTAACAAATGCAAATAAAGAAACATGTGAGTATATGCCTGTTTGGCATAAAGTGGAAATCCAGGTAACTCTTGCATGCATGGCCAGTTTCTTGGTGTACATAGCCTTGGCTGCAGTGCACAGAGATGTTACATTGCCGCACACAGAGGAAATAAATTAGAGGGAACATTGATAGAGGGTCATGCCGGGGTAGTGTTTTAGGGTTTAGGGTAGTGCAGTAGTGTAGGGGGTCGTACTGGGGGTAGTGTTTTAGGGTTTAGGGTAGTGCAGTGGTGTTTGGGTAGTGTAGGGGGTCATGCTGGGGTAGTGTTTTAGGGTTTCAGGTAGTGCAGTATGTAGGGGGTCGTGCTGGGGGTAGTGTTTTAGGGTTTAGGGCAGTGCAGTGGTGTTTGGGTAGTGTAGGAGTCATGCTGGGGTAGTGTTTTAGGGTGTAGGGTAGTGCAGTGGTGTTTGGGTAGTGTAGGGGGTCGTGCTGAGTAGTGTTTTAGGGTTTAGGGTAGTTCAGTGGTGTATGGGTAGGGTAGGGGGTCGTGCTGGTGTAGTGTTTTAGGGTTTAGGGTAGTGCAGTGGTGTAGGAGGTCATGCTGGGGGTAGTGTTTTCGGGTTCGGGTAGTGCAGTGGTGTTTGTGTAGTGTAGGGGGTCATGCTAGGGGTAGTGTTTCACGGTTTAGGGTAGTTCAGTGGTGTTTGGGTAGTTTAGGGGGTCATGCTGAGGGTAGATTTAGGGTTTAGGGTAGTGCAGTGGTGTTTGTGTAGTGTGGGGGGTAGAGTTTTAGGGTTTAGGGTAGTGCAGTGGTGCTTATGTAGTGTAGGGGGTCAAACTGTTGGTAGTGTTTTAGGGTTTAGGGTAGTGCAGTGGTGTTTGTGTAGTATAGGGGTCATGTTTTAGGGTATAGGGCAGTGCAGTGGTGTTTGGGTAGTGTGGGAGGTCATGCTGTGGGTTGATTTAGGGTTTAGTATAGTGCAGTGGTGTTTGGGTAGTGTAGGGAGTCGTGCTGGATGTAGTGTTTTGGGTTTAGGGTAGTGCAGTGATGTTTGTGTAGTGTAGGGAGTCATGCAGGGGGTAGTGTTTTAGGGTTTAGGGTAGTGTAGTGGTGTTTGGGTAGTGTAGGGTTTTGTGTTGGGTTAGTGTTTTAGGGTTTAGGGTAGTGCAATGGTGTTTGTGTAGTGTGGGAGGTCATGCTGGGGGTTGATTTAGGGTTTAGTGTAGTGCAGTGGTGTTTGGGTAGTGTAGGGAGTCGTGCTAGGTGTACGGTTTTAGGGTTTAGGGTAGTGCAGTGGTGTTTGTGTAGTGTAGGGAGTCGTGCAGGGGGTGGTGGTTTAGGGTTTAGGGTAGTGCAGTGGTCTTTGGGTAGTGTAGGGGGTTGTACTTGGGGTCGTGTTTTAGGGATTAGGGTAGTGCAGTGGTGTTTGTGTAGTGTAGGGGGTCATGCTGAGGGTAGTGTTTTAGGGTTTAGGGTAGTGTAGTGGTGTTTGAGCAGTGTAGGGGAAGTGCTGGGGTAGTGTTTTAGGGTTTAGGGTAGTGCAGTGGTGTTTATATAGTGTAGGGGGTCGTGCTTGGGGTAGTGTTTTAGGGTTTAGGGTAGTGAAGTGGTGTTTGTGTAGTGAAGGGGGTCATGCTGGGGGTAGTGTTTTAGGGTTTAGGGTAGTGCAGTGGTGTTTGTGTAGTGTAGGGGGTAGAGTATTAGGGTTTAGGGTAGTGAAGTACTACTTATATAGTGTAGGGGGTCATGCTGTTGGTAGTATTTTAGGGTTTAGGGTAGTGCAGTGGTGTTTGTGTAGTATAGGGGGTCATGTTTTAGGGTATCGGGCAGTTCAGTGGTGTTTGGGTAGTGTGGGAGGTCATGCTGTGGGTTGATTTAGGGTTTAGTATAGTGCAGTGGTGTTTGGGTAGTGTCGGGACTCGTGCTGGATGTAGTGTTTTGGATTTAGGGTAGTGCAGTGATGTTTGTGTAGTGTAGGGAGTCATGCATGGGGTAGTGTTTTAGGGTTTAGGGTAGTGTAGTGTAGTGGTGTTTGGGTAGTGTAGGGTTTTGTGTTGGGTTAGTGTTTTAGGGTTTAGGGTAGTGCAGTGGTGTTTGGGTAGTGTAGGGAGTCGTGCTAGGTGTACGGTTTTAGGGTTTAGGGTAGTGCAGTGGTGTTTGTGTAGTGTAGGGAGTCGTGCAGGGGGTGGTGTTTTAGGGTTTAGGGTAGTGCAGTGGTCTTTGAGTAGTGTAGGGGGTTGTACTTGGGGTCGTGTTTTAGGGTTTAGGGTAGTGCAGTGGTGTTTGTGTACTGTAGGGGGTCATGCTGAGGGTAGTGTTTTAGGGTTTAGGGTAGTGTAGTGGTGTTTGAGCAGTGTAGGGGAAGTGCTGGGGTAGTGTTTTAGGGTTTAGGGTAGTGCAGTGGTGTTTGTTTAGTGTAGGGCAGGGGTCTTCAAACTGTGGGGCGCGACCCCCAGGGGGGCCGTGGAGTGATGCAAAGGGGGTCGCGCCTTCCCAGTCACACTTCTGCCCAGGCCCAAGGGCTTCAGCCCCCCCCCCACACTTCCCCCGTCCTGTGTCTCAGCCCGGGCTGCTGCAGTGAAACTTGAGCTGCTGGGGGCTCAGCTGGGCAGTGTCTGGATTCCTATCTCCGGCACGCCCGTGTTTTTTCACAGGTCTTTAAAGACCATTTGCATTTTAACATGCCTTTGTAAACTGGTTACAGAGGCTTAGGTTTTTTTGCTGGTTCCAGTACCCCCTGGGTCCCCACTGTGCCTATTCCTTACATTTGGATTTTACATTCACTGCCGTAGTGTGAGAATGCATTTCATGGAAAGGAATACAAAGTTGGCTTCCTGGGGGCGCCGTGTGTGAAAGTTTATTGTGCTTTTGAAGCACCTGCTGCAGCGTTTCTTTCCCAGGCAATTACCAGGCCTCACATAAATGTCAAGATAACTCGTGTGATTAATTATCTTCCTGGAGAGAGATCAGTGTTTTGTATAGTTGAGGTTTTGACTTAGGTGAAGTTAGTGCAGAGGGTTAATATGCCTGCTGCAAAGAACGTGTACCAAGTAGATTACAGAGTGCAGATCAGCAGGTTACTGCTTTCAAAAGAGACATCCTTTTGTTACTTGCAATTTATAACTTAAAGTCCTAATATAGAATAGTGAGCTATTAACTTTCATCCTAGAACAGCATGCACACTACAAAGAATACCTTATTAGACCATTGATTAATGTTGCAAAAAGGGTTAATTTTGGCTAGAAATCAATTCTTATTATTAAAGGAAACTCCCAACTATGCTGTTTCTTTTTCGACTCTGAGTTTGTGCTTCTCCACACCAAGCACTCTTGAACTATACTGCCTACCAGTATGGATGACATGTGACTCCTATACTTTTAGTCCTTTGGCTTATGTAACATTTCCTATACACTGATTTACACACTTATGATTGTCTCTGTGTAATGTGTGTGTGATGCAAAGTGCTCGGACACCCTACACTGGTATGAGTGGCACTATATAACTAATTCAATGCATCTGAGAGTGTGGGGTTATGGAGACTTGGTCACTGTTAAAGGGTGCTAGTTAGAGAATCCGTGGTGGGGGTGGTCATTGGGTTGGGGCACCAACAAACATTGTCGCACAGGGCACCACCAGCACTAAAGCCGGCCCTGGGAAGTATGCACAGATAAGCGCTGAAAATACCGCTTTAGATGACTGCTTTTTTTTGTACCGACAGGGCCATCAAAATAATCTGCTGGTAACCCTAACCATAGGACTGGAAGTTTGTTGCAGGATCAGCACATTATTTATTTCCTTCACCCTCGATCCCCGATTAATGCCGCAATAGTTTAACTTAGATCTTAAAGTCTACGCCCCGTCAATAACATGCTGAGTTACTTCATGGGTCTGGGAATGCACTCGCAATTCAGACAACTCATTCCTCATTCTCGCCCTTTATTGTCACGCTCACCTTGCACTCACAGTGATCACAATGCACTCACACTGATCACCATGCACTTGCACCATTCACCCGCTCACCTTGCACTCACAGTGATCACTCTGCACTCAAAATGCACTTGTCCTGCTCACACTATACCTCAACCTGCAGTCACACGAGTACACTACTCATCCTGCACTCATGTGACACTTCACTCACCTGTCCCCCTCACTACTCAATATGCAACTCACTCAAACAAGCCCATCAGTAATCATACATTCATTCATCCCATTCTGAACTTGCATCCGCACCCAAAATGAGAGAGGACAGCAAGGGAGTGAGAGAATTTGATTGAAGAGGTCAGGGATGAGGAGAAATGTGAATTGCCGAAGAGAAGTGTGGACACGCAAGAAGTGAGTGTGATCCAAAGGTGAGGGCTTCTGTTAGAACAAAGGGGAGATGTGAAAGAGGAAAGGGGGGACTGGAGAGGTGTAAGATACAAATAGACAAAAATTTGAATGAAGAGACGAGGTGAATGAGAAGTGCTGAGGGGCACGGGAGGTGACAGGGCCAGAGAGGCCATGAGATAAATGTGAGAGACTGTTAGAGATGAGGGCAGTGAAAGGACAGAATGGCAAGAGGTGATTAAAGGTGAAGTGAGAGGTTGAATGGGGAGAGTTCAGAAGTTGTAAAAAGGGGTGAAAGAAAATGACCTGCAAAGTGAGAAAGAGCTCCGGGGTTAGGAGAGGAGAGAGGGATGGAAGGGAGGGGGTGAGAGGAAAGCTGCATGGGTAAACGGCTTAACTCTACACAAAACCGCCAGGGTTTTAAGGGACCCCTGCTTCTTCCGGTCAGGGCCAGGTGAGCTTCTAATGTGGCAGCACGTATTGCTGCAGAGTGGAAGGCCCTTCACAAAGGTTGACTTGAAATCTTTCTGATGATAATTGCTGTATTTTGGTTATAAATGGGTACTGATTGGGTGAAATCTTTCCTCAGCGTTACTGTGTGTAACAAATATCAAAATAATGAAGCAATGCTATCCCAAAATACGCGGCATCACATAACCTCATTTACATTTTCATCCCACGCAATTTAGTCAACAGGTTTAGACATTTTTGTCAGGAGGGGGTCCTTATGCCTCAAAATGTTGACAGGGGGGTCTCGGTATCCAAAAGTTTGAAGACCTCTGGTGTAGGGGGTCGTGCTTGGGGTAGTGTTTTAGGGTTTAGGGTAGTGAAGTGGTGTTTGTGTAGTGTAGGGGGTAGTGTTTTAGGGTTTAGGGAAGTGCAGTGGTGTTTGTGTAGTGTAGGGGGTCATGCTGGGGGTAGTGTTTTAGGGTTTAGGATAGTGCAGTGGTGTTTGGGTAGTGTAGGGAGTCATGCTGTTGGTAGTGTTTTAGGGTTTAGGGTAGTGCAGTTATGTTTGGGTAGTGTAGGGTGTCGTGCTGGGGTTAGTGTTTTAGGGTTTAAGGTAGTGCAGTGGTGTTTGGGTAGTGGAGGGGGTAGTGTTTTAGGGTTTAGGGTAGTGCGCCCAACCAGCCACAATATCCATGGACAAAGGGGATCCTGACTCTTTTGAACTCTCCGCCAATTGAATAATTTGGGTCCAGGGCCCTACCACGTCTAAGACCTATCAATTCCTTTCTTGGGATCCCTCATATATTTGGAGAAAAAGGTACATAGTTTCTCATCAATTTCAGGCGTGTGTGCCACCTTCCCCTTCAGTGAGGTCCTGGGGCATTCTCCCCTCATCCTATTCTTGACCTCCCTTTCAAGGGGTTGATGGATTTTCCCCACCACATACTCTGCCACTTTGGTGTCAGGGGTCCTCTCTGCCGACCTAGGATGGTAAATTTGGGTAGGCTTGAACATGTCCGAGTGGACCCCATCCCCAACCCTGGACTGAGAGGAGTGGGACTCTGGATGCCAGGGACGCCCCAAGTCCTTATCCTCATCAGAGGAGAAATTGTCCTTCGATACACCCTCTCCCTCTAAGGGAAACCCGCCATCGGGGTCTACAATAGCGGTGACAGCATTGCAATTTTCTCCGGACTTCTCCTCCTCCTGGCAGGTTGCATGTTTTAGCGTTTGCGCACTCTTGAGAAAGGTCTCCGTTGTTTATCAAATCCTTCCAAGTGCCCCGCGTTATGCTTAGTGTCCCTTTTATTCCACATCTGGGAGCTACTGGGACCCTCCACCACCAGATCTGGGTCACTGAACACCCGAGGGATGCTTTTTGCCAGGTTATCAACCTGATCCCTAAGAGGAGCCAGCGCCCTAGAAATAGCCAGAGAGAGGGCTTGGTCCACTGCTGGATGGAGAAGTTGGGGGGCCATTCCTCCTCCATTTCCTGGTAGGAGGAGTAAAAATGTTCTTCTGGAGAAGACATGATAATAGAGAGTGTGAGCACAGAACAAATGCCCTTAAAATTCTTAAGGCAGCCCCCCCGGTGCTCCAACAGCTGGGCTTTCCCCGAAGCTGTTATTAGAATAGACTGAGGCGCAATACCAATTACCACCACCAGGTCACTAACGTGGCCGTGTGGGGAAATCACCGCGTAGCGGTGTCAAAATTAGGTGAGGATTGGTTGGGAATCAAGCGGACACTAAACAGGTGACCGGATTCCCAAACGCGCGTAAATACCAACGGAAACGCTCGACGGAGCTGCCTCGCTCGGACCAGATGCGCCTGACAGGATCTCACCGCGCACAGAGCGCACAGCGGGAGAAACTGCGAGGGGGAGAATGCTCTCGGGCAAGAGCCTGCTGCGCAGGGAATATGAAACTATACCAAGGCAATAATTCTAATAACGTGCACAAGAAACCGCTATAAAAACAGCAACAACGTCAGATTAAGCCAAGAATGTAAGGAATGCACTTAACTGATGAGCAGTGAAGAAAGAGGAAGCGGAAGGGACGTCACGATATTATATACAATGGACTGTGATATGATTGGACTATAGTTGCCTTGGAGACTTCCCCCCTAATGTTTCATGGGTTGTGTAGTCTTTTGTTTAATGATTGTTGTGTTACGTTTTGTTTGTACTGCTATGCATATAAAGTGAGGAAAGATATGCATAATCCTCGCCTTCGTCCTGCCATTGAATTCATTAAACTTTATTCGATATGATTTAGAAACATAGATCAGAAAAGTGTACATAAAAACAGTAAATCCTCTTTCCTAGTACAATACAGTGAGAATTTATTAAAACCAGTAGGTAAAAACGGGTGTTACAAAGCCCGGTTCAGAGCAACTTCAGGTTAATAGAATCGTAAAGTTCAATGTTTTGCAAGATCAAACTCATGTACTTCGTGCAAAATACGCAATAAGGGGTCCAAGTAAGATGTAACGCTCCAATACCTGACCAGTCTGCACTATAAAAAACTGCAGAAAAACTAAAAATACAAAGTGTTTTGCACACTTCTGTCATTGGGCTATATGTGAGCTACAGCTGGGTGATATTTGTGCTACATGTAGGCTCTTTTTTCTCTGGTGGCCATCTTGGGAGACTTATTTGTTATGAAGTTTCCTAATTTCCTCATTTACTGTAGTCTCCTCAGTAGGAAATGCTTTCAGTTTTTTACTTTGATTCCATCAAGAAGGCATTCAGATGTGTCACACATTTGCCATAAATTCAGAATGTTAGCACGCTAGTTGTTCATTAGATCACTGTAGTAAAGCTACTGCTCACCAGGGAGTTAACTGGAAGTCTACTGCTGGTATTGAAAGTGATTGTTTCAGTCTGCATGCCAGAATTTTCTAATGAAATAGAAGAGGATTTGAGATCTCACTTAAAACATGCCCTAAAATTTCGTTCTGCAACACTAACCATAATTTCGATCGCAAAATGAACCCCCTCATTTTGTTCCTTTTTAAATCAAATGTTTTAAGTGTTACCAGTCTATTCCAATCAAGATGGCTTCAGGTGTTCCATAATTTTGTCATAAGTAAGACTGTTAGCTCTCTAGTTGTTCTTTGAAACACTCTGGGAAGCTGCAGTAGAACACAAAGGCATTAGGCTACACCTGTTGAAATATAATAGGAAGACTTTTGAGATCACACTTGAAATATCCTAATTTTTCTTTCTACAGCACTAACCATAATTTCTATGACAAAATGAACCCCATCATTTTGTTCCTTTTTAAATTAAATGTTTTAAGTGTTACCAGTTTATTCCAATCAAGATGGCTTCAGGTGTGCCATACTTTTGTCATAAGAAAGGCTGTTAGCGCTCTAGTTGTTCTTTAGAACACTCTGGGAAGCTGCAGTAGAACACAAAGACATCAACTGACAGGCTGCTCCTGTTGAAATATAACAGGAAGATTTTTGAGATTACACTTGAAACATGTCCTAATTTTTCTTTCTACAGCACTAACCATAATTGCTATGACAAAATGAACCCCATCATTGTGTTCCTTTTTAAATTAAATGTTTCAAGAGTTACCAGTTTATTCCAATCAAGATAGCTTCAGGTGTGCCATAATTTTGTCATAAGTAAGACTGTTAGCTCTCTAGTTGTTCTTTAGAACACAATGGGAAGCTGCAGTAGAACACACAGGCATTAACTGACAGGTTGCTCCTGTTGAAATATAACAGGAAGATATTTGAGATCTCACTTAATACAAGTCCTAATTTTTCTTTCTACAGCACTAACCATAATTTGTATTACAAAATGAACCTCCTCATTTTGTTCCTTTTAAATACATTTTTTTTAAAGTTACCAGTTTATTCCAATTAACATGGCTTCAGGTGTGCCATAAAACAGTCATAATTAAGACGGTTAGCGCTCTAGTTGTTCTTTAGAACACCTGGGAAGCTGCAGTAGAACACAAAGTAATCAACTTACAGGCTGCTCCTGTTGAAATATAACAGGAAGATATTTGAGATCACACTTGAAACATGTCCTAATGTTTCTTTCTACAGCACTAACCATCATCTCTATGACAAAATGAACCCCCTCATTTTGTTCCTTTTTAAATTAAATGTTTTAAGAGTTACCACTTCATTCCAATCAAGATGGCTTCAGGTGTGCCATAATTTTGTCATAAGTAAGACTGTTAGCACTCTAGTTGTTCTTTAGAACACTCTGGGAAGCTGCAGTAGAACACAAAGGCATCAACTGACAGGCTGCTCCTGTTGAAATATAACAGGAAGACATTTGAGATCACAATTGAAATGTCCTAATTTTTCTTTTTACAGCACTAACCATAATTTCTATGACAAAATTAACCCCCTCATTTTGTTCCTTTTTAAATTAAATGTTTTAAGAGTTACCAGTTTATTCCAGTCAAGATGGCTTCAGGTGTGCCATAATTATGTCATAAGTAAGACTGTTAGCGCTCTAGTTGTTCTTTAGAACACTCTGGGAAACTGCAGTAGAACACAAAGGCATCAACTGACAGGCTGCTCATGTTGAAATATAATAGGAAGGCGTTTGAGATCACACTTGAAATATCCTAATTTTTCTTTCTACAGCACTAACCATAATTTCTATGACAAAATGAACCCCATCATTGTGTTCCTTTTTAAATTAAATGTTTTAAGAGTTACCAGTTTATTCCAATCAAGATGGCTTCAGGTGTGCCATACCTTTGTCATAAGTAAGGCTGTTAGCGCTCTAGTTGTTCTTTAGAACACTCTGGGAAGCTGCAAAGGAATCAACTGACAGTCTCTGCCCATGATTTACCTAGAATGACAGACTTCATTCTCACATGACTGAGAAAGATAATGTGAATTTACAGAAAATATGCCCTCATTTTAGCTTCAGTTTTCTCTCAAACATGATTCGTGATATCCCAGCAAAAGGTTTTTCACATGGCAAAATCACCTTAGAACACACCACAATTCCTGAAATTAGTATGGTGCCATTAACAAATGAATTCTAATGTACCTAAAGTCTGCTATCACACTTTATAGTTCTCCTTTTGGTAACCTTCAAAATCTTTGATTCACTACAATGCATTTCAATGGGGTACTATCATGTATATTGGTCCCAAGATGGCTGCCAGCAATTCCAGGATGAAGTGCTGACAGCCAATCAGATCTCACGATGAGATGTGTCGTCAAATTTGGTGTAATTCCGTTCAGCAGTTCGGGCTGTAGCCGTGTCTAAAGTTTCCTACGGGAATTAACATGGAGAAAACATGTTTTGGGACCTCCCTTTTTTCTCGGCCCCTGCTTGCCTAATCACCCCAAATCTTTAAAGGTAGGAGCTGACCGGAGCGCCCCACGAGTTTTAAAAATTTCGTGAAGATTTGTCAGCCGACGCCAAAGTTATTGGCAAAAGAATGTTACAATTTTCCTATGGCTAATAGGACCGAACTATAACTATCTACTGGCGACTCACAGTAGTATATCATGGCTCCGTCATCCACACTTACCGGGACAATGCCTGCTGGGAATTGAAGTTCAGTGAACAACTGACGGCAGCTGGAGGCAATAAATGACGGAGCCAGCCACACTCCAACTAATGGGAGCGCCGCAGAACACCAAGGGAGGAAGCGAGTGAAACCCGAAGCAACTGGGCGTCTGACGAAGGCATTAGCCGAAATGCATTATGCCTGTGTTGTTTGGTGAATTAAAGGCTGCCAAGAGATTCCCCGCTGTGTCTTCTGGTCCTTCTACACGGAGGGAGTTGTTTGTATATATATATATATATATATATATACATATTTATTTATTTTTTTCCACTGAAAAAACCATAAGTTTCAGGAACGTTATAGTTAGTTGGACATTTCACTTGTATAAAACCATAGAAATTCTGGCGTTATAGTTAGTTCAGCTAACTATAACTCGCAGCCCCGCAATGCACTGCTGATGACGTCACATATTACATCATTCATGACATGGTCAGTGACATCACTGATGACATGTCAAATGACATCACTGATAACATCATCCAGTGACTGTGTGTTTCTGTAAAGTTTAAATTTGTTTTATATATATGCCAACTGTATTGAAGAATGAGTGGGTGTATAAGTGTCTGTTTGGAGGATTTAGTAGGTATGTGACTAACTGTATAAGTGAGTGATTAAATGTGACATACTGAATGCATGGGTTAGTGAATAAACTCAGTGAATGTCTGTATCAGTCTGTCTGCTGTGTAAGCTAATGCATGGGTTGGTGAGTAGTTGCATGAGTGTCTATATGGGTTATTGATTGCTTACCTGAGTATTTGTATGGCTGCCTAAGTGTGTGTGTGGGTGGGTGGGAGGTGTGTGGCTCTGTACATAGATATGTGAGTGGTTCACAAGTGCATGTGGAAATAGCTGTATGGGTGGGTGAGTGTGTGTATGGGTGTGTTGGTGAGTGAATGGATGCCTCAGTGGTACATGTGCAAGTAAGTACATATGTAAAAGGTAGTATGTGTGAGTGATGGTGTATATAAATAACTATATGTGAGAGTCAGTAATTGTGAGAGTGGCTGCATGGATGAGTGTGTATTTGTATCAGTGAGTATATAAGAGAGTAATTATGTGTTAATATCTGTATGAATAAATGAGGTTGTGTCTGTATAATTTTATAGGTGAGTAAATGGAAGTATGATTGATTCTTTGCATGACTGACTAGGTGTGTGAGTAACTTTGGATATGTGGCAGTGTGTGAGTGTCTGTATAGGTGTATGAGTGCATATGATAGTGTTATATTGATGAGTGACTCCATGTGTAAGTAACTGTATAGGTGAATGAGTGGATGTGTGTGTAGACCTAGGAATCAGTCAGTGCATATTTAGTAACTGGTTTTGATGTGTCTTTTTTTTCGAAAATAGTTATCTGTATTTTAGAGTGGGTGTATCAAAGGTTATATTCAGGTGTGAGGAGTTGCATCAGATTTTCACGTGGATAATGTCATCATTGATGTCATCAGTGAAGTCATTTGACATGTCATCAGTGATGTCATCAGTGATGTCACTGACCATGTCATGAATGATGTCATATGTGACGTCATCAGCAGTGCATTGCGGGGGAGCGAGTTATAGTTAGCTGAACTAACTATAACGCCGGAATTTCTATGATTTTATACAAGTGAAATGTCCAACTAACTATAATGTTCCTGAAACCTATGGTTTTTTCAGTGAATTTCTATGGTTTTTTAAATGAAAATTTGTAAGTCTAATGTACCTCAATCCTATGTTTTTTTCATTTTCGATATATATATATGCATATATATATATATATATATATATATATATATATATATATATATATATATATATATATATATATTAAAAAAATTGTGAATAATTTTAGGTTAGGAAAACTATAGTCAATCTTTTTTTAAAAAATATTATACAGAAGTTGCGCACCCTTCGCGCACCCTACACTATGGCTGCGCGCATTCTGGTAGCCATTTTGAGAAGTCACGGTGGCGTCGCGACTTCGGTGTAATTTGTAAAGTATGAAATATCTTTAAATTAATTATAAATAAAAGTTTTCCTTTAAGTGTTTGTCTAAATTTATTAATAAAAGTATTTTTAAAGTACTATTTTCAATATAATTTCGGCGAAAAATTATTCGATTATTATTGGATTCGGTGCTTGATCTGTTTTGCAAGATTTTTTGGTCTAGTAAGGTGGACACCCTCCTCCGGGTGAGGTACGGCTTGGGGATTCTATTCAAAAGGTGAGGAATCCACAGGCAGAAGTATCCATCATAAGAACAATTTACTTACCTTCGGTAACGCTTTTTCTGGTGGATACAGTATCTGCCTGTTGTCCACCTGTTTCTACCAAAAAGCTGCTATTACTGTTTGGCATGAATGATTTTAATATGTTTTAATCATGCGTATATTCAATAGTGAGAAATGCTTGATCTGTTGCTATTTCTTTATGCCTTTATTGGTTATGCAGTTGTATATATATATATATATATATTGTGAGAAGTTGGCCTGGTATATGCTGTTCACTAGTTCTAGTGACCACCTTGTACCATGCCAAGCAACCCTTATGGTGTGGTTGTAAGTCAACCTTTTCGGACTAGCTGCCCTAGTGGTAGCGTAGGCTAAGCAGTCGTTGAGGCTAAACTCGTGATGCGTGTTAAGCCAGCTGTTTTACCAAATATAACCCCCTTTTATACCAATGAAAGGACACCACACAGATATATATTCAAAATATATATGTATTTATTTCTCAAAGTAACCCCTAGTCTCTTTAGGAGCACAGGAGCACAAATCGTCAAACAAGATTATCACAGAATACACAGAAGTTGCACTTTATATGGATAGGCCCTGGTGGCCACTCGAACCATATACTAAAATAGTGGTATAAGTACCACGAACAGAAAAGGGAAAAGGCCTAGGGCCTCTAGAATCGCTGGGCCTACAAGGAGCTAACGTCAGTTAGTGACCAGGAGGTCCACGGGTGGCGTGTGCAGAGCAAATAGTCACACGCGGGCTCCCATAGGTTTCAATGGGTGCGTAAAAAGTACAAAGTTACTGCAAAAGGAATCTTCCGGATGACCTAGGAACTTAAGATTTGGAACACAGGCACTAGAGATGTATTACTACACATGGGCACCGGAGTACCAGCTTTACCTCACCCACAGGAAGCGGGTGCATAGGCCTCAAAGTGCGTCGGGTTTCTTCTATCTGTTCCGTTGAGCCTGGGACAAAGATGCTGCAGGCGGTCGGTCGGGAAGAGATGCAGTGGATCCAAGAGTGGATCGGAGATGTTGAAGACCTGTAAGCAGAGGGGACAGTGTTCACAGTCACTAGCCAGTGACCAGCGTGGCACCAGGTGGGTACCAGGCGATGTCGGGTGCAAACAGGTGATGAGGGGTAGCTTGTCTCCGCAGCCACGTGGTCCCTGAAGGTCGACGACGTCCAGGAGTCGGCTCACGAGCTGTCCCACGCAGGCTCTCGCTGTCGGCGGTGTCGGCGACTTGATCGAAGCAAACAAGCCTTGGCAAAAGCAATTGCAGGAGGATTCGGAAATCAGCTGTTGGTTCTGACCAGCAAGGTCAGAGGGATTGCTCCTTTGGAGGGGAGCAAGGGCCAGTCTGGAGCAACCAGACCAGCGGTGTTTGTCGTAGATTTCGTCGCCAAGATGGCCACTAGCCAGCGGGCCAGCAACCGGTTAGGCGCGTCGAGTGGCAAAATGCAGAAGGGCCCCACGCAGATCGTGGAGATGCTGGAGGGCTCACCTTTGGTGCAGATGCTGCTCGAGGGTTGGGCTTCTCAGGACCCAAAGCACAACTTGGAGGGAGCCTCGGTTGTTGCACTGGTCAGCTTGTCGTAGTCGTTCCAAGATGGCTGGTTCCACGTGTCTCGGTGCCTCCACGGGTCTCCTCTTTTCAGGGACTGTGGATCGGGCGGTGAGAGGTCTGGAGGTCCAGGTCTTGTCAGTCTCTGGGCTCGGGCTCCGGCGGGAGGCGGCGGCAAAGCAGACGGTGATTCGCTGGATGGTGCTTGCGTTAGCAAGGTGGTCACTCCCTGACCACAGGGGAGATTTTCTTCAGTCTTCTGTGCAGCAGAATGTCGAAGTTCCCGTCTTCTTCTTAGTTTCAAGTTGATTCCAGGATGTCTGAAGTCTTAGGACACAGCTCCTACCTTTATTCGGATTCTAGGGGCCGGACTACCTGCTAGGTCCCTCCCTATGGGTGGGACCAGGAAGGGGGGTGGTTACACCCCCAATCCTTTGTCCAGCTCGCCCCAGGCCCGGGACTGGTGTGCCCCAGGACCGGTTTGAACTGGCATATGCACCGAGGCTCCTTGTGAGCCACAGGCATGTCTGGTTTCTTTCAAGCCCTACCTGACCAATACACAAAATCCTGTCTGGGGTGGTGCACGCACCTCCCCTGGCAGGAAACCCTTTGTCCACACCTCCCAAGCTGGAAGGACTCCCAGCAGCAGGAGGGCAGACTTGTGTCTGTGGTGGCAGCATCCATTTTGTGGAGCTGAGGCTATGTCTGATTTTACCCGGGTTTCAGGCACTGTACATGTCGTGTCCCTCTAGAAGGGTGGAATGCTAACCCCGTCGCCAGAATTGGCGAGGGGTTAGTATTCCAATTCGTATGACACCTTACTCGACATGTTTTGATAAAGCCAAACCAAAGATAGCATTTAACCGCGAGGTTCATAATGCACTTAAGAGTATATGGTATGACGATATCTGGAAACAGTAGAAGGAAGTTGTTCCGACCACTGCAGACAGGCTCAGCTCATGCCAGAGCACCATCTCACATGGAACCAAGCACTCTGCCTTCAGGATTGTTAAGGCCTGCCATAGGAGTGACTTATAGGTTACCAGGTGTCCCATTTAAGTTTAGGTATAGGTATACTACACCTAAGTAAGAGGTGATTACACCAACTTACCCCAGCTGAGTGATCAGCCAGTTGTGTCAGATTGTTAGGCCAAGCCTGGGGTGGCATAATACATGCTTCAGCCCCTGGCAGGCCTTGGATATACCAATGCCCTGGGTACCTAGTGTACACTGGTACAGGGGCTGACAGGGTGATCCAACCAATTGGGTATGTACCTAGGGTACATGGAGTCCATTTTACAGAGAGAGCAGATAGCCTGAGAGCCTGAATGGCAGGATCTCAGGCCAACTAAGTCGAAAAACCAGCTAGACACTAGGCAAAAATTTGGGGGTAACCATAGTCAGATATCCACCTTCCTACACAACCCCCCCCCAAACGAAGGGAGATAAGGCTGACCTTGACCAGGTAAGCCTATATTGCCCAAGTGGCCATATAAGGAGGAACCAGCACTGGCATGGTTACCCCCTGTCTCATGGTCCACTAAGCAATCCCTCACACTAAGGGTATCAGAGGGTCTCCACCATAGGGAATCTCTACCTGTGGTGTGTCTTGGCAAAGTAAAAGGCTGGTGTTGAGATGGAGTACTGAAGTGAGTGTCCTCAAAGTGAGGCCTCAGCCTCCTCCAATCATCCTCCACCATGGATGCCTTTCTTTCTTTAACTGAGTTGCACTGTGCTCTCAGGGTCAGCCTCTGGCTACCTAAAGCTGGAGGCTGGGTCCCTTTTGTGGGCTTACTGGAGGGACAGGTCAGGTTTGGGGCCCTAAGGTCCCATGTTTGCCTGTGCCCAACAGAATCCCCCTGGGGGAGGTCCCTAACTACCTGTAAAGGAGATCCCTCAGGAATGTTTTTACCCATCACCTGACTAGGGCTACTAGCCAGGCAATCCTCATTCTTTTGATGGGGGGGTTCTTGTGGACAGGGGCCCTCTGGGGGTCCACTGGCCTCCCTGACCTCTGCAGCCCTGGGCTGACTGAGGCAGGGTAGAGAGAGGCAGGCTACCTGCACCAGACTGGATCCCACCTTGGAAGGGGCCACTGACATCAGAGGCTCTGCCAGGCCAGGCCTGGCTACCTCTGGGGCAGTTCCTTCACAAGGGGTGAGGTCAGATCCCTGAGGAGGCTGACCTTTTCCTAATGTCTGGGGAGAGGGAGACTTTTCTTCCTCCCCACTACTCTCAGTTTGTGTGGAGTGATCCATTGTTTCAGGCTTCACTACACCTATGTCAGTCTGAGTATAGGCTGAGACCATTACAGCCTTGCCAACCTTTTCAGGGGGGCACTCAGTTTGTGTTTGAGCTGTGACTGTCACAGCTCTGCCAGTCCCTACAGGGAAGTCTGTCTGTGCCTGGGCTGTGGCTACCACTGCCCTTCCAACCTTTTCAGGGAGGAAATCTATTTGGACAGGGGTTGTGAATGGCACAACCCCCCTACCCTTTTGTGAAAGGCCTACCATTTTAGAATGGGTGTCTTGTTCAACTCCAGCCCAAGCTGAGAGTTCTAAGTCATTCCCCAGTAAGCAGTCTACAGGCAAGGTTGGGGACACTGCTACCCTTTTAGGGCCAGTGACCCCTCCCCAGCTGAGACATACCTCTGCCATGGGATGACTGTTCTGTTTGCCATCAATGTTAGTCACCTGGTAGGAGAAACCGGGCAAAAGCTGCTCAGAGGGAACTAGCCAATGGGCCACCATTGTGATGCTAGCCCCAGTGTCTCTGTAGGCCTCAGCTTTTGTACCATTGATGTAGGGCTCCTGTCTGTACCTACCCAAAGTGTTGGGACAGGCAGTGAAGTTGGCAAACCCCATGCCACCATCACAGACAAGAGTGGTTGCTGTAGGGGAATTGGCTAAGCCAGGGTCCCCCTGTGTTCCCCAAGTAAACCCACCCAGATTTCTGGGGGCACTCCCACCACCTGGGGGATTACTGCTGACAGTAATAGGTGGTGTGACAGGAGTAATTGGAGGAACAGTTTTGTTTTTAGCCCTTGGGCAACCGCTGTCAGTTTTCCAATGCCCAGGAGTTTTACACTCATGGCAGTAGGGCTTTTTAGCTGTGGTAGAGGAGGGAGCTTGGGACCCACCACCCTGTGTGGAGTTTTGGGGCCCTGAGGAAGGTTTCTCTTTTTCTTTATCCCCACCCTTCTCTTGAGGCTTGGTGGTATCTTTCTTTTGGTCACCACCCTGGTTTTTAGGCCTGATCCTGGTCCTGACCCATTTATCTGCCCTCTTTCCCAATTCTTGGGGAGAGGTCAAATCTGAGTCTACCAGGTGTTGATGGAGAAGCTGGTTTTGACAATTACTTAAAATCTGCTCTCTCATCATCAAATTGTACAATCCTGTATAATCCGACACCTTACTTCCCAGCAACCAACCCTCCAAAGCCTTAGTGGCACATTCCACATATTCAGACCAGTCCTGAGTCTGTGTCTTCTGGGTGTCTCTGAACATTAACCTGTACTGTTCAGTGGTTAAGCCTAACCCATCAACTAGGACACTCTTCAGGACTCTGTAATTTCTGACATCCTCTTCTCTAACAGTGAGGAGTCTATCTCTGCCTCTCCCCTCAAAGGAGAGCCATAAGATTGCTGCCCACTGGTCTTCAGGAACCTGCTGCACTTTGCAGGCTCTCTCAAGAGCAGTCATCCATTTGTGGATGTCATCCCCACTTTTGTAGGGGGGCACAATCTTGGACAGGTTCCTATTGTCAAAGACCCTATCTTTGTCCCTAGGGACATTGCTGCCACCAGTGGGTATAGACCCACTCTCTCTATGCTGCCTAGCCTTGCTCAGTTTTTCTTCCATCAGGGCTACTTCTAGCTCCTGCTTCCTGATCCTCAGCTGGGCTTCCTGCATTCTGGCCTCATGTTCCCTCCTCTGAGGGGTGGTCAGTCTCCTTCTGGAGTGACCTTGAGAGCCTCTAGAGCCATGGGAAGCATTGGAGTCACCTGAGCGATTCCTTTGCCTTCCAAGCCCTGTGTTAAGTCCACTGGGGAGATCCAATGGGGTGAACCCACTGTCAGTCCCCAATAGCCTTAGTTTAGCTGGGCCAAGTATAACACTTGGCACTGGGCTAGTTCTCCCTTCATCCCCACTCACATCTGTATCCCCATCACTTTCTTCCTCTGTGGTAGGCATCCCATCTAAGGGGTGACTATTGAAAGGGGGTACCTCTGTGGCATCTTCAGAAGGGGGGCCTCCTGTTCCTGACCCTAAGGGGGCTAACTGGGAAGCTTTCCTGAGTTCTCTCTGATTCTCATCATTTTGTAAGAGTTCTCTGAGCTCAGCAGAGGTAGGGTTCTTGGGCTGTTTAAGGCCTCTAAGAGTTGCCAAATGCCTGAGCTCATTCTGATTAAGGGTAGCAAAGCTGGATGTTGCCCTCTGGGGGTCACTCTCAACAGAGATGGGTACAGTGGACCCCTCTGCCCCGGCCATTGCTCTTAAGTGTGGGTGGATGTGTTGCAATCTACCTACACTTGTGTTTACCTACTAAACCTATCTAGTAGTTGTAGTCAGGGTGTGCTACTCCCTTTGCTCTACAACAACTAAGTTCAGTAGAACTTATGTATATCTAATCTTGTTTTATATGTACCTACAGGTACCTATGTGATCTTTCAATTGGTAACCAAGAGAATACAATGGTAAAACACAGCAAGCTCAAATCCAACCGCTGCTCACCAATGTGAGAAGTTGGCCTGGTATATGCTGTTCACTAGTTCTAGTGACCACCTTGTACCATGCCAAGCAACCCTTATGGTGTGGTTGTAAGTCAACCTTTTCGGACTAGCTGCCCTAGTGGTAGCGTAGGCTAAGCAGTCGTTGAGGCTAAACTCGTGATGCGTGTTAAGCCAGCTGTTTTACCAAATATAACCCCCTTTTATACCAATGAAAGGACACCACACAGATATATATTCAAAATATATATGTATTTATTTCTCAAAGTAACCCCTAGTCTCTTTAGGAGCACAGGAGCACAAATCGTCAAACAAGATTATCACAGAATACACAGAAGTTGCACTTTATATGGATAGGCCCTGGTGGCCACTCGAACCATATACTAAAATAGTGGTATAAGTACCACGAACAGAAAAGGGAAAAGGCCTAGGGCCTCTAGAATCGCTGGGCCTACAAGGAGCTAACGTCAGTTAGTGACCAGGAGGTCCACGGGTGGCGTGTGCAGAGCAAATAGTCACACGCGGGCTCCCATAGGTTTCAATGGGTGCGTAAAAAGTACAAAGTTACTGCAAAAGGAATCTTCCGGATGACCTAGGAACTTAAGATTTGGAACACAGGCACTAGAGATGTATTACTACACATGGGCACCGGAGTACCAGCTTTACCTCACCCACAGGAAGCGGGTGCATAGGCCTCAAAGTGCGTCGGGTTTCTTCTATCTGTTCCGTTGAGCCTGGGACAAAGATGCTGCAGGCGGTCGGTCGGGAAGAGATGCAGTGGATCCAAGAGTGGATCGGAGATGTTGAAGACCTGTAAGCAGAGGGGACAGTGTTCACAGTCACTAGCCAGTGACCAGCGTGGCACCAGGTGGGTACCAGGCGATGTCGGGTGCAAACAGGTGATGAGGGGTAGCTTGTCTCCGCAGCCACGTGGTCCCTGAAGGTCGACGACGTCCAGGAGTCGGCTCACGAGCTGTCCCACGCAGGCTCTCGCTGTCGGCGGTGTCGGCGACTTGATCGAAGCAAACAAGCCTTGGCAAAAGCAATTGCAGGAGGATTCGGAAATCAGCTGTTGGTTCTGACCAGCAAGGTCAGAGGGATTGCTCCTTTGGAGGGGAGCAAGGGCCAGTCTGGAGCAACCAGACCAGCGGTGTTTGTCGTAGATTTCGTCGCCAAGATGGCCACTAGCCAGCGGGCCAGCAACCGGTTAGGCGCGTCGAGTGGCAAAATGCAGAAGGGCCCCACGCAGATCGTGGAGATGCTGGAGGGCTCACCTTTGGTGCAGATGCTGCTCGAGGGTTGGGCTTCTCAGGACCCAAAGCACAACTTGGAGGGAGCCTCGGTTGTTGCACTGGTCAGCTTGTCGTAGTCGTTCCAAGATGGCTGGTTCCACGTGTCTCGGTGCCTCCACGGGTCTCCTCTTTTCAGGGACTGTGGATCGGGCGGTGAGAGGTCTGGAGGTCCAGGTCTTGTCAGTCTCTGGGCTCGGGCTCCGGCGGGAGGCGGCGGCAAAGCAGACGGTGATTCGCTGGATGGTGCTTGCGTTAGCAAGGTGGTCACTCCCTGACCACAGGGGAGATTTTCTTCAGTCTTCTGTGCAGCAGAATGTCGAAGTTCCCGTCTTCTTCTTAGTTTCAAGTTGATTCCAGGATGTCTGAAGTCTTAGGACACAGCTCCTACCTTTATTCGGATTCTAGGGGCCGGACTACCTGCTAGGTCCCTCCCTATGGGTGGGACCAGGAAGGGGGGTGGTTACACCCCCAATCCTTTGTCCAGCTCGCCCCAGGCCCGGGACTGGTGTGCCCCAGGACCGGTTTGAACTGGCATATGCACCGAGGCTCCTTGTGAGCCACAGGCATGTCTGGTTTCTTTCAAGCCCTACCTGACCAATACACAAAATCCTGTCTGGGGTGGTGCACGCACCTCCCCTGGCAGGAAACCCTTTGTCCACACCTCCCAAGCTGGAAGGACTCCCAGCAGCAGGAGGGCAGACTTGTGTCTGTGGTGGCAGCATCCATTTTGTGGAGCTGAGGCTATGTCTGATTTTACCCGGGTTTCAGGCACTGTACATGTCGTGTCCCTCTAGAAGGGTGGAATGCTAACCCCGTCGCCAGAATTGGCGAGGGGTTAGTATTCCAATTCGTATGACACCTTACTCGACATGTTTTGATAAAGCCAAACCAAAGATAGCATTTAACCGCGAGGTTCATAATGCACTTAAGAGTATATGGTATGACGATATCTGGAAACAGTAGAAGGAAGTTGTTCCGACCACTGCAGACAGGCTCAGCTCATGCCAGAGCACCATCTCACATGGAACCAAGCACTCTGCCTTCAGGATTGTTAAGGCCTGCCATAGGAGTGACTTATAGGTTACCAGGTGTCCCATTTAAGTTTAGGTATAGGTATACTACACCTAAGTAAGAGGTGATTACACCAACTTACCCCAGCTGAGTGATCAGCCAGTTGTGTCAGATTGTTAGGCCAAGCCTGGGGTGGCATAATACATGCTTCAGCCCCTGGCAGGCCTTGGATATACCAATGCCCTGGGTACCTAGTGTACACTGGTACAGGGGCTGACAGGGTGATCCAACCAATTGGGTATGTACCTAGGGTACATGGAGTCCATTTTACAGAGAGAGCAGATAGCCTGAGAGCCTGAATGGCAGGATCTCAGGCCAACTAAGTCGAAAAACCAGCTAGACACTAGGCAAAAATTTGGGGGTAACCATAGTCAGATATCCACCTTCCTACACATATATATATATATATATATATATATATATATATATATATATATATATATATATATATATATATATATATATAGGTGGAATCTGACTATATGGTTGCCCCCAACTTTTTGCCTGGTATTTGGATGGTTTTTGACTCGTCTGGCTGGGATCCTGCTATCCAGGACCCCAGCCTATCTGCTTCCTCCCTAAAACTGATGTGAGTACCCTAGGTACATATCATTTGGATACTGAGGACACCTTATCAGCCCCTTGTAGATGGTAATCTAGGTACCCAGGGCATGGGTCCCTCAGAGGCCTTCCAGGGGCTGCAGCACTTATTGTGCCACCCCTGGGACAGCCATACCAAATGACACCACCAGACCACTACTGTAGTCTGGGTAAGGTGGTGCTTGCACTCCTTACAGGGATATAGGTATCCTGTATCCCACTTAATACAACACATATATTCTTATAGGTCACCCCTAAAGCAGGTCTTGCTAATCCTACAAGGCAGGGTGCTGAGATATGTGTGAGGGGGGACCCCTGCCTGAGTAGGGCCCCTCTGCAACCTTCGTAAAATCATTACTGGGTTATTTGTAGTGTAGCCATACCATATACTCTTAACCGCATTATAAGTATATCGCGATAGCGTGATAACTTGAGAATGGCTACACAGAACCATATTGTGTTTTGTGTCAAACATGTAGGAATCATACCCCCAATCCAGCCATGGGACTGAGGGCATGATTCCCCCCTGCTAGAGGGGCGAAATGGGAAAAGCGGCAGAATTTAGACACCAATTTAAAAGTGCACACGTAGTACAAAATGGATGCTACCGCCACCGACACGATTCTGGCTGCCTGTTGCTGGGCAGAACTCCAGCCACGGCAGCTGGACAATAGGGATCCTGTTGCAGGGAGGTGTTCCCACCTCCCCAGACAGACTATGTGGATTGGAACTGGCTGGGTGCACCATAGGATGCCTTTCAGAGTTGCACGTAGGCTTCTCCAGTGCCTACATTCTGCATACACCGCCTGGAACCGGTTCAGGGGCATCCTGTCCCCTGCCATGGTGGTAAACACACAAAGGGGAGAGGGTGTAGCCACCCTTTCCCGGCTGACCTCTCATTGGTGGGCTCTGAGCTGGACACTCCCCTAATCTTTGGATAAAGGTGAATACTGGGTCCCCAGAGCCTCAGATTATTCTTGAACTTCACAGACTTGAATTTCGAATTGCTTCCACACAGCTACCTGAATAAATCTCCCTTGGGGTAAAGGAGTTACCCCCCTGCTTGGCAGGCACCTGAAACACTGCAAGTGACCTGGTTGGAACCTCGCTGCTCCTACAGACATCGACAACTCTTTCCTACCTTGGGGTGGGTTTCCAAGCATCACAGAGGCCAGTGAGTATGCACAGCAAAGCTCAGCATTGTGGACCCCATGGGTGCTGAGATCCCTAATACCCCAGGACACTGGCCAACTCTTGCACAGCACCCGACCCTGACAAGTGAGGAAGTTGTGCTTTGGCCCATTATTGAGCCAAACTCTCAGCATCATCTGTGCCAAAGACCGATGCCCTAGCCTGCTCCGGCGACCCGTGGGCACATCTTTACACACGCCAAGCTGCTGCCTCCCACAGTCCCTTGTCTCTCAACTTGTGGGCCCTAGCAGAGGTCAATCTTTGATTCCAAGAATTCCCTTGATTGCTCCAGGCCTGCTCTTCAGTCTCCTTGCTGGAAAACCTTGCTCAGACCTCGTGGGTCTGCACCAGTAGCAGTTTTGTGTTTCTTGTGTGGGTTGCAGTTGCCAAGGCTTAGTGGATCCAATCCGGACACTAACACCGCAGCAACCCTCATCCTTTGTGGGACAGTAGTCTTCCAGAAGCTGGCCTTCCTTGACGCCTCCTGGACCCTGTGGCTGACGATCCAAGCTACACCTCTTCCACCTGGAAGCACCCAACATTGAAGGGCTCCTTTTCTTGAGCCCCCTGGTCGCTGTGCCGTGACCCAAACTGTGTCCCCTATGCTTTCAGGTCCTTCTCTACAAGATCTATGTTTTCATTCTTCACAACAACAACAACGCTTGTGGCTAGCAGCAGTTCTTCACGTTTTGCCATTGAAAAGCACCCGGCTTCCCTGGGGCAGGTAACAGTGGTACCTCGGTACTCTCGTGGGTGTGGGCTCTTCAAAAGCTTAACTCTTAAGTATTGAACTTGAACTCCTGCTAGAAGTGTTTTTAAATTGTAAAATCCAACCACGACATTCTCCATAGGCTTTAATAGAGATCCCGACAGTAGCTTTAGCCACTGCACGCGTCTCCCGTGGGTCCCCTTCCTCACTACCTTGGGTGGTTTCACAAGGGGCCAGCGACCCTAAATGCCCTAGGCATTGTCTGTAGAATTGTCGTGGCTCTTATACCACTTTTTTGATATATGGTTTGGTCCCCCCTGGGGCCCAAGATTCCAGTGCTATTTATTGTAACTATCAATGCTTGTTAGAATTGTATCTTCACCTCTGGCCTCATAAAGAGACTAGTGGGGTTATTCCTAGAATAAATACATATATTTTATATATATACCTGTGTGGACTACCCTTTCATTTGGTTATTCAAGAGGTTATCTATGGTAAAGCAATAAGTTAAACACTCCTTCAAGACTTAGCATGAAGGCTGCTCTCCACAGCTACCACTAGGATAGCTTTCTTTAAAGGTTGTCTTGAACCTATCACCATAAGAGTCGAATTGGACTGGTACAAGGTGTCCCCTATAACTAGAGAACAGCATATTCCAGGCCAACTTCTCACATTGGTGGCAGCGGTGGGATTCAAGCTTGCCATTGTTTTACCAGATAACAAATTGAATTTCTAAAGTGAAAGCCACTTGGTACTTAAGGTACATATACATTTAAGCTTAGAATACAATAAGTTCTACTGAACTTAGGAGTTGTGTGTAGAGGGCTTAGCACACCTTGACTACAACTCAAGAAAGGGTTCAGTAGGCCTCACCTAGTGTAGGTAGATACACCAGTACCACTACACTAGAAATGTCTTTAGGTTCAGGAGCCCATAAGGCCCTGGAAGGACCCTCAAGGGTCCCAGTCAACAAGTATGACAACCTCTCTTTTGCAGAGCTTAGGAAGATGTGCACTACTAGGCAACTAAAGACAAACAAGGGTGCCAACACTCAACGTCTCAGGGAAATTCTGATCATAGCAGACTTCAAGCAGACTCTATTGTCTGAAGGGGTAGACAGGTTGGGTGGGCATCCTGCTGAAGAGGACACCCAAGTGGTGGACTCGGATGAGGACCAGGAAGAGGAAGTTGAACTTGACCTGGATGAATCAGAGCATTCACAACATGGAGGTGATGGCCCAAGAGGCACTCCCTCCATCCCTAATGGGAGAGTGGTGGATCCAAACAGAAGGAACAGATCCCCCTCAGAGGGGTCTAACCATTCTGGGAGATCCAAAAGGACCTCTGCCTCTTCTCAGAGAAGAGAATCCTCCCAAGAGAGGAAATGCAGACTGATCCAGTTTGAGCAAGCCAAGCTTCAGCTCATGAGAGAACAGCTAGCATTAGACAGGCAGTCCCTGGAGCTTCAGAAAGCTTCAAGAACATGGGGTCTAGAGACCCCTGGTGGCAGTAATAATACCCATAGAGTTAGAGAGAAAGCTCCTGACAATAGGAACCTGCATAAGATTGTTCCCCCCTATCAGTCAGGGGATGATATCCATAAATGTATCACTGCACTTGAGAGGGCCTGTAAAGTTCTAAGGGTCCCTTTAGAGCAGTGGACAGCAATCTTATGGCTCTCCTTTGCAGACAAAGTAGGAGACAAGCTCCTCTCTGTCAGAGAAGATGATGCAGATGATTATTATATCTTGAGAGATGCTTTAATAGATGGGTTTGGCCTAACCACTGATCAATACAGGTTAAAGTTCAGAGATACCCAAAAAGCACAGAATCAAGATTGGGTAGACTTTGTGGATTGTGCTACCAAGGCTCTGGAAGGTTGGTTAAATGGCAGTAAAGTAAATGATTATCAAGGATTGTACAATCTCATCACGAGGGAGCAGATTCTTAATAATTGTCAAAACCAACTCTTACACCAGTACCTGGTGGACTCTGATCTGACCTCTCCCCAAGAATTGGGTAAGAAGGCAGACAAATGGGTCAGAACCAGAATTATGCCTAAGAACCAAGGTGGTGACCAAAAGAAAGATTCCACAAAGCCCAAAGAGAAAGGTGGGGATAAGAAAACAGAAAAGTCCTCTGAAGGGCCCCAAAAACCCAGTTCTGGGGTGGGTCCCAAAACCCTTCCTCTTCCAATAAGAAACCATATTGCCATGTGTGTAAGCAAACTGGCCACTGGAAAACTGACTCCAGTTGTCCAAAGAATGGCAATAAAGAAAATGTTCCTCCCATTGCAGCTCCAACACCTCCTGTTACTACTAGTAGTAGTCCCCCAGGTGGTGGGAGTGCACCCAAAAATTTAGTTGGGCTTTCTTGGGGAACCCAGGTGGACTCTGGCCTAACCAGGTCCCCTTCACAAGCAACTCTAGTCTGTGATGGTGGCATGGGGTTTGCCAACTTTACCATGAGTCCCAATATCTTGGGCAGGTACAGACAAGAGCCCATGATTAATGGTCAGAAGGCTGTGGCCTACAGGGACACAGGGGCTAGTGTCACCATGGCGACAAAGAGACTAGTGCCCCTAGAACAGCTTTTACCTGAGTTTAGCTACCAGGTGACCAATATTGATGGAATTCGGACAGATCATCCCATGGCAGTGGTAAATCTCAGCTGGGGAGGGGTCACAGGCCCAAAGAGAGTGGCAGTGTCCCCAACCTTACCTGTAGATTGTCTACTGGAGAATGACCTGGAAATCACATCATGGGCTGAGGTAGACCACAATGCCCATTTAAGAATGTTAGGCATCCCTGAGAGAGTGGATGGGACCCTGAGGGCCTCACCTCCACCCCAGGAAGAATTAAAGGAGTGAAGCCTGAAACTATGGATCACTCCACCCAGACAGAGAGCATAGGGGGTGAGGAACATTCCTCCCCCCACCAGACTAAAGGTAAGGGTCAGCTTCCTAAGGGAACTGATCCTGCCCCTTGTGAAGTAACTGCCCCAGATGTGGTCAGGCCTGTCCTGGCTACAGCTCTGATGGCAGGGGATCCTTCCAAGGTGGTACCCGGTCTAGAGCAGGTATCCTGCCCCTCTCTACCCTGCCTCCGTCAGCCCAGAACTGCAGAGGTCAGGGAGGTCAGTGGACCCTTAATGGGCCACTGTCCAGAGGAACCCCCTCATAAGCAGATTAGGGACACCCCACAGAGTAGTTCTAGCCAGGTGACCATTCCTCCACAAACTGAGGGATCCCCCTTACCCCTAGGTACAGGTACCCCCCAGATGGACTTTTTTGGACACAGGGAAACCTGGAGCAGAGATGCCCCAAACATTCCAGTGCCCTCCACGATTCCAACCAGAGGGACCCAACCCCCAGCTGTAGGCAGCCAGAGTTTGACCCTTAGGGCCAGATATGACACAGTCATGGACAGAAAGGCTTCCATGGTGACCAGTGACCTGAGGAGGTTGAGACCACCCCAAATAGGGCCTCACTACCAGACTCAGACACCCCACCAGCCTGCTTCTGTACCAAAACCCAGTACAGGAAATGTCCCTAGACTTTGGAGAAACTCTAAAACCCCTTGGGGTAGGATTTCCCAAGTGGACCATGAGACAGGGAGCAACCATGCTAGTGCAGGTTCTTCCTTATATGGCCACTCAGGAAATAAAGGCTTATCTGGACAAGGTTAGCCTTATCTCCTTTCATTTTGGGGGGGGGGGGGGTTATGTAGGAAGGTGGAATCTGACTATATGGTTGCCCCCAACTTTTTGCCTGGTATTTGGATGGTTTTGGACTAGTCTGGCTGGGATCCTGCTATCCAGGACCCCACCCTATCTGCTTCCTCCCTAAAACTGATGTGAGTACCCTAGGTACATATCAATTGGATACTGAGGACACCTTATCAGCCCCTTGTAGATGGTACCCTAGGTACCCATGGCATTGGTCCCTCAGAGGCCTACCAGGGGCTGCAGCACTTATTGTGCCACCCCTGGGACAGCCACACCAAATGACACCACCAGACCACTACTGTAGTCTGGGTAAGGTGGTGCTTGCACTCCTTACAGGGATATAGGTATCCTGTATCCCACTTAATACAACACATATATTCTCATAGGTCACCCCTAAAGCAGGCCTTGCTAATCCTACAAGGCAGGGTGCTGAGATATGTGTGAGGGGGGATCCCTACCTGAGTAGGGCCCCTCTGCAACCTTCGTAAAATCATTACTGGGTTGTTTGTAGTGTGGCCATACCATATACTCTTAACAGCATTATAAGTATATCGCGATAGCCTGATAACTTGAGAATGGCTACACAGAACCATATCGTGTTTGGTGTCAAACATGTAGGAATCATACCCCCAATCCAGCCATGGGACTGAGGGCATGATTCCCCCCTGCTAGAGGGGCGATATGGGAAAAGCGGCAGAATTTAGACACCAATTTAAAAGTGCACACGTCGTACAAAATGGATGCTACCCGCCACCCACACGACTCTGGCTGCCTGTTGCTGGGCAGAACGCCAGCCATGGCAGCTGGAAAATAGGGATCCTGTTGCAGGGAGGTGTTCCCACCTCCCCAGACAGACTATGTGTATTGGAACTGGGTGGGTGCACCAGAGGATGCCTTTCAGAGTTGCACGCAGGCTTCTCCAATGCCTACATTCTGCATACACGCCTGGAACCGGTTCAGGGGCATCCTGTCCCCTGCCCTGGTGGGAAACACACAAAGGGGAGAGGGTGTAGCCACCCTTTCCCGCCTGACCTCTCATTGGTGGGCTCTGAGCTGGACACTGCCCTAATCTTTGGATAAAGGTGAATACTGGGTCCCCAGAGCCTCAGATTATTCTTGATCTTCACAGACTTGAACTTCGACGTGCTGCCGCACAGCTATCTGAAGAAATCTCCCTTGGGGTAAAGGAGTTACCCCCCTGCTTGGCAGGCACCTGAAACACTGCAAGTGACCCGGTTGGAACCTCGCTGCTCCTACGGACATCGACGACTCTTTCCCACCTTGGGGTGGGTTTCCAAGCATCCCAGAGGCCAGTGAGTGTGCATAGCAAAGCTCAGCACCGTGGACCCCGTGGGTGCCGAGATCCCCAATACCCCAGGACACTGGCCACCTCTTGCAGAGCACCCGATCCCGACGAGTGGGGAAGTTGTGCTTTGGCCCATTATTGAGCCTACCTCTCAGCATCATCTGTCTTAAAGATCGACACCTAGGCCGCTCTGGCGACCCGTGGGCGCATCTTTACGCACTCCAAATTGCTGCCTCCCATGGTCCCTTGTCTCTCAACTTGTGGTCCCTAGCGGAGGTCAATCTTTGATTCCAAGAGTTTCCCTGGTTGCTCCATGCCTGCTCTTCAGTCTCCTCACTGGAAACCTCGCTCAGACATCGTGGGTCTGTACCAGTAGCAGTTTTGTGTTTCTTGCGTGGGATGTGGTTGCCAAGGCTTAGTGGATCCAATTTGGACACAAACACCGCAGTGACCCTCATCCTTTGTGGGACAGTCACCCTCCAGAAGCTGGCTTTCCTTGATGCCTCCTGGACCCCGTGGCTGACGATCCAAGCTACACCTCTTCCACCTGGAAGCACCCAACATTGAAGGGCTCCTTCTCTTGAGCCCCCTGGTCACTGTGCTGTGACCCAGACTCTGTCCCCTCTGCTTTCAGGTCCTTCGATACAAGATCTACATTTTCATTATTCACCACAATGACGACGCTTTTGGCTAGCAGCAGTTCTTCACGTTTTGCCATTGAAAATCAGCCCGCGACCCGACATCGAAAACGACCTATGCACCCCGCTTCCCTGGGGCAGGTAACAGTGGTACCTCGGTACTCTCGTGGGTGTGGGCTCTTCAAAAGCTTAACTCTAAAGTATTGAACTTGAACTCCTGCTAGAAGTGTTTTTAAACTTGTAAAATCCAACCGCGACATTCTCTATAGGCTTTAATAGAGATCCCGACAGTAGCTTTAGCCACTGCACGCGTCTCCCGTGGGTCCCCTTCCTCACTACCTTGGGTGGTTTCACAAGGGGCCAACGACCCTAAATGCCCTAGGCATTGTCTGTAGAATTGTCGTGGTTCTTATACCACCTTTTTGATATATGGTTTGGTCCCCCGCTGGGGCCCTGTGATTCCAGTGCTATTCATTGTAACTATCAATGCTTGTTTGAATTGTATCTTCACCTCTAGCCTCATAAAGAGACTAGTGGGGTTATTCCTAGAATAAATACATATATTTATATATATACCTGTGTGGACTACACTTTCATTTGGTTATTCAAGAGGTTATCTATGGTAAAACAATAAGCTTAACACTCCTTCAAGACATAGCCTGAAGGCTGCTCTCCACAGCTACCACTAGGATAGCTTTCTTTAAAGGTTGTCTTTAACCTATCACCATAAGAATTGGACTGGTACAAGGTGTCCCCTATAACTAGAGGACAGCATATGCCAGGCCAACTTCCCACAATATATATTTAGTATACTATGTATACATGTGAAAATGACTCGGACCGCCTGTTTGCCTCTGTGGCACGGAAAAAATGGGTGGAACTGACATCAGCACGCCGACGAGCTCTTTTTATGGCTCTGATGATGTTATACGGTGTCACGAGCGGAGCCGTGCTACTATGACGTCCTCGTCGACATGGGAGAACTCGGAAAGAATTTCCGTGGAATGCTGGTGCAGGGGATATTCACCTAAGTGTTCAGGCTAGTCCTTTGGGAGCAACTGTTTATGTTGCCACTCCAGAAACTGAAACCAGTGATCCGAGTGCAGAGACCCTGCAGATGGCACACGAGGTGGGGTGCCCAGTCGTGTGCACCGGCGGGGCAGCGAAGTGACAAGCACCACAACCCACAAAATGTAACGAGGGCACTGAATAACACAGTATCTTCTCTTTGTATCTGGTAGGAACAACAAGGTTAAAATGCCCTAGTTCCAATATGTAGAATTAGTGCTACAATGGTCTTCAAGAGGACCTGCGAAGACGCTTCTGCCTCCCGTACCCTGGAGGTGGCACATGGGTCACGCGGTACGGTCATACTGTGGTGGGACGCACACTCGTTGACCTCTCGTGGCACTACCCCACACTTCAGGGAGGACGCTTTCCATTTGCTGTGTTTTCTGTGACGTGTCGCACCGGCACTGTCCAACAACAAAACTCCTTTAGATCCAAACAGACTCTTCCACTCTCTCACCAGAAGTGAAACCTGGCCACGCGGACAATTTCACAATACAACAGCCGGGCATGCACTTTTCGGTAAAAGAACCACATTCCTTCCTACTAATTTATCAAATAAACGACTCATTGAAGAACAGGGGCCAGCTTCAATCGGTAAACAGCCGTTACAACAACTTTTTTACTTTGCGGTACCATTACAAGGCATGCATTACCATGCATGCGTTGTACATCGCGAAGTCATTACTACGCATTTTTTTAGAGCTTTAGTCTTTACAAGGAATTTTGTTGTAAAGGTATATATGATAAATGACCATGCGTTCTAAAAAACATGTAGACGATCCACGTCATTGTAAGGAAAGAGAGGCTGTTCTGTTTCCTCACACCGACGTGCACTGCCCCTCAGAGATGATGTGAAGCGGAACCACGAGGAGAGAGGAAACACGAGGCATGAGAGGTAAGGGGGATTGAGCATGGGTGGCAGTTTCTTTTCTAGGGTTTAGGATAGTGCAGTGGTGTTTGGGTAGTGTAGGGGGTCGTGCTGGGGTAGTGTTTTAGGGTTTAGGGTAGTGTAGTGGTGTCTGGGTAGTGTAGGGGGCAGTGTTCCCTGCAAGGTGCGCGCGTGTGCTGGCGCACATTCTAACTTACCCGAGCACGCAGTCTGTAGTGTGAAGCGCGCACACTTCCCGATTTACACACAGGACCTTTTGCAGCTGCTTTAAATAACATATGCTGCATTAAAAAACGGTCTCTTCCGCGATGGAAAAGCACAGGGAGAAGTGGAGGCAATATCGTGTGGAGAAGTGATAAGCAATTCACTGTGGAAGAGGCAGTGCGAGGAGGGGTGGATGGCTGCAGAGGGTCACAAGCAGGGCTGACCGTAATCGATTGAGTGGGACTTCGCCGTGGGCTGAAAGAAACTTTGATGTTTGTTGTGGGGGCAGGGATCGTTTCAATGTGCCGGCGAGAGGTGTGAGGAAGATGGGAGGAGGGCAGGGGGTTGATGGGGTGTTACGAATTACTCTGCAGGACATTAAGGGCTGGTCTCAAGCTGTGCACATGCCATTTGTTTCATAAGTTTTGCTGAAATTGGCGACGGCTACAGGCATATACAGGCAGCAATGGCATCTCTGATTAATGTATTTTTTTACTGCCATGCATCAATTGGCATTATTCGAATGCCTGGAAGTAATATTAAGTTTAAAGTGCTCTGTGCATTGTTCATGTTTAGGAAGGGACAGCAGATGCTTGTGAATAAAGATCAGCCTGATAGTTCTTAGTGCATCAGTGCAGAGGCCCCTTGTACAAGCTGAGCCCTGAAATGCTTGCCATAAATCTTGCAGCAAACATTACCTAAAATAAGATAAAGCCTCTCCAAAATACCAAAATCCACCTTTCGTTCACACGCTGAACTTTGTCATTAACATGTCATTTTATATCAGTACACAACACTGATTAAAAGTAAGTTTTTAAAAATAGAACCATTCTTTCCCTTACCCCGTCCTAATGTGGTTTGTGAACTGAAGAAAGTAAGCTGTTATGTGCACCTTGTATGTGGCCCACATTCTTGTATAGAGAGCAACATTATAGTCTAGTAAATCAAAACAATATGTTTGTATGCCTCTCATGCTGAACTTACCTATTTAAAGGTGCTTTCATATACGATAATGAAGAAAATGGCATATTGCTGAAATAAACTATTTGCCTAAGGTCACACAATTTGGTTATGTGAGAAAGCCGGGATCAATTGCTTTTCTAGTTTCACTTTGTACAAATCAGCCACTAAATGGGTATTTGAACTATGAAATACAACAATAGTCTGGTTTCAGTGGGCCCTCTAACCTTGGCCCCCGGTGCCATTGCACCTGCTGAACCAATGGAAGCTACATGTCGGCACTAATTGTATAATTTTCTTTTAGAGGCCCCAGCTCACTGTTTCCATGTAGTGGGCATGCGCTGATGTTAGTACCAGGGAAGTAGCTACCATTGGTGCAGCAGTTGTAGTGGGACCAGGGACCATAAAATCATGTACATTTCTGTATTTTCCTATCCCAACAACAGTCAGAAGAGCCATTTTATTGCTTGCACCAGAGGCCATGGCATAATTTCTATACTACTGGCATTTACCTGGTCAATCTAAAATATGTATAAACCTTAGATATGTGCCATTGCTAGCAAAGATGGAGGACTGCATTTTTGACAGGAACGGGGATTTCCTCAGGACCACGCACAGATAACAATAACATTATTTGTAACTGCAGCACCCCTGTCTGAGCAGGTGTGAAACATTTCCCTACCTCTTCTTGGTTCAGGCAGGCTTCCCTTCAACCTGAAATAAAGCTTTCCATTAGTTTCATTTACAAACACAGTTTGCTTTTATAAATGTAGAAGTAATAATAATCACTGTACAGTACAGACAATAATAAATCCACATGTTTTGGAAATGTACACCACACACATTCCAACATCAACAGTCACTCCATTACCAGTCCATTTTCCCCAAATTATGCTGAGATGCATGAATGCTTCATGCATCATTTCATTGTGCATTACCAGAGAGGATGAGGTTTTACAAATGTGTATTTGCAGTTTCTTATGCACTATATGACATACTGTGGACTGAGTTGCAGCCCTGTGTCTTATTAAGAAAAAACAATGGGTGTGTGATTATGATGGTACATGATTGAGAGCTTTGTACTTAAGGCAGAATGCAGTGCAAGTTTCTCACAGTGCCTGTCATTGAGTCTTAACATTTTTCAGACTACATTCACCTCCAATTTTGGCCTATGTACAAATCACAGAGTGTTAAAAGATAGCCCAGCATGTCTGCAACAAAGTAGGTCAAATATATAATCTGTTAATTTCATCAAGACCTGCTGACTCCAGTAAGAACTCTTCGACAGCTCACTATGACTTGGGTAGCAGCACTCTAGTCAATCTTAGTGAATTCACCCCACTACCCCTCCAAAAGTTTTCAAGATCATCCAATATATGAAACCCTACGACCTGTGCCCCCCCTCTATCCTCAAACAGATCCCTGTATCTATAGATCCCTACCTGACCAACATCTTCAATGGGATGTTTGCTACAGGGATTTTTTCCACCATGTGGAAGAAGGCCTCTACCTTTCCACTTCTTAAGAAGCCCAATCTGGACCCAGAAAATCCAGTCAACTACCGTCCTATTTTCAGATTGCCCTTTCCAGCAAAGCTAATAAACAAATTATAGATACTCAACTGACGCAATTTATCCAATCTAATCATCTATTGAACTCCACACAATTTGGTTTTACGGCTGAGTACAGCACAGAGACCGCATTAATCAAAACCACAGATGAGTTAAGAACCATCTTGGATGAGGGAGGCAGGCAGCCCTCATTCTTCTTTACTTAGCGGCGGCCTTCGATACAGTGGATCATTCTACTTTGATCCTACGCCTTAAACACCTTGGCATCAATAACAAAGCTCTTGCCTTGCTATGGTCCTTCCTGATGGGCAGAGAATATTCAGTGATGTTGGACAACGTCACATCCAGACCATTCTCTCTTCCTTGTGGGGTCTCTCAAAGGTCCTCACTCAGCCCTTTACTTTTTAACATCTACGTCACTGAATTAACATCCCTTATCAGCTTCTTTTGCTTCTCAACCATGTCTTACACTGATGACAAACAAATCATATTGTCTGCCTCCAACAACCTTAACCACACTAACCTCCAACTTCACAACTGCATGAGAGCTATCAGCAATTGGATGGGCAAACATTGCCTTAAATTGAACTCGGACAAAACTGAGGTCATCCTCTTTGGTAATAATCCACAATTCTGGAATCCCACTTGCTGGCCCACATAACTAGGAACACCCCCAGCCCAAAAAGCATAAAACCTTAGAATCTTAATAAGTTACATTTTAGTGAACACATCAGTTCAGTCATTTCCTCAAGCTTCAACACCCTCAGAATCACCAGGAAAATCAGTCCCCTTATTCCCTCCAACTCAAGGAAAACAGTAATCACCTTGATAATTCTTACAAAACTGGATTACTCCAATGGATTGTGCCTAAATCTCCAAAAGAAACATCTGAATTAACTGTACAGAATACAGCTGCTAGACTCCTCCTTGGCCTTTTGAAAATCCAGTCAGTCTCCCAAGACATTAAAGGACTCCACTGGTTATATTTAAGCAATCAAATTAAATTTAAAGCATTCTGTCTTACCTACAAAGCTCTCCACAACTACAGCCCTGATCATCTTAAATAATCCCTAGCGTGGTATGAACCCAGTAGGGACCTGTGATCCAAAGACGGTCACCAGCACCAGATTCATAAGACTTAATTGGGGTGGTAGTTACTTTGCCCTATAAGCCCCTAACCGCTGGAATGCATTACCTTTTAACATCAGAGCTGCTCCCACCTTATTAACCTTCAGAAAAGTGCTGCAAACCTGGCTGTTTAACAACTAGTATCGAGTATCCTTCTCACTACGTGTTTGTTATGCTGAGTCAGTGCCAAGACACCCCTGGGTATACATGTGCTTTAACCTCTTCAGTGCCCATGACGAGATAGTCTCGTCATGGAGCACGGTTGCGCTGTGCCCATGACGAGACTATCTCGTCATGAACCCCACCCACTAGTGCAACGCCCGGCACAGGAGGGGGAAAGGGCGTGGCACTGAAGGGGTTAAGAAATGTATTAACATAACATACATGGTATTTCTAACTGTGAAAAAATGGGTGCAAGAGATACACAACTTTCCAACTAAGACCTCACCAAAGAGAAGCAAAATGTAGTACTTGCAGCAGGTGAGTGGGTGTGAGGTGTGTGTGTGAGGTGTTGAAGTAGAGGAAGTAAAACATTTTTTTTTTTTTTTGAAAGCTTTATTGAAGTTAACACAGCGTTACAAACTGCAACCAACAACACAAACTAGCAATATTACATCCTCATTACATTTATGGTACATGCCAATGCAGTCGCGTATATACATCCATATCTTTGGGTGTTCCTGTCATCATGTTCGACCTTCAGTGAAAGGACCCATCAGCGCAGGGTCTGGCCAGACCTGTCAATGCGCCCATCTAGTAGCGCCGGTTATCGGGCCCAGGCCTCTCCAGTCCCACCCGGGTGACGGCTAATCAGAGAAGTCGCCCATAGTCTCTCCCCTCAGTCTCCAGGTAAGCCACTCCCCCCCTCACGCCCGCAATGCACACACCGGACCCCTCACGCTCATTCATCCAATGCAGCCCTCTCCCCCTCTATCTCTCGCCGCTCCTGAGCCCACCGCTCAAAGGGTTCCCAGATGTCCCGCGGACGGGAGGTGGATGGCATCAAGTCCCAAAATACACTCAACTGCTCATGGCCATACGTCACGTCTGCCAGCCATCCCTTCACCGAGGGCACCCGGCTTCTACCCCAGTGTATCGCTACCTGCCGTTTGGCAAACAGAAGGAGCATGGCATGTAGTTTACGTTCTTTAGGTGGCGTGTTCTTGACATAGCCCAGTATCCCCACCTCAGGGGAAGGAGCATCAGTTCGACTCAGCATCTGATTGACCAACGTGAACACCTGGGACCAAAATTCCGTAAGCTTGGGGCAGGACCACGCCATATGCAAGAAAGAGGCAGGTTCACCCCTGCACCTCCAACAGCCGACCTCCTCCCTTAAGCCCATTCTATGTACAGCAATCGGTGTTCTATAGAATCTATGCAAGTACTTGAAATGTATAAGCCTCAGTTTATAGTTTGGGGAGAGTTCAGCTAGCTGTCCACAGCAGAAGACCCACTGCTCCTCCGATAGGGGAGAGCCCAGCTCCTCGTTCCAGTGCTGAAGGGACTGAGGCCGAACCACCGGCGCTACACTCTGCATGGATTTATAAAGTCTAGTGACTAATCTCCGAGGAGACGGGGATCCCACCACCCCCTCCAACGCCTGGAACACTGGGGGGGCCGCCGGAAAGTCCTCACTCAACGCCCGGCAGGTCTCCCGCAGCTTGTGATATAAAAACAAGTCAGAAAAATGCACCGCCTGCCCCTCCGCTGCCACCGGCGGCTGCATAAAAGTATTATCCGGAAAGAGATCCGCGAACGTATGCAGGTGCATCCTCCTCAGCAGAGGCGGGCTAATTCCGTCTCCAATACAAGGCAATAGCGGGTTGCGCTCTAGGGATAATGACGGGGCATACAGGAGTGGCACTCCCGCCCTGCGCCGAAGTTCCATCCAGACCCAGCGCAGCATCTCCGCAGTGTCCACATCTCCTCGGGGGCGGCGCGCTTTTGCACATATCGCCATTCTAAGCGGGATCGGCGCTACAGTGTCCCGCTCCACAGCCACATGCGGCTGGAAAGGTGTCGGATGCACCCAAAAGTGCAAAAATTGAGCTTGTGCGCACAGGGCATATAAGCGCATATCTGGCGCTCCTAGCCCACCCTGCGTTAATGGCAAAGTCAGCACGTCCCAGGATGCGCGCGCCTGGCCCCCCGCCCACACCAGCTCAAGTAGGTGCGATCGCAGTGTTGCGAAAAACTGTGACGTCGAAGGGATCGGTATATTCGAAAATAAATATAACACTTTAGGTAAAACCACCATTTTGACCAGGGCTATCCTGCCCGTTAGTGACAGGGGTAGCCTCACCCATATCTTTATCCTTTCTTCCAGCCATGCAACAGCCCTCCCAAAATTCAGAGTCCAAATGTCCTGAAGCACTCTACTCACTCAGATGTCTAGATATTTAACAGCGTCCACTTCCCACCGCAAGGGGTACTCCGATACCATCTTCGGGGTACTCTCCGTCAAGGGAAAGACCACCGATTTGGCCCAATTTACCGCTATACCGGCCAGCCCCTCAAATCGAATAAATTCTCGTAGTACTATATCCAGGTTATCTTCAGGTTTAGTGAGATAGAGTGTTACGTCGTCGGCATAGAGCGATATCAGCAGACTGCGTGCGCTAAGTCCTATTCCTCGCGCCGTGTGATGCTGTCGAATACGAGCCGCTAGCGGCTCCATCGCAATTGCGAAGAGGAGTGGGGACAGCGGACATCCCTGACGCGTGCCCCGCGAGATCGGGAAAGGGTCCAAGATCATACCGTTCACCCTAACTCTGGCACAGGGCATAGTATATAGCAGTCGGATTTTGTTTATTAAGAGCTGGCTAAACCCGATACGATTCAGTATTGCAAACAAATATGGCCATTCCAGAGTATCAAAAGCTTTGGTGGCATCCAAGAATACCACCGCAGCATGCACGTCCGGATGTAAGTAATGTAGGATAGAAAAAATCGTACGGAGGTTATGAGACGTGGACCGCCCTGGGATAAACCCAGATTGGTCCGGTAAGGCTATCAGGGGCAGCATTGGTTGTATTCTATTAGCAAGTAATTTGGCCAGTATTTTCACATCCACATTTATTAAGGAGAGAGGCCTGTAAGAGTCCATCTCTTCTTTCGGTTTATCCAGTTTTAGCAGGGTAATAATTGATGCTTCACGCATCGATTTGGGAAGCATTCCCACCTGTAAAGCCTCCTCATACACCGCCAACAGCCGGGGAGCCAGTTCCTCAGCGTATGTCTTGTAGAAGGCCGTGGTCAGGCCGTCTGGGCCAGGGGCCTTGTCAAGGGGCAAACTTTTGATCACCTGGGCCACATCGGCGGCCGTTATCGGGAGATCCATATATTCTCTATGTTTGTTATTGAACCAGACCAGCGCTATGGATTCTAGGAAGGAGTCCAGCCCTTCCGGGCAACCCCCCTGGGTGGCAGTGTACAAATCGGAGTAAAAGCCCGAGAAGGCATGTAGGATGTCTTCTTGTCCCCTGATCGTGGCCCCAGTTTTCGAGCGCAGTTCATGGACAAATGACGCAGTCCTGGACGGCCTTATCAGATTCGCCAGGGTGCGCCCGGCCTATCTCCCTCCCCGTATCTCCTGGCTTCTGCGTGTTTACCCAGAAACTTAACTTCCCGCTGTGCCTCCGCATCATACTCTAAAAGCTTAGTCTTCAGTAAACCCAGAAGGTCCGGAGCGTTTGTGGCATAGAAGCGGTTTTCCAGATCTTTTATGGCCGTTTCTAGTGATGCAAGCGTACCTCTTATAGCCTTCAGCACCCCGGCCTGCCGCGCAATGCACTTTCCACGAATCACCACCTTGAAAGCCTCCCACAGGGATGCCTCAGTGTCCACCGTGCCTGTATTGAGCGCAAAGTAGGTAATTATGTCCTCCCTTATCTCCTCTTTAAACACCTCATCTAGCAGCGCATGCCGCGGCAGGCGCCAGGAGAAGCCGCGTGGTGGCAGATCGGGCAATGACAGTCGCAACAGGCATGGCGCATGGTCCGAGAGCGAACGCGGCATGTGCTCGGCCTCCACCGTCCACAGAGCTGCATCCCTAGAGAGTAGCCAGTAGTCCAAACGGGACCAGGCACAGTGGTGATCAGTGATACAGGTACCCTCCCACAGCTCACCATGCCTAGCCCTCCACACATCCACCAGGCCCTCCTCCTCAACGATCGCCCCCAGAGCAGCACCCGCCGCAGGGTGAAGGCTTCGGACGGCACCCTTTCTATCCAGAGCATCATCCAATACGGCGTTAAAATCCCCGCCCAGATAACGGTATTGCATCCAGCCGCCCGCACCCTCGCCCATACGTCCTGAAAGAAACCAGGGGAGTCAACATTCGGACCGTAAACAGCCACAATTGTCACCAGTATACCACATAAAAGTCCCCGGACTAAGACATATCGTCCCTCCGGGTCACAGTGCGTCAGTTCCTACCGCCAATCCAACCCACGTCTAACTAAAATGGCCACCCCCCGGGCGTAGGTCGAGAACGTGGCAGAGTACACATGGCCCCAGCGGGCATAGCGAAGCCGGAGAGATGAGGGGGCACCCAGATGTGTCTCCTGGAGGAGGCATATGTCTACATTGTGACGGACTAAATAGGCATGCACTAGCCTGGCCTTTCTACAGTCATTCCGACCCCGCACATTCCATGTCACACAGCTTAAACCATTAGTTAACTTTTGGGTCATGTCTATGGCAAAACGATACACCCATTATCATCCACATTTCCTATGCACGTTAGCGACCACATAGCAGATTACATGTAAGCTGGAACCAAATAGCAAACGAGAACATCCCACAGTCCACCCCCTACCCACTCCAACCCCCCAAACAGGTTGTGAATTGCCCATCCTAGAATCAAGAACATCCAACAAAGTCGGGAACCTTCCCATGGGGACGTGCCTAAGCCGGCGTCTTACCCCGGTTAAAACAGGGTGGCCAGAAAATCTGCAGGCAGCTTGGCCTGCCCGAGACCACATTTATCAGAAAAGGGCATGTGGCAGCGCGGCAAGAGATTATAGGAGTATAAGCAGGTGACCACAAACGATCGGCACAAGTGCTAGCAAGTGGCAGGGGCAGTCAATCACTGTTCATTAATACGATACCCATATCAGTCATTGTCACTCAGATTCCCAGCCGCCATCTACGCTCCCCCGGTCTGTCGTTTGGGCTTCTTGCCGCCCACATGTTTGGCAAACTTCATCGCCTCCCTGGCATCCTCAAAGAAGTGTGTAGTGCCCTCAAATGCCACCTTGAGTTTCGCCGGGTACAGCAGTGAGTACGGGATCTGCGCCTGAAGGAGAAGTCTTTTGGGCGGTGCAAACTCCCTCCGCGCCGCCTGCACAGCTGGAGTGAAGTCTGGGTAAAAAGAAAGTGCATTTCCCTGGTGCGTTATCTTTCCTCTCTCTCTCGCAAGTCTGAGGATAATGTCTCTGTCCTGGTAGTTAAGGAGCTTAGCAATGATGGGCTTCGGAGGCGCCCCAACCGGCGGCCTCTGGCCCAGCAACCTGTGTGCCCTCTCCACAACGAAGACAGCGGAAAGGTGCGGATCAAATAGCTCATGTAGCAGCTCCGTGATGTACGTCTCCATCTTGGATATAGCTGTCGTCTCCGGTATCCCCGTGACTCGGAGGTTGCTTCGTCTCGACCGAGCCTCTAAATCATCATTCTTCGCTCTAATGATGCCCAGCAGTTTGTCCATGTGTAAGAGCTGTTGCTTGGTCTCGACCTGAAACTCATGGAAGTCAGCAGCGCGTCTGTCCAGCGAGTCCAGACGCGTTTCATGTGTGTTAACCTGCGCCTTGACCGACTCGAGCTGCGATGTGAGGGTGTCCAGCTTAGTATCGATGTTGCGGAGGCTGGATCTCATCTCGAGCATATGGGTCCGCAGATCCTCCCCTTGATCCTTCACCACCTGTTCATGCCTGCTCCCCGCCTGCACCTCGGTACCGGCGTCCACCTGCCGTGTCGCCCGCTTACTGTCGAATGTGATCTTCGACTGCTTGGCGTCGTGCTTCCCCATTGCAGCCGCCGCGGAGCCTTCTCCCCCAGAGAGCAAGGCCTCCCACCCTCCGCTCCTGACTCTCGATTTCGTGTCGGTCAAGCCTGTGTCCAGAGTGGGTAGGATTGTCTTCCGGTCATGCCCTGGGGCCGGGCCATCAGCTCCCCCGCAGATGCAGGCAGCCTTCGGTCAGTGCACCGCGTCAGTCTCTCTCTCCCTGCTTCTCAACGGAGGTTCCCCAGTCAGAGCAGCTCACCGCGGCCCAGGGGGGCAGCTCTAAACAACAACCACCCCTTACAGGCGCACGCTCTGGCAGAGTCCCTCACGATGTCTCCGGCCACGCGGCACCCCCCGCTCCAGTGGGTCACTGCTCACCTCCACGCAGTGTCACGGGCGCGTATCTGTAGGCTCACGACCTAGCAGCAAAGTCCCTCGCCGCCACTGCACACCTCCGGTCCGCGTATCTCATCTGTCAGTTTGAGCTGCTCCCAGACCCAGCCTCGCAGTCGCAGCGGCCGCTCACCTCGTCACCCGGTCAAAACGTGGGCCTCCCCGCTGAGCACAGGCGAATGGCAGCGTCTCCTCATGTCTCCCCAGAACACCAGGGTGATAGCGCATACGGTCTCCTCCTTCTCAGGGACGCTTCTCCGCTCAGGATTACTCGCACTTTCAACCCTCGGAGCGCTCACCTCCCCTAGCGTCCATCCGCTGCCTCCGCACTGCCCTCAGTCATCACCATAGGCCAGCCAGGCATCCGCGGTGTCAGCAGCTACACGGCCCCTGCTGCATCGTGTCCAGCAGCCAGGTCCCCAGCGAGCCGCCAGCCAAAGATGCCGCCACCGGCCGCCGGGCCCTCAGCCGCGTGGGCGCCCCGGCCTCAATTTTGCTCAGCGCCGCCTCCAGGTCTCGGCATCGGCAGCCCCTCACACCGCCGCAGTTTTCGTAGGGCCGTACCTCCGTCGCCAAAGCCCCCCAGACTCCAGAAATGCACCTGCTTTGTCCGCACCACATGCGGTTTCGCCTCAGCAGGTCTCGGCGGCCTCAGCACGCCCAAATGTGCAGGATTAATTCAAGGATTGGATTCCGGCCGGCGGAGCTCGCTTAGGTGGCGGCCATTCCGCAGCTCGGCAAGCCACGCCCCCCGTAGAGGAAGTAAAATTAAGTATGTTCAGGAGAGAGTGAACAAATGGTGCACAAGAAGAGATGACGTGTGATATATGCATACTGAAGATTTCAGAAAGCTGTGGGGACAAAAAATATAAGTGTGAAGGGCAGATATTTTCAGTTCACATTATCTTAATAAAATCATTGCTACTCATTTGTTTGATCCAGCTAAAAAACATTAGCAAAGCCAATAGTCTGACTTGTTTCAGTCTTAGGTCCCATTGTTGTGTTATGCCTGATGTAGTAACTGAAACATCCCATCATTATGGTATCCGGAACCTGAAGTGATACCGAAGATTGGCTGTTAGGGTTACAATCTGATGCTGCATATTCAGTGCAATGAAACAGTTAGGTGTCAGGTTTTAGGGTTGTGGCAGTCTGCTGCGCAATTCCTATGGTGTCAAAGTTTGTCATCCTCATTTTGCTTTGCTATCATCTATTTTAATATGAGTACATTCAAATTCAACTCTTAACAAAATAACCTCTTTATAATTTGAAAGAGCCTTTGTCATATTTTTTGCATGCCACTTGCTGTATCATTTTATTTGGGATATTCTAAAGGATCTGGCTCACCCCTCCCTATGAATTTTCAGTCTTGCATAGCTCTACCTCTCATGTAGCATTAATGCCAGGGAAAAGCTGAACCACAGAAGGACTAACACACAATGCAGGTTTATAAACCTGTTAAGCGTAACAAATGCAAATAAAGAAACATGTGAGTATATGCCTGTTTGGCATAAAGTGGAAATCCAGGTAACTCTTGCATGCATGGTCAGTTTCTTGGTGCACATAGCCTTGGCTGCAGTGCACAGAGATGTTACATTGCCGCACACAGAGGAAATCAATTAGAGGGAACATTGATAGAGGGTCATGCCGGGGTAGTGTTTTAGGGTTTAGGGTAGTGCAGTAGTGTAGGGGTTCATGCTGGGGTAGTGTTTTAGGGTTTAGGGAAGTGCAGTGGTGTTTGGGTAGTGTAGGGGGTCATGCTGGGGGTAGATTTAGGGTTTAGGGTAGTGCAATGGTGTTTGTGTTGTGAGGGGATGTGCTGGGTGTAGTGTTATAGGGTTAAGGGCAGTGCAGTAGTGTAGGGGGTCGTGCTGGGGGTAGTGTTTTAGGGTTTAGGGTAGTGCAGTGGTGTTTGTGTAGTGTAGGGGGTCATGCTAGGGGTAGTGTTTTAGGGTTTAGGGTAGTTCAGTGGTGTTTGGGTAGTTTAGGGGGTCATGCTGGAAGTAGATTTAGGGTTTAGGGTAGTGCAGTGATATTTGGGTAGTGTAGGGGGTTGTGCTGGGGGTAGTCGATTAGGGTTTATGGTAGTGCAGTGGTGTTTGGGTAGTGTAGGGGGTAGTGCTGGGGAAGTGTTTTAGGGTTTAGGGTAGTGCAGTGGTGTTTGTGTAGTGACGGGGGTCATGCTGGGGGTAGTGTTTTAGGGTTTAGGATAGTGCAGTGGTGCTTATGTAGTGTAGGGGGTCATGCTGTTGGTAGTGTTTTAGGGTTTAGGGTAGTGCAGTGGTGTTTGTGTAGTATAGGGGGTCATGTTTTAGGGTATAGGACAGTGCAGTGGTGTTTGGGTAGTGTAGGGGTTTGTGTTGGGGTAGTGTTTTAGGGTTTAGGGTAGTGCAGTGGTGTTTGTGTAGTGTGGGAGGTCATGCTGGGGGTTGATTTAGGGTTTAGTGTAGTGCAGTGGTGTTTGGGTAGTGTAGGGAGTCATGCTGGATGTAGTGTTTTGGGGTTTAGGTTAGTGCAGTGATGTTTGTGTAGTGTAGGGAGTAGTGCAGGGGGTAGTGTTTTAGGGTTTAGGGTAGTGCAGTGGTTGTTTGGGTAGTGTAGGGTTTTGTGTTGGGTTAGTGTTTTAGGGTTTAGGGTAGTGCAATGGTGTTTGTGTAGTGTGGGAGGTCATGCTGGGGGTTGATTTAAGGTTTAGTGTAGTGCAGTGGTGTTTGGGTAGTGTAGGGAGTTGTGCTAGGTGTAGGGTTTTAGGGTTTAGGGTAGTGCAGTGGTGTTTGTGTAGTGTAGGGGATCATGCTCGGGGTAGTGTTTTGGATTTTAGGGTAGTGTAGTGGTGTTTGAGCAGTGTAGGGGAAGTGCTGGGGTAGTGTTTTAGGGTTTAGGGTAGTGCAGTGGTGTTTGTATAGTGTAGGGGGTCGTGCTGGGGGTAGTGTTTTAGGGTTTAGGGTAGTGAAGTGGTGTTTGTGTAGTGTAGGGGGTAGTGTTTTAGGGTTTAGGGTAGTGCAGTGGTGTTTGTGTAGTGTAGGGGGTCGTGCTGGGGGTAGTGTTTTAGGGTTTAGGGTAGTGCAGTGGTGTTTGGGTAGTGTAGGGGGTCGGGCTGGGGGTAGTGTTTTTGGGTTTAGCATAGTGCAGTTGTGTTTGGGTAGTGAAGGGGGTCGTGCTGGGGGTAGTGTTTTAGGGTTTAGGATAGTACAGTGGTGTTTGTGTAGTGTAGGGTTCGTTCTTTGGGTAGTGTTTTAGGGTTTAGGGTGGTGCAGTGGTGTTTTTGCAGTGTAGGGGGTCATGTTGGGGGTAGATTTAGGGTTTAGGGTAGTGCAGTGGTTTTTGTGTTGTGGAGGGGTCCATGCTGGGGGTAGTGTTTTAGGGTTGAAAGCAGTGCAGTGGTGTTTGTGTAGTGAGGGGGGTTGTGCTGGAGGTAGTGTTTTAGGGTTTATGGTAGTGCAGTGGTGTTTGTGTAGTCTAGGGGGTTGTGCTGGGTGTAGATTTAGGGTTTAGGGTAGTGCAGTGGTGTTTGGATAGTCTAGTGAGTCATGCTGGTGGGAGGGTTTTAGGGTTTAGGGTAGTGCAGTTTTGTTTGGTTAGTGTAGGGTGTTGTGCTGGGGTAGTGTTTTAGGGTTTAGGGTAGTGCAGTAATGCTTGTGTAGAGTAGGGGGTCATGCTGGGGGTAGAGTTTTAGGGTTTAGGGTAGTGCAGTGATATTTGGGTAGTTTAGGGGGTCATGCTGGGGTAGATTTAGGGTTTAGGGTAGTGCAGTGATGTTTGGGTAGTGAAGGGGTTCATGCTGGGGATAGTGTTTTGGGGTTTAGGGTTGTGCAGTGGTGTTTGGGTAGTGTACGGGGTCATGCTGGGCGTAGATTTAGGGTAGTACAGTGGTGTTTGTGTAGTGTAGGGACTCGTGCTGGGGTAGTGTTTTAGGGTTTAGGGTAGTGCAGTGGTGTTTGGGTAGTGTAGGGGGTCATGCTGGGGGTAGTGTTTTAGGGTTTAGGGTATTGCATAGGTGTTTGTGTAGTGTAGGGTTTCATGCTGGGGGTAGTGTTTTAGGGTTTAGGGTAGTGCAGTGGTGTTTGTGTAGAGTAGGGGTCATGCTGTGGGTAGTGTTTTTGGGTTTAGGGTAGTGCAGTGGTGTTTGTGTTGTGTAGGGGGTCACGTTTTAGGGTATAGGATAGTGCAGTGCTTTTTGGGTAGACTAGGGGGTCATGCTGGGGTTTGTGTTTTAGGGTTTAGGGTAGTGCAGTGGTGTTTGGGTAGTGTAGGGGTTCGTGGTGGGGTAGTGTTTTAGGGTTTAGGGTAGTGCAGTGGTGTTTGTGCAGTGTGGGAGGTCATGCTAGGGGTAGATTTAGGTTTTAGTGTAGTGCAGTGGTGTTTGGGTAGTGTAGGGGGTCCTGCTGGTGGTAGTTTTTTAGGGTTTAGGGTAGAGCAGTGTTGTGTATGGGGTATTGCTGAGTTAGTGTTTTACGGTTTAGGTTTGTGCAGAGGTGTTTGGTTAGTGTAGGGGTTCATGCTGGGGGTAGTGTTTTAGAGTTTAGGGTAGTGCAGTGGTGTTTGGGTAGCGTAGGGGTTCATGCTGGGGGTAGTTTTAGGGTTTAGGGTACTTCAATGGTGTTTGTGTGGTGAGAGGGTCGTGCTGGGAGTAGTGTATTAGGGTTTAGTGTAGTGCAGTGGTGTTTGGGTAGTGTAGGGAGTCATGCTGGATGTAGTGTTTTTGGGTTTAGGGTAGTGCAGTGATGTTTGTGTAGTGTAGGGAGTCATGCAGGGGGTAGTGTTTTAGGGATTAGGGTAGTGCAGAGGTGTATGGGTAGGATAGGGGGTCGTGCTGGGGTAGCGTTTTAGGGTTTAGTGTAGTGCAGTTGTGTTTGGGTAGTGAAGGGGGTCGTGCTGGGGGTAGAGTTTTAAGGTTTAGGGTAGTGCAGTGGTGTTTGGGTAGTGTAGGGGTTCATGCTGGGAATAGTGTTTTAGGGTTTAGGGTAGTGCAGTGGTGTTTGGGTAGTGTAGGGGTCATGCTGGGCATAGATTTAGGGTTTCGGGTAGTACAGTGGTGTTTGTGTAGTGTAGGGGGTCGTGCTGGCGGTAGTGTTTTAGGGTTTAGGGTAGTGTAGTGGTGTTTGTATAGTGTAGGGGGTCATGCTGGGGGTAGTGTTTTAGGGTTTAGGGTAGCGCAGTGGTGTTTGGGTAGTGTAGGGGGTCAGGCTGGGGGTAGTGTTTTAAGGTTTAGGGTAGTGCAGAGGTGTTTGTGTAGTGTAGGCGGTCATGCTGGGGGTAGTGTTTTAGGGTTTAGGGTATTGCAGGGGAGCTTGTGTAGTGTAGGGGGTAGTGTTTTAGGGTTCAGGGTCGTGCAGTGGTGTTTGTGTAGTGTAGGTGGTTAAGGTGGGGGTAGTGTTTTAGGGTTTAGTGCAGTGGTATTTGTGTAGGGTACGGGGTTGTGTTTTAGGGTTTAGGGTAGTGCAGTGGTGTTTGGATAGTGTAGGGGGACGTGCTGGGGTATTGTTTTTGGGTTTAGCGTAGTGCAGTTGTGTTTGGGTAGTGAAGGGGGTCGTGCTGGGGGTAGTGTTTTTGGGTTTAGGGTAGTACAGTGGTGTTTGTGTAGTGTAGGGGGTCGTGCTGGCGGTAGTGTTTTAGGGTTTAGGGTAGTACAGTGGTGTTTGTGTAGTGTAGGGGGTCGTGCTGGTGGTAGTGTTTTAGGGTTTAGGTTAGTGCGGTGGTGTTTGTATAGTGTATAGGGTCATGCTGGGGGTAGTGTTTTAGGGTTTAGGGTAGTGCAGTGCTGTTTGTGTAGTGTAGTGGGTTGTGTTTTAGGGTTTAGGTTAGTGCAGTGGTGTTTTGGTAGTGTAGGGGGCAGTGCTGGGGGTAGTGTTTTGGGTTTAGAGTAGAGCAGTTTTGTTTGGGTAGTGAAAAGGGTCGTGCTAGGGGTAGAGTTTTCAGGTTTAGGGTAGTGCACTGGTGTTTGGGCAGTGAAGGGGTTCATGCTGGGGATAGTGCTTTAGAGTTTAGCGTTGTGCAGTGGTGTTTGGGAAGTGCACGGTGTCATGCTGGGCGTAGATTTAGGGTAGTACAGTGGTGTTTGGGTAGTGTAGGGGTTTGTATTGGGGTAGTTTTTTAAGGTTTAGGGTAGTGAAGTGGTGTTTGTGTAGTGTGGGAGGTCATGCTGGGGGTTGATTTATGATTTAGTGTAGTGCAGTGGTGTTTGGGTACTGTAGGGAGTCATGCTGGATGTAGTGTTTTTGGGTTTAGGGTAATGCAGTGATGTTTGTGCAGTGTATTGAGTTGTGCAGGGGCTAGTGTTTTAGGGTTTAGGGTAGTGCAGTGGTGTTTGGGTAGTGTATGGGTTTGTGTTGGGGTAGTGTTTTAGGGTTTAGGGTAGTGTAGTGGGGTTTGTGTAGTGTGGGAGGTCATGCTGGGGGTTGATTTAGGGTTTAGTGTAGTGCAGTGGTGTTTGAGTAGTGTAGGGAGTTGTGCTAGGTGTAGGGTTTTAGGGTTTAGGGTAGTGGAGTGGTGTTTGTGTAGTGTAGGGAGTCATACAGGGGGTAGTGTTTTAGGGTTTAGGGTAGTACAGTGGTCTTTGGGTAGTGTAGGGGGCCATGTTTGGGGTCATGTTTTAGGGTTTAGGGTAGTGCAGTGGTCTTTGAGTAGTGTAGGGATTCAAGCTGGTGGTAGTGTTTTATGTTTTAGGGTAGTGCAGTGTTATTTGGGTAGTGTAGGGTGTCATGCTGGGGTAGATTTAGGGTTTAGGGTATTTTAGTGGTGTTTGTGTAGAGTAGGGGTCGTTCTTGGGGTAGTGTTTTAGGGTTTAGGGTAGTGCAGTGGTGTTTGTGTAGTGTAGGGGGTCATGCTGGGGTAGATATAGGGTTTAGGGTAGTTTAGTGGTGTTTGTGTAGAGTAGGGGTCGTTCTTGGGGTAGTGTTTTAGGGTTTAGGGTAGTGCAGTGGTGTTTGTGTAGTGTAGGGGGTCATGCTGGGGTAGATTTAGGGTTTAGGGTAGTGCAGTGGTGTTTGTGTAGAGTAGGGGTCGTTCTTGGGGTAGTGTTTTAGGGTTTAGGGTAGTTCAGTGGTGTTTGTGCAGTGTAGTGGGTCATGCTGGGGTAGATTTAGGGTTTAGGGTAGTGAAGTGGTGATTGTGTTGTGTAGGGGGTCGTGCTGGGGGTAGTGTTTTAGGGTTTAAGGCAGTGCAGTGGTGTTTGTATAGTGTAGGGGGTCATACTGGGGTAGTGTTTTAGGGTTTAGGCTAGTGCAGTGGTGTTTGGGTAGCGTAGGGGCTCATGCCTGGGGATAGTGTTTTAGATTTAGGGTAGTGCAGGGGTGTTTGTGTAGTGTAGGAGGTCATGTTGTGGGTATTGTTTTAGGGTTTAGGGTAGTACAGTGGTGTTTGTGTAATATAGGGGGTCACGTTTTAGGGTATAGTGTAGTGCAGTAGTGTTTAGGTAGTGTAGGGGGTCATGCTGGGGTTAGTGTTTTAGGGTTTAGGGTAGTGCAGTGGCATTTGGGTAGTGTAGGGTTTCGTGCCGGGGGTAGTGTTTTAGGGTTTAGGGTAGTGCAGTGCTGTTTGTGTAGTGTAGGGGGTCGTGCTGGGGGTACTGTTTTAGGGTTGAGGGTAGTTCAGTGGTGTTTGTGTAGTGTAGGGGGTTGTGTTTTAGGGTTTAGGTTAGTACAGTGGTGTTTTGGTAGTGTAGGGGGCGTGCTGGGGGTAGTGTTTTTGGGTTTAGAGTAGAGCAGTTTTATTTGGGTAGTGAAGAGGATCGTACTGGGGGTAGAGTTTTCAGGTTTAGGGTAGTGCAGTGTTGTTTGAGTAGTGAAGGGGTTCATACTGGGGATAGTGTTTTAGGGTTTAGCGTTGTGCAGTGGTGTTTGGTCAGTGTAGGTGTAGTGATGGGGTAGGGTTTTAGGGTTTATGGTAGTGCAGTGGTGTTTGTGTAGTATAGGGGTTATGCTGAGGGTAGTGTTTTAGGGTTTAGGATAGTGCAGTGGTGTTTGTGTAGTGTAGGGGCGCATGCTGGCAGTAGTGTTTTAGGGTTTAGGGTAGTGCAGTTGTGTTTGGGTAGTGAAGGAGGTCGTGCTGGGGATAGAGTTTTAGGGTTTAGAGTACTGCAGTGGTGTTTGGGTAGTGTAGGGGTTCATGCTGGGAATAGTGTTTTAGGGTTTAGGGTAGTGCAGTGGTGTTTGGGTAGTGTAGGGGGTCATGCTGGGCATAGATTTAGGGTTTTGTGTAGTACAGTGGTGTTTGTGTAGTATAGGGGGTCGTGCTGGCGGTAGTGTTTTAGGGTTTAGGGTAGTGCAGTGGTGTTTGGGTAGTGTAGGGGGTCAGGCTGGGGGGTTGTGCAGTGGTGTTTGTGTAGTGTAGGGGGTCATGCTGGGGGTAGTGTTTTAGGGTTTAGGGTATTGCAGTGGTGCTTGTGTAGTGTAGGGGGTAGTGTTTTAAGGTTTAGGGTCGTGCAGTGGTGTTTATGTAGTGTTGGGGTCCTGCTGTGGGTAGTGTTTTAGGGTTTAGGGTAGTGCAGTGGTGTTTGTGTAGTGTGGGAGGTCATGCTGGGGGTAGATTTAGGGTTTATTGTAGTGCAGTGGTGTTTGGGTAGTGTAGGGAGTCGTGCTGGGGTAGTGTTTTAGGGTTTAGGGTAGTGCAGTGGTGTTTGGTCAGTGTAGGTGTAGTGCTGGGGTAGGGTTTTAGGGTGTAGGGTAGTGCAGTGGTGTTTGTGAAGTATAGGGGTTATGCTGAGGGTAGTGTTTTAGGGTTTAGGATAGTGCAGTGGTGTTTGTGTAGTATAGGGGATAGTGTTTTAGGGTTTAGAGTAGTGCAGTGTTGTTTGTGTAGTGTAGGTGATTAAGGTAGGGGTAGTGTTTTAGGGTTTAGGGTACTGCGGTGGTGTTTGTGTAGGGTAGGGGGTTGTGTTTTAGCGTTTAGGGTAGTGCAGTGGTGTTTGAGTAGTGTAGGGGGACGTGCTGGGGGTATTGTTTTTGGGTTTAGCGTAGTGCAGTTGTGTTTGGGTAGTGAAGGGGGTCGTGCTGGGGGTAGTGTTTTAGGGTTTAGGGTAGTAAAGTGGTGTTTGTGTAGTGTAGGGGGTCGTTCTTGTGGTACTGTTTTAGGGTGTAGGGTAGTGCAGTGGTGTTTGTGTAGTGTAGGGTGTCATGCTGGGGTAGATTTAGGGTTTAGGGTAGTGCAGTGGTGTTTGTGTAGAGTAGGGGTCGTTCTTGGGGTAGTGTTTTAGGGTTTAGGGTAGTGCAGTGGTGTTTGTGTAGTGTAGGAGGTCATGTTGTGGGTATTGTTTTAGGGTTTAGGGTAGTACAGTGGTGTTTGTGTAATATAGGGGGTCACGTTTTAGGGTATAGTGTAGTGCAGTAGTGTTTAGGTAGTGTAGGGGGTCATGCTGGGGTTAGTGTTTTAGGGTTTAGGGTAGTGCAGTGGCATTTGGGTAGTGTAGGGTTTCGTGCCGGGGGTAGTGTTTTAGGGTTTAGGGTAGTGCAGTGCTGTTTGTGTAGTGTAGGGGGTCGTGCTGGGGGTACTGTTTTAGGGTTGAGGGTAGTTCAGTGGTGTTTGTGTAGTGTAGGGGGTTGTGTTTTAGGGTTTAGGTTAGTACAGTGGTGTTTTGGTAGTGTAGGGGGCGTGCTGGGGGTAGTGTTTTTGGGTTTAGAGTAGAGCAGTTTTATTTGGGTAGTGAAGAGGATCGTACTGGGGGTAGAGTTTTCAGGTTTAGGGTAGTGCAGTGTTGTTTGAGTAGTGAAGGGGTTCATACTGGGGATAGTGTTTTAGGGTTTAGCGTTGTGCAGTGGTGTTTGGTCAGTGTAGGTGTAGTGATGGGGTAGGGTTTTAGGGTTTATGGTAGTGCAGTGGTGTTTGTGTAGTATAGGGGTTATGCTGAGGGTAGTGTTTTAGGGTTTAGGATAGTGCAGTGGTGTTTGTGTAGTGTAGGGGCGCATGCTGGCAGTAGTGTTTTAGGGTTTAGGGTAGTGCAGTTGTGTTTGGGTAGTGAAGGAGGTCGTGCTGGGGATAGAGTTTTAGGGTTTAGAGTACTGCAGTGGTGTTTGGGTAGTGTAGGGGTTCATGCTGGGAATAGTGTTTTAGGGTTTAGGGTAGTGCAGTGGTGTTTGGGTAGTGTAGGGGGTCATGCTGGGCATAGATTTAGGGTTTTGTGTAGTACAGTGGTGTTTGTGTAGTATAGGGGGTCATGCTGGCGGTAGTGTTTTAGGGTTTAGGGTAGTGCAGTGGTGTTTGGGTAGTGTAGGGGGTCAGGCTGGGGGGTTGTGCAGTGGTGTTTGTGTAGTGTAGGGGGTCATGCTGGGGGTAGTGTTTTAGGGTTTAGGGTATTGCAGTGGTGCTTGTGTAGTGTAGGGGGTAGTGTTTTAAGGTTTAGGGTCGTGCAGTGGTGTTTATGTAGTGTTGGGGTCCTGCTGTGGGTAGTGTTTTAGGGTTTAGGGTAGTGCAGTGGTGTTTGTGTAGTGTGGGAGGTCATGCTGGGGGTAGATTTAGGGTTTATTGTAGTGCAGTGGTGTTTGGGTAGTGTAGGGAGTCGTGCTGGGGTAGTGTTTTAGGGTTTAGGGTAGTGCAGTGGTGTTTGGTCAGTGTAGGTGTAGTGCTGGGGTAGGGTTTTAGGGTGTAGGGTAGTGCAGTGGTGTTTGTGAAGTATAGGGGTTATGCTGAGGGTAGTGTTTTAGGGTTTAGGATAGTGCAGTGGTGTTTGTGTAGTATAGGGGATAGTGTTTTAGGGTTTAGAGTAGTGCAGTGTTGTTTGTGTAGTGTAGGTGATTAAGGTAGGGGTAGTGTTTTAGGGTTTAGGGTACTGCGGTGGTGTTTGTGTAGGGTAGGGGGTTGTGTTTTAGCGTTTAGGGTAGTGCAGTGGTGTTTGAGTAGTGTAGGGGGACGTGCTGGGGGTATTGTTTTTGGGTTTAGCGTAGTGCAGTTGTGTTTGGGTAGTGAAGGGGGTCGTGCTGGGGGTAGTGTTTTAGGGTTTAGGGTAGTAAAGTGGTGTTTGTGTAGTGTAGGGGGTCGTTCTTGTGGTACTGTTTTAGGGTGTAGGGTAGTGCAGTGGTGTTTGTGTAGTGTAGGGTGTCATGCTGGGGTAGATTTAGGGTTTAGGGTAGTGCAGTGGTGTTTGTGTAGAGTAGGGGTCGTTCTTGGGGTAGTGTTTTAGGGTTTAGGGTAGTGCAGTGGTGTTTGTGTAGTGTAGGAGGTCATGTTGTGGGTATTGTTTTAGGGTTTAGGGTAGTACAGTGGTGTTTGTGTAATATAGGGGGTCACGTTTTAGGGTATAGTGTAGTGCAGTAGTGTTTAGGTAGTGTAGGGGGTCATGCTGGGGTTAGTGTTTTAGGGTTTAGGGTAGTGCAGTGGCATTTGGGTAGTGTAGGGTTTCGTGCCGGGGGTAGTGTTTTAGGGTTTAGGGTAGTGCAGTGCTGTTTGTGTAGTGTAGGGGGTCGTGCTGGGGGTACTGTTTTAGGGTTGAGGGTAGTTCAGTGGTGTTTGTGTAGTGTAGGGGGTTGTGTTTTAGGGTTTAGGTTAGTACAGTGGTGTTTTGGTAGTGTAGGGGGCGTGCTGGGGGTAGTGTTTTTGGGTTTAGAGTAGAGCAGTTTTATTTGGGTAGTGAAGAGGATCGTACTGGGGGTAGAGTTTTCAGGTTTAGGGTAGTGCAGTGTTGTTTGAGTAGTGAAGGGGTTCATACTGGGGATAGTGTTTTAGGGTTTAGCGTTGTGCAGTGGTGTTTGGTCAGTGTAGGTGTAGTGATGGGGTAGGGTTTTAGGGTTTATGGTAGTGCAGTGGTGTTTGTGTAGTATAGGGGTTATGCTGAGGGTAGTGTTTTAGGGTTTAGGATAGTGCAGTGGTGTTTGTGTAGTGTAGGGGCGCATGCTGGCAGTAGTGTTTTAGGGTTTAGGGTAGTGCAGTTGTGTTTGGGTAGTGAAGGAGGTCGTGCTGGGGATAGAGTTTTAGGGTTTAGAGTACTGCAGTGGTGTTTGGGTAGTGTAGGGGTTCATGCTGGGAATAGTGTTTTAGGGTTTAGGGTAGTGCAGTGGTGTTTGGGTAGTGTAGGGGGTCATGCTGGGCATAGATTTAGGGTTTTGTGTAGTACAGTGGTGTTTGTGTAGTATAGGGGGTCGTGCTGGCGGTAGTGTTTTAGGGTTTAGGGTAGTGCAGTGGTGTTTGGGTAGTGTAGGGGGTCAGGCTGGGGGGTTGTGCAGTGGTGTTTGTGTAGTGTAGGGGGTCATGCTGGGGGTAGTGTTTTAGGGTTTAGGGTATTGCAGTGGTGCTTGTGTAGTGTAGGGGGTAGTGTTTTAAGGTTTAGGGTCGTGCAGTGGTGTTTATGTAGTGTTGGGGTCCTGCTGTGGGTAGTGTTTTAGGGTTTAGGGTAGTGCAGTGGTGTTTGTGTAGTGTGGGAGGTCATGCTGGGGGTAGATTTAGGGTTTATTGTAGTGCAGTGGTGTTTGGGTAGTGTAGGGAGTCGTGCTGGGGTAGTGTTTTAGGGTTTAGGGTAGTGCAGTGGTGTTTGGTCAGTGTAGGTGTAGTGCTGGGGTAGGGTTTTAGGGTGTAGGGTAGTGCAGTGGTGTTTGTGAAGTATAGGGGTTATGCTGAGGGTAGTGTTTTAGGGTTTAGGATAGTGCAGTGGTGTTTGTGTAGTATAGGGGATAGTGTTTTAGGGTTTAGAGTAGTGCAGTGTTGTTTGTGTAGTGTAGGTGATTAAGGTAGGGGTAGTGTTTTAGGGTTTAGGGTACTGCGGTGGTGTTTGTGTAGGGTAGGGGGTTGTGTTTTAGCGTTTAGGGTAGTGCAGTGGTGTTTGAGTAGTGTAGGGGGACGTGCTGGGGGTATTGTTTTTGGGTTTAGCGTAGTGCAGTTGTGTTTGGGTAGTGAAGGGGGTCGTGCTGGGGGTAGTGTTTTAGGGTTTAGGGTAGTAAAGTGGTGTTTGTGTAGTGTAGGGGGTCGTTCTTGTGGTACTGTTTTAGGGTGTAGGGTAGTGCAGTGGTGTTTGTGTAGTGTAGGGTGTCATGCTGGGGTAGATTTAGGGTTTAGGGTAGTGCAGTGGTGTTTGTGTAGAGTAGGGGTCGTTCTTGGGGTAGTGTTTTAGGGTTTAGGGTAGTGCAGTGGTGTTTGTGTAATGAAGGGGGTTGTGCTGCGGGTAGTGTTTTAGGGTTTAGGGTAGTGCAGTGGTGTTTGGGTAGTGTAGGGGGTCACATTTTAGGGTATAGGGTATTGCAATGGTGTTTGGGTAGTGTAGGGGGTCATGCTGGGGTTAGTGTTTTAGGGTTTAGGGTAGTGCAGTGGTGTTTGGGTAGTGTAGGGGTTCATGCTGGGGTAGTGTTTTAGGGTTTAGTGTAGAGCAGTGGTGTTTGTGTAATATAGGGGTTCGTGCTAGGGTAGTGTTTGAGGGTTGAGTGTAGTGCAGTGGTGTTTTGGTAGTGTAGGGGGCTGTGTTGGGTCTAGTGTTTTTGGGTTCAGGGTAGTGCAGTTGTGTTTGTGTAGTGTTGGGGGTCATGCTGGGGGTAGTGTTTTATGGTTTAGGGTAGTGCAGTGGTATCTGGGTAGTGTAGGGGGTCATGCGGGGGGTAGATTTAGGGTTTAGGGTAGTGAAGTGGTGTTTGTGTGGTGAGGGGGCATGCTGGGAGTAGTGTTTTAGGGTTTAGGGTAGTGCAGCGGTGTTTGTATAGTGCAGGGGGTCATACTGGGGGAAGTGTTTTAGGGTTTAGGGTTTAGGGTAGTGCAGTGGTGTTTGGGTAGTGTAGAGGGTCATGTTGGGGGTAGTGTTTTAGGGATTAGGGTAGTGCAGGTGTGTTTGTGTAGTGTAGGGGTCATGCTGTGTGTAATGTTTTAGGGTTTAGGGTAGTGCAGTGGTGTTTGTGTAGTATAGGGGGTCATATTGTGGGTATTCTTTTAGGGTTTAGGGTAGTGCAGTGGTGTTTGAGTAATGTAGGGGGTCACGTTTTAGGGTATAGGGTATTGCATTGGTGTTTGGGTACTGTAGAGGGTCATGCTGGGGTTAGTGTTTTAGGGTTTAGGGTAGTGCAGTGGTGTTTGGGTAGTGTAGGGGTCCGTGCTGGGGTAGAGTTTTAGGGTTTAGGGTAGTGCAGTGGTGTTTGGGTAGTGTAGGGGTTCATGCTGGGAATAGTGTTTTAGGGTTTAGGGTAGTGCAGTGGTGTTTGGGTAGTGTAGGGGGTCATGCTGGGCATAGATTTAGGGTTTTGGGTAGTACAGTGGTTTTTGTGTAGTGTAGGGGGTCGCGTTGGCGGTAGTGTTTTAGGGTTTAGGGTAGAGCAGTGGTGTTTGTATAGTGTAGGGGGTCATACTGGGGGTAGTGTTTTAGGGATTAGGGCAGTGCAGTGGTGTTTGGGTAGTGGAGGGGGTCATGCTGGGGGTAGTGTTTTAGGGTTTAAGTTAGTGCAGGGGTGTTTGTGGAGTGTAGGGTGTCATGCTGGGGGTAGTGGAATAGGGATTAGGGTAGTGCATTGTTGTTTGTGTATTATAGGGGGTAGTGTTTTAGCATTTAGGGTAGTGTAGTGGTGTTTGTGTAGTGTTGGGGTCATGCTGTGGGTAGTGTTTTAGGGTTTAGGGTAGTGCAGTGGTGTTTGTGTAGTGTAGGAGGTCACTTTTTAGGGTATAGGTTAGTGCAGTGCTGTTTGGGTAGTGTAGGGGCTCATGCTGGGGTTAGTGTTTTAGGGTTTAGGGTAGTACAGTGGTGTTTGGGTAGTGTAGGGGTTCATGGTGGTGGGTAGTGTTTTAGGTTTTAGGGTAGTGCAGTGGTGTTTGTGTAGTGTGGGAGGTCATGCTGGGGGTAGATGTAGGGTTTAGAGTAGTGCAGTGGTGTTTGGGTAGTATAGGGGGTCGTGCTGAGAGTTGTGTTTAAGTGTTTAGGGTATTGCAGTGGTGTTTGTGAAGTGTAGGGGGTCATGCTGGGGGTAGTGTTCTAAGGTTTAGGGTAGTGCAGTGGTGTTTGTGTAGTGTAGGGGTTTGTGCTGGGGTAGTGTTTCAGGGTGTAGGGTAGTGCAGTGGTGTATGGGTAGTGTAGGGGTTCGTGCTTGGGCTGGTGTTTTAGGGTTTAGGGTAGTGTAGTGGTGTTTGTGTAGTGTAGGGGGTCTTGCTGGGGGTAGTGCTTTAGGGTTAAGGGTAGTGCAGTGGTGTTTGGGTAGTGTAGGGGGTCTTGCTGGGGGTAGTGTTTTGGTGTTTAGGGTATTGCAGTGGTGTTTGGGTAGTGTAGGGGGTAGTGCTGGGGGTAGAGTTTTAGAGTTTAGGGTAGTGCAGTGGTGTTTTGGTAGTGTAGGGGGTACTGCTGGGGTAGTGTTTTAGGGTTTAGGTTAGTGCAGTGGTGTTTGGGTAGAGTAGGGGGTCATGCTGGGGGTAGTGTTTTTGGGTTTTGGGTAGTGCAGTTGTGTTTGGGTACTGAAGGGGGACATGCTGGGGGTAGTGTTTTAGGGTTTAGTGTAGTCCAGAGGTGTTTGTGTACTATAGGGGGTCGTGCTGGGGGTAGTGTTTTAGGGTTTAAGGCAGTTCAGTGGTGTTTGTGTAGTGAACGGGGTCGTGCTGGGGGCAGTGTTTTTGGGTTTAGGGTAGTGCAGTGGTGTTTGTGTGGTTTAGGGGATTAGGCTGGGGGTAGATTTAGGGTTTAGGGTAGCGCAGTGGTGTTTGGGTAGTGTAGGGAGTCGTGCTGGTGGTAGTGTTTTAGTGTTTAGGGTAGTGCAGGGATGTTTGGGTAGTGTAGGGTGTCATGCTGCGGTAGTGTTTAATGGTTAAGGGTAGTGCAGTGGTGTTTGTGTAGAGTAGGGGCTTGTGCTGGGGGTGGTGTTTTAGGGTTTAGGGTAGTGCAGTTGGGCTTGTGTAGTGTAGTGGGTCGTGCTGGGGGTAGTGTTGTAGGGTTTACGGTAGTGCAGTGGTGTTTGTGCAGTGTAGGTTTTCGTGCTGGGGTAGTGTTTCAGGGTGTAGGGTAGTGCAGTGATGTTTGTGTAGTATAGGGGGTCGTGCTGCGGTAGTGTTTAATGGTTAAGTGTAGTGCAGTGGTGTTTGTGTAGAGTAGGGACTTGTGCTGGGGGTGGTGTTTTAGGGTTTAGGGTAGTACAGTGGTGTTTGTTTAGTGTAGGGGGGTCTTGCTGGGGGTAGTTGTTTAGGGTTAAGGGTAGTGCAGTCGTGTTTGAGTAGTGTAGGGGGTCTTGCTGGGGGTAGTGTTTTAGGGTTTAGGGCAGTGCAGTGCAGTGGTGTTTAGGTAGTGTAGGGGGTAGTGCTTCGGGTAGTGTTTTAGGGTTTAGGGCAGTATAGTGGTGTTTGTGTGGTGTAGGGGGTCATGCTGTGGGTAGTGTTTCAGGGTTTAGGGTAGTGTAGTCGTGTTTGGGTAGTGTAGGGGGTCATGCCGGGAGCAGTATTTTAGGGTTTAGGGTAGTGCAGTAGTGTTTGTGTAGTGTAATGGGGCATCCAGGGGAAAGTGTCTTAGGATTTAGGGAAGCGCAGTGGTGGTCGGGTAGTGTAAGTGGTCATGCTGGGGTAGTGTTTTAGGGTTTAGAGTAGCGCAGTGGTGTTTGTTTAGTGTAGGGGATCATGCTGGGGGTAGATTTAGGGTTTAGGCTAGTGCAGTGGTGTTTGAGTAGTGTAGGGGTCATACTGGGGATAGCTTTAGGGTTTAGTGTAGCGCAGAGGTGTTTGTGTAGTGTAGGGGTCGTGCTGGGGGTAGTGTTTTAGGGTTTAGGGTAGTGCAGTTGTGTTTGGGTAGTATAGGGGTTCATGCTGGGGGAAGTGTTTTAGGGTTTAGGGTAGTGCAGTTGTGTTTGGGTAGTGTAGGGGGTACTGTTGTGGGTAGTGTTTTAGGGTTTAGGGTAGTGCCGAGGTGTTTGTGTAGTGTAGGGGGACATGCTGGGGGTAGTGTTTTAGGGTTTAGGTTAGTGCAGTGGCATTTGGGTAGTGTAGGGGGTACTGCTGGGGGTAGTGTTTTAGGGTTTAGGGTAGTACAGTGGTGTTTGTGTAGTGTAGGGGGTTGTGCTGGGGATAGTATTTTAGGGTTTAGGGTAGTACAGTGGTGTTTGGGTAGTGTAGGGCGTAGTGCTGGGGGTAGTGTTTTCAGGTTGAGGGTAGTGCGGTGGTGTTTGTGTAGTGTAGGGACTCGTGCTGGGGTAGTGTGTTAGGGTTTAGGGTAGTGCAGTGGTGTTTGGGTAGTGTAGGGGGTCATGCTGGGGGTAGTGTTTTAGGGTTTAGGGTATTGCATAGGTGTTTGTGTAGTGTAGGGTTTCATGCTGGGGGTAGTGTTTTAGGGTTTAGGGTAGTGCAGTGGTGTTTGTGTAGTGTAGGGGTCATGCTGTGGGTAGTGTTTTTGGGTTTAGGGTAGTGCAGTGGTGTTTGTGTTGTGTAGGGGGTCACGTTTTAGGGTATAGGATAGTGCAGTGCTTTTTGGGTAGACTAGGGGGTCATGCTGGGGTTTGTGTTTTAGGGTTTAGGGTAGTGCAGTGGTGTTTGGGTAGTGTAGGGGTTCGTGGTGGGGTAGTGTTTTAGGGTTTAGGGTTTAGGGTAGTGCAGTGGTGTTTGTGCAGTGTGGGAGGTCATGCTAGGGGTAGATTTAGGTTTTAGTGTAATGCAGTGGTGTTTGGGTAGTGTAGGGGGTCCTGCTGGTGGTAGTTTTTTAGGGTTTAAGGTAGAGCAGTGGTGTTTGGGTAGCGTAGGGGTTCATGCTGGGGGTAGTTTTAGGGTTTAGGGTACTTCAATGGTGTTTGTGTGGTGAGAGGGTCGTGCTGGGAGTAGTGTATTAGGGTTTAGTGTAGTGCAGTGGTGTTTGGGTAGTGTAGGGAGTCATGCTGGATGTAGTGTTTTTGGGTTTAGGGTAGTGCAGGGATGTTTGTGTAGTGTAGGGAGTCATGCAGGGGGTAGTGTTTTAGGGATTAGGGTAGTGCAGAGGTGTATGGGTAGGATAGGGGGTCGTGCTGGGGTAGCGTTTTAGGGTTTAGTGTAGTGCAGTTGTGTTTGGGTAGTGAAGGGGGTCGTGCTGGGGGTAGAGTTTTAAGGTTTAGGGTAGTGCAGTGGTGTTTGGGTAGTGTAGGGGTTCATGCTGGGAATAGTGTTTTAGGGTTTAGGGTAGTGCAGTGGTGTTTGGGTAGTGTAGGGGTCATGCTGGGCATAGATTTAGGGTTTCGGGTAGTACAGTGGTGTTTGTGTAGTGTAGGGGGTCGTGCTGGCGGTAGTGTTTTAGGGTTTAGGGTAGTGTAGTGGTGTTTGTATAGTGTAGGGGGTCATGCTGGGGGTAGTGTTTTAGGGTTTAGGGTAGCGCAGTGGTGTTTGGGTAGTGTAGGGGGTCAGGCTGGGGGTAGTGTTTTAAGGTTTAGGGTAGTGCAGAGGTGTTTGTGTAGTGTAGGCGGTCATGCTGGGGGTAGTGTTTTAGGGTTTAGGGTATTGCAGGGGAGCTTGTGTAGTGTAGGGGGTAGTGTTTTAGGGTTCAGGGTCGTGCAGTGGTGTTTGTGTAGTGTAGGTGGTTAAGGTGGGGGTAGTGTTTTAGGGTTTAGTGCAGTGGTATTTGTGTAGGGTACGGGGTTGTGTTTTAGGGTTTAGGGTAGTGCAGTGGTGTTTGGATAGTGTAGGGGGACGTGCTGGGGTATTGTTTTTGGGTTTAGCGTAGTGCAGTTGTGTTTGGGTAGTGAAGGGGGTCGTGCTGGGGGTAGTGTTTTTGGGTTTAGGGTAGTACAGTGGTGTTTGTGTAGTGTAGGGGGTCGTGCTGGCGGTAGTGTTTTAGGGTTTAGGGTAGTACAGTGGTGTTTGTGTAGTGTAGGGGGTCGTGCTGGTGGTAGTGTTTTAGGGTTTAGGTTAGTGCGGTGGTGTTTGTATAGTGTATAGGGTCATGCTGGGGGTAGTGTTTTAGGGTTTAGGGTAGTGCAGTGCTGTTTGTGTATTGTAGTGGGTTGTGTTTTAGGGTTTAGGTTAGTGCAGTGGTGTTTTGGTAGTGTAGGGGCAGTGCTGGGGGTAGTGTTTTGGGTTTAGAGTAGAGCAGTTTTGTTTGGGTAGTGAAGAGGGTCGTGCTAGGGGTAGAGTTTTCAGGTTTAGGGTAGTGCAGTGGTGTTTGGGCAGTGAAGGGGTTCATGCTGGGGATAGTGCTTTAGGGTTTAGCGTTGTGCAGTGGTGTTTGGGAAGTGCACGGTGTCATGCTGGGCGTAGATTTAGGGTAGTACAGTGGTGTTTGGGTAGTGTAGGGGTTTGTATTGGGGTAGTTTTTTAAGGTTTAGGGTAGTGAAGTGGTGTTTGTGTAGTGTGGGAGGTCATGCTGGGGGTTGATTTATGATTTAGTGTAGTGCAGTGGTGTTTGGGTACTGTAGGGAGTCATGCTGGATGTAGTGTTTTTGGGTTTAGGGTAATGCAGTGATGTTTGTGCAGTGTATTGAGTTGTGCAGGGGCTAGTGTTTTAGGGTTTAGGGTAGTGCAGTGGTGTTTGGGTAGTGTAGGGGTTTGTGTTGGGGTAGTGTTTTAGGGTTTAGGGTAGTGTAGTGGGGTTTGTGTAGTGTGGGAGGTCATGCTGGGGGTTGATTTAGGGTTTAGTGTAGTGCAGTGGTGTTTGAGTAGTGTAGGGAGTTGTGATAGGTGTAGGGTTTTAGGGTTTAGGGTAGTGGAGTGGTGTTTGTGTAGTGTAGGGAGTCATACAGGGGGTAGTGTTTTAGGGTTTAGGGTAGTACAGTGGTCTTTGGGTAGTGTAGGGGGCCATGTTTGGGGTCATGTTTTAGGGTTTAGGGTAGTGCAGTGGTCTTTGAGTAGTGTAGGGATTCAAGCTGGTGGTAGTGTTTTATGTTTTAGGGTAGTGCAGTGTTATTTGGGTAGTGTAGGGTGTCATGCTGGGGTAGATTTAGGGTTTAGGGTATTTTAGTGGTGTTTGTGTAGAGTAGGGGTCGTTCTTGGGGTAGTGTTTTAGGGTTTAGGGTAGTGCAGTGGTGTTTGTGTAGTGTAGGGGGTCATGCTGGGGTAGATATAGGGTTTAGGGTAGATTAGTGGTGTTTGTGTAGAGTAGGGGTCGTTCTTGGGGTAGTGTTTTAGGGTTTAGGGTAGTGCAGTGGTGTTTGTGTAGTGTAGGGGGTCATGCTGGGGTAGATTTAGGGTTTAGGGTAGTGCAGTGGTGTTTGTGTAGAGTAGGGGTCGTTCTTGGGGTAGTGTTTTAGGGTTTAGGGTAGTTCAGTGGTGTTTGTGCAGTGTAGTGGGTCATGCTGGGGTAGATTTAGGGTTTAGGGTAGTGAAGTGGTGATTGTGTTGTGTAGGGGGTCGTGCTGGGGGTAGTGTTTTAGGGTTTAAGGCAGTGCAGTGGTGTTTGTATAGTGTAGGGGGTCATACTGGGGTAGTGTTTTAGGGTTTAGGCTAGTGCAGTGGTGTTTGGGTAGCGTAGGGGCTCATGCTGGGGATAGTGTTTTAGATTTAGGGTAGTGCAGGGGTGTTTGTGTAGTGTAGGAGGTCATGTTGTGGGTATTGTTTTAGGGTTTAGGGTAGTACAGTGGTGTTTGTGTAATATAGGGGGTCACGTTTTAGGGTATAGTGTAGTGCAGTAGTGTTTAGGTAGTGTAGGGGGTCATGCTGGGGTTAGTGTTTTAGGGTTTAGGGTAGTGCAGTGGCATTTGGGTAGTGTAGGGTTTCGTGCCGGGGGTAGTGTTTTAGGGTTTAGGGTAGTGCAGTGCTGTTTGTGTAGTGTAGGGGGTCGTGCTGGGGGTACAGTTTTAGGGTTGAGGGTAGTTCAGTGGTGTTTGTGTAGTGTAGGGGGTTGTGTTTTAGGGTTTAGGTTAGTACAGTGGTGTTTTGGTAGTGTAGGGGGCGTGCTGGGGGTAGTGTTTTTGGGTTTAGAGTAGAGCAGTTTTATTTGGGTAGTGAAGAGGATCGTACTGGGGGTAGAGTTTTCAGGTTTAGGGTAGTGCAGTGTTGTTTGAGTAGTGAAGGGGTTCATACTGGGGATAGTGTTTTAGGGTTTAGCGTTGTGCAGTGGTGTTTGGTCAGTGTAGGTGTAGTGATGGGGTAGGGTTTTAGGGTTTATGGTAGTGCAGTGGTGTTTGTGTAGTATAGGGGTTATGCTGAGGGTAGTGTTTTAGGGTTTAGGATAGTTCAGTGGTGTTTGTGTAGTGTAGGGGCGCATGCTGGCAGTAGTGTTTTAGGGTTTAGGGTAGTGCAGTTGTGTTTGGGTAGTGAAGGAGGTCGTGCTAGGGATAGAGTTTTAGGGTTTAGAGTACTGCAGTGGTGTTTGGGTAGTGTAGGGGTTCATGCTGGGAATAGTGTTTTAGGGTTTAGGGTAGTGCAGTGGTGTTTGGGTAGTGTAGGGGTCATGCTGGGCATAGATTTAGGGTTTCGGGTAGTACAGTGGTGTTTGTGTAGTGTAGGGGGTCGTGCTGGCGGTAGTGTTTTAGGGTTTAGGGTAGTGTAGTGGTGTTTGTATAGTGTAGGGGGTCATGCTGGGGGTAGTGTTTTAGGGTTTAGGGTAGCGCAGTGGTGTTTGGGTAGTGTAGGGGGTCATGCTGGGCATAGATTTAGGGTTTTGTGTAGTACAGTGGTGTTTGTGTAGTATAGGGGGTCGTGCTGGCGGTAGTGTTTTAGGGTTTAGGGTAGTGCAGTGGTGTTTGGGTAGTGTAGGGGGTCAGGCTGGGGGGTTGTGCAGTGGTGTTTGTGTAGTGTAGGGGGTCATGCTGGGGGTAGTGTTTTAGGGTTTAGGGTATTGCAGTGGTGCTTGTGTAGTGTAGGGGGTAGTGTTTTAAGGTTTAGGGTCGTGCAGTGGTGTTTATGTAGTGTTGGGGTCCTGCTGTGGGTAGTGTTTTAGGGTTTAGGGTAGTGCAGTGGTGTTTGTGTAGTGTGGGAGGTCATGCTGGCGGTAGATTTAGGGTTTATTGTAGTGCAGTGGTGTTTGGGTAGTGTAGGGAGTCGTGCTGGGGTCGTGTTTTAGGGTTTAGGGTAGTGCAGTGGTGTTTGGTCAGTGTAGGTGTAGTGCTGGGGTAGGGTTTTAGGGTGTAGGGTAGTGCAGTGGTGTTTGTGAAGTATAGGGGTTATGCTGAGGGTAGTGTTTTAGGGTTTAGGATAGTGCAGTGGTGTTTGTGTAGTATAGGGGATAGTGTTTTAGGGTTTAGAGTAGTGCAGTGTTGTTTGTGTAGTGTAGGTGATTAAGGTAGGGGTAGTGTTTTAGGGTTTAGGGTACTGCGGTGGTGTTTGTGTAGGGTAGGGGGTTGTGTTTTAGCGTTTAGGGTAGTGCAGTGGTGTTTGAGTAGAATGGGGGACGTGCTGGGGGTATTGTTTTTGGGTTTAGCGTAGTGCAGTTGTGTTTGGGTAGTGAAGGGGGTCGTGCTGGGGGTAGTGTTTTAGGGTTTAGGGTAGTAAAGTGGTGTTTGTGTAGTGTAGGGGGTCGTTCTTGGGGTACTGTTTTAGGGTTTAGGGTAGTACAGTGGTGTTTGTGTAATGAAGGGGGTTGTGCTGCGGGTAGTGTTTTAGGGTTTAGGGTAGTACAGTGGTGTTTGGGTAGTGTAGGGGGTCACATTTTAGGGTATAGGGTATTGCAATGGTGTTTGGGTAGTGTAGGGGGTCATGCTGGGGTTAGTGTTTTAGGGTTTAGGGTAGTGCAGTGGTGTTTGGGTAGTGTAGGGGTTCATGCTGGGGTAGTGTTTTAGGGTTTAGTGTAGAGCAGTGGTGTTTGTGTAATATAGGGGTTCGTGCTAGGGTAGTGTTTGAGGGTTGAGTGTAGTGCAGTGGTGTTTTGGTAGTGTAGGGGGCTGTGTTGGGTCTAGTGTTTTTGGGTTCAGGGTAGTGCAGTTGTGTTTGTGTAGTGTTGTGGGTCATGCTGGGGGTAGTGTTTTTAATGTTTAGGGTAGTGCAGTGGTATCTGGGTAGTGTAGGGGGTCATGCGGGGGGTAGATTTAGGGTTTAGGGTAGTGAAGTGGTGTTTGTGTGGTGAGGGGGCATGCTTGGAGTAGTGTTTTAGGGTTTAGGGTAGTGCAGCGGTGTTTGTATAGTGCAGGGGGTCATACTGGGGGAAGTGTTTTAGGGTTTAGGGTAGTGCAGTGGTGTTTGGGTAGTGTAGGGGGTCATGTTGGGGGTAGTGTTTTAGGGATTAGGGTAGTGCAGGGGTGTTTGTGTAGTGTAGGGGTCATGCTGTGTGTAATGTTTTAGGGTTTAGGGTAGTGCAGTGGTGTTTGTGTAGTATAGGGGGTCATATTGTGGGTATTCTTTTAGGGTTTAGGGTAGTGCAGTAGTGTTTGAGTAATGTAGGGGGTCACGTTTTAGGGTATAGGGTATTGCATTGGTGTTTGGGTACTGTAGAGGGTCATGCTGGGGTTAGTGTTTTAGGGTTTAGGGTAGTGCAGTGGTGTTTGGGTAGTGTAGGGGTCCGTGCTGGGGTAGAGTTTTAGGGTTTAGGGCAGTGCAGTGGTGTTTGGGTAGTGTAGGGGTTCATGCTGGGAATAGTGTTTTAGGGTTTAGGGTAGTGCAGTGGTGTTTGGGTAGTGTAGGGGGTCATGCTGGGCATAGATTTAGGGTTTTGGGTAGTACAGTGGTGTTTGTGTAGTGTAGGGGGTCGCGTTGGCGGTAGTGTTTTAGGGTTTAGGGTAGAGCAGTGGATTTTGTATAGTGTAGGGGGTCATGCTGGGGGTAGTGTTTTAGGGATTAGGGCAGTGCAGTGGTGTTTGGGTAGTGGAGGGGGTCATGCTGGGGGTAGTGTTTTAGGGTTTAAGTTAGTGCAGGGGTGTTTGTGGAGTGTAGGGTGTCATGCTGGGGGTAGTGGAATAGGGATTAGGGTAGTGCATTGTTGTTTGTGTATTATAGGGGGTAGTGTTTTAGCATTTAGGGTAGTGTAGTGGTGTTTGTGTAGTGTTGGGGTCATGCTGTGGGTAGTGTTTTAGGGTTTAGGGTAGTGCAGTGGTGTTTGTGTAGTGTAGGAGGTCACTTTTTAGGGTATAGGTTAGTGCAGTGCTGTTTGGGTAGTGTAGGGGCTCATGCTGGGGTTAGTGTTTTAGGGTTTAGGGTAGTACAGTGGTGTTTGGGTAGTGTAGGGGTTCATGGTGGTGGGTAGTGTTTTAGGTTTTAGGGTAGTGCAGTGGTGTTTGTGTAGTGTGGGAGGTCATGCTGGGGGTAGATGTAGGGTTTAGAGTAGTGCAGTGGTGTTTGGGTAGTGTAGGGGGTCGTGCTGAGAGTTGTGTTTAAGTGTTTAGGGTATTGCAGTGGTGTTTGTGTAGTGTAGGGGGTCATGCTGGGGGTAGTGTTCTAAGGTTTAGGGTAGTGCAGTGGTGTTTGTGTAGTGTAGGGGTTTGTGCTGGGGTAGTGTTTCAGGGTGTAGGGTAGTGCAGTGGTGTATGGGTAGTGTAGGGGTTCGTGCTTGGGCTGGTGTTTTAGGGTTTAGGGTAGTGTAGTGGTGTTTGTGTAGTGTAGGGGGTCTTGCTGGGGGTAGTGCTTTAGGGTTAAGGGTAGTGCAGTGGTGTTTGGGTAGTGTAGGGGGTCTTGCTGGGGGTAGTGTTTTGGTGTTTAGGGTATTGCAGTGGTGTTTGGGTAGTGTAGGGGGTAGTGCTGGGGGTAGAGTTTTAGAGTTTAGGGTAGTGCAGTGGTGTTTTGGTAGTGTAGGGTGTACTGCTGGGGTAGTGTTTTAGGGTTTAGGTTAGTGCAGTGGTGTTTGGGTAGAGTAGGGGGTCATGCTGGGGGTAGTGTTTTTGGGTTTTGGGTAGTGCAGTTGTGTTTGGGTACTGAAGGGGGACATGCTGGGGGTAGTGTTTTAGGGTTTAGTGTAGTCCAGAGGTGTTTGTGTACTATAGGGGGCCGTGCTGGGGGTAGTGTTTTAGGGTTTAAGGCAGTTCAGTGGTGTTTGTGTAGTGAACGGGGTCGTGCTGGGGGCAGTGTTTTTGGGTTTAGGGTAGTGCAGTGGTGTTTGTGTGGTTTAGGGGATTAGGCTGGGGGTAGATTTAGGGTTTAGGGTAGCGCAGTGGTGTTTGGGTAGTGTAGGGAGTCGTGCTGGTGGTAGTGTTTTAGTGTTTAGGGTAGTGCAGTGATGTTTGGGTAGTGTAGGGGGTCATGCTGCGGTAGTGTTTAATGGTTAAGGGTAGTGCAGTGGTGTTTGTGTAGAGTAGGGGCTTGTGCTGGGGGTGGTGTTTTAGGGTTTAGGGTAGTGCAGTTGGGCTTGTGTAGTGTAGTGGGTCGTGCTGGGGGTAGTGTTGTAGGGTTTACGGTAGTGCAGTGGTGTTTGTGCAGTGTAGGTTTTCGTGCTGGGGTAGTGTTTCAGGGTGTAGGGTAGTGCAGTGATGTTTGTGTAGTATAGGGGGTCGTGCTGCGGTAGTGTTTAATGGTTAAGTGTAGTGCAGTGGTGTTTGTGTAGAGTAGGGACTTGTTCTGGGGGTGGTGTTTTAGGGTTTAGGGTAGTACAGTGGTGTTTGTTTAGTGTAGGGGGGTCTTGCTGGGGGTAGTTTTTTAGGGTTAAGGGTAGTGCAGTCGTGTTTGAGTAGTGTAGGGGGTCTTGCTGGGGGTAGTGTTTTAGGGTTTAGGGCAGTGCAGTGCAGTGGTGTGTAGGTAGTGTAGGGGGTAGTGCTTCGGGTAGTGTTTTAGGGTTTAGGGCAGTATAGTGGTGTTTGTGTGGTGTAGGGGGTCATGCTGTGGGTAGTGTTTCAGGGTTTAGGGTAGTGTAGTCGTGTTTGGGTAGTGTAGGGGGTCATGCCGGGAGCAGTATTTTAGGGTTTAGGGTAGTGCAGTAGTGTTTGTGTAGTGTAATGGGGCATCCAGGGGAAAGTGTCTTAGGATTTAGGGAAGCGCAGTGGTGGTCGGGTAGTGTAAGTGGTCATGCTGGGGTAGTGTTTTAGGGTTTAGAGTAGCGCAGTGGTGTTTGTTTAGTGTAGGGGATCATGCTGGGGGTAGATTTAGGGTTTAGGCTAGTGCAGTGGTGTTTGAGTAGTGTAGGGGTCATACTGGGGATAGCTTTAGGGTTTAGTGTAGCGCAGAGGTGTTTGTGTAGTGTAGGGGTCGTGCTGGGGGAAGTGTTTTAGGGTTTAGGGTAGTGCAGTTGTGTTTGGGTTGTATAGGGGGTCATGCTGGGGGAAGTGTTTTAGGGTTTAGGGTAGTGCAGTTGTGTTTGGGTAGTGTAGGGGGTACTGTTGTGGGTAGTGTTTTAGGGTTTAGGGTAGTGCCGAGGTGTTTGTGTAGTGTAGGGGGACATGCTGGGGGTAGTGTTTTAAGGTTTAGGTTAGTGCAGTGGCATTTGGGTAGTGTAGGGGGTACTGCTGGGGGTAGTGTTTTAGGGTTTAGGGTAGTACAGTGGTGTTTGTGTAGTGTAGGGGGTTGTGCTGGGGATAGTATTTTAGGGTTTAGGGTAGTACAGTGGTGTTTGGGTAGTGTAGGGCGTAGTGCTGGGGGTAGTGTTTTCAGGTTGAGGGTAGTGCGGTGGTGTTTGTGTAGTGTTGGGGGTCATGCTGGGGGTAGTGTTTTAGGGTTTAGGGTAGTGCAGTGGTGTTTGGGTAGTGTAGGGCGTCGTACTGGGGTAGTGTTTTAGGGTTTAGGGTAGTCTAGGTGTGTTTTTGTAGTGTAGGGGGTCGTGCTGGGGGTAGTGTTTTAGGGTTTAGGATAGATCAGTGGTGTTTGTGTAGTGTAGGGTGTAGTACTGGGATAGTGCTTTAGCGTTTAGGGTAGTGCAATGATGTTTGTGTATGTGTAGGGGGTCGTGCTGGGGGTAGTGTTTTAGGGTTTAGGGTAGTGCAGTGGTGTTTGTGTAGTGTAGGGGGTCATGCTGTGGGTAGTGTTTTGGGGTTTAGAGTAGTGCAGTGGTGTTTGTATGTGAAAGGGGTCGTGCTGGGGGTAGTGTTTTAGGGTTTAGGGCAGTACAGTGGTGTTTGTGTAGTGTAGGGGGTCATGCTTGTGGTAGTGTTTTAGGGTTTAGAGTAGTGCAGTGGTGTTTGGGTAGTATAGGGGGTCATGCTGGGGAAGTGTTTTAGGGTTTAGGGTTGTGCAGTTGTGTTTGGGTAGTGTAGGGGGTACTGTTGTGGGTAGTGTTTTAGGGTTTAGGGTAGTGCCGAGGTGTTTGTGTAGTGTAGGGGGACATGCTGGGGGTAGTGTTTTAGGGTTTAGGTTAGTGCAGTGGCATTTGGGTAGTGTAGGGGGTACTGCTGGGGGTAGTGTTTTAGGGTTTAGGGTAGTACAGTGGTGTTTGTGTAGTGTAGGGGTTGTGCTGGGGATAGTATTTTAGGGTTTAGGGTAGTACAGTGGTGTTTGGGTAGTGTAGGGGGTAGTGTTTTCAGGTTGAGGGTAGTGCGGTGGTGTTTGTGTAGTGTTGGGGGTCATGCTGGGGGTAGTGTTTTAGGGTTTAGGGTAGTGCAGTGGTGTTTGGGTAGTGTAGGGCGTCGTACTGGGGTAGTGTTTTAGGGTTTAGGGTAGTCTAGGTGTGTTTTTGTAGTGTAGGGGGTCGTGCTGGGGGTAGTGTTTTAGGGTTTAGGGTAGAGCAGTGGTGTTTGTGTAGTGTAGGGTGTAGTACTGGGATAGTGCTTTAGGGTTTAGGGTAGTGCAATGATGTTTGTGTATGTGTAGGGGGTCGTGCTGGGGGTAGTGTTTTAGGGTTTAGGGTAGTGCAGTGGTGTTTGTGTAGTGTAGGGGGTCGTGCTGTGGGTAGTGTTTTGGGGTTTAGAGTAGTGCAGTGGTGTTTGTATGTGAAGGGGTTCGTGCTGGGGGTAGTGTCTTAGGGTTTAGGGCAGTACAGTGGTGTTTGTGTAGTGTAGGGGGTCATGTTTGGGGTAGTGTTTTAGGGTTTAGAGTAGTGCAGTGGTGATTGTGTTGTGTACTGTAGGGGGTCGTGCTGGGTGTAGTGTTTTAGGGTTTAAGGCAGTGCAGTGGTGTTTGTGTACTGAAGGGGGTCGTGTTGGGGGTAGTGTTTTAGGGTTTATGGTAGTGCAGTGGTGTTTGTGTAGTCTTAGGGGTTGAGCTGGGGGTAGAGTTTAGGCTTTAGGGTAGTGCAGTGGTGTTTGGGTAGTGTAGGGGTTCAAGCTGGTGGTAGTTTTTTTATGGTTTAGGGTAGTGAAATGGTATTTGGGTAGTGTAGTGGGACAGGCTGGGGGTAGATTTAGGGTTTAGGGTAGTGAAGTGGTGTTTGTGTTGTGAGGGGGTATGCTGGGTGTAGTGTTTTAGGGCTTAGGGTAGTGCAGTGGTGTTTGTATAGTGTAGGGGGTAGTGCTGGGGCTAGTGTTATAGGGTTTAGTGGAGTGGTGTGGCTCACTGGTTAGAGGCGGCATACCCGGGAGCAGAAGTCGGCCCGGGACCAGGGTTCGATTCCCGACGCGGCAGGGTCTTGGGCCATGGTCAGCGGACTCGACAATTCTCGCCTCGGTGCCTACTCTAACCATGGATCCCACTCAGCAACTCTGGGCAACAACTTGCTTAATCTCCACTTACGGCCCCATCAGCGCCGGGGATGCTTGTCTTCACCTTGGAGATGCCCAGTAGGGACCATCTCACAGGGAAAGCCAGGATGGGTTCCCCAGCGGTTTACAGCACCGGGACGCCCCGTTGCTGGGGCAGCTGTGCGCTTTACAAGTCTACAACATTTACATTTACACAAGTGGTGTTTGTGTAGTGTTTCGGGTCATGCTGGGGGTAGTGTTTTAGGGTTTAGGGAAGTGCAGTGGTGTTTGTGTAGTGTAATGGGTCATCCAGGGGGAAGTGTCTTAGGGTTTAGGGAAGCGCAGTGGTGTCCGGGTAGTGTAAGTGGTCATTCTGGGAGTAGTGTTTTAGGGTTTAGGGTAGCGCAGTGGTGTTTGGGGTCACACTGGGGGTAGTGTTTTAGGGTTTAGGGTAGTGCAGTGGTGTTTGTGTAGTTGTGAGAAGTTGGCCTGGTATATGCTGTTCACTAGTTCTAGTGACCACCTTGTACCATGCCAAGCAACCCTTATGGTGTGGTTGTAAGTCAACCTTTTCGGACTAGCTGCCCTAGTGGTAGCGTAGGCTAAGCAGTCTTTGAGGCTAAACTCGTGAAGCGTGTTAAGCCAGCTGTTTTACCAAATGTAACCCCCTTTTATACCAATGAAAGGACACCACACAGATATATATTCAAAATATATATGTATTTATTTCTCAAAGTAACCCCTAGTCTCTTTATGAGCACAGGAGCACAAATCGTCAAACAAGATTATCACAGAATACACAGAAGTTGCACGTTATATGGATAGGCCCTGGTGGCCACTCAAACCATATACTAAAATAGTGGTATAAGTACCACGAACAGAAAAGGGAAAAGGCCTAGGGCCTCTAGAATCGCTGGGCCTACAAGGAGCTAACGTCAGTTAGTGACCAGGAGGTCCACGGGTGGCGTGTGCAGAGCAAATAGTCACACGCGTGCTCCCATAGGTTTCAAAGGGTGCGTAAAAAGTACAAAGTTACTGCAAAGAAGATCTTCCGGGTTGACTAGGAACTTAAGATTTGGAACACAGGCACTAGAGATGTAATACTACACTTGGGCACAGGTGTGCCAGCTTTACCTCACCCACAGGAAGCGGGTGCATAGGCCTCGAAGTGCGTCGGGTTTCTTCTATCTGTTCCGTGGAGCTTGAAGACAAAGATGCTGCAGGCGGTCGGTCCGGGAGAGATGCAGTGGATCCAAGAGTGGATCGGAGATGTTGAAGACCTGTAAGCAGAGGGGACAGTGTTCACAGTCACTAGCCAGTGACCAGCGTGGCACCAGGTGGGTACCAGGCGATGTCGGGTGCAAACAGGTGATGAGGGGTAGCTTGTCTCCGCAGCCACGTGGTCCCTGAAGGTCGACGACGTCCAGGAGTCGGCTCACGAGCTGTCCCACGCAGGCTCTCGCTGACGGCGGTGTCGGCGACTTGATCGAAGCAAACAAGCCTTGGCAAAAGCAATTGTAGAAGGATTCGGAAATCAGCTGTTGGTTCTGACCAGCAAGGTCAGAGGGATTGCTCCTTTGGAGGGGAGCAAGGGCCAGTCTGGAGCAATCAGACCAGCGGTGTTTGTCGTAGATTTCGTCGCCAAGATGGCCACTAGCCAGCGGGCCAGCAACCGGTTAGGCGCGTCGAGTGGCAAAATGCAGAAGGGCCCCACGCAGATCGTGGAGATGCTGGAGGGCTCACCTTTGGTGCAGCTGCTGCTCGGGGGTTGGGCTTCTCAGATCCCAAAGCACAACTTGGAGGGAGCCTCGGTTGTTGCACTTGTCAGCTTGTCGTAGTCGTTCCAAGATGGCTGGCTCCACGTGTCTCGGTGCCTCCACGGGTCTCCTCTTTTCAGGGACTGTGGATCGGGCGGTGAGAGGTCTGGAGGTCCAGGTCTTGTCAGTCTCTGGGCTCGGGCTCCGGCGGGAGGCGGCGGCAAAGCGGACGTTGATTCGCTGGATGGTGCTTGCGTTAGCAAGGTGGTCACTCCCTGACCACAGGGGAGATTTTCTTCAGTCTTCTGTGCAGCAGAATGTCGAAGTTCCCGTCTTCTTCTTAGTTTCAAGTTGATTCCAGGATGTCTGAAGTCTTAGGACACAGCTCCTACCTTTAAGCGGATTCTAGGGGCCGGACTACCTGCTAGGTCCCTCCCTAAGGGTGGGACCAGGAAGGGGGGTGGTTACACCCCCAATCCTTTGTCCAGCTCGCCCCAGGCCCGGGACTGGTGTGCCCCAGGACCGGTTTGAACTGGCATATGCACCGAGGCTCCTTGTGAGCCACAGGCATGTCTGGTTTCTTTCAAGCCCTACCTGACCAATACACAAAATCCTGTCTGGGGTGGTGCACGCACCTCCCCTGGCAGGAAACCCTTTGTCCACACCTCCCAAGCTGGAAGGACTCCCAGCAGCAGGAGGGCAGACTTGTGTCTGTGGTGGCAGCATCCATTTTGTGGAGCTGAGGCTATGTCTGATTTTACCCGGGTTTCAGGTACTGTACATGTCGTGTCCCTCTAGAAGGGTGGAATGCTAACCCCGTCGCCAGAATTGGCGAGGGGTTAGTATTCCAATTCGTATGACACCTTACTCGACATGTTTTGATAAAGCCAAACCAAAGATAGCATTTAACCGCGAGGTTCATAATGCACTTAAGAGTATATGGTATGACGATATCTGGAAACAGTAGAAGGAAGTTGTTCCGACCACTGCAGACAGGCTCAGCTCATGCCAGAGCACCATCTCACATGGAACCAAGCACTCTGCCTTCAGGATTGTTAAGGCCTGCCATAGGAGTGACTTATAGGTTACCAGGTGTCCCATTTAAGGTTAGGTATAGGTATACTACACCTAAGTAAGAGGTGATTACACCAACTTACCCCAGCTGAGTGATCAGCCAGTTGTGTCAGATTGTTAGGCCAAGCCTGGGGTGGCATAATACATGCTGCAGCCCTTGGCAGGCCTTGGGTACACCAATGCCCTGGGTACCTAGTGTACACTGGTACAGGGGCTGACAGGGTGATCCACTTCCAATTGGTTATGCACCTAGGGTGCATAGTTTTAATTTAGTAGAGAGAACAGCAGGCTGGGGGTCTGATTGGCAGGCCCACAGCCTCAATATGTCAAAAACCAGTGAAGCAAAAAGCAAACATTTGGGGTGACCATAGGATAGCAGACCCTACTCTCCTACACAACCCCCCCCCCAAACGCTGGGACATTAAACTAGCCTTGACCAGTCTCGTCTTCATGTCCTAAGTGGAAGTACCTGGAGAGACCATCTGCATTCCCATGGTCAGTACCTGGCCGGTGCTCCACTGTAAAGTCCATCCCCTGTAGGGAAATGGACCACCTAAGCAGTTTGGGGTTTTCACCCTTCATCTGATTTAGCCACAAGAGGGGCTTATGGTCGGTCTGAATCTTGAAGTGAGTGCCAAACAAGTATGGCCTCAGCTTCTTCAGGGCCCACACCACAGCAAAGGCCTCCCTCTCAATAGCTGACCAATTCTTCTCTCTGGGGGTCAACCTTCTGCTAATAAAAGCAATGGGTTGGTCTTGACCATCTACATTAAGTTGTGACAGCACAGCTCCCACACCCAACTCAGAAGCATCTGTTTGGACAATAAACTCTTTGGAGTAGTCAGGACTTTTCAGGATAGGTGCAGAGCACATGGCCTTCTTCAGGTCATCAAATGCCTTTTGACAGCTTACTGTTCACTGAACCTTTTTGGGCATCTTCTTGGATGTCAGATCATTAAGAGGAGTCACAATGGACCCATAGTTCTTAACAAACTTCCTGTAGTACCCAGTCAAGCCCAAGAAAGCTCGAACTTGAGTCTGGGTGGTTGGAGGGGACCAGTCCTGGATGGATTGTATCTTACTCTCCAGTGGTTGAACTTGGCCTCCACCTACAAGGTGGCCCAAATATACAACCTTACTCTGCCCTATCTGGCACTTAGTAGCCTTGATAGTGAGGCCTGCCCTCTGCAGGGCCTCCAGAGCCTTCTTCAGGTGGATCAGGTGATCCTCCCAGGTGGAGCTAAAGACAGCAATGTCATCAAGATATGCTGCACAAAAGTCATCCAACCCAGTAAGGACTTGGTTCACCAGCCTTTGGAAGGTGGCAGGTGCATTCTTCAGACCAAAGGGCATCACCACAAACTGATAATGCCCACCTGGGGTTGAGAATGCTGTTTTGGCCTTAGACTCCTCAGCTAATCTGATTTGCCAATAGCCAGCTGTTAAGTCAAATGTGCTCAAAAACTTTGCAGAAGCTAGTTTGTCTATGAGCTCATCTGCCCTTGGAATAGGGTGTGCATCTGTCCTGGTGACAGCATTGAGTCCTCTGTAATCCACACAGAACCTCATCTCTCTCTTGCCATCTTTGGTGTGAGGTTTGGGGACCAGAACCACTGGGCTAGCCCAGGGGCTCTCTGAGGGTTCAATGACACCTAATTCCAGCATTTTATGTACCTCAGCCTTTATACAGTCCCTGACGTGGTCAGGTTGTCTATAAAGTTTGTTCTTTACAGGCAGACTGTCACCAGTGTCCACAACATGGGTACACCAGTCAGTTTGACTAGGTATCAAGGAAAACATATGTGAAAATGATTGTAGAACCTGTCTACATTCAGTCTGCTGATGGGCAGTGAGGTTGCCTCCAAGGGTCACTCCTTCAACTGAGCCATCTTCAGGGTTCTGAGACAACAGGTCTGGGAGAGGGTCACTCTCTTCCTCCTGTCCCTCATCTGTAGCCATGAGCAAGCCCATGTCTGCCCTGTCAACATATGCTTTAAGCCTGTTAACATGGAGTACCCTGTGGGGTTCCTGGGAGTTCCTAGGTCCACCAAGTAGGTGACCTCTCCCTTCTTTTCCAGGATTGTATGGGGTCCAGACCATTTGTCTTGGAGTGCTGCTGGGGCCACTGGCTCCAACACCCATACCTTCTGTCCTGGCTGAAACTCAACCAAGACAGCCTTTTGGTCATGCCAAGCTTTCTGTAAGGCCTGGCTTGCCTCAAGGTTTTTGGATGCCTTCTCCATATACTCAGCCATCCTGGAGCGGAGACCAAGTACATAGTCCACTATGTCTAGCTTAGGCTTTTTGAGAGGTAACTCCCATCCTTCCTTCACCAAACACAGTGGGCCTCTCACAGGGTGCCCAAACAACAATTCAAAGGGGCTGTAGCCAACTCCTTTTTGTGGGACCTCTCTGTAAGCAAACAGAAGGCAGGGTAGAAGGATATCCCATCTTCGCCTGAGCTTTTCAGGTAATCCTTTGATCATACCCTTTAGGGTCTTGTTGAATCTCTCAACAATCCCATTGCATTGTGGGTGATAAGGGGTGGTGAACTTGTAGTTGACACCACATTCCTTCCACATAGCTGTCAAGTATCCTGACATAAAGTTGGTACCTCTGTCAGATACTACCTCCTTAGGAAACCCCACTCTGGAGAATACTCCCAGCAGGGCCCTGGCCACAACAGGTGCTGTAGTGGTCCTAAGGGGAATTGCCTCTGGATACCTGGTGGCATGATCCACTACCACCAGTATAAATCTGTGCCCAGATGCAGTGGGAGGATCCATGGGACCCACTATGTCTATTCCCACTCTTTCAAAGGGGACCCCCACCACAGGTAGTGGTATTAGGGGGGCCTTTGTTGTGCCACCTGATTTGCCACTGGCTTGGCAGGTGACACAGGAGCGACAAAACTCCTTTGTATCTTCATTCATATGAGGCCAGTGAAAGTGAGGGACAAGCCTGTCCCAGGTCTTGTTCTGGCCTAAGTGTCCTGCTAAAGGAATGTCATGGGCCAAGGTAAGAAGGAAGCCCCTAAATTGCAGAGGTATGACCAACCTCCTGGTTGCACCAGGCTTGGGGTCTCTAGCCTCTGAATAAAGGAGCCCTTCATCCCAATACACTTTATGGGTACCTTGAGCATTCCCAGCAGCCTCAGCAGCAGCCAGCTGTCTGAGGGGTTCAAGAGAGGGACAGGATAACTGAGCCTGCCTCAAGTCAGCCCTTGAAGGTCCCCCTGTCCCCAGAAACTCAACCTGATCAGGTTCAAGCTCTTCAGGGACAGTTCCTTCAGGGTCCTCTAGATCAGCTTCCTGGGAAGGCTGATCATCACTCTGAGGCAGGGGGGAAGGCACAGCCTTGACCCTCCTGTTCTTCTTCTTGGTAGGTACTTGGTCCATTGTTCCAGGATCCAAGACCTGAGGTTCAGTGAGGCACTTTTTGGCCTGTGACCTGGTCACAGCAAGGACATGGGATGATATACCTAACATCTCTGCATGAGTCCTGTACTCCACTTCTGACCATAGAGAACTCTCTAGGTCATTGCCCAACAAACATTCTACTGGGAGGTCTGCACTAACCACAACCCTTTTGAGGCCAGTTACCCCTCCCCATGAGAAGTTAACAACTGCCACACTATGTGAAGTAGTGGCATTGCTGGCATTGGTCACCAGGTAGTTCTCACCTGGTATGTACTGTCCAGGGTCCACAAAGCCTGGTGTCACCATAGTGACACTGGCACATGTGTCCCTGTAGGCTTGAGCCACTTTGTCATTAATTAAAGGAGTCTGTCTGTACTTGCCCAGGTTACTGGGGCTCACAGTCAGGGACAAATCAATGTCCCCATCACAGATCAAGACTGCCTGTGTAAGGGTTCTGTCTAAGTCAGAATCTCCTTCAGTTCCCATAGTGATTCCCACTACACCCTTTGTCTGGGGACCAACACTGCTAACAGTAGTACTGGGAGCAGGTGCCTTAGGGGCAACAGTGTTGGGGGCTCCACCCTTTTTGCAATCACTAGTCCAGTGAGTTGTATTTTTACAATGATTGCACCAGGGTTTCTTCTGACCTTCTTTCTTCTTCTTGGACTGTTGGGACCCACCCTCCTTAGCAGTAGTTTGGGGCCCTGTTGAAGACTTCTGGTCTTTAGGTTTCTGATCTCCACCCTTTTGGTCTGTTTTCTTCTGATCACCCCCTTGGCCCTGGTTCTGGTTCTTTTGCTTAACCCTGGTTCTGACCCATTTGTCTGCCTTCTTTCCCAATTCTTGGGGAGAGGTCAGATCAGAGTCAACCAAGTGTTGATGCAGTTGCTGGTTTTGACAGTTATTTAAAATCTGTTCTCTCATCATCAAATTATACAATCCTGTAAAATCAGATACCTTACTTCCCAGCAACCAACCCTCCAAAGCCTTAGTGGCACATTCAACATATTCAGACCAGTCCTGATTCTGTGTCTTTTGGGTGTCTCTGAACATTAACCTGTACTGTTCAGTGGTTAAGCCTAACCCATCTACCAGAACACTCTTCAGGACTCTGTAGTTTCTGACATCCTCTTCTCTAACAGTGAGGAGTCTGTCTCTGCCTCTTCCTTCAAAGGAGAGCCAGAGGATTGCTGCCCACTGGTCTTCAGGAACCTGCTGTACTTTGCAGGCTCTCTCAAGAGCAGTTATCCATTTGTGGATGTCATCCCCACTTTTGTAGGGGGGCACAACCTTAGACAGGTTCCTATTGTCAAAGACCCTATCTTTGTCCTTAGGGACAATGCTGCCACCAGTGGGTATAGACCCACTCTCTCTAGGTTGCCTAGCCTTGTTCAGTTTTTCTTCCATCAGGGCTACTTCTAGCTCCTGCTTCCTGATCCTCAGCTGGGCTTCCTGCATTCTGGCCTCATGTTCCCTCCTCTGAGGGGTGGTCATCCTTTTCCTGGAGTGACCTTGAGAGCCTCTAGAGCCATGAGAAGCATTGGAGTCACCTGAGTGATTCCTTTGCCTCCCAAGCCCTGTGTTAAGTCCACTGGGGAGATCCAATGGGGTGAACCCATTGTCAGTCCCCAATAGCCTTAGTTTAGCTGGGCCAAGTATAATACTTGGCACTGGGCTAGTTCTCCCTTCATCATCACTACTTTCTGTATCCTCACCACTTTCCTCCCCTGTAGTATGGTTCTCATCTAAGGGATGGCTATTGGAACTGGGTACCTCTGTAGTATCTTCAGAAGGGGGGCCTCCTGTTCCTGACCCTAAGGGGGCTAACTGGGAAGCTTTCTTGAGTGCTCTCTGATTCTCATCATTCTGTAAGAGCTCTCTGAGCTCAGCAGAGTTTGGGTTCTTGGGCTGTTTAAGGCCTCTAAGAGTTGCCAAATGCCTGAGCTCATTCTGATTAAGGGTAGCAAAGCTGGATGGTGCCCTCTGGGGGTCACTCTCAACAGAGATGGGTACAGTGGACCCCTCTGCCCCGGCCATTGCTCTTAAATGTGGGTGGATGTGTTGCAATCTACCTACACTTGTGTTTACCTACTAAACCTATCTAGTAGTTGTAGTCAGGGTGTGCTACTCCCTTTGCTCTACAACAACTAAGTTCAGTAGAACTTATGTATATCTAATCTTGTTTTATATGTACCTACAGGTACCTATGTGATCTTTCTATTGGTAACCAAGAGATTACAATGGTAAAACACAGCAAGCTCAAATCCAACCGCTGCTCACCAATGTGAGAAGTTGGCCTGGTATATGCTGTTCACTAGTTCTAGTGACCACCTTGTACCATGCCAAGCAACCCTTATGGTGTGGTTGTAAGTCAACCTTTTCGGACTAGCTGCCCTAGTGGTAGCGTAGGCTAAGCAGTCTTTGAGGCTAAACTCGTGAAGCGTGTTAAGCCAGCTGTTTTACCAAATGTAACCCCCTTTTATACCAATGAAAGGACACCACACAGATATATATTCAAAATATATATGTATTTATTTCTCAAAGTAACCCCTAGTCTCTTTATGAGCACAGGAGCACAAATCGTCAAACAAGATTATCACAGAATACACAGAAGTTGCACGTTATATGGATAGGCCCTGGTGGCCACTCAAACCATATACTAAAATAGTGGTATAAGTACCACGAACAGAAAAGGGAAAAGGCCTAGGGCCTCTAGAATCGCTGGGCCTACAAGGAGCTAACGTCAGTTAGTGACCAGGAGGTCCACGGGTGGCGTGTGCAGAGCAAATAGTCACACGCGTGCGCCCATAGGTTTCAATGGGTGCGTAAAAAGTACAAAGTTACTGCAAAGAAGATCTTCCGGGTTGACTAGGAACTTAAGATTTGGAACACAGGCACTAGAGATGTAATACTACACTTGGGCACAGGTGTGCCAGCTTTACCTCACCCACAGGAAGCGGGTGCATAGGCCTCGAAGTGCGTCGGGTTTCTTCTATCTGTTCCGTGGAGCTTGAAGACAAAGATGCTGCAGGCGGTCGGTCCGGGAGAGATGCAGTGGATCCAAGAGTGGATCGGAGATGTTGAAGACCTGTAAGCAGAGGGGACAGTGTTCACAGTCACTAGCCAGTGACCAGCGTGGCACCAGGTGGGTACCAGGCGATGTTGGGTGCAAACAGGTGATGAGGGGTAGCTTGTCTCCGCAGCCACGTGGTCCCTGAAGGTCGACGACGTCCAGGAGTCGGCTCACGAGCTGTCCCACGCAGGCTCTCGCTGTCGGCGGTGTCGGCGACTTGATCGAAGCAAACAAGCCTTGGCAAAAGCAATTGTAGAAGGATTCGGAAATCAGCTGTTGGTTCTGACCAGCAAGGTCAGAGGGATTGCTCCTTTGGAGGGGAGCAAGGGCCAGTCTGGAGCAACCAGACCAGCGGTGTTTGTCGTAGATTTCGTCGCCAAGATGGCCACTAGCCAGCGGGCCAGCAACCGGTTAGGCGCGTCGAGTGGCAAAATGCAGAAGGGCCCCACGCAGATCGTGGAGATGCTGGAGGGCTCACCTTTGGTGCAGCTGCTGCTCGGGGGTTGGGCTTCTCAGATCCCAAAGCACAACTTGGAGGGAGCCTCGGTTGTTGCACTTGTCAGCTTGTCGTAGTCGTTCCAAGATGGCTGGCTCCACGTGTCTCGGTGCCTCCACGGGTCTCCTCTTTTCAGGGACTGTGGATCGGGCGGTGAGAGGTCTGGAGGTCCAGGTCTTGTCAGTCTCTGGGCTCGGGCTCCGGCGGGAGGCGGCGGCAAAGCGGACGTTGATTCGCTGGATGGTGCTTGCGTTAGCAAGGTGGTCACTCCCTGACCACAGGGGAGATTTTCTTCAGTCTTCTGTGCAGCAGAATGTCGAAGTTCCCGTCTTCTTCTTAGTTTCAAGTTGATTCCAGGATGTCTGAAGTCTTAGGACACAGCTCCTACCTTTAAGCGGATTCTAGGGGCCGGACTACCTGCTAGGTCCCTCCCTAAGGGTGGGACCAGGAAGGGGGGTGGTTACACCCCCAATCCTTTGTCCAGCTCGCCCCAGGCCCGGGACTGGTGTGCCCCAGGACCGGTTTGAACTGGCATATGCACCGAGGCTCCTTGTGAGCCCCAGGCATGTCTGGTTTCTTTCAAGCCCTACCTGACCAATACACAAAATCCTGTCTGGGGTGGTGCACGCACCTCCCCTGGCAGGAAACCCTTTGTCCACACCTCCCAAGCTGGAAGGACTCCCAGCAGCAGGAGGGCAGACTTGTGTCTGTGGTGGCAGCATCCATTTTGTGGAGCTGAGGCTATGTCTGATTTTACCCGGGTTTCAGGTACTGTACATGTCGTGTCCCTCTAGAAGGGTGGAATGCTAACCCCGTCGCCAGAATTGGCGAGGGGTTAGTATTCCAATTCGTATGACACCTTACTCGACATGTTTTGATAAAGCCAAACCAAAGATAGCATTTAACCGCGAGGTTCATAATGCACTTAAGAGTATATGGTATGACGATATCTGGAAACAGTAGAAGGAAGTTGTTCCGACCACTGCAGACAGGCTCAGCTCATGCCAGAGCACCATCTCACATGGAACCAAGCACTCTGCCTTCAGGATTGTTAAGGCCTGCCATAGGAGTGACGTATAGGTTACCAGGTGTCCCATTTAAGGTTAGGTATAGGTATACTACACCTAAGTAAGAGGTGATTACACCAACTTACCCCAGCTGAGTGATCAGCCAGTAGTGTCAGATTGTTAGGCCAAGCCTGGAGTGGCATAATACATGCTGCAGCCCTTGGCAGGCCTTGGGTACACCAATGCCCTGGGTACCTAGTGTACACTGGTACAGGGGCTGACAGGGTGATCCACTTCCAATTGGTTATGCACCTAGGGTGCATAGTTTTAATTTAGTAGAGAGAACAGCAGGCTGGGGGTCTGATTGGCAGGCCCACAGCCTCAATATGTCAAAAACCAGTGAAGCAAAAAGCAAAAATTTGGGGTGACCATAGGATAGCAGACCCTACTCTCCTACAGTAGTGTAATGGGTCATTCAGGGGGAAGTGTCTTAGGGTTTAGGGTAGTGCAGTGGTGTTTGGGTAGTGTAGGGAGTACTGCAAGGGGTAGTGTTTTAGGGTTTAGGGTAGCGCAGTCGTGTTTGTTTAGTGTAGGGGATCATGCTGGGGGTAGATTTAGGGTTTAGGCTAGTGCAGTGGTGTTTGAGTATTGTAGGGGTCGTGCTGGGGTTAGATTTAGGGTTTATGGTAGAGCAGTGGTGTTTGTGTAGTGTAGGAGTCATACTGGGGGTAGTGATTTATGGTTTCAGATAGTGTAGTGGTGTTTGGGTAGTGCAGGGTGTCGTCCTGGGGGTAGTGTTTTAGGGTTTAGGGTAGTGCAGTGGTGTTTGGGTAGTACAGGGGGTCATGCTGGGAATAGTGTTTTAGGGTTTAGGGTAGTGCAGTAGGGTAGTGCAGTGGTGTTTGTGTAGTGTAGGAGGTCATGCTGGGGGTAGTGTTTTAGGGTTTAGGGTAGTGCAGTTGTGTTTGGGTAGTGTAGGGGGTACTGCTGTGGGTAGTGGTTTAGGGTTTAGCGCAGTGCCGTGGTGTTTGTGTAGTGTAGGGGGTCATGCTGGGGATCGTGTTTTAGGGATTAGGTTAGTGCAGTGGTGTTTGGGTAGTGTAGGGGGTACTGCTGGGGGTAGTGTTTTAGGGTGTAGGGTAGTACAGTGGTGTTTGTGTAGTGTAGGGGATAGTGCTGGGGATAGTATTTTAGGGTTTAGGGTAGTACAGTGGTGTTTAGGTAGTGTAGGGCGTAGTGTTGGGGGTAGTGTTTTCAGGTTGAGGGTAGTGCAGTGGTGTTTGTGTAGTATCGGGGATCATGCTGGGGTAGTGTTTTAGGGTTTAGGGTAGTGTAGTGGTGTTTGGGTAGGGTAGGGGGTCATACTGGTGTAGTGTTTTAGGGTTTAGGGTAGTCTAGTGGTGTTTGTGTAGTGTAGGGGGTCGTGCTCGGGGTAGTGTTTTAGGGTTTAGGGTTTGCAGTGGTGTTTGTGTCATGTAGGGTGTAGTGCTGGGGTAGTGTTTTAGGGTTTAGGGTAGTGCAGTGGTGTTTGTGTAGTGTAGGGGTTCGTGCTGGGGGTAGTGTTTTGGGGTTTAGGGTAGTGCAGTGGTGTTTGTATGTGAAGGGGTCGTGCTGGGGGTAGTGTTTTAGGGTTTAGGGTAGTACAGTGGTGTTTGTGTAGTGTAGGGGGTCGTGCTTGGGGTCGTTTTTTAGGGTTTAGGGTAGTACAGTGGTGTTTGGGTAGTGTAGGGGGCCATGCTGGTGGTAGAATTAGGGTTTAGGGTAGTGCAGTGGTGTTTGTGTAGTGTAGGGGTCATGCTGGGGTAGTGTTTTAGGGTTTAGGGTAGTGCAGTGGTGTTTGTGTAGTGCAGGGGGCCATGCTGGTGGTAGATTTAGGGTTTAGGGTAGTGCAGTGGTGTTTGTGTAGTGTAGGGGTTTGTGCTGGGGTAGTGTTTTTGGGTTTAGAGTAGAGCAGTTTTGTTTGGGTAGTGAAGAGGATCGTGCTGGGGGTAGAGTTTTTAGGTTTAGGGTAGTGCAGTGTTGTTTGAGTAGTGAAGGGGTTCATGCTGGGGATAGTGTTTTAGGGTTTAGCATTGTGCAGTGGTGTTTGTGTAGTGTAGGGGGCCATGCTGGGGGTAGATTTGGGGTTTAGGGTAGTGCAGTGGTGTTTGTGTAGTGTAGGGGGTCATGCTGGGGTAGTGTTTTATGGTTTAGGTTAGTGCAGTGGTGTTTGTATGTGAAGGGGGTCGTGCTGGGGGTAGTGTTTTAGGGTTTAGGGTAGTACAGTGGTGTTTGTGTAGTGTAGGGGGTCGTGCTTGGGGTAGTGTTTTAGGGTTTAGGGTAGTGCAGTGGTGTTTGTGTAGTGTAGGGGGCCATGCTGGTGGTAGATTTAGGGTTTAGGGTAGTGCAGTGGTGTTTGTGTAGTGTAGGGGGTCGTGCTGGGGTAGTGTTTTAGGGTTAAAGGCAGTGCAGTGGTGTTTGTGTAGAGTAGGGGGTCATGCTGGGGGTTGTGTTTTAGGGTTTAGGGTAGTGCAGTGGTGTTTGTGTAGTGTAATGGGTCATTCAGGGGGAAGTGTCTTAGGGTTTAGGGTAGTGCAGTGGTGTTTGGGTAGTGTAGGGAGTACTGCTAGGGGTAGTGTTTTAGGGTTTAGGGTAGCGCAGTCGTGTTTGTTTAGTGTAGGGGATCATGCTGGGGGTAGATTTAGGGTTTAGGCTAGTGCAGTGGTGTTTGAGTATTGTAGGGGTCGTGCTGGGGTTAGATTTAGGGTTTATGGTAGAGCAGTGGTGTTTGTGTAGTGTAGGAGTCATACTGGGGGTAGTGATTTATGGTTTCAGATAGTGTAGTGGTGTTTGGGTAGTGCAGGGTGTCGTCCTGGGGGTAGTGTTTTAGGGTTTAGGGTAGTGCAGTGGTGTTTGGGTAGTACAGGGGGTCATGCTGGGAATAGTGTTTTAGGGTTTAGGGTAGTGCAGTAGGGTAGTGCAGTGGTGTTTGTGTAGTGTAGGAGGTCATGCTGGGGGTAGTGTTTTAGGGTTTAGGGTAGTGCAGTTGTGTTTGGGTAGTGTAGGGGGTACTGCTGTGGGTAGTGGTTTAGGGTTTAGCGCAGTGCCGTGGTGTTTGTGTAGTGTAGGGGGTCATGCTGGGGATCGTGTTTTAGGGATTAGGTTAGTGCAGTGGTGTTTGGGTAGTGTAGGGGGTACTGCTGGGGGTAGTGTTTTAGGGTGTAGGGTAGTACAGTGGTGTTTGTGTAGTGTAGGGGATAGTGCTGGGGATAGTATTTTAGGGTTTAGGGTAGTACAGTGGTGTTTAGGTAGTGTAGGGCGTAGTGTTGGGGGTAGTGTTTTCAGGTTGAGGGTAGTGCAGTGGTGTTTGTGTAGTATCGGGGATCATGCTGGGGTAGTGTTTTAGGGTTTAGGGTAGTGCAGTGGTGTTTGGGTAGGGTAGGGGGTCATACTGGGGTAGTGTTTTAGGGTTTAGGGTAGTCTAGTGGTGTTTGTGTAGTGTAGGGGGTCGTGCTAGGGGTAGTGTTTTAGGGTTTAGGGTTTGCAGTGGTGTTTGTGTCATGTAGGGTGTAGTGCTGGGGTAGTGTTTTAGGGTTTAGGGTAGTGCAGTGGTGTTTGTGTAGTGTAGGGGTTCGTGCTGGGGGTAGTGTTTTGGGGTTTAGGGTAGTGCAGTGGTGTTTGTATGTGAAGGGGTCGTGCTGGGGGTAGTGTTTTAGGGTTTAGGGTAGTACAGTGGTGTTTGTGTAGTGTAGGGGGTCGTGATTGGGGTCGTTTTTTAGGGTTTAGGGTAGTACAGTGGTGTTTGGGTAGTGTAGGGGGCCATGCTAGGGGTAGAATTAGGGTTTAGGGTAGTGCAGTGGTGTTTGTGTAGTGTAGGGGTCGTGCTGGGGTAGTGTTTTAGGGTTTAGGGTAGTGCAGTGGTGTTTGTGTAGTGCAGGGGGCCATGCTGGTGGTAGATTTAGGGTTTAGGGTAGTGCAGTGGTGTTTGTGTAGTGTAGGGGTTCGTGCTGGGGTAGTGTTTTTGGGTTTAGAGTAGAGCAGTTTTGTTTGGGTAGTGAAGAGGATCGTGCTGGGGGTAGAGTTTTCAGGTTTAGGGTAGTGCAGTGTTGTTTGAGTAGTGAAGGGGTTCATGCTGGGGATAGTGTTTTAGGGTTTAGCATTGTGCAGTGGTGTTTGTGTAGTGTAGGGGGCCATGCTGGGGGTAGATTTGGGGTTTAGGGTAGTGCAGTGGTGTTTGTGTAGTGTAGGGGGTCATGCTGGGGTAGAGTTTTAGGGTTTAGGTTAGTGCAGTGGTGTTTGTATGCGAAGGGGGCCGTGCTGGGGGTAGTGTTTTAGGGTTTAGGGTAGTACAGTGGTGTTTGTGTAGTGTAGGGGGTCGTGCTTGGGGTAGTGTTTTAGGGTTTAGGGTAGTGCAGTGGTGTTTGTGTAGTGTAGGGGGCCATGCTGGTGGTAGATTTAGGGTTTAGGGTAGTGCAGTGGTGTTTGTGTAGTGTAGGGGGTCGTGCTGGGGTAGTGTTTTAGGGTTAAAGGCAGTGCAGTGGTGTTTGTGTAGAGTAGGGGGTCGTGCTGGGGGTTGTGTTTTAGGGTTTAAGGCAGTGCAGTGGTGTTTGTGTAGTGAAGGGGGCTGTTTTGGGGATAGATTTGGGGTTTAGAGTATTGCAGTGGTGTTTGGGTAGTGTAGGGAGTCGTGCTGGTGGTAGTGTTTTAGTGTTTATGGTGGAGCAGTGATGTTTGGGGAGTGTAGGGGGTCATGCTTTGGGTAGTGTTTAATGGTTTAGAGTAGTGCAGTGGTGTTTGTGTAGTGTAGGGGGTCGTGCTGGGGGTAGTGTTTTAGGGTTTAGTGTAGTACAATGATGTTTGTGTAGTGTAGGGGGTCGTGCTTGGGGTCGTTTTTTAGGGTTTAGGGTAGTACAGTGGTGTTTGTGTAGTGTAGGGGGCCATGTTCGGGGTAGATTTATGGTTTAGGGTAGTGCAGTGGTGTTTGTGTATTATAGGGGTCGTGCTGGGGTAGTGTTTTAGGGTTTAGGGTAGTGCAGTGGTGTTTGTGTAGTGCAGGGGGCCATGCTGGTGGTAGATTTAGGGTTTAGGGTAGTGCAGTGGTGTTTGTGTAGTGTAGGTGTTCGTGCTGGGTTAGTGTTTTTGGGTTTAGAGTAGAGCAGTTTTGTTTGGGTAGTGAAGAGGATCGTGCTGGGGGTAGAGTTTTCAGGTTTAGGGTAGTGCAGTGTTGTTTGAGTAGTGAAGGGGTTCATGCTGGGGATAGTGTTTTAGGGTTTAGCATTGTGCAGTGGTGTTTGTGTAGTGTAGGGGTCCATGCTGGGGGTAGATTTAGGGTTTAGGGTAGTGTAGTGGTGTTTGTGTAGTGTAGGGGGTCATGCTGGGGTAGTGTTTTAGGGTTTAGGTTAGTGCAGTGGTGTTTGCATGTGAAGGGGGTTGTGCTGGGGGTAGTGTTTTAGGGTTTAGGGTAGTGCAGTGGTGTTTGTGTAGTGTAGGGGGTCGTGCTTGGGGTAGTGTTTTAGGGTTTAGGGTAGTGCAGTGGTGTTTGTGTAGTGTAGGGGGCCATGCTGGTGGTAGATTTAGGGTATAGGGTAGTGCAGTGGTGTTTGTGTAGTGTAGGGGGTCGTGCTGGGGTAGTGTTTTAGGGTTTAAGGCAGTGCAGTGGTGTTTGTATAGAGTAGGGGGTCGTGCTGGGGGTTGTGTTTTAGGGTTTAAGGCAGTGCAGTGGTGTTTGTGTAGTGAAGAGGGCTGTTTTGGGGATAGATTTGGGGTTAGAGTATTGCAGTGGTGTTTGGGTAGTGTAGGGAGTCGTGCTGGTGGTAGTGTTTTAGTGTTTATGGTGGAGCAGTGATGTTTGGGGAGTGTAGGGGGGTCATGCTTTGGGTAGTGTTTAATGGTTTAGAGTAGTGCAGTGGTGTTTGGGTAGTGTAGGGGGTCGTGCTGGGGGTAGTGTTTTAGGGTTTAGTGTAGTGCAGTGATGTTTGTGTAGTGTAGGGGGTAGTGTTTTAGGGTTTAGGGTAGTGCAGTGGTGATTGTGTTGTGTAGGGGGTCATGCTGGGGTTAGTGTTTTAGGGTTTAAGGCAGTGCAGTGGTGTTTGTGTAGTGAAAGGGGTCGTGATGGGGGTAGTGTTTTAGGGTTAATGGTAGTGCAGTGGTGTTTGTGTAGTCTTGAGGGTTGTGCTGGGGGTAGAGTTTAGGCTTTAGGGTACTGCAGTGGTGTTTGTGTAGTGTAGGGGGCCATGCTGGGGTTAGATTTAGGGTTTAGGGTACTGCAGTGGTATTTGTGTAGTGTAGGTGGTCGTGCTGGGGTAGTGTTTTAGGGTTTATGGTAGTACAGTGGTGTTTGTGTAGTGTAGGGGTTGTGCTTGGGGTAGTGTTTTATGGTTTAGGGTAGTGCAGTGGTATTTGGGTAGTGTAGGGGGTCAGGCGGGGGGTAGATTTAGGGTTTAGGGTAGTGAAGTGGTGTTTGTGTTGTGAGGGGGCATGCTGGGTGTAGTGTTTTAGGGTTTAGGGTAGTGCAGTGGTGTTTGTATAGTGTAGGGGGTAGTGCTGGGGGTAGTGTTTTAGGGTTTAGGGAAGTGCAGTGGTGTTTGTGAAGTGTAGGGGGTCATGCTGCGGGTAGTGTTTCAGGATTTAGGGTAGTGTAGTGGTGTTTGGGTAGTGTAGGGGGTCTTGCTGGGGGTAGTGTATTAGGGTTTAGGGTAGTGCAGTGCTGTTTGTGTAGTGTAATGGGTCATCCAGGGGGAAGTGTCTTAGGGATTAGGGAAGCGCAGTGGTGTTCGGGTGGTGTAAGTGGTCGTGCTGGGGTAGTGTTTTAGGGTTTAGTGTAGCGCAGTGGTATTTGTGTAGTGTAGGGGATCATGCTGGGGGTAGATTTAGGGTTTAGGCTAGTGCAGTGGTGTTTGAGTAGTGTAGGGGTCGTGCTGGGGTTAGATTTAGGGTTTAGGGTAGCGCAGTGGTGTTTGGGTAGTGTAGGAGTCATACTGGGGTAGTGCTTTATGGTTTCAGATAGTGCGGTGGTGTTTGGGTAGTGCAGGGTGTCGTCCTGGGGGTAGTGTTTTAGGGTTTAGGGTAGTGCAGTGGTGTTTGGGCAGTACAGGGGGTCATGCTGGGGATAGTGTTTTAGGGTTTAGGGTAGTGCAGTAGGGTAGTGCAGTGGTGTTTGTGTAGTGTAGGAGGTCATGCTGGGGGTAGTGTTTTAGGGTTTAGGGTAGTGCAGTTGTGTTTGGGTAGTGTAGGGGTTACAGCTGTGGGTAGTGTTTTAGGGTTTAGCGCAGTGCCGTGGTGTTTTTGTAGTGTAGGGGCTCATGCTGGGGATAGTGTTTTAGGGTTTAGGTTAGTGCGGTGGTGTTTGGGTAGTGTAGGGGGTACTGCTGGGGGTAGTGTTTTAGGGTTTAGGGTAGTACAGTGGTGTTTGTGTAGTGTAGGGGATAGTGTTGGGGATAGTATTTTAGGTAGTACAGTGGTCTTTAGGTAGTGTAGGGGGTCATGCTGGGGTAGTGTTTTTGGGTTTAGGGTAGTGCAGTGGTGTTTGTGTAGTGTAATGGGCCATCCAGGGGGAAGTGTCTTAGGGTTAGGGAAGTGCAGTGGTGTTCGGGTAGTGTCAGGGGTCGTGCTGGGAGTAGTGTTTTGGGTTTAGGGTAGCGCAGTGGTGTTTGTGTACTGTAGGAGGTCATGCTGGGGGTAGATTTAGGGTTTAGGCCAGTGCAGTGGTGTGTTGCGGTAGTGTAGGGGGTCGTGCTGGTGATAGATTTAGGGTTTAGGGTAGAGCAGTGGTGTTTGTGTAGTGTAGGGGGTCATGCTGGGGGTAGTGCTTTAGCGATTCAGGTAGTGCAGTGGTGTTTGGGTAGGCAGGAAGTCATGCTGGGGGTAGTGTTTTTGGGTTTAGGGTTGTGCAGTTGTGTTTGGTTAGTGTAGGGGGTACTGGTGTGGGTAGTGTTTTAGGGTTTAGGGTAGTGCCGTGGTGTTTGTGTAGTGTAGGAGGTCATGCTGGGGGTAGTGTTGTAGGGTTTAGGGAAGTGCAGTGGTGTTTGGGTAGTGTAGGGGGTACTGCTAGGGGTAGAGTTTTAGGGTTTAGGGTAGTGCAGTGGTGTTTGTGGAGTGTAGGGGGTAGTGCTGGGGATAGTGTTTTAGGGATTAGGGTAGTACAGAGGTAGTTGGGTAGTGTAGGGTGTAGTGATGGGGGTATTTTTTTCGGGTTCAGGGTTGTGTGGTGGTGTTTGTGTAGTGTAGGGGGTCATGCTGAGGGTAGTGTTTTAGGGTTTAGGGTAGTGCAGTGGTGTTTTTGTAGTGTAGGGAGTCATGCTGGGGGTAGATCTAGGGTTTAGGGTAGTGCAGTGGTGTTTGTGTAGTGTAAGGGGTCCTGCTGGGTGTTGTGTTTTAGGGTTTAAGGCAGTGCAGTGGTGTTTGTGTAGTGAAGGGGGTTGTTCTGGGGATAGATTTGGGATTTATGGTATTGCTGTGTTGTTTGAGTAGTGTAGGGAGTCGTGCTGGTGGTAGTGTTTTAGTGTTTATGGTGGAGCAGTGATGTTTGGGGAGGGTAGGGGGTCGTGCCTTGGGTAGTGTTTAATGGTTTAGCGTAGTGCAGTGGTGTTTGTGTAGTGTAGGGGGTCGTGCTGGGGGTAGTGTTTTGGGGTTTAGGGTAGTGCAGTGATGTTTGTGTAATGTAGGGGGTAGTGTTTTAGGGGTTAAGGTAGTGCAGTGGTGTTTGTGTAGTGTAGGGGGTCATGCTGGGGGTAGTGTTTTATGGTTTTGGGTAGTGCAGTGGTATTTGGGTAGTGCCAGTTGTCATGCTGTGGGTAGTGTTCTATGGTTTAGGGTAGTGCAGTGGTGTTTATGTAGTGTAGGGGTTCATGCTGGTTAGTGTTTCAGGGTGAAGGGTAGTGCAGTGGTTTTTGGGTAGTGTAGGGGTTCGTGCTTGGTGTGGTGTTTTAGGGTTTAGGGTAGTGTAGTGGTGTTTGTGTAGTGTAGGGCGTCTTGCTGGGGGTAGTGCATTAGGGTTAAGCGTAGTACAGTGGTGTTTAAGTAGTGTAGGGGGTCTTGCTGGGGGTAGTGTTTTAGTGTTTAGGGTATTGCAGTAGTGTTTGGGTAGTGTAGGGGTAGAGCTGCTGGTAGAGTTTTAGGGTTTCGGGCAGTGCAGTGGTGTTTGGGTAGTGTAGGGGGCCATGCTGTGGTAATGTTTCAGGGTTTAGGGTAGTGCAGTGGTGTTTGGGTAGTTTAGGGGGTCCTGCTGGGGGTAGTGTTTTAGGGTTTAGGGTAGCGCAGTGGTGTTTGTGTAGTGTAATGGGTCATCCAGGGGGAAGTGTCTTAGGGTTTAGGGAAGTGCAGCGGTGTTCGGGTAGTGTAAGGGGTCGTGCTGGGAGTAGTGTTTTAGGGTTTAGGGTAGCGCAGTGGTGTTTGTGTACTGTAGGGGGTCATGCTGGGGATAGATTTAGGGTTTAGGCTAGTGCAGTGGTGTTTGGGTAGTGTAGGGGGTCGTGCTGGTGATAGATTTAGGGTTTAGGGCAGCGCAGTGGTGTTTTTGTAGTGTAGGGGGTCGTGCTGGGGGTAGTGCTTTAGGGATTCAGGTAGTGCAGTGGTGTTTAGGTAATGTAGGGGGTCATGCTGGGGGTAGTGTTTTAGGGTTTAGGGTAGTGCAGTTGTGTTTGGGTAGTGCAGGGGGTCATGCTTGGGGTAATGTTTTAAGGTTTAGGGTAGTGCAGCAGGGTAGTGCAGTGGTGTTTGTTTAGTGTAGGAGGTCAACTGGGGGTAGTGTTTTAGTATTTAGGGTTGTGTAGTTGTGTTTGGGTAGTGTAGGGGGCACTGCTGTGGGTAGTGTTTTAGGGTTTAGGGTAGTGCTGTGGTGTTTGTGTAGTGTAGGGGGTCATGCTGGTGGTAGTGTTTTAGGGTTTAGGGTAGTGCAGTGGTGTTTGGGTAGTGTAGGGGGTACTGCTAGGGGTAGTGTTTTAGGGTTTAGGGTAGTGCAGTGGTGTTTGTGTAGTGTAGGGGGTAGTGCTGCGGATAGTGTTTTAGGGTTTAGGGTAGTACAGAGGTGTTTGGGTAGTGTAGGGTGTAGTGCTGGGTAAAGTGTTTTCAGGTTGAGGGTAGAGTGGTGGTATTTGTGTAGTGTAGGGGGTCATGCTGGGGGTTGTGTATTAGGCTTTAGGGTAGTGCAGTGGTGTTTGGGTAGTGTAGGGGTTGTGCTGGGGGTAGTGTTTTAGGGTTTAGGGTAGTCTAGTGTTGTTTGTGTAGTGAAGGGGGTCGTGCTGGGGGCAGTGTTTTAGGGTTTAGGTTAGTGCAGTGGTGTTTGGGTAGTGTAGGGTATAGTGCTGGGGTAGTGTTTTAGGGTTTAGGGTAGTGCAGTGGTGTTTGTGTAGTGTAGGGGGTCATGCTGGGGGTAGATCTGGGGTTTAGGGTAGTGCAGTGATGTTTGTGTGGTGTAGGGGGTCCTGCTAGGGGTTGTGTTTTAGGGTTTAAGGCAGTGCAGAGGTGTTTGTGTAGTGAAGGGGGTTGTTCTGGGGGTAGATTTGAGGTTTAGGGTATTGCAGTGGTGTTTGGGTAGTGTAGGGAGTCGTGCTGGTGGTAGTGTTTTAGTGTTTATGGTGAAGCAGTGATGTTTGGGGAGTGTAGGGGGTCATGCTGTGGGTAGTGTTTAATGGTTTATGGTAGTGCAGTGGTGTTTGTGTAGTGTAGGGGGTCATGCTGGGAGTAGTGTTTTAGGGTTTAGGGTAGTGCAGTGATGTTTGTGTAGTGTAGGGGGTAGTGTTGTAGGGATTAAGGTAGTGCAGTGGTGTTTGTGAAGTGTAGAGGGTCTAGCTGGCAGTAGAGTTTTAGGGTTTAGGGTAGTGCAGTGGTGTTTGTGTAGTGTAGGGGGTTGTGCTGGGGGTAGTGTTTTAGGGTGTTGGGTAGTGCAGTGGTATTTGGGTAGTGCAAGGTGTCGTGCTGGGGGTATTGTTTTAGGGTTTAGGGTAGTACAGTGGTATTTGTGTAGTGTAGGGGGTCGTGCTGGGGTAGTGTTTTAATGTTTAGGGTATTGCAGTGGTGTTTGTGTAGTGTAGGGGGTTGTGCTGTGGGTAGTGTTCTATCATTTATGGTAGTGCAGTGGTGTTTGTGTAGTGTAGGGGTTCGTGCTGGGCTAGTGTTTCATGGTGTAGGGTAGTGCAGTGGTGCTTGGGTAGTGTAGGGGTTCGTGCTTGGGGTGGTGTTTTAGGGTTTAGGGTAGTGTAGTGTTGTTTGTGTAGTGTAGGGAGTCTTGCTGGGGGTAGTGCATTAGGATTAAGCGTAGTACAGTGGTGTTTGAGTAGTGTAGGGGGTCTTGCTGGGGGTAGTGTTTTAGTGTTTAGGGTATTGCAGTGGTGTTTGGGTAGTGTAGGGGGTAGAGCTGGGGGTAGAGTTTTAGGGTTTCGGGCAGTACAGTGGTGTTTGTGTAGTGTAGGGGGTCATGCTGGGGGTAGATTTAGGGTTTAGTGTAGTGCAGGGGTGTTTGGGTAGTGTAGGGAGTCGTGCTGGGGGTAGTGTTTCAGGGTTTAGGGTAGTGCAGTGGTGTTTGGGTAGTTTAGGGGGTCATGCTGGGGGTAGTGTTTTAGGGTTTAGGGTAGCGCAGTGGTGTTTGTGTAGTGTAATGGGTCAACCAGGGGGAAGTGTCTTAGGGTTTAGGGAAGTGCAGTGGTGTTCGGGTAGTGTAAGGGGTCGTGCTGGGAGTAGTGTTTTAGGGTTTAGCTTAGCGCAGTGATGTTTGGGTAGTGTAGGGGGTCGTGCTGGTGATAGATTTAGGGTTTAGGGTAGCGCAGTGGTGTTTGTGTAGTGTAGGGGGTCGTGCTGGGGTAGTGCTTTAGGGAATCAGGTAGTGCAGTGGTGTTTGGGTAATGCAGGGGGTCATGCTGTGGGTAGTGTTTTAGGGTTTAGGGTAGTGCAGTGGTGTTTGGGTAGTGCAGGGGGTCATGCTGGGGGTAGTGTTTTAGGGTTTAGGGTAGTGCAGTAGGGTAGTGCAGTGGTGTTTAGTATTGGAGGTCATGCTGGGGGTAGAGTTTTAGTGTTTAGTGTTGTGCAGTTGTGTTTGGGTAGTGTAGGGGGCACTGCTGTGGGTAGTGTTTTAGGGTTTAGGGTAGTGCTGTGGTGTTTCTGTAGTGTAGGGGGTCATGCTGGTGGTAGTGTTTTAGGGTTTAGGGTAGTGCAGTGGTGTTTGGGTAGTGTAGGAGGTACTGCTAGGGGTAGTGTTTTAGGGTTTAGGGTAGTGCAGTGGTGTTTGTGTAGTGTAGGGGGTAGTGCTGCGGATAGTGTTTTAGGGTTTAGGGTAGTACAGAGGTGTTTGGGTAGTGTAGGGTGTAGTGCTGGGTAAAGTGTTTTCAGGTTGAGGGTAGAGTGGTGGTATTTGTGTAGTGTAGGGGGTCATGCTGGGGGTTGTGTTTTAGGCTTTAGGGTAGTGCAGTGGTGTTTGGGTAGTGTAGGGGTTGTGCTGGGGGTAGTGTTTTAGGGTTTAGGGTAGTCTAGTGTTGTTTGTGTAGTGAAGGGGGTCGTGCTGGGGGCAGTGTTTTAGGGTTTAGGTTAGTGCAGTGGTGTTTGGGTAGTGTAGGGTATAGTGCTGGGGTAGTGTTTTAGGGTTTAGGGTAGTGCAGTGGTGTTTGTGTAGTGTAGGGGGTCATGCTGGGGGTAGATCTGGGGTTTAGGGTAGTGCAGTGATGTTTGTGTGGTGTAGGGGGTCCTGCTAGGGGTTGTGTTTTAGGGTTTAAGGCAGTGCAGAGGTGTTTGTGTAGTGAAGGGTGTTGTTCTGGGGGTAGATTTGAGGTTTAGGGTATTGCAGTGGTGTTTGGGTAGTGTAGGGAGTCGTGCTGGTGGTAGTGTTTTAGTGTTTATGGTGAAGCAGTGATGTTTGGGGAGTGTAGGGGGTCATGCTGTGGGTAGTGTTTAATGGTTTAGGGTAGTGCAGTGGTGTTTGTGTAGTGTAGGGGGTCATGCTGGGAGTAGTGTTTTAGGGTTTAGGGTAGTGCAGTGATGTTTGTGTAGTGTAGGGGGTAGTGTTGTAGGGATTAAGGTAGTGCAGTGGTGTTTGTGAAGTGTAGAGGGTCCGGCTGGCAGTAGAGTTTTAGGGTTTAGGGTAGTGCAGTGGTGTTTGTGTAGTGTAGGGGGTTGTGCTGGGGGTAGTGTTTTAGGGTGTTGGGTAGTGCAGTGGTATTTGGGTAGTGCAAGGTGTCGTGCTGGGGGTATTGTTTTAGGGTTTAGGGTAGTACAGTGGTATTTGTGTAGTGTAGGGGGTCGTGCTGGGGTAGTGTTTTAATGTTTAGGGTATTGCAGTGGTGTTTGTGTAGTGTAGGGGGTTGTGCTGTGGGTAGTGTTCTATCATTTATGGTAGTGCAGTGGTGTTTGTGTAGTGTAGGGGTTCGTGCTGGGCTAGTGTTTCATGGTGTAGGGTAGTGCAGTGGTGCTTGGGTAGTGTAGGGGTTCATGCTTGGGGTGGTGTTTTAGGGTTTAGGGTAGTGTAGTGTTGTTTGTGTAGTGTAGGGAGTCTTGCTGGGCGTAGTGCATTAGGGTTAAGCGTAGTACAGTGGTGTTTGAGTAGTGTAGGGGGTCTTGCTGGGGGTAGTGTTTTAGTGTTTAGGGTATTGCAGTGGTGTTTGGGTAGTGTAGGGGGTAGAGCTGGGGGTAGAGTTTTAGGGTTTCGGGCAGTACAGTGGTGTTTGTTTAGTGTAGGGGGTCATGCTGGGGGTAGATTTAGGGTTTAGTGTAGTGTAGGGGTGTTTGGGTAGTGTAGGGAGTCGTGCTGGGGGTAGTGTTTCAGGGTTTAGGGTAGTGCAGTGGTGTTTGGGTAGTTTAGGGGGTCATGCTGGGGGTAGTGTTTTAGGGTTTAGGGTAGCGCAGTGGTGTTTGTGTAGTGTAATGGGTCAACCAGGGGGAAGTGTCTTAGGGTTTAGGGAAGTGCAGTGGTGTTCGGGTAGTGTAAGGGGTCGTGCTGGGAGTAGTGTTTTAGGGTTTAGCTTAGCGCAGTGGTGTTTGGGTAGTGTAGGGGGTCGTGCTGGTGATAGATTTAGGGTTTAGGGTAGCGCAGTGGTGTTTGTGTAGTGTAGGGGGTCGTGCTGGGGTAGTGCTTTAGGGAATCAGGTAGTGCAGTGGTGTTTGGGTAATGCAGGGGGTCATGCTGGGGTAGTGTTTTAGGGTTTAGGGTAGTGCAGTGGTGTTTGGGTAGTGCAGGGGGTCATGCTGGGGGTAGTGTTTTAGGGTTTAGGGTAGTGCAGTAGGGTAGTGCAGTGGTGTTTAGTATAGGAGGTCATGCTGGGGGTAGTGTTTTAGTGTTTAGTGTTGTGCAGTTGTGTTTGGGTAGTGTATGGGGTACTGATGTGGGTAGTATTTTAGGGTTTAGGGTAGTGCCGTGGTGTTTGTGTAGTATAGGGGGTCATGCTGGGGGTAGTGTTTTAGGGTTTAGGGTAGTGCAGTGGTGTTTGGGTAGTGTAGGGGTACTGCTAGGGGTAGTGTTTTAGGGTTTAGAGTAGTGCAGTGGTGTTTGTGTAGTGTAGGGGTAGTGCTGGGATAGTGTTTTAGGGTTTAAGATAGTACAGAGGTTTTTGGTTAGTGTAGGGCGTAGTGCTGCGGGTAGTGTTTTCAGGTTGAGGGTAGTGTGGTGAGGTTTGTGTAGTGTAGGGGGTCATGCTGGGGGTAAAGTTTTAGGGTTTAGGGTAGTGCAGTGGTTTTTGTGTTTTGTAGGGGTAAGTGTTTTAGGGTTTAGGGTAGTGCAGTGGTGTATTTGTAGTGTAGGGAGTCGTGCTGGGGGTAGTGTTTTAGGGTTTAGGGTAGTGCAGTTGTGTTTGGGTATTGTAGGGGGTACTGCTGTGGGTAGTGTTTTAGGGTTTAGCGCAGTGCCGTGGTGTTTGTGTAGTGTAGGGGGTTGTGCTGTGGGTAGTGTTCTATCATTTATGGTAGTGCAGTGGTGTTTGTGTAGTGTAGGGGTTCGTGCTGGGCTAGTGTTTCAGGGTGTAGGGTAGTGCAGTGGTGTTTGGGTAGTGTAGGGGTTCATGCTTGGGGTTGTGTTTTAGGGTTTAGGGTAGTGTAGTGTTGTTTGTGTAGTGTAGGGCGTCTTGCTGGGGGTAGTGCATTAGGGTTAAGCGTAGTACAGTGGTGTTTGAGTAGTGTAGGGGGTCTTGCTGGGGGTAGTGTTTTAGTGTTTAGGGGATTGCAGTGGTGTTTGGGTAGTGTAGGAGGTAGAGCTGGGGGTAGAGTTTTAGGGTTTAGTGTAGTTCAGTGGTGTTTGTGTAGTGTAGGGGGCCATGCTGGGGGTAGATTTACGGTTTAGGGTTGTGCAGTGGTGTTTGTGTAGTGTAGGGGGTCGTGCTGGGGTAGTGTTTTAGGGTTTAAGGCAGTGCTGTGGTGTTTATGAAGAGTAGGGGGTCATGCTGGGGGTTGTGTTTTAGGGTTTAAGGCAGTGCAGTGGTGTAGGAAGGTGGATATCTGACTATGGTTACCCCCAAATTTTTGCCTAGTGTCTAGCTGGTTTTTCGACTTAGTTGGCCTGAGATCCTGCCATTCAGGCTCTCAGGCTATCTGCTCTCTCTGTAAAATGGACTCCATGTACCCTAGGTACATACCCAATTGGTTGGATCACCCTGTCAGCCCCTGTACCAGTGTACACTAGGTACCCAGGGCATTGGTGTATCCAAGGCCTGCCAGGGGCTGAAGCATGTATTATGCCACCCCAGGCTTGGCCTAACAATCTGACACAACTGGCTGATCACTCAGCTGGGGTAAGTTGGTGTAATCACCTCTTACTTAGGTGTAGTATACCTATACCTAAACTTAAATGGGACACCTGGTAACCTATAAGTCACTCCTATGGCAGGCCTTAACAATCCTGAAGGCAGAGTGCTTGGTTCCATGTGAGATGGTGCTCTGGCATGAGCTGAGCCTGTCTGCAGTGGTCGGAACAACTTCCTTCTACTGTTTCCAGATATCGTCATACCATATACTCTTAAGTGCATTATGAACCTCGCGGTTAAATGCTATCTTTGGTTTGGCTTTATCAAAACATGTCGAGTAAGGTGTCATACGAATTGGAATACTAACCCCTCGCCAATTCTGGCGACGGGGTTAGCATTCCACCCTTCTAGAGGGACACGACATGTACAGTGCCTGAAACCCGGGTAAAATCAGACATAGCCTCAGCTCCACAAAATGGATGCTGCCACCACAGACACAAGTCTGCCCTCCTGCTGCTGGGAGTCCTTCCAGCTTGGGAGGTGTGGACAAAGGGTTTCCTGCCAGGGGAGGTGCATGCACCACCCCAGACAGGATTTTGTGTATTGGTCAGGTAGGGCTTGAAAGAAACCAGACATGCCTGTGGCTCACAAGGAGCCTCGGGGCATATGCCAGTTCAAACCGGTCCTGGTGCACACCAGTCCCGGGCCTGGGGCGAGCTGGACAAAGGATTGGGGGTGTAACCACCCCCCTTCCTGGTCCCACCCATAGGGAGGGACCTAGCAGGTAGTCCGGCCCCTAGAATCCGAATAAAGGTAGGAGCTGTGTCCTAAGACTTCAGACATCCTGGAATCAACTTGAAACTAAGAAGAAGACGGGAACTTCGACATTCTGCTGCACAGAAGACTGAAGAAAATCTCCCCTGTGGTCAGGGAGTGACCACCTTGCTAACGCAAGCACCATCCAGCGAATCACCATCTGCTTTGCCGCCGCCTCCCGCCGGAGCCCGAGCCCAGAGACTGACAAGACCTGGACCTCCAGACCTCTCACCGCCCGATCCACAGTCCCTGAAAAGAGGAGACCCGTGGAGGCACCGAGACACGTGGAGCCAGCCATCTTGGAACGACTACGACAAGCTGACAAGTGCAACAACCGAGGCTCCCTCCAAGTTGTGCTTTGGGTCCTGAGAAGCCCAACCCTCGAGCAGCATCTGCACCAAAGGTGAGCCCTCCAGCATCTCCACGATCTGCGTGGGGCCCTTCTGCATTTTGCCACTCGACGCGCCTAACCGGTTGCTGGCCCGCTGGCTAGTGGCCATCTTGGCGACGAAATCTACGACAAACACCGCTGGTCTGGTTGCTCCAGACTGGCCCTTGCTCCCCTCCAAAGGAGCAATCCCTCTGACCTTGCTGGTCAGAACCAACAGCTGATTTCATCTCCTACAACAATTGCTTTTGCCAAGGCTTGTTTGCTTCGATCAAGTCGCCGACACCGCCGACAGCGAGAGCCTGCGTGGGACAGCTCGTGAGCCGACTCCTGGACGTCGTCGACCTTCAGGGACCACGTGGCTGCGGAGACAAGCTACCCCTCATCACCTGTTTGCACCCGACATCGCCTGGTACCCACCTGGTGCCACGCTGGTCACTGGCTAGTGACTGTGAACACTGTCCCCTCTGCTTACAGGTCTTTAACATCTCCGATCCACTCTTGGATCCACCGCATCTCTCCCGGACCGACCGCCTGCAGCATCTTTGTCCCAGGCTCAACGGAACAGATAGAAGAAACCCGACGCACTTTGAGGCCTATGCACCCGCTTCCTGTGGGTGAGGTAAAGCTGGCACTCCTGTGCCCAAGTGTAGTATTACATCTCTAGTGCCTGTGTTCCAAATCTTAAGTTCCTAGGTCATCCGGAAGATTCCTTTTGCAGTAACTTTGTACTTTTTACGCACCCATTGAAACCTATGGGAGCACGCGTGTGACTATTTGCTCTGCACACGCCACCCGTGGACCTCCTGGTCACTAACTGACGTTAGCTCCTTGTAGGCCCAGCGATTCTAGAGGCCCTAGGCCTTTTCCCTTTTCTGTTCGTGGTACTTATACCACTATTTTAGTATATGGTTCGAGTGGCCACCAGGGCCTATCCATATAAAGTGCAACTTCTGTGTATTCTGTGATAATCTTGTTTGACGATTTGTGCTCCTGTGCTCATAAAGAGACTAGGGGTTACTTTGAGAAATAAATACATATATATTTTGAATATATATCTGTGTGGTGTCCTTTCATTGGTATAAAAGGGGGTTACTATTGGTAAAACAGCTTGCTTAACACGCTTCACGAGTTTAGCCTCAAAGACTGCTTAGCCTACGCTACCACTAGGGCAGCTAGTCCGAAAAGGTTGACTTACAACCACACCATAAGGGTTGCTTGGCATGGTACAAGGTGGTCACTAGAGCTAGTGAACAGCATATACCAGGCCAACTTCTCACATTGGTGAGCAGCGGTTGGATTTGAGCTTGCTGTGTTTTACCATTGTAATCTCTTGGTTACCAATTGAAAGATCACATAGGTACCTGTAGGTACATATAAAACAAGATTAGATATACTTAAGTTCTACTGAACTTAGTTGTTGTAGAGCAAAGGGAGTAGCACACCCTGACTACAACTACTAGATAGGTTTAGTAGGTAAACCCAAGTGTAGGTAGATTGCAACACATCCACCCACACTTAAGAGCAATGGTCGGGGCAGAGGGGTCCACTGTACCCATCTCTGTCGAGAGTGACCCCCAGAGGGCACCAACCAGCTTTGCTACCCTTAATCAGAATGAGCTCAGGCATTTGGCAACTCTTAGAGGCCTTAAACAGCCCAAGAACCCAAACTCTGCTGAGCTCAGAGAGCTCTTACAGAATGATGAGAATCAGAGAGCACTCAAGAAAGCTTCCCAGTTAGCCCCCTTAGGGTCAGGAACAGGAGGCCCCCCTTCTGAAGATACTACAGAGGTACCCAGTTCCAATAGCCATCCCTTAGATGAGAACCATACTACAGGGGAGGAAAGTGGTGAGGATACAGAAAGTAGTGATGATGAAGGGAGAACTAGCCCAGTGCCAAGTATTATACTTGGCCCAGCTAAACTAAGGCTATTGGGGACTGACAAAGGGTTCACCCCATTGGATCTCCCCAGTGGACTTAACACAGGGCTTGGGAGGCAAAGGAATCGCTCAGGTGACTCCAATGCTTCTCATGGCTCTAGAGGCTCTCAAGGTCACTCCAGGAAAAGGATGACCACCCCTCAGAGGAGGGAACATGAGGCCAGAATGCAGGAAGCCCAGCTGAGGATCAGGAAGCAGGAGCTAGAAGTAGCCCTGATGGAAGAAAAACTGAGCAAGGCTAGGCAGCATAGAGAGAGTGGGTCTATACCCACTGGTGGCAGCAATGTCCCTAGGGACAAAGATAGGGTCTTTGACAATAGGAACCTGTCCAAGATTGTGCCCCCCTACAAAAGTGGGGATGACATCCACAAATGGATGACTGCTCTTGAGAGAGCCTGCAAAGTGCAGCAGGTTCCTGAAGACCAGTGGGCAGCAATCTTATGGCTCTCCTTTGAGGGGAGAGGCAGAGATAGACTCCTCACTGTTAGAGAAGAGGATGTCAGAAATTACAGAGTCCTGAAGAGTGTCCTAGTTGATGGGTTAGGCTTAACCACTGAACAGTACAGGTTAATGTTCAGAGACACCCAGAAGACACAGACTCAGGACTGGTCTGAATATGTGGAATGTGCCACTAAGGCTTTGGAGGGTTGGTTGCTGGGAAGTAAGGTGTCTGATTATACAGGATTGTACAATTTGATGATGAGAGAGCAGATTTTAAGTAATTGTCAAAACCAGCTTCTCCATCAACACCTGGTAGACTCAGATTTGACCTCTCCCCAAGAATTGGGAAAGAGGGCAGATAAATGGGTCAGGACCAGGATCAGGCCTAAAAACCAGGGTGGTGACCAAAAGAAAGATACCACCAAGCCTCAAGAGAAGGGTGGGGATAAAGAAAAAGAGAAACCTTCCTCAGGGCCCCAAAACTCCACACAGGGTGGTGGGTCCCAAGCTCCCTCCTCTACCACAGCTAAAAAGCCCTACTGCCATGAGTGTAAAACTCCTGGGCATTGGAAAACTGACAGCGGTTGCCCAAGGGCTAAAAACAAAACTGTTCCTCCAATTACTCCTGTCACACCACCTATTACTGTCAGCAGTAATCCCCCAGGTGGTGGGAGTGCCCCCAGAAATCTGGGTGGGTTTACTTGGGGAACACAGGGGGACCCTGGCTTAGCCAATTCCCCTACAGCAACCACTCTTGTCTGTGATGGTGGCATGGGGTTTGCCAACTTCACTGCCTGTCCCAACACTTTGGGTAGGTACAGACAGGAGCCCTACATCAATGGTACAAAAGCTGAGGCCTACAGAGACACTGGGGCTAGCATCACAATGGTGGCCCATTGGCTAGTTCCCTCTGAGCAGCTTTTGCCCGGTTTCTCCTACCAGGTGACTAACATTGATGGCAAACAGAACAGTCATCCCATGGCAGAGGTATGTCTCAGCTGGGGAGGGGTCACTGGCCCTAAAAGGGTAGCAGTGTCCCCAACCTTGCCTGTAGACTGCTTACTGGGGAATGACTTAGAACTCTCAGCTTGGGCTGGAGTTGAACAAGACACCCATTCTAAAATGGTAGGCCTTTCACAAAAGGGTAGGGGGGTTGTGCCATTCACAACCCCTGTCCAAATAGATTTCCTCCCTGAAAAGGTTGGAAGGGCAGTGGTAGCCACAGCCCAGGCACAGACAGACTTCCCTGTAGGGACTGGCAGAGCTGTGACAGTCACAGCTCAAACACAAACTGAGTGCCCCCCTGAAAAGGTTGGCAAGGCTGTAATGGTCTCAGCCTATACTCAGACTGACATAGGTGTAGTGAAGCCTGAAACAATGGATCACTCCACACAAACTGAGAGTAGTGGGGAGGAAGAAAAGTCTCCCTCTCCCCAGACATTAGGAAAAGGTCAGCCTCCTCAGGGATCTGACCTCACCCCTTGTGAAGGAACTGCCCCAGAGGTAGCCAGGCCTGGCCTGGCAGAGCCTCTGATGTCAGTGGCCCCTTCCAAGGTGGGATCCAGTCTGGTGCAGGTAGCCTGCCTCTCTCTACCCTGCCTCAGTCAGCCCAGGGCTGCAGAGGTCAGGGAGGCCAGTGGACCCCCAGAGGGCCCCTGTCCACAAGAACCCCCCCATCAAAAGAATGAGGATTGCCTGGCTAGTAGCCCTAGTCAGGTGATGGGTAAAAACATTCCTGAGGGATCTCCTTTACAGGTAGTTAGGGACCTCCCCCAGGGGGATTCTGTTGGGCACAGGCAAACATGGGACCTTAGGGCCCCAAACCTGACCTGTCCCTCCAGTAAGCCCACAAAAGGGACCCAGCCTCCAGCTTTAGGTAGCCAGAGGCTGACCCTGAGAGCACAGTGCAACTCAGTTAAAGAAAGAAAGGCATCCATGGTGGAGGATGATTGGAGGAAGCTGAGGCCTCACTTTGAGGACACTCACTTCAGTACTCCATCTCAACACCAGCCTTTTACTTTGCCAAGACACACCACAGGTAGAGATTCCCTATGGTGGAGACCCTCTGATACCCTTAGGGTGAGGGATTGCTTAGTGGACCATGAGACAGGGGGTAACCATGCCAGTGCTGGTTCCTCCTTATACGGCCACTTGGGCAATATAGGCTTACCTGGTCAAGGTCAGCCTTATCTCCCTTCGTTTGGGGGGGGGTTGTGTAGGAAGGTGGATATCTGACTATGGTTACCCCCAAATTTTTGCCTAGTGTCTAGCTGGTTTTTCGACTTAGTTGGCCTGAGATCCTGCCATTCAGGCTCTCAGGCTATCTGCTCTCTCTGTAAAATGGACTCCATGTACCCTAGGTACATACCCAATTGGTTGGATCACCCTGTCAGCCCCTGTACCAGTGTACACTAGGTACCCAGGGCATTGGTGTATCCAAGGCCTGCCAGGGGCTGAAGCATGTATTATGCCACCCCAGGCTTGGCCTAACAATCTGACACAACTGGCTGATCACTCAGCTGGGGTAAGTTGGTGTAATCACCTCTTACTTAGGTGTAGTATACCTATACCTAAACTTAAATGGGACACCTGGTAACCTATAAGTCACTCCTATGGCAGGCCTTAACAATCCTGAAGGCAGAGTGCTTGGTTCCATGTGAGATGGTGCTCTGGCATGAGCTGAGCCTGTCTGCAGTGGTCGGAACAACTTCCTTCTACTGTTTCCAGATATCGTCATACCATATACTCTTAAGTGCATTATGAACCTCGCGGTTAAATGCTATCTTTGGTTTGGCTTTATCAAAACATGTCGAGTAAGGTGTCATACGAATTGGAATACTAACCCCTCGCCAATTCTGGCGACGGGGTTAGCATTCCACCCTTCTAGAGGGACACGACATGTACAGTGCCTGAAACCCGGGTAAAATCAGACATAGCCTCAGCTCCACAAAATGGATGCTGCCACCACAGACACAAGTCTGCCCTCCTGCTGCTGGGAGTCCTTCCAGCTTGGGAGGTGTGGACAAAGGGTTTCCTGCCAGGGGAGGTGCATGCACCACCCCAGACAGGATTTTGTGTATTGGTCAGGTAGGGCTTGAAAGAAACCAGACATGCCTGTGGCTCACAAGGAGCCTCGGGGCATATGCCAGTTCAAACCGGTCCTGGGGCACACCAGTCCCGGGCCTGGGGCGAGCTGGACAAAGGATTGGGGGTGTAACCACCCCCCTTCCTGGTCCCACCCATAGGGAGGGACCTAGCAGGTAGTCCGGCCCCTAGAATCCGAATAAAGGTAGGAGCTGTGTCCTAAGACTTCAGACATCCTGGAATCAACTTGAAACTAAGAAGAAGACGGGAACTTCGACATTCTGCTGCACAGAAGACTGAAGAAAATCTCCCCTGTGGTCAGGGAGTGACCACCTTGCTAACGCAAGCACCATCCAGCGAATCACCGTCTGCTTTGCCGCCGCCTCCCGCCGGAGCCCGAGCCCAGAGACTGACAAGACCTGGACCTCCAGACCTCTCACCGCCCGATCCACAGTCCCTGAAAAGAGGAGACCCGTGGAGGCACCGAGACACGTGGAGCCAGCCATCTTGGAACGACTACGACAAGCTGACAAGTGCAACAACCGAGGCTCCCTCCAAGTTGTGCTTTGGGTCCTGAGAAGCCCAACCCTCGAGCAGCATCTGCACCAAAGGTGAGCCCTCCAGCATCTCCACGATCTGCGTGGGGCCCTTCTGCATTTTGCCACTCGACGCGCCTAACCGGTTGCTGGCCCGCTGGCTAGTGGCCATCTTGGCGACGAAATCTACGACAAACACCGCTGGTCTGGTTGCTCCAGACTGGCCCTTGCTCCCCTCCAAAGGAGCAATCCCTCTGACCTTGCTGGTCAGAACCAACAGCTGATTTCCGAATCCTCCTACAATTGCTTTTGCCAATGCTTGTTTGCTTCGATCAAGTCGCCGACACCGCCGACAGCGAGAGCCTGCGTGGGACAGCTCGTGAGCCGACTCCTGGACGTCGTCGACCTTCAGGGACCACGTGGCTGCGGAGACAAGCTACCCCTCATCACCTGTTTGCACCCGACATCGCCTGGTACCCACCTGGTGCCACGCTGGTCACTGGCTAGTGACTGTGAACACTGTCCCCTCTGCTTACAGGTCTTTAACATCTCCGATCCACTCTTGGATCCACCGCATCTCTCCCGGACCGACCGCCTGCAGCATCTTTGTCCCAGGCTCAACGGAACAGATAGAAGAAACCCGACGCACTTTGAGGCCTATGCACCCGCTTCCTGTGGGTGAGGTAAAGCTGGCACTCCTGTGCCCAAGTGTAGTATTACATCTCTAGTGCCTGTGTTCCAAATCTTAAGTTCCTAGGTCATCCGGAAGATTCCTTTTGCAGTAACTTTGTACTTTTTACGCACCCATTGAAACCTATGGGAGCACGCGTGTGACTATTTGCTCTGCACACGCCACCCGTGGACCTCCTGGTCACTAACTGACGTTAGCTCCTTGTAGGCCCAGCGATTCTAGAGGCCCTAGGCCTTTTCCCTTTTCTGTTCGTGGTACTTATACCACTATTTTAGTATATGGTTCGAGTGGCCACCAGGGCCTATCCATATAAAGTGCAACTTCTGTGTATTCTGTGATAATCTTGTTTGACGATTTGTGCTCCTGTGCTCATAAAGAGACTAGGGGTTACTTTGAGAAATAAATACATATATATTTTGAATATATATCTGTGTGGTGTCCTTTCATTGGTATAAAAGGGGGTTACTATTGGTAAAACAGCTTGCTTAACACGCTTCACGAGTTTAGCCTCAAAGACTGCTTAGCCTACGCTACCACTAGGGCAGCTAGTCCGAAAAGGTTGACTTACAACCACACCATAAGGGTTGCTTGGCATGGTACAAGGTGGTCACTAGAACTAGTGAACAGCATATACCAGGCCAACTTCTCACAAGTGGTGTTTGTGTAGGGAAGGGGGTTGTTCTGGGGATAGATTTGGGGTTTATGGTATTGCAATGTTGTTTGGGTAGTGTAGGGGGTCATGCTGGGAGTAGTGTTTTAGGGTTTAGTGTAGTGCAGTGATGTTTGTGTAGTGTAGGGGGTAGTGTTGTAGGGTTTAGGGTAGTGCAGTGGTGTTTGTGAAGTGTAGAGGGTCTGGCTGGCAGTAGAGTTTTAGGGTTTAGGGTAGTGCAGTGGTGTTTGTGTAGTATAGGGGGTTGTGCTGGGGGTAGTGTTTTGGGGTTTTGGGTAGTGCAGTGGTATTTCGGTAGTGCAAGGGGTCGTGCTGGGGGTAGTGTTTTAGGGTTTAGGGTAGTACAGTGGTATTTGTGTAGTGTAGGGGGTCGTGCTGGGGGTAGTGTTTTAATGTTTAGGGTATTGCAGTGGTGTTTGTGTAGTGTAGGGGGTTGTGCTGTGGGTAGTGTTCTATCATTTATGGTAGTGCAGTGGTGTTTGTGTAGTGTAGGGGTTCGTGCTGGGCTAGTGTTTCAGGGTGTAGGGTAGTGCAGTGGTGTTTGGGTAGTGTAGGGGTTCATGCTTGGGGTGGTGTTTTAGGGTTTAGGGTAGTGTAGTGGTGTTTGTGTAGTGTAGGGAGTCTTGCTGGGGGTAGTGCATTAGGGTTAAGCGTAGTACAGTGGTGTTTGAGTAGTGTAGGGGGTCTTGCTGGGGGTAGTGTTTTAGTGTTTAGGGTATTGCAGTGGTGTTTGGGTAGTGTAGGGGGTAGAGCTGGGGGTAGAGCTTTAGGGTTTCGGGCAGTACAGTGGTGTTTGTGTAGTGTATGGGGTCATGCTGGGGGTAGATTTAGGGTTTAGTGAAGTGCAGGGGTGTTTGGTTAGTGTAGGGAGTCGTGCTGGGGGTAGTGTTTCAGGGTTTAGGGTAGTGCAGTGGTGTTTGGGTAGTTTAGGGGGTCATGCTGGGGGTAGTGTTTTAGGGTTTAGGGTAGCGCAGTGGTGTTTGTGTAGTGTAATGGGTCAACCAGGGGGAAGTGTCTTAGGGTTTAGGGAAGTGCAGTGGTGTTTGGGTAGTGTAAGGGGTTGTGCTGGGAGTAGTGTTTTAGGGTTTAGCTTAGCGCAGTGGTGTTTGGGTAGTGTAGGGGGTCGTGCTGGTGATAGATTTAGGGTTTAGGGTAGCGCAGTGGTGTTTGTGTAGTATAGGGGGTCGTGCTGGGGTAGTGCTTTAGGGAATCAGGTAGTGCAGTGGTGTTTGGGTAGTGCAGGGGGTCATGCTGGGGGTAGTGTTTTAGGGTTTAGGGTAGTGCCGTGGTGTTTGGGTAGTGCAGGGGGTCATGCTGGGGGTAGTGTTTTAGGGTTTAGGGTAGTGCAGTGGTGTTTGTGTAGTGTAGGGGTAGTGCTGGGATAGTGTTTTAGGGTTTAAGATAGTACAGAGGTTTTTGGGTAGTGTAGGGCGTAGTGCTGCGGGTAGTGTTTTCAGGTTGAGGGTAGTGTGGTGGGGTTTGTGTAGTGTAGGGGGTCATGCTGGGGGTAAAGTTTTAGGGTTTAGGGTAGTGCAGTGGTTTTTGTGTATTGTAGGGGGGAAGTGTTTTAGGGTTTAGGGTAGTGCAGTGGTGTTTGTGTAGTGTAGGGAGTCGTGCTGGGGGTAGTGTTTTAGGGTTTAGGGCAGTGTAGTGGTGTTTGGGTAGTGTAGGGGGTCGTGCTGGGGGTAGATTTAGGGTTTAGTGTAGTGCAGGGGTGTTTGTGTAGTGTAGGGAGTCGTGCTGGGGGTAGTGTTTTAGGGTTTAGGGTAGTGCAGTTGTGTTTGGGTATTGTAGGGGGTACTGCTGTGGGTAGTGTTTTAGGGTTTAGCGCAGTGCCGTGGTGTTTGTGTAGTTTTGGGGCTCATGCTGAGGATAGTGTTTTAGGGTTTAGGTTAGTGCGGTGGTGTTTGGGTAGTGTAGGGGGTACTGCTGGGGGTAGTATTTTAGGGTTTAGGGTAGTACAGTGGTGTTTGTGTAGTGTAGGGGATTGTGCTGGGGATAGTATTTTAGGGTTTAGGGTAGTACAGTGGTGTTTAGGTAGTGTAGGGGGTCGTGCTGGGGTAGTGTTTTTGGGTTTAGGGTAGTGCAGTGGTGTTTGTATGTGAAGGGGGTCGTGCTGGTGGTAGTGTTTTAGGGTTTAAGGTAGTTCAGTGGTGTTTGTGTAGTGTAGGGGGTCGTGCTGGAGTAGTGTTTTTGGGTTTAGGGGAGTTCAGTGGTGTTTGTGTAGTGTAGGGGGCCATGCTGGGGGTAGATTTAGGGTTTAGGTAAGTGCAGTGGTGTTTGTGTAGTGTAGGGGGTCGTGCTGGAGTAGTGTTTTAGGGTTTAGGGTAGTGCAGTGGTCTTTGTATGTGAAGGGGGTCGTGCTGGGGGTAGTGTTTTAGGGTTTAGGGTAGTACAGTGGTGTTTGTGTAGATTAGGGGGCCATGCTGAGGGTAGATTTACGGTTTAGGGTTGTGCAGTGGTGTTTGTGTAGTGTAGGGGGTCGTGCTGGGGTAGTGTTTTAGGGTTTAAGGCAGTGCTGTGGTGTTTATGTAGAGTAGGGGGTCATGCTGGGGGTTGTGTTTTAGGGTTTAAGGCAGTGCAGTGGTGTTTGTGTAGGGAAGGGGGTTGTTCTGGGGATAGATTTGGGGTTTATGGTATTGCAGTGTTGTTTAAGTAGTGTAGGGAGTCGTGCTGGTGGTAGTGTTTTAGTGTTTGTGGTGGAGCAGTGATGTTTGGGGAGTGTAGGGGGTCGTGCTTTGGGTAGTGTTTAATGGTTTAGGGTAGTGCAGTGGTGTTTGTGTAGTGTAGGGGGCCGTGCTGGGGGTAGTGTTTTAGGGTTTAGGGTAGTGCAGTGATGTTTGTGTAGTGTAGGGGGTAGTGTTTTAGGGGTTAGGGTAGTGCAGTGGTGTTTGTGTAGTGTAGAGGGTCTGGCTGGCAGTAGTGTTTTAGGGTTTAGGGTAGTGCAGTGGTGTTTGTGTAGTGTAGGGGCTCATGCTGAGGATAGTGTTTTAGGGTTTAGGTTAGTGCGGTGGTGTTTGGGTAGTGTAGGGGGTACTGCTGGGGGTAGTATTTTAGGGTTTAGGGTAGTACAGTGGTGTTTGTGTAGTGTAGGGGATTGTGCTGGGGATAGTATTTTAGGGTTTAGGGTAGTACAGTGGTGTTTAGGTAGTGTAGGGGGTCGTGCTGGGGTAGTGTTTTTGGGTTTAGGGTAGTGCAGTGGTGTTTGTATGTGAAGGGGGCCGTGCTGGTGGTAGTGTTTTAGGGTTTAAGGTAGTTCAGTGGTGTTTGTGTAGTGTAGGGGGTCGTGCTGGAGTAGTGTTTTTGGGTTTAGGGTAGTTCACTGGTGTTTGTGTAGTGTAGGGGGCCATGCTGGGGGTAGATTTAGGGTTTAGGGAAGTGCAGTGGTGTTTGTGTAGTGTAGGGGGTCGTGCTGGAGTAGTGTTTTAGGGTTTAGGGTAGTGCAGTGGTGTTTGTATGTGAAGGGGGTCGTGCTGGGGGTAGTGTTTTAGGGTTTAGTGTAGTACAGTGGTGTTTGTGTAGTGTAGGTGGTCGTGCTTGGGGTAGTGTTTTAGGGTTTAGGGTAGTGCATTGGTGTTTGTGTAGATTAGGGGGCCATGCTGGGGGTAGATTTACGGTTTAGGGTTGTGCAGTGGTGTTTGTGTAGTGTAGGGGGTCGTGCTGGGGTAGTGTTTTAGTGTTTAAGGCAGTGCTGTGGTGTTTATGTAGAGTAGGGGGTCATGCTGGGGGTTGTGTTTTAGGGTTTAAGGCAGTGCAGTGGTTTTCGTGTAGGGAAGGGGGTTGTTCTGGGGATAGATTTGGGGTTTATGGTATTGCAGTGTTGTTTGGGTAGTGTAGGGAGTCGTGCTGGTGGTAGTGTTTTAGTGTTTGTGGTGGAGCAGTGATGTTTGGGGAGTGTAGGGGGTCATGCTGTGGGTAGTGTATAATGGTTTAGGGTAGTGCAGTGGTGTTTGTGTAGTGTAGGGGGTCATGCTGGGAGTAGTGTTTTAGGGTTTAGGGTAGTGCAGTGATGTTTGTGTAGTGTAGGGGTAGTGTTGTAGGGTTTAGGGTAGTGCAGTGGTGTTTGTGAAGTGTAGAGGGTCTGGCTGGCAGTAGAGTTGTAGGATTTAGGGTAGTGCAGTGGTGTTTGTGTAGTGTAGGGGGTTGTGCTGGGGGTAGTGTTTTAGGGTTTAGGGTAGCGCAGTGGTGTTTGTGTAGTGTAATGGGTCAACCAGGGGGAAGTGTCTTAGGGTTTAGGGAAGTGCAGTGGTGTTCGGGTAGTGTAAGGGGTCGTGCTGGGAGTAGTGTTTTAGGGTTTAGCTTAGCGCAGTGGTGTTTGGGTAGTGTAGGGGGTCGTGCTGGTGATAGATTTAGGGTTTAGGGTAGCGCAGTGGTGTTTGTGTAGTGTTCGGAGTCGTGCTGGGGTAGTGCTTTAGGGAATCAGGTAGTGCAGTGGTGTTTGGGTAGTGCAGGGGGTCATGCTGGGGGTAGTGTTTTAGGGTTTAGGGTAGTGCAGTGGTGTTTGGGTAGTGCAGGGGGTCATGCTGGGGGTAGGGTTTTAGGGTTTAGGGTAGTGCAGTAGGGTAGTGCAGTGGTGTTTAGTGTAGGAGGTCATGCTGGGGGTAGTGTTTTAGTGTTTAGTGTTGTGCAGTTGTGTTTGGGTAGTGTATGGGGTACTGATGTGGGTAGTATTTTAGGGTTTAGGGTAGTGCCGTGGTGTTTGTGTAGTATAGGGGGTCATGCTGGGGGTAGTGTTTTAGGGTTTAGGGTAGTGCAGTGGTGTTTGGGTAGTGTAGGGGTACTGCTAGGGGTAGTGTTTTAGAGTTTAGAGTAGTGCAGTGGTGTTTGTGTAGTGTAGGGGTAGTGCTGGGATAGTGTTTTAGGGTTTAAGATAGTACAGAGGTTTTTGGGTAGTGTAGGGCATAGTGCTGCGGGTAGTGTTTTCAGGTTGAGGGTAGTGTGGTGGGGTTTGTGTAGTGCAGGGGGTCATGCTGGGGGTAAAGTTTTAGGGTTTAGGGTAGTGCAGTGGTTTTTGTGTATTGTAGGGGGAAGTGTTTTAGGGTTTAGGGTAGTGCAGTGGTGTTTGTGTAGTGTAGGGAGTCGTGCTGGGGGTAGTGTTTTAGGGTTTAAGGTAGTGCAGTTGTGTTTGGGTATTGTAGGGGGTACTGCTGTGGGTAGTGTTTTAGGGTTTAGCGCAGTGCCGTGGTGTTTGTGTAGTTTAGGGGCTCATGCTGAGGATAGTGTTTTAGGGTTTAGGTTAGTGCAGTGGTGTTTGGGTAGTGTAGGGGGTACTGCTGGGGGTAGTATTTTAGGGTTTAGGGTAGTACAGTGGTGTTTGTGTAGTGAAGGGGATTGTGCTGGGAATAGTATTTTAGGGTTTAGGGTAGTACAGTGGTGTTTAGGTAGTGTAGGGGGTCGTGCTGGGGTAGTGTTTTTGGGTTTAGGGTAGTGCAGTGGGGTTTGTATGTGAAGGGGGTCGTGCTGGTGGTAGTGTTTTAGGGTTTAGGGTAGTTCAGTGGTGTTTGTGTAGTGTAGGGGGTTGTGCTTGGGGTAGTGTTTTAGGGTTTAGGCTAGTGCAGTGGTGTTTGTGTAGTGTAGAGGGTCGTGCTGGAGTAGTGTTTTTGGGTTTAGGGTAGTTCAGTGGTGTTTGTGTAGTGTAGGGGGCCATGCTGGGGGTAGATTTAGGGTTTAGGGTAGTACAGTGGTGTTTGTGTAGTGTAGGGGATTGTGCTGGGGATAGTATTTTAGGGTTTAGGGTAGTACAGTGGTGTTTAGGTAGTGTAGGGGGTCGTGCTGGGGTAGTGATTTTGGGTTTAGGGTAGTGCAGTGGTGTTTGTGTAGTGTAGGGGGCCATGCTGGGGGTAGATTTAGGGTTTAGGGAAGTGCAGTGGTGTTTGTGTAGTGTAGGGGGTCGTGCTGGAGTAGTGTTTTAGGGTTTAGGGTAGTGCAGTGGTGTTTGTATGTGAAGGGGGTCGTGCTGGGGGTAGTGTTTTAGGGTTTAGTGTAGTACAGTGGTGTTTGTGTAGTTTAGGTGGTCGTGCTTGGGGAAGGGTTTTAGGGTTTAGGGTAGTGCATTGGTGTTTGTGTAGATTAGGGGGCCATGCTGGGGGTAGATTTACGGTTTAGGGTTGTGCAGTGGTGTTTGTGTAGTGTAGGGGGTCGTGCTGGGGTAGTGTTTTAGTGTTTAAGGCAGTGCTGTGGTGTTTATGTAGAGTAGGGGGTCATGCTGGGGGTTGTGTTTTAGGGTTTAAGGCAGTGCAGTGTTTTTTGTGTAGGGAAGGGGGTTGTTCTGGGGATAGATTTGGGGTTTATGGTATTGCAGTGTTGTTTGGGTAGTGTAGGGAGTCGTGCTGGTGGTAGTGTTTTAGTGTTTGTGGTGGAGCAGTGATGTTTGGGGAGTGTAGGGGGTCATGCTGTGGGTAGTGTATAATGGTTTAGGGTAGTGCAGTGGTGTTTGTGTAGTGTAGGGGGTCATGCTGGGAGTAGTGTTTTAGGGTTTAGGGTAGTGCAGTGATGTTTGTGTAGTGTAGGGGTAGTGTTGTAGGGTTTAGGGTAGTGCAGTGGTGTTTGTGAAGTGTAGAGGGTCTGGCTGGCAGTAGAGTTGTAGGATTTAGGGTAGTGCAGTGGTGTTTGTGTAGTGTAGGGGGTTGTGCTGGGGGTAGTGTTTTAGGGTTTAGGGTAGCGCAGTGGTGTTTGTGTAGTGTAATGGGTCAACCAGGGGGAAGTGTCTTAGGGTTTAGGGAAGTGCAGTGGTGTTCGGGTAGTGTAAGGGGTCGTGTTGGGAGTAGTGTTTTAGGGTTTAGCTTAGCGCAGTGGTGTTTGGGTAGTGTAGGGGGTCGTGCTGGTGATAGATTTAGGGTTTAGGGTAGCGCAGTGGTGTTTGTGTAGTGTAGGGGGTCGTGCTGGGGTAGTGCTTTAGGGAATCAGGTAGTGCAGTGGTGTTTTGGTAGTGCAGGGGGTCATGCTGGGGGTAGTGTTTTAGGGTTTAGGGTAGTGCAGTGGTGTTTGGGTAGTGCAGGGGGTCATGCTGGGGGTAGTGTTTTAGGGTTTAGGGTAGTGCAGTAGGGTAGTGCAGTGGTGTTTAGTGTAGGAGGTCATGCTGGGGGTAGTGTTTTAGTGTTTAGTGTTGTGCAGTTGTGTTTGGGTAGTGTATGGGGTACTGATGTGGGTAGTATTTTAGGGTTTAGGGTAGTGCCGTGGTGTTTGTGTAGTATAGGGGGTCATGCTGGGGGTAGTGTTTTAGGGTTTAGGGTAGTGCAGTTGTGTTTGGGTAGTGTAGGGGTACTGCTAGGGGTAGTGTTTTAGGGTTTAGAGTAGTGCAGTGGTGTTTGTGTAGTGTAGGGGTAGTGCTGGGATAGTGTTTTAGGGTTTAAGATAGTACAGAGGTTTTTGGGTAGTGTAGGGCGTAGTGCTGCGGGTAGTGTTTTCAGGTTGATGGTAGTGTGGTGGGGTTTGTGTAGTGTAGGGGGTCATGCTGGGGGTAAAGTTTTAGGGTTTAGGGTAGTGCAGTGTTTTTTGTGTATTGTAGGGGGAAGTGTTTTAGGGTTTAGGGTAGTGCAGTGGTGTTTGTGTAGTGTAGGGAGTCGTGCTGGGGGTAGTGTTTTAGGGTTTAAGGTAGTGCAGTTGTGTTTGGGTATTGTAGGGGGTACTGCTGTGGGTAGTGTTTTAGGGTTTAGCGCAGTGCCGTGGTGTTTGTGTAGTTTAGGGGCTCATGCTGAGGATAGTGTTTTAGGGTTTAGGTTAGTGCAGTGGTGTTTGGGTAGTGTAGGGGGTACTGCTGGGGGTAGTATTTTAGGGTTTAGGGTACTACAGTGGTGTTTGTGTAGTGAAGGGGATTGTGCTGGGGATAGTATTTTAGGGTTTAGGGTAGTACAGTGGTGTTTAGGTAGTGTAGGGGGTCGTGCTGGGGTAGTGTTTTTGGGTTTAGGGTAGTGCAGTGGTGTTTGTATGTGAAGGGGGTCGTGCTGGTGGTAGTGTTTTAGGGTTTAGGGTAGGTCAGTGGTGTTTGTGTAGTGTAGAGGGTTGTGCTGGAGTAGTGTTTTTGGGTTTAGGGTAGTTCAGTGGTGTTTGTGTAGTGTAGGGGGCCATGCTGGGGGTAGATTTAGGGAAGTGCAGTGGTGTTTGTGTAGTGTAGGGGGTCGTGCTGGAGTAGTGTTTTAGGGTTTAGGGTAGTGCAGTGGTGTTAGTATGTGAAGGGGGTCGTGCTGGGGGTAGTGTCTTAGGGTTTAGGGTAGTACAGTGGTGTTTGTGTAGTGTAGGGGATCGTGCTTGGGGTAGTGTTTTAGGGTTTAGGGTAGTGCATTGGTGTTTGTGTAGATTAGGGGGCCATGCTGGGGGTAGATTTACGGTTTAGGGTTGTGCAGTGGTGTTTGTGTAGTGTAGGGGGTCGTGCTGGGGTAGTGTTTTAGGGTTTAAGGCAGTGCTGTGGTGTTTATGTAGAGTAGGGGGTCATGCTGGAGGTTGTGTTTTAGGGTTTAAGGCAGTGCAGTGGTGTGTGTGTAGGGAAGGGGGTTGTTCTGGGGATAGATTTGGGGTTTATGGTATTGCAGTGTTGTTTGGGTAGTGTAGGGAGTCGTGCTGGTGGTAGTGTTTTAGTGTTTGTGGTGGAGCAGTCATGTTTGGGAAGTGTAGGGGGTTGTGCTTTGGGTAGTGTTTAATGGTTTAGGGTAGTGCAGTGGTGTTTGTGTAGTGTAGGGGGTCGTGCTGGGGGTAGTGTTTTAGGGTTTAGGGTAGTGCAGTGATGTTTGTGTAGTGTAGGGGGTAGTGTTTTAGGGGTTAGGGTAGTGCAGTGGTGTTTGTGTAGTGTAGAGGGTCTGGCTGGCAGTAGTGTTTTAGGGTTTAGGGTAGTGCAGTGGTGTTTGTGTAGTGTAGGGGGTCGTGCTGGGGGTACTGTTTTAGGGTTTTGGGTAGTGCAGTGGTATTTGGGTAGTGCAAGGGGTCGTGCTGGGAGTAGTGTTTTAGGGTTTAGTGTAGTACAGTGGTGTTTGTGTAGTGTAGGGGATCGTGCTTGGGTAGTGTTTCAGGCTGTAGGGTAGTGCAGTGGTGTTTGGGTATTGCAGACGGTCATGCTGTTGGTAGTGTTTTGGGGTTTAGGGTAGTGCAGTGGTGTTTGGGTAGTGTAGGGTGTCATGCTGGGGGTAGTGTTTTAGGGTTGTGGGTAGTGCAGTGGTATTTGGGAAGTGCAAGGGGTCATGCTGGGGGTAGTGTTTTAGGGTTTAGTGTAGTACAGTGGTGTTTGTGTAGTGTAGGGGATCGTGATTGGGTAGTGTTTCAGTTTGTAGGGTAGTGCAGTGGTGTTTGGGTATTGTAGAGGGTCATGCTGGAGTAGTGTTTTAGGGTTTAGGGTAGTGCAGTGGTGTTTGTATGTGAAGGGGGTCATGCTGGGGGTAGTGTTTTAATGTTTAGGGTATTGCAGTGGTGTTTGTGTAGTGTAGGGGGTCGTGCTGTGGGTAGTGTTCTATGGTTTAGGGTAGTGCAGTGGTGTTTGTGTAGTGTAGGGGATCGTGCTTTGGTAGTGTTTCAGGGTGTAGGGTATTGCAGTGGTGTTTGGGTAGTGTAGGGGTTCGTGCTTGGTGTGGTGTTTTAGGGTTTAGGGTAGTGTAGTGGTGTTTGTGTAGTGTAGGGGTTCTTGCTGGGGGTAGTGTTTTAGTGTTTAGGGTATTGCAGTGGTGTTTGGGTAGTGTAGTGGGTAGAGCTGGGGGTAGTGTTTTAGTGTTTAGGGTATTGCAGTGGTGTTTGGGTAGTGTAGGGGGTAGAGCTGGGGGTAGAGTTTTAGGGTTTCGTGCAGTGCAGTGGTGTTTGTGTAGTGTAGGGGGTCATGCTGTGGTAGTGTTTCAGGGTTTAGGGTAGTGCAATGGTGTTTGGGTAGTTTAGGGGGTCATGCTGGGGATAGTGTTTTAGGGTTTAGGGTAGCGCAGTGGTGTTTGTGTAGTGTAATGGGTCATCCAGGGGGAAGTGTCTTAGGGTTTAGGGAAGTGCAGTGGTGTTCGGGTAGTGTAAGTGGTCGTGCTGGGAGTAGTGTTTTGGGTTTAGGGTAGCGCAGTGGTGTTTGTGTACTGTAGGGGGTCATGCTGGGGGTTGTGTTTTAGGGTTTAGGGTAGTGCAGTAGGATAGTGCAGCGGTGTTTGTTTAGTGTAGGAGGTCATGCTGGGGGTAGTGTTTTAGTGTATAGGGTTGTGCAGTGGTGTTTGTGTAGTGTAGGGGTAGTGCTGGGATAGTGTTTTAGGGTTTAAGATAGTACAGAGGTGTTTGGGTAGTGTAGGGCGTAGTGCTGCGGGTAGTGTTTTCAGGTTGAGGGTAGTGTGTTGGGGTTTGTGTAGTGTAGGGGGTCATGCTGGGGGTAAAGTTTTAGGGTTTAGGGTAGTGCAGTGGTTTTTGTGTATTGTAGGGGGAAGTGTTTTAGGGTTTAGGGTAGTGCAGTGGTGTTTGTGTAGTGTAGGGAGTTGTGCTGGGGGTAGTGTTTTAAGGTTTAAGGTAGTGCAGTTGTGTTTGGGTATTGTAGGGGGTACTGCTGTGGGTAGTGTTTTAGGGTTTAGCGCAGTGCCGTGGTGTTTGTGTAGTTTAGGGGCTCATGCTGAGGATAGTGTTTTAGGGTTTAGGTTAGTGCAGTGGTGTTTGGGTAGTGTAGGGGGTACTGCTGGGGGTAGTATTTTAGGGTTTAGGGTAGTACAGTGGTGTTTGTGTAGTGAAGGGGATTGGGCTGGGGATAGTATTTTAGGGTTTAGGGTAGTACAGTGGTGTTTAGGTAGTGTAGGGGGTCGTGCTGGGGTAGTGTTTTTGGGTTTAGGGTAGTGCAGTGGTGTTTGTATGTGAAGGGGGTCGTGCTGGTGGTAGTGTTTTAGGGTTTAGGGTAGGTCAGTGGTGTTTGTGTAGTGTAGAGGGTCGTGCTGGAGTAGTGTTTTTGGGTTTAGGGTAGTTCAGTGGTGTTTGTGTAGTGTAGGGGGCCATGCTTGGGGTAGATTTAGGGTTTAGGGAAGTGCAGTGGTGTTTGTGTAGTGTAGGGGGTCGTGCTGGAGTAGTGTTTTAGGGTTTAGGGTAGTGCAGTGGTGTTTGTATGTGAAGGGGGTCGTGCTGGGGGTAGTGTCTTAGGGTTTAGGGTAGTACAGTGGTGTTTGTGTAGTGTAGGGGATCGTGCTTGGGGTAGTGTTTTAGGGTTTAGGGTAGTGCATTGGTGTTTGTGTAGATTAGGGGGCCATGCTGGGGGTAGATTTACGGTTTAGGGTTGTGCAGTGGTGTTTGTGTAGTGTAGGGGGTCGTGCTGGGGTAGTGTTTTAGGGTTTAAGGCAGTGCTGTGGTGTTTATGTAGAGTAGGGGGTCATGCTGGGGGTTGTGTTTTAGGGTTTAAGGCAGTGCAGTGGTGTGTGTGTAGGGAAGGGGGTTGTTCTAGGGATAGATTTGGGGTTTATGGTATTGCAGTGTTGTTTGGGTCGTGTAGGGAGTCGTGCTGGTGGTAGTGTTTTAGTGTTTGTGGTGGAGCAGTCATGTTTGGGGAGTGTAGGGGGTTGTGCTTTGGGTAGTGTTTAATGGTTTAGGGTAGTGCAGTGGTGTTTGTGTAGTGTAGGGGGTCGTGCTGGGGGTAGTGTTTTAGGGTTTAGGGTAGTGCAGTGATGTTTGTGTAGTGTAGGGGGTAGTGTTTTAGGGGTTAGGGTAGTGCAGTGGTGTTTGTGTAGTGTAGAGGGTCTGGCTGGCAGTAGTGTTTTAGGGTTTAGGGTAGTGCAGTGGTGTTTGTGTAGTGTAGGGGGTCGTGCTGGGGGTACTGTTTTAGGGTTTTGGGTAGTGCAGTGGTATTTGGGTAGTGCAAGGGGTCGTGCTGGGAGTAGTGTTTTAGGGTTTAGTGTAGTACAGTGGTGTTTGTGTAGTGTAGGGGATCGTGCTTGGGTAGTGTTTCAGGCTGTAGGGTAGTGCAGTGGTGTTTGGGTATTGCAGACGGTCATGCTGTTGGTAGTGTTTTGGGGTTTAGGGTAGTGCAGTGGTGTTTGGGTAGTGTAGGGTGTCATGCTGGGGGTAGTGTTTTAGGGTTTTGGGTAGTGCAGTGGTATTTGGGAAGTGCAAGGGGTCATGCTGGGGGTAGTGTTTTAGGGTTTAGTGTAGTACAGTGGTGTTTGTGTAGTGTAGGGGATCGTGATTGGGTAGTGTTTCAGTTTGTAGGGTAGTGCAGTGGTGTTTGGGTATTGTAGAGGGTCATGCTGGAGTAGTGTTTTAGGGTTTAGGGTAGTGCAGTGGTGTTTGTATGTGAAGGGGGTCATGCTGGGGGTAGTGTTTTAATGTTTAGGGTATTGCAGTGGTGTTTGTGTAGTGTAGGGGGTCGTGCTGTGGGTAGTGTTCTATGGTTTAGGGTAGTGCAGTGGTGTTTGTGTAGTGTAGGGGATCGTGCTTTGGTAGTGTTTCAGGGTGTAGGGTATTGCAGTGGTGTTTGGGTAGTGTAGGGGTTCGTGCTTGGTGTGGTGTTTTAGGGTTTAGGGTAGTGTAGTGGTGTTTGTGTAGTGTAGGGGTTCTTGCTGGGGGTAGTGTTTTAGTGTTTAGGGTATTGCAGTGGTGTTTGGGTAGTGTAGAGGGTAGAGCTGGGGGTAGTGTTTTAGTGTTTAGGGTATTGCAGTGGTGTTTGGGTAGTGTAGGGGGTAGAGCTGGGGGTAGAGTTTTAGGGTTTCGTGCAGTGCAGTGGTGTTTGTGTAGTGTAGGGGGTCATGCTGTGGTAGTGTTTCAGGGTTTAGGGTAGTGCAATGGTGTTTGGGTAGTTTAGGGGGTCATGCTGGGGATAGTGTTTTAGGGTTTAGGGTAGCGCAGTGGTGTTTGTGTAGTGTAATGGGTCATCCAGGGGGAAGTGTCTTAGGGTTTAGGGAAGTGCAGTGGTGTTCGGGTAGTGTAAGTGGTCGTGCTGGGAGTAGTGTTTTGGGTTTAGGGTAGCGCAGTGGTGTTTGTGTACTGTAGGGGGTCATGCTGGGGGTTGTGTTTTAGGGTTTAGGGTAGTGCAGTAGGATAGTGCAGCGGTGTTTGTTTAGTGTAGGAGGTCATGCTGGGGGTAGTGTTTTAGTGTTTAGGGTTGTGCAGTGGTGTTTGTGTAGTGTAGGGGTAGTGCTGGTATAGTGTTTTAGGGTTTAAGATAGTACAGAGGTTTTTGGGTAGTGTAGGGCGTAGTGCTGCGGGTAGTGTTTTCAGGTTGAGGGTAGTGTGTTGGGGTTTGTGTAGTGTAGGGGGTCATGCTGGGGGTAAAGTTTTAGGGTTTAGGGTAGTGCAGTGGTTTTTGTGTATTATAGGGGGAAGTGTTTTAGGGTTTAGGGTAGTGCAGTGGTGTTTGTGTAGTGTAGGGAGTCGTGCTGGGGGTAGTGTTTTAGGGTTTAAGGTAGTGCAGTTGTGTTTGGGTATTGTAGGGGGTACTGCTGTGGGTAGTGTTTTAGGGTTTAGCGCAGTGCCGTGGTGTTTGTGTAGTTTAGGGGCTCATGCTGAGGATAGTGTTTTAGGGTTTAGGTTAGTGCAGTGGTGTTTGGGTAGTGTAGGGGGTACTGCTGGGGGTAGTATTTTAGGGTTTAGGGTAGTACAGTGGTGTTTGTGTAGTGAAGGGGATTGTGCTGGGGATAGTATTTTAGGGTTTAGGGTAGTACAGTGGTGTTTAGGTAGTGTAGGGGGTCGTGCTGGGGTAGTGTTTTTGGGTTTAGGGTAGTGCAGTGGTGTTTGTATGTGAAGGGGGTCGTGCTGGTGGTAGTGTTTTAGGGTTTAGGGTAGGTCAGTGGTGTTTGTGTAGTGTAGAGGGTCGTGTTGGAGTAGTGTTTTTGGGTTTAGGGTAGTTTAGTGGTGTTTGTGTAGTGTAGGGGGCCATGCTGGGGGTAGATTTAGGGTTTAGGGAAGTGCAGTGGTGTTTGTGTAGTGTAGGGGGTCGTGCTGGAGTAGTGTTTTAGGGTTTAGGGTAGTGCAGTGGTGTTTGTATGTGAAGGGGGTCGTGCTGGGGGTAGTGTCTTAGGGTTTAGGGTAGTACAGTGGTGTTTGTGTAGTGTAGGGGATCGTGCTTGGGGTAGTGTTTTAGGGTTTAGGGTAGTGCATTGGTGTTTGTGTAGATTAGGGGGCCATGCTGGGGGTAGATTTACGGTTTAGGGTTGTGCAGTGGTGTTTGTGTAGTGTAGGGGGTCGTGCTGGGGTAGTGTTTTAGGGTTTAAGGCAGTGCTGTGGTGTTTATGTAGAGTAGGGGGTCATGCTGGGGGTTGTGTTTTAGGGTTTAAGGCAGTGCAGTGGTGTGTGTGTAGGGAAGGGGGTTGTTCTAGGGATAGATTTGGGGTTTATGGTATTGCAGTGTTGTTTGGGTAGTGTAGGGAGTCGTGCTGGTGGTAGTGTTTTAGTGTTTGTGGTGGAGCAGTCATGTTTGGGGAGTGTAGGGGGTTGTGCTTTGGGTAGTGTTTAATGGTTTAGGGTAGTGCAGTGGTGTTTGTGTAGTGTAGGGGGTCGTGCTGGGGGTAGTGTTTTAGGGTTTAGGGTAGTGCAGTGATGTTTGTGTAGTGTAGGGGGTAGTGTTTTAGGGGTTTAGGGTAGTGCAGTGGTGTTTGTGTAGTGTAGAGGGTCTGGCTGGCAGTAGTGTTTTAGGGTTTAGGGTAGTGCAGTGGTGTTTGTGTAGTGTAGGGGGTCGTGCTGGGGGTACTGTTTTAGGGTTTTGGGTTTTGGGTAGTGCAGTGGTATTTGGGTAGTGCAAGGGGTCGTGCTGGGAGTAGTGTTTTAGGGTTTAGTGTAGTACAGTGGTGTTTGTGTAGTGTAGGGGATCGTGCTTGGGTAGTGTTTCAGGCTGTAGGGTAGTGCAGTGGTGTTTGGGTATTGCAGACGGTCATGCTGTTGGTAGTGTTTTGGGGTTTAGGGTAGTGCAGTGGTGTTTGGGTAGTGTAGGGTGTCATGCTGGGGGTAGTGTTTTAGGGTTTTGGGTAGTGCAGTGGTATTTGGGAAGTGCAAGGGGTCATGCTGGGGGTAGTGTTTTAGGGTTTAGTGTAGTACAGTGGTGTTTGTGTAGTGTAGGGGATCATGCTTGGGTAGTGTTTCAGTTTGTAGGGTAGTGCAGTGGTGTTTGGGTATTGTAGAGGGTCATGCTGGAGTAGTGTTTTAGGGTTTAGGGTAGTGCAGTGGTGTTTGTATGTGAAGGGGGTCATGCTGGGGGTAGTGTTTTAATGTTTAGGGTATTGCAGTGGTGTTTGTGTAGTGTAGGGGGTCGTGCTGTGGGTAGTGTTCTATGGTTTAGGGTAGTGCAGTGGTGTTTGTGTAGTGTAGGGGATCGTGCTTTGGTAGTGTTTCAGGGTGTAGGGTATTGCAGTGGTGTTTGGGTAGTGTAGGGGTTCGTGCTTGGTGTGGTGTTTTAGGGTTTAGGGTAGTGTAGTGGTGTTTGTGTAGTGTAGGGGTTCTTGCTGGGGGTAGTGATTTAGTGTTTAGGGTATTGCAGTGGTGTTTGGGTAGTGTAGTGGGTAGAGCTGGGGGTAGTGTTTTAGTGTTTAGGGTATTGCAGTGGTGTTTGGGTAGTGTAGGGGGTAGAGCTGGGGGTAGAGTTTTAGGGTTTCGTGCAGTGCAGTGGTGTTTGTGTAGTGTAGGGGGTCATGCTGTGGTAGTGTTTCAGGGTTTAGGGTAGTGCAATGGTGTTTGGGTAGTTTAGGGGGTCATGCTGGGGATAGTGTTTTAGGGTTTAGTGTAGCGCAGTGGTGTTTGTGTAGTGTAATGGGTCATCCAGGGGGAAGTGTCTTAGGGTTTAGGGAAGTGCAGTGGTGTTCGGGTAGTGTAAGTGGTCGTGCTGGGAGTAGTGTTTTGGGTTTAGGGTAGCGCAGTGGTGTTTGTGTACGGTAGGGGGTCATGCTGGGGGTTGTGTTTTTGGGTTTAGGGTAGTGCAGTAGGATAGTGCAGCGGTGTTTGTTTAGTGTAGGAGGTCATGCTGGGGGTAGTGTTTTAGTGTTTAGGGTTGTGCAGTTGTGTTTGGGTAGTGTAGGGGTACTGCTGTGGGTAGTGTTTTAGGGATTAGGGTAGTGCAGTGGTGTTTGTGTAGTGTAGGGGGTGCTGCTGGGGGTATATCTAGGGTTTAGGGTAGTGCAGTGGTGTTTGTGTAGTGTAGGGGTTCCTGCTGGGGGTTGTGTTTTAGTGTTTATGGTGGAGCAGTAAAGTTTGGGGAGTGTAAGGGGTCGTGCTGTGGGTAGTGTTTAATGGTTTAGGGTAGTGCAGTGGTGTTTGTGTAGTGTAGGGGGTCGTGCTGGGGGTAGTGTTTTAGGGTTTAGGGTAGTGCAGTGATGTTTGTGTAGTGTAGGGGGTAGTGTTTTAGGGTTTAGGGTAGTGCAGTGGTTTTTGTGTAGTGTAGAGGGTCTGGATGGCAGTAGAGTTTTAGGGTTTAGGGTAGTGCAGTGATGTTTGTGTAGTGTAGGGGGTCGTGCTGGGGGTAGTGTTTTAGGGTTTTGGGTAGTGCAGTGGTATTTGGGTAGTGCAAGGGGTCGTGCTGGGGGTAGTGTTTTAGGGTTTAGGGTAGTACAGTGGTGTTTGGGTATTGTAGAGGGTCGTGCTGGAGTAGTGTTTTAGGGTTTAGGGTAGTGCAGTGGTGTTTGTATGTGAAGGGGGTCGTGCTGGGGGTAGTGGTTTAATGTTTAGGGTATTGCAGTGGTGTTTGTGTAGTGTAGGGGGTCGTGCTGTGGGTAGTGTTCTATGGTTTAGGGTAGTGCAGTGGTGTTGGTGTAGTGTAGGGGATCGTGCTTGGGTAGTGTTTCAGGGTGTAGGGTAGTGCAGTGGTGTTTGGGTAGTGTAGGGGTTCGTGCTTGGTGTGGTGTTTTAGGGTTTAGGGTAGTGTAGTGGTGTTTGTGTAGTGTAGGGGTTCTTGCTGGGGGTAGTATTTTAGTGTTTAGGGTATTGCAGTGGTGTTTGAGTAGTGTAGTGGGTAGAGCTGGGGGAAGTGTTTTAGTGTTTAGGGTATTGCAGTGGTGTTTGTGTAGTGTAGGGGGTAGAGCTGGGGATAGAGTTTTAGGGTTTCGGGCAGTGCAGTGGTGTTTGTGTAGTGTAGGGGATCATGCTGTGGTAGTGTTTCAGGGTTTAAGAAAGTGCAGTGGTGTTCGGGTAGTGTAAGGGGTCGTGCTGGGAGTAGTGTTTTAGGGTTTAGGGTAGTGCAGTGGTGTTTGGGTAGTTTAGGGGTAGTGTTTTAGGGTAGTGCAGTAGCGTTTGTGTAGTGTAGAGGGTCTGGCTGGCAGTAGAGTTTTAGGGTTTAGGGTAGTGCAGTGGTGTTTGTGTAGTGTAGGGGGTCATGCTGGGAGTAGTGTTTTAGGGTTTTGGGTAGTGCAGTGGTATTTGGGTAGTGCAAGGGGTCGTGCTGGGGGTAGTGTTTTAGGGTTTAGGGTAGTACAGTGGTATTAGTGTAGTGTAGGGGATCGTGCTTGGGTAGTGTTTCAGGGTGTAGGGTAGTGCAGTGGTGTTTGGGTATTGTAGAGGGTCGTGCTGGAGTAGTGTTTTAGGGTTTAGGGTAGTGCAGTGGTGTTGGTATGTGAAGGTGGTCGTGCTGGGGTAGTGTTTTAATCTTTAGGGTATTGCAGTGGTTTTTCTGTAGTGTAGGGGGTCGTTCTGTGGGTAGTGTTCTATGGTTTAGGGTAGAGCAGTGGTGTTTGTGTAGTGTAGGGGATCGTGCTTGGGTAGTGTTTCAGGGTGTAGGGTAGTGCAGTGGTGTTTGGGTAATGTAGGAGTTCATGCTTGGTGTGGTGTTTTAGGGTTTAGGGTAGTGTAGTGGTGTTTGTGTACTGTAGGGGTTCTTGCTGGGGGTAGTGTTTTAGTCTTTAGGGTATTGCAGTGGTGTTTTTGTAGTGTAGGGGATCGTGCTTGGGTAGTGTTTCAGGGTGTAGGGTAGTGCAGTGGTGTTTGGGTATTGTAGAGGGTCGTGCTGGAGTAGTGTTTTAGGGTTTAGGGTAGTGCAGTGGTGTTTGTATGTGAAGGGGGTAGTGCTGAGGGTAGTGTTTTAATGTTTAGGGTATTGCAGTGGTGTTTGTGTAGTGTAGGGGGTCGAGCTGTGGGTAGTGTTCTATGGTTTAGGGTAGTGCAGTGGTGTTTGTGTAGTGTAGGGGATCGTGCTTGGGTAGTATTTCAGGGTGTAGGGTAGTGCAGTGGTGTTTGGGTAGTGTAGGGGTTCGTGCTTGGTGTGGTGTTTTAGGGTTTAGGGTAGTGTAGTGGTGTTTTTGTAGTGTAGGGGTTCTTGCTGGGGGTAGTATTTTAGTGTTTAGGGTATTGCAGTGGTGTTTGGGTAGTGTAGTGGGTGGAGCTGGGAGAAGTGTTTTAGTGTTTAGGGTATTGCAGTGGTGTTTGGGTAGTGTAGGGGTAGAGCTGGGGGTAGAGTTTTAGGGTTTTGGGCAGTGCAGTGGTGTTTGTGTAGTGTAGGGGGTCATGCTGTGGTAGTGTTCCAGGGTTTAGGAAAGTGCAGTGGTGTTCGGGTAGTGTAAGGGGTCGTGCTGAGAGTAGTGTTTTGGGTTTAGGGTAGCGCAGTGGTGTTTGTGTACTGTAGGGGGTCATGCTGGGGGTAGTGTTTTAGGGTTTAGGGTAGTGCAGTAGGGTAGTGCAGCAGTATTTGTTTAGTGTAGGAGGTCATGCTGGGGGTAGTGTTTTAGTGTTTAGGGTTGTGCCGTTGTGTTTGGGTAGTGTAGGGGGTACTGCTGTGGGTAGTGTTTTAGGGTTTAGGGTAGTGCCGTGGTGTTTGTGTAGTGTAGGGGGTCATGCAGGGGGTAGTGTTTTAGTGTTTAGGGTAGTGCAGTGGTGTTTGGGTAGTGTAGGGGGTAGTGTTTTATGGTAGTGCAGTAGCGTTTGTGTAGTGTAGAGGGTCTGGCTGGTAGTAGAGTTTTAGGGTTTAGGGTAGTGGAGTGGTGTTTGTGTAGTGTAGGGGGTCGTGCTGGGAGTAGTGTTTTAGGGTTTTGGGTAGTGCAGTGGTATTTGGGTAGTGCAAGGGGTCGTGCTGGGGGTAGTCTTTTAGGATTTAGGGTAGTACAGTGGTGTTTGTGTAGTGTAGGGGATCGTGCTTGGGTAGTGTTTCAGGGTGTAGGGTAGTGCAGTGGTGTTTGGGTATTTTTGAGGGTCGTGCTGGAGTAGTGTTTTAGGGTTTAGGGTAGTGCAGTGGTGTTTGTATGTGAAGTTGGTCGTGCTGGGGGTAGTGTTTTAATCTTTAGGTTATTGCAGTGGTGTTTCTGTAGTGTAGGGGGTCATGCTGTGAGTAGTGTTCTATGGTTTAGGGTAGTGCAGTGGTGTTTGTGCAGTGTAGGGGATCGTGCTTGGGTAGTGTTTCAGGGTGTAGGGTAGTGCAGGGGTGTTTGGGTAGTGTAGGGGTTCATGCTTGGTGTGGTGTTTTAGGGTTTAGGGTAGTGTAGTGGTGTTTGTGTAGTGTAGGGGTTCTTGCTGGGGGTAGTGTTTTAGTGTTTAGGGTATTGCAGTGGTGTTTGTGTAGTGTAGGGGGTAGAGTTTTAGGGTTTCGGGCAGTGCAGTGGTGTTTGTGTAGTGTAGGGGGTCATGCTGTGGTAATGTTTTAGGGTTTAGGATAGTGCAGTAGTGTTTGGGTAGTTTAGGGGGTCCTGCTGGGGGTAGTGTTTTAGGGTTTAGGGTAGCACAGTGGTGTTTGTGTAGTGTAATGGGTCATCCAGGGGGAAGTGTCTTAGGGTTTAGGGAAGTGCAGTGGTGTTCGGGTCATGTAAGGGGTCGTGCTGGGAGTTGTGTTTTGGGTTTAGGGTAGCGCAGTGGTGTTTGTGTACTGTAGGGGGTCATGCTGGGGGTAGTGTTTTAGGGTTTAAGGTAGTGCAGTAGGGTAGTGCAGCGGTGTTTGTTTAGTGTAGGAGGTCATGCTGAGGGTAGTGTTTTAGTGTTTAGGGTTGTGCAGTTGTGTTTGGGTAGTGTATGGGATACTGCTGTGGGTAGTGTTTTAGGGTTTAGGGTAGTGCCGTGGTGTTTGTGTAGTGTAGGGGGTCATGCTGGGGGTAGTGTTTTAGGGTTTAGGGTAGTGCAGTGGTGTTTGGGTAGTGTAGGGGGTACTGCTAGGGGCAGTGTTTTAGGGTTTAGGGTAGTGCAGTGGTGTTTGTGTAGTGTAGGGGGTAGTGCTGGGGATATTGTTTTAGGGTTTAGGGTAGTACAGAGGTGTTTGGATAGTGTAGGGTGTAGTGTTGGGGGTAGTGTTTTCGGGTTGAGGGTATTGTGGTGGTGTTTGTGTAGTGTAGGGGGTCATGCTGAGGGTAGTGTTTTAGGCTTTATGGTAGTGCAGTGGTGTTTGAGTAGTGTAGGGGTTGTGCTGGGGGTAGTGTTTTAGGGTTTAGGGTAGTCTAGTGGTGTTTGTGTAGTGTAGGGGGTCATGCTGGGGGTAGTGTTTTAGGGTTTAGGGTAGTGCAGTGGTGTTTGTGTAGTGTAGGGTATAGTACTGGGGTAGTAGGGTTTAGGGTAGTGCAGTGGTGTTTGTTTAGTGTAGGGGGTCATGCTGGGGGTAGATCTAGGGTTTAGGGTAGTGCAGTGGTGTTTGTGTAGTTTAGGGGGTCCTGCTGGGGTAGATCTAGGGTTTAGAGTATTGCAGTGGTGTTTGGGTAGTGTAGGGAGTCATGCTGGTGGTAGTGTTTTAGTGTTTATGGTGGAGCAGTGATGTTTGGGGAGTGTAGGGTGTCGTGCTGTGGGTAGTGTTTAATTGTTTAGGGTAGTGCAGTGGTGTTTGTGTAGTGTAGGGGGTCGTGCTGGGGGTAGTGTTTTAGGGTTTATTGTAGTGCAGTGATGTTTATGTAGTATAGGGGGTCGGGCTGGGAGTAGTGTTTTAGGGTTTATTGTAGTGCAGTGATGTTTATGTAGTATAGGGGGTCGGGCTGGGAGTAGTGTTTTAGGGTTTAGGGTAGTGCAGTGGTGTTTGTGTAGTGTAGGGGGTCGTGCTGGGACTAGTGTTTTAGGGTTTATTGTAGTGCAGTGATGTTTGTGTAGTGTAGAGGGTCTGGCTGGCAGCAGAGTTTTAGGGTTTAGGGTAGTGCAGTGGTGTTTGTGTAGTGTAGGGGGTCGTGCTGGGGGTAGTGTTTTAGGGTTTTGGGTAGTGCAGTGGTATTTGGGTAGTGCAAGGGGTCGTGCTGGGGGTAGTGTTTTAGGGTTTAGGGTAGTACAGTGGTATTTGTGTAGTGTAGGGGGTCGTGCTGGGGGTAGTGTTTTAATGTTTAGGGTATTGCAGTGGTGTATGTGTAGTGTAGGGGGTCGTGCTGTGGGTAGTGTGCTATCGTTTATGGTAGTGCAGTGGTGTTTGTGTAGTGTAGGGGTTCGTGCTGGGGTAGTGTTTCAGGGTATAGGGTAGTGCAGTGGTGTTTGGGTAGTGTAGGGGTTCGTGCTTGGGGTGGTGTTTTAGGGTTTAGGGTAGTGTAGTGGTGTTTGTGTAGTGTAGGGAGTCTTGCTGGGGGCAGTGCATTAGGGTTAAGCATAGTACAGTGGTGTTTGAGTAGTGTAGGGGGTCTTGCTGGGGGTAGTGTTTTAGTGTTTAGGGTATTGCAGTGGTGTTTGGGTAGTGTAGAGGGTAGAGCTGGGGGTAGAGTTTTAGGGTTTCGGGCAGTGCAGTGGTGTTTGTGTAGTGTAGGGTTCATGCTGGGGGTAGATTTAGGGTTTAGTGTAGTGCAGGGGTGTTTGGGTAGTGTAGGGAGTCGTGCTGGGGGTAGTGTTTCAGGGTTTAGGGTAGTGCAGTGGTGTTTGGGTAGCTTAGGGGGTCATGCTGGGGGTAGTGTTTTAGGATTTAGGGTAGCGCAGTGGGGTTTGTGTAGTGTAATGGGTCATCCAAGAGGAAGTGTCTTAGGGTTTAGGGAAGTGCAGTTGTGTTCAGGTAGCGTAAGGGGTCGTGCTGGGAGTAGTGTTTTAGGGTTTAGGGTAGCGCAGTGGTGTTTGGGTAGTGTAGGGGGTCATGCTGGTGATAGATTTAGGGTTTAGGGTTGCGCAGTGGTGTTTGTGTAGTGTAGGGGGTCGTGCTGGGGGTAGTGCTTTAGGGATTCAGGTAGTGCAGTGGTGTTTGGGTAGTGCAGGGGGTCATGCTGGGGGTAGTGTTTTAGGGTTTAGGGTAGTGCAGTGGTGTTTGGGTAGTGCAGGGGGTCATGCTGGGGGTAGTGTTTTAGGGTAGTGCAGTAGGGGAGTGCAGTGGTGTTTGTTTAGTGTAGGAGGTCATGCTGGGGTAGTGTTTTAGTGTTTAGGGTTGTGCAGTTGTGTTTGGGTAGTGTATGGGGTACTGCTGTGGGTAGTATTTTAGGGTTTAGGGTAGTGCCGTGGTGTTTGTGTAGTGTAGGGGGTTTTGATGGGGGTAGTGTTTTAGGGTTTAGGGTAGTGCAGTGGTGTTTGGGTAGTGTAGGGGGTACTGCTAGGGGTAGTGTTTTAGGGTTTAGGGTAGTGCAGTGGTGTTTGTGTTGTGTAGGGGGTAGTGCTGGGGATAGTGTTTTAGGGTTTAAGATAGTACAGAGGTTTTTGTGTAGTGTAGGGCGTAGTGCTGGGGGTAGTGTTTTCAGGTTGAGGGTAGTGTGGTGGTGTTTGTGTAGTGTAGGGGGTCACACTGGGGGTAAAGTTTTAGGGTTTAGGGTAGTGCAGTGGTGTTTGTGTATTGCAGGGGGAAGTGTTTTAGGGTTTAGGGTAGTACAGTGGTGTTTGTGTAGTATAGGGAATCGTGCTGAGGGTTGTGTTTTAGGGTTTAGGGTAGTGCAGTGGTGTTTGTGTAGTGTAGGGGGTTGTGCTTTAGGGTTTAGGCTAGTGCAGTGGTGTTTGGGTAGTGTAGGGGGTCGTGCTGGGGGTAGTGTTTTTGGGTTTAGGTTAGTGCAGGTGTGTTTGTGTAGTGAAAGGGGTCGTGCTGGGGGTAGTGTTTTAGGGTTTAGAGTATTACAGTTGTGTTTGTGTAGTGTAGGGGGTCGTGCTGGGTGTAGTGTTTTAGGGTTTAGGGTAGTGCAGTGGTGTGTGGGTAGTGTAGGGTGTAGTGCTGGGGGTAGTGTTTTCGGGTTGAGGGTTGTGCGGTGGTGTTTGTGTAGTGTAGGGGGTCACGTTTTAGGGTATAGGGTAGTGCAGTGGTGTTTGGGTAGTGTAGGGAGTCATGCTGGGGTTAGTGTTTTAGGGTTTAGGGTAGTGCATTGGTGTTTGGGTAGTGTAGGGGTTCATGCTGGGGGTAGTGTCTTAGGGTTTAGGGTAGTCAGTGGTGTTTGTGTAGTGTGTGAGGTCATGCTGGGGGTAGATTTAGGGTTTAGTGCAGTGCAGGGGTGTTTGGGTAGTGTAGGGAGTCGTGCTGGGGTTAGTGTTTTAGGGTTTAAGATAGTGCAGTGTTGTTTGTGTAGTGTAGGGAGTTGTGCTGGGGGTAGTGTTTTAGGGTTTAGGGTAGTGCAGTGGTGTTTGTGTAGTGTAGGGGGTCGTGCGGAGGTAGGGTTTTAGGGTTTAGGGTAGTGAAGTGGTGTTTGTGTAGTGTAGGGGGTAGTGTTTTAGTGTTTAGGGTAGTGTAGTGGTGTTTGTGTAGTATAGGTGGTCGTGCTGGGCTTCGTGTTTTTGGGTTTAGGTTGGTGCAGTGGTGTTTGTATGTGAAGGGGGTCGTGCTGGGGTAGTGTTTTAGGGTAGTACAGTGGTGTTTTTGTATTTTACGGTGTCGTGCTTGGGGTAGTGTTTTAGGGTTTAGGATAGTGCAGTGGTGTTTGTGTAGTGTAGGGGGACAGGCTGGGGGTAGATTTAGTGTTTAGGGTAGTGCCGTGGTATTTGTGTATTGTAGGGGGTTGTGCTGGGGGTAGTGTTTTAGGGTTTAGGGTAGTGCAGTTCTGTTTTGTGGTGTAGAGGGTCTTTATCGTGTTGATTTGGGGTTTAGGGTATTGTAGTGGTATTTGGGTAGTGTAGGGAGTCGTGCTGGTGTTAGTGTTTTAGTGTTTAGGGTAGTGCAGTGATATTTGGGTAGTGTAGGGGGTCATGCTATGGGTAGTGTATAATGATATAGGGTAATGCAGTGGTGTTTGTGTAGTGTAAGGGGTCATGCTGGGGGTAATGTTTTAGGGTTTAGAGTATTGCAGTGGTGTTTGTGTAGTGTAGGAGTAGTGTTTTAGGGTTTAGGGTAGTGCAGTGGTGTATGTGTAGTATAGGGGGTCATGCTGGGTGTTGTGTTTTAGGGTTTAGGGTAGTGCAGTGGTGTTTGTGTATTGTATGGGGTAGTGTTTTTGGGTTTAGGGTAGTGCAGTTGTGTTTGGGTAGTGAAGGGGGTCGTTCTGAGAAAATTCGATTTTCAATCGTGATGGAATCGACCCTCCATTTTGTGCTCCGCCGCCATTTTGTGTTGCCTTCACTCAGTCAGCACGGCGAACAAAGTCTATTCTGCTTTTTCTGCAGCTTCGTGTCAAAATAAGCCTTCTGCCTCTATTTGCAAAGCTGGTGTTAGGACTGGCCGAGTACACTAATCCCTCTCTGGTTTTTCTAATCCCCGTCTCAACTATCTGTTGTTTCACACTATTCTCCTCTGATTTTATCTTATCGTCTGGTCTTCACTGTCCTCTGCTAGCATTCTCTCGTTTCACAACTGTCCTCCAACACACACAAACGTATCTCGCCACCTGCAAGTTAGTTGCAGATCAGTTAATGAATTAGCTCGTGGGGAGGGTGACAAACACAGTTGGAGGAGAGGTTTCTTCGAGTCATCTGATACTTTGTTTTCAAACCTTTTCTATTGGTTCTGTCCTGTTTTCCAACTTTTCTTATTGGCTCTTTCTTATATGTTCTGGGTGTGTATTTGGTTAATGTATATTTCACATACGTGGTATATAAGATTGTGCGCCACGGAGTGAAGTGGCAGTCTCCTGAGAACCTACCTTGTGTACTTCTGGGATAACTGTACTAGCTGCAGCTAATAAATCCGATCTTCTAACGCCTAACAGAGTGTCCCGTGTCTATGTGTAGCTGAGCAGGAGAACCCCGGAGATTAAGGCGTACACTGCCGCCAGGCCCAAAAGGTTCTGGTTCTTCAACTGGCACCCAACGTGGGGCGGCTTCAGTGGTACCGGTTCTGCCTGAAGGTCGTGAGGAACCCCGCAAGAAAATTCCGGAGGATTCGCGAGCCACGTCAAGCGACCCCTGTATGTCGAAAGTGGTCCGAAGGTCTTTTGCAGCGTGGTTACTCCTTCCTGACGGCTACTGACGACTGCTGCCCTGACTGCCGCCCTGCCTTGGCCCTTCCTTTGGTGATGTATGGTAAGGCGAGACGATAGACGGGCCTCTGTTGGCGTGAGAAGACGTCCTTAGTAAAGTATTTGGTGGGTCGCTCCCACAATTTTGTTTCTTGGTTGCTTTGATCCTTTGGTTCTTAGATTCGACTATTGCAATAGCCTAAGCTGAGGGGTAAGTGCATTTGTGCTGCGTAAACTGAGTTTTACCCCCTTGAAGTTTGTGAACAGACAGGTGAAATAACGAGATGCCTGGTCTGACTAAGTTTGGAAAACTTTGTTGCTTTGGTTGTACTAGGGTTTCCCGGCTTGAGGACTCTTGTCCGATTCCTTCGGTTGGAACTCCCACATATGAGCTCTATTCAAAACATGGTATTGGCTCCATTGCCTTTAACGAGGCATGGACCCGATACACAAAGAAAGATGGTGTTCTAAAATTGCCAGAAAATGGTAGTTTCGATTCTGATGTGCTAGATATTTGGAAGCAGTTCTATTTAAAAGAAAAGCCCGGCCGGCAATGTTTGACTCTTTTCGCCTTTGGCGTAAGGAAGCCAAACAGAAAGAAATTAAGCAAACAAAACGAGATAGAAAAGCACAGGGTATGACAATTATACAGGCTGCCCAACGATTTAAAGACGATGAAATTGATAATGCGACGGAAATCTCAGAGAGTCAGCATCGTATGGCGATAGATAAATGCTATCCGGTGTTGCCTGTTTCCCCTTCCGAAAACAAGAGAGATTTAGAAGAAGATCCCTTAATGTCTCACTTATTGAGATTGCCTCCGCCTTATTGCGCAAGGTGCCAATACACCCCAGTTGTTACAGCCTGTTCAGCCACCAGCGTTACCTCCACCTGTTCCGGCTCTTCCGCATTTGCCTCCTCCAGTATTACCGCCTCTGTCAGTTTTACCATTAACTTCGACTTCTTTGCCCTCATCTCCTGATCTTCGATCTCCTTTGCCTTCTGCACCTCCTGCAATTATCGGTTCTCCGCCTGTTAGTTCACCTAATACTTTGTCTCCTATTCTCATGTCCAATTCTCCGTCTATGCGTAAGCAACTCACGGACACTGTCACTGGTATTCTATTTCCTTTCTTTGAAGCTTTAAATGTATCTCCGGCTTTTGCCCGAAGACAATCTCGTAGTCAGTTCCCAGATTCTGAAGAACGAGAGAGATTGGAATCTATCGCACGAAAATGGATCAAAAAGGGTCCCCAATACAGTGTACTCGATATTATGCCTACCTTCTCGAAATGGAATGTACCCACGCAAAGATATGTTTTCGATGTAATGTGTGATACTCTCATTAAAGAATGGGAGGATGTGAATTTGAATTCGGTTCCACAGGGCCTGTTAGATATTCAGGCTGACTTTGATAAAGGACTTATTGTGGGTTCCAAAGTTGAAAATGCTGTAAGGACACTTATTTCCTTTAGAAATGTATTATCCTCTCAGACTTTCCTTGATTCCGATCCGTCGGTTAGACTGACACTGAAAAATTATCCCATGAGAGAGGTTCCTCCAGTATGGAAGGAAGAGGTTGCAGCAGTAGGTGCTAATCCAGCTATTCCCGCTCATTTTCAGCGTATATGGGTACATGTCCCCTGGAAGAGATCTGAAGTTTTGGCCCTTAACAGACTCTACCCGATCCTCTTAAATATCCTGCGGGTTATTATAAAGAATTATCACAGACAGTTGATGCTTGCATCATGAACCTAGCTGATATCGATATGTTGATGGGAAATGTAGTTCCACAGACAATATGAGCTAGGATTCGTAAAGAGAATCACGCACAGGAATTAGGTGCTAATTGGGATGTTATAACTGCCACAGATAGAGACCAAGTGGGTGGTGCAAAGCCTGACGCTTGATTTCAGAACTCCCTGGTAGGATTATTACATTAATGAAAACGATGATGCCTGCATTGAGAGTTAATTGGGATAAATTAGCGGCATGCAAACAAAAGAAAGATGAAAGTGTCTCTGATTTCTTTACTCGTTTCGAGGAGACATTTATTGATCACAGTGGTCAAGATATGGCTACAGAGGGTGGACAGCGATTATTTGTGGACAAATTTGTATTTAATTTGCTTCCCGAGCTGTCACACAAATTGAAAGATTCAGAAAGTTCATGGGCTGTCTCTTCCTCTGCCCAGATATTGGCTACTGCACAATATTATGAAAACAGAGATAAAGAAGAAAAAGAAAAGCAAGAGAAAAAGACGAAATAATTAAAAACGAAGGTTCTCTTGCAACAAGCTTATCCTCCTCGCTATGCTCAGCCTCAGTTTCAACAGCCTCCGCAGTTTCAGAGGTTGTATCAAAAACCTGAGCCATACATTCCGCGACCTTTGTTAGGACCTAATCAATGTGCCTATTGTAGAGAAGAAGGCCATTTTAAGAATAGTTGTCCGGTTTTATTGCAGTGCAATGGAGCATTATCTGCTCCATGAGGTCGTGCTGGCCTCCAGTCAGCAAACAGAGGTAGAGGTCGAGGTGTGTTGACTCAAGAACAACGTTCCCTTCCTCTTCCTAATTCCGTGAATTATTTCCATCAGCAGAATGTTAGGTCTACACAGTATTATAATGTGGATTGTTATGTTGAAAACGGAAATGAAAGTCTTCATGCTAATTAGGACAGCCATGGACAAAGTAAGGGAGTTGTGTCGATTCCAGTAGATCAGAATGGACCTTATGTTAACGTCACTACAATGGGTGTTTTAGAGCCATTTCTTCTAGATACTGGGGCGATGAGAAGTTCTATCATTCATTCTAAACTCCCTAGGGCACCTTTGTCTGGCTTAACGAATGTATCTGTAGGATTTTCTGGCGCCCCTGTTCGCAATCCGGTTTCTTGCCCTCTGCCTATCTCAATTGGCCCTTATGATTTGGAAGCTTTACTTCTTTTTACGAATGGATTCGGTGAGAATCTGTTGGGTTTGGACTTATTGAAAAGAATGCATGCTACGATATAGTGTTCTCCTTCTGGTGTACATCTTACTTTAGGACAGAAACTGATTTCTCCAATGTATTTGTCCAAAGATCAGTTTCCACCTGAATTGCTTTCTCTTCCGGCAACGCTTTGGGCCACGGGTCCAAACGATGTAGGCTGTCTTGAAATTCCACCTTATGTTGTCACTCTCAAGCCTAATGTTGAATTGCTGCGTATTCCGCAGTATAGAATTTACACTGAAGGTGAAAAAGCGCTTTTGGAAATCATTCATGATTTGATTCAGAAGGGTGTGGTTGAAGAAACGAGAGGAAACACATGCAATAGTCCTATTCTTCTTGTTCTTAAACGCACTGATCCTTCTCAGCCACCTGTATATCGTTTCGTAATTGATCTTCGGGAAGTTGTTCTACCACAATTTCCTGTCGTTCCAGATATCACTGCTCTGTTGACAATGATACAATGATACCTTCTACAGCAACTTGGTTCTCTGTTATCGATCTCAAGAATGCCTTCTTTAGCATTCCCATTGCAGAAGAGAGTAGGGACATTTTTGGCTTCTCTCTTGGAGGCCGAAGCTTCCGGTTCAAGCGCGTACCTCAGGGCTATTGTGAAAGACCGTCCATTTACAGCCAAGCTTTAAAATGTAATCTTGATACTTTTCATTTGCCGTCTGGTGCTGCTCTTATACAATACATGGATGACTTGTTAATCGCTGCTGATTCAGAAGATATTTGCAAAAATGTGACTGTTGCATTGTTACACCATTTGTTTAATCTGAATCACAAGGTTTCACCTTCCAAACTACAATATGTCCGTCGAGAGGTTACCTATTTGGGTCATCTCCTATCAAAGGAGGGACAACGATTAACCCCAGAACGAATTCAGGCGATTACGCAAATGTCTGTGCCATCCACACAAAGGGAGGTACTTGCTTTTCTGGGTATTACTTCTTACTGTAGACAGTGGATCCCAAACTTCTCTCTGTTGGCCATGCCTTTGTTGGCACTTACTTTGAAAGATACGCCTCAGCCCCTTCCTTGGACTGACGAGTGTCAAAGGAGTTTTACTGACTTACGTACTGCTCTGTGTTCTGCTCCTCTACTGGGTACTCCTGATTACAGTAAGCCTTTTATGCTCTATGTTCATGAGAGAGATGGTTGTGCGTTGTCAGTTTTAACACAGCAATTTGGAGACAAACAGCGGCCATTTGCATATTTTTCGGCTACGCTAGATCCCGTAGCTAAAGCATTGCCTAGTTGTCTCAAAGCGACAGCAGCAGCAGCAATTTCTATTCGACAGTCTGCTGGAGTGGTGCTAGATAATACTCTCATTGTCATGGTGCCACATGCAGTGGATACCTTATTAAACCGAACAAAAACGCAGCATCTTACGAGTGCTCGTTTGTCTGGATACGAGCTGACGCTTTTGGCTAGTCACATACACATCAAACGATGTAATACCCTAAATCCAGCTACTCTATTGCCCCTTTCAGATGAGAAAGGTGTTGAGGAACAACATGATTGTTTCTTCCGTACTGAGGAAGAGACAAAAGGTAGAATTGACTTGAAAGATACGCCGCTAGAGAATCCGGATGGAACTCTATGGGTAGATGGTTCTTGTTTTAAAATGCCTAATGGAGATACAGTTTCAACCTATGCTGTAACTACTTTACATACAGTTATGGAAACAGCACGCATCAGACACAACTCAGCTCAAGCTGCAGAACTGATAGCATTAACGAGAGCATGTGTATTGTCAAAAGGGAAAAGAGTGAACGTATACACCGACAGTCAATATGCCTTTGGTGTAGCGTTCAATTTTGGGCGTCTTTGGAAGGAGAGGGGATTCCTCACTTCACATGGCACTAAAATACAACATGGTCAGTTGGTAACTGATCTTTTTGAGTCACTTGTCTTGCCCACCCAAATAGCAATGAAGTAGCGAAAAAGACAGCGAGAGACGCTACAAGTCGAATGTATGTGGCGGGTCCTGCGAATTGGGTCAGAGAAAGAGGAATGTATGAGAATACAGTAGAAAGTGTAACATCGATTCAGAAAGAGGCTACAGAGAAGGAATTGAGTGGGTGGAAAGAAAGTACAGGAATGTTAGATGAGATGGGTTGTTGGGTGGAATTATCTGAACACCAATGTTGGCTGTTACCAGATGCCTATGTACTCCCAGTGGTTACTATGGCACATGGTCCAGCCCACTTAAGTGAAAAAGGTATATGCAAGCTTTTGGCTCCAGTGTGGCAAAATGAAGGAATCCCAAAATGCGCAGACAATTTAGTGAAACATTGTATTGTTTGTTTAATGTACAATCCGGGAAAGGGAACCCCAACTCCAGCAGGTCACTTTGCTCCTCCGACATATCCATTTGAGGTGTTGCAAATCGATTATATTCATATGGAGCGATGCAACAACATCAAATACGTTCTGGTGGTAGTATGCGCCTTTTCAAGATGGATAGAAGCATACCCTCTAAAAGGGGAACAGTTATTACAACGCGGTTTTTACCACGCGCAGCTTTTACATCGCATGCGTTACAACGCATGCGATGTTACAACGCAATGCCATTACAACGCAAGTCTTTACATCGACTTGCGCTAGATGGCGTGCTAACATTACAAATAGTGTAGTTTACTATCCCAACACCTTCCCTACTGTTACGTGGACTGGAGTTGGAATAGTAAATTACACTTTTCTAATGTTAGCACGCCATCTAGTGCAAGTCGATGTAAAGACTCGCGTTGTAATGGCATAGCGTTGTAACATCGCATGCATTGTAACGCATGCGATGTAACTGCACGCGTTGTAATGTCACGCGTTGTAATGTCATACATCCCCTCTAAAAGACAACACAGCCTTATCCACAGCTAAAGCTCTATTAAAATAATTTTTCCCCAGGTTTGGTTTGCCGCGCGTTGTCTGGAGTGACAATGGGTGCGAATTTGTGGGCCAAGTCATGCAAAAAGTCTGTGCGGGTCTTGGTATCAAGCAAAAGTTCCATGCAGAAAAACATCCACAGTCAGCGGGTTTAGTAGAATGCTACAACGGTACACTAAAGCTAAAACTAGCGAAAATTCAAGCTAGTACAGGACTTAATTGGCCCGATGCTTTGCCACTGGCTCTCCTGTCCACCAGGACTGCTGTGCACTCTGGTTTGGGACTTAGCCCTTACGAAGTGGTCTTTGGCTGCCCAGCTAATGTATGGGAAGTCCCTCGCCCTAAGAAATACTCAGACTTGCCATATCCAATGTTGATTGACTACTTGCATGAACTTACAACTAAATTCCGTGTTCTCCATCAACAGGTTCAGAGTGCTTTACCGGAGGCTTCCACAGATCCAGGTTATTCCATCTGACCAGGTCTGTACAAAGAATTTCCAAAGGACGAGAAATTTGGAGCCCAGGTGGAGAGAGCCTCGTTTAGTACTTTTAACAACGAGAACAGCAGTCAAAGTCGAAGGAAAGAAGAATTGGATTCACGGCGTGCATTGTAAGAAAGTGCCTTTGCCTCTACCCTTCGATCAATGGGTGCGTAGGGGCATTGGTGACTCTGAGAGTGAGAAGGTTCCACGATTCGTACCTTTTAGCGATGCACGCCTGAATGGGACACTGTCTGAGAAAGAGGACGACGACATTCTGCAGGAAGCGATAACACCACATCGTCGCTTGGATACGACAAATCCATGAACATTGTTCCAAGACCAAACCGTACTCGATAAAGAACATTATAATCTGAGACCGAGACCAAAGAACACTTAAGATTTTTCTCTCTCCTGTGTAGTATTCTATCCCAGTTGCAGGGTCACGGTAGGAGTCTTGATTGTGACCTGAGTAGTGGCAATAGGCCTGCAGGACTTGCAGTGTCATAGGACGGCAGATAATCATAATTAAGTGATCGAGGAAGATTGCCGTGAGCATCCATTTAGAAAGATGGAAACTACACTAGGCAAAAGAGAGAGAAAGAATGAAATAAAGAAAGAATCCTGTAAATTAATGTACATTCGTTTCAGTATAACCTTATGTATTATTATATTATTGTGTATCCTTCTGGCGTTTATAAGTTGGATTATTTATGCTCTGCAGCAAAAAGTTGTCTCTCCTTCTTCCTCTTCGTCTTCTTCTACTGTCTCTCCACATCTATTTCATACCCTTCCTCAACATGAACTCATTAGAAGAACTGAATATTATAACAATTCCTTTGTCCAGTTATTACATCAACACCAGTTAGTGGTCAATACAACTGACTGTTGGGTGTGTGGACTTATGTCACATAGCACAGAAAAAGGAATGCCATATTTAGTTCTCTCGTTTTCTTATGAGGGTTCTGCTTGGGCTTATTTTATCATCTTCTCCAATGCCTACCAAAGCAAATTCAGACGATCCGTTAGTTCATATATTGGTGGTCCAGATTTTAGTCATAGCTCATTGATAAAGGGAATGGTAGCTATGGCTAAAATCATGGAAAATAGTAAGATTTCCATTGACGAAAGGAAAGCGTATACAAACTGGAACGTCACCCATTATGTCACTAGCCTTAGTGATAAGGTTGAACAAAGAAAATCTCCACCAATTTGGACTATTCCTCATCAGGGAAATTTCTGTCTGCAAATAAATGATCGGTCTTCTAACACCATACAAAGAAACAACTGTTCCCACACATACGTCTACTCCTCTCAGAACTCGCCTCCTCTAGTGCCATCTCAAGGCACGTATTTTATCTGCCACAATAGGGCTTACACGTGGTTGCCAACTGGTTTTTCTGGTACCTGCTATATAGCTTTCCTTCTTCCTCCTACATACACTGCTTCTGCAAACTATAATCGAAACAGATATGGCAGAGGGATTATTGATTCAAAAGACACAGCAGGACAAGAGGGAGGAGATTTCCTCAAAGGATTTCTTCCTTTTTGGGGTCCAATGGCCAACAGCAGAAATATAAGGCAACTGGTCCATGTCGTAGAAACCACAATAGACATCACTGTAGGAGCCTCAAATAATATCACGGCAGAACTACAGGCAGATCGACTTATGACCTTACAAAACCGAGTTGCCTTAGACTTTGTTCTTGCGGATTGTGGTGTAGTGTGCAAATTGATCGGGTCAAGTTGCTGTATTTTCATACCTAATGACGCTCCGACAGTATACCAAGCTATATCTAAGTTACATATAATCTCTGAGTCGATTCATCAGGACGAAGGAGATTGGTCATTTTTGGAGTGGTTTTGGGGACTATTGTCCAAATGGGGTTGGAAAGCGTTGACATTCCTTGGAATAGTTTTGACCATTATTTTCTCTTGTTGCCTTTGTATGCACTGTGGTCCCGCCATCTGCGACCTTTGTGCTACTATGTGCATCTCTAAACCCGAATCACAAAGAGCAGAGAACATAAGAATGATGTTACAGCAACAGCTTGATGACCTCATGGCCATCGACATTGACTCAGATTAACATGAGTCTATCTTGCCTGAGTTCTGGCAAAAGGAGGGTCTGAGAAAATTCGATTTTCGATAGTGATCGAATCGACCCGCCATTTTGTGCTCCGCTGCCATTTTGTGTTGCCTTCACTCAGGCAGCACGGCGAACAAAGTCTATTCTGCTTTTTCTGCAGCTTCGTGTCAAAATAAGCCTTCTGCCTCTATTTGCAAAGCTGGTGTTAGGACTGGCCGAGTACACTAATCCCTGTCTGGTTTTTCTAATCACCGTCTCAACTATCTGTTGGTTCACACTATTCTCCTCTGACTTTATCTTATCGTCTGGCCTTCACTGTCCTCTGCTAGCATTCTCTCGTTTCACAACTGTCCTCCAACACACACAAACGTATCTCGCCACCTGCAAGTTAGTTGCAGATCAGTTAATGAATTAGCTCGTGGGGAGGGTGACAAACACAGATGGAGGAGAGGTTTCTTCGAGTCATCTGATACTTTGTTTTCAAACCTTTTCTATTGGTTCTGTCCTGTTTTCCAACTTTTCTTATTGGCTCTTTCTTATATGTTCTGGGTGTGTATTTGGTTAATGTATATTTCACATATGTGGTATATGAGATTGTGCGCCACGGAGTGAAGTGGCAGTCTCCTGAGAACCTACCTTGTGTACTTCTGGGATAACTGTACTAGCTGCAGCTAATAAATCCGATCTTCTAACGCCTAACAGAGTGTCCTGTGTCTCTGTGTAGCTGAGCAGGAGAACCCCGGAGATTAAGGCGTACCCTGTGCCGCCAGGCCCAAAAGGTTCTGGTTCTTCAGTGCTGGGGTAGTGTTTTATGGTTTAGGGTATTACAGTGGTGTTTGTGTAGTGTAGGGGCTCATGCTGTGGGTAGTGTTTTAGGGTGTAGGATAGTACAGTGGTGTTTGGGTAGTGTAGGGTGTAGTGCTAGGGGTAGTGTTTTCTGGTTGAGGGTAGTGCGGTGGTGTTTGTGTTTTGTAGGGGGTACTGTTTTAGGGTTTAGGTTAGTGCAGTGGTGTTTGGGTAGTGTTGGGGTTCGTGCTGGGGTTAGTGTTTTAGGATTTAGGGTAGTCTAGTGGTATTTGTGTAGTGTAGGGTGTAGTGCTGGGGTAGTGATTTAGGATTTAGGGTAGTGCAGTGGTGTTTGTGTAGTGTAGGGGGTCATGCTGGGTGTAGATCTAGAGTTTAGGGTATTGCAGTGGTGTTTGTGTAGTGTAGGGGGTCATGCTGGGGAGGTGTTTTAGGGTTTAGGGTAGTGCAGTGGTGTTTGGGTAGTGTAGGGGGTCATGCTGGGGATAGTGTTTTTGGGTTTTGGGTAGTGCAGTGGTGTTTGTATGTGAAGGGGGTTGTGCTGTGGGTAGTGTTTTAGGGTTTAGGGTAGTACAGTGTTGTTTGTGTAGTGTAGGGGGTCGTGCTTGGGGTAGTGTTTTAGGGTTTAGGGTAGTGCAGTGGTGTTTGTGTAGTGTTGGGGGTCATTCTGGGGTAGTGTTTTAGGGTTTAGGGCATTGCAGTAAGGTAGTGCAGTGGTGTTTGTATAGTGTAGGAGGTCATGCTGGGGGTAGTGTTTAGGGTTTAGGGTAGTGCAGTTGTATTTGGATAGTGTAGGGGATACTGCTGGGGGTAATGTTTTAGGGTTTAGGGTAGAGCTGTGGTGTTTGTGTATTGTAGGGGGTCATGCTGGGGGTAGTGTTTGTAGGGTTTAGGGTAGTTCAGTGGTGTGTGGGTAGTGTAGAGGGTACTGCTGGGGGTAGTGTTTTAAGGTTTAGGGTAGTGCAGTGGTGTTTGTGTAGTGTAGGGGGTCGTGCTGGGGTAGTGTTTTAGAGTTTAGGGTAGTGCAGTGGTGTTTGTGTAGTATAGGGGGTCGTGCTGGGGGTAGTGTTTTAGGGTTTAGGGTAGTGCAGTGGTGTTTGGGTAGTGTAGGGGGTCAAGCTGGGGTAGTGTTTTTGGGTTTAGGGTAGTGCAGTGGTGTTTGTATGTGAAGGGGTCATGCTGGGGGTAGTGTTTTAGGGTTTAGGGTAGTACAGTGCTGTTTGTGTGGTGTAGGGGGTCGTGCTTGGGGTAGTGTTTTAGGGTTTAGGGTAGTGCAGTGGTGTTTGTGTAGTGTTGGGGGTCATGCTGGGGTAGATTTACTGTTTAGTGTAGTGCAGTTGTGTTTGTTTAGTTAGGGGGCATGCTGGGGGTAGTGTTTTAGGGTTTAAGGCAGTGCAGTGGTGTTTGTGTAGCGTGGGGAGTCATGCTGTGGGTAGTGTTTTACGGTGTAGGATAGTACAGTGGTGTTTGGGTATTGTAGGGGGTCATGCTGGGGGTAGTGTTTTGGGGTTTAGGGTAGTACAGTGGTGATTGTGTGGTGTAGGGGGTCATGCTGGGGGTAGATCTAGGGTTTAGGGTAGTGCAGTGGTGTTTGTGTAGTGTATGGGGTCCTGCTGGGGGTAACGTTTTACGGTTTAGGGTAGTGCAGTGGTGTTTGTGTAGTGTAGAGGGAAGTGTTTTAGGGTTTAGGGTAGTGCAGTGGTGTTTGTATAGTGTAGGGAGTCATGCTGGGGGTTGTGTTTTAGGGTATAGGGTAGTGCAGTGGTGTTTGTGTAGTGCAGGGGGTCGTGTTTTAGGGTTTAGGGTAGTGCAGTGGTGTTTGGGTAGTGTAGGGGGTCGTGCTGGGTGTAGTGTTTTTGGGTTTAGGTTAGTGCTGTTGTGTTTGGGTAGTGAAGGGGTCGTGCTGGGGGTAGTGTTTTAGGGTTTAGGGTATTACAGTGGTGCTTGTGTAGTGTAGGGGGTCATGCTAGAGGTAGTGTTTTAGGGTTTAGGGTGGTGCAGTGGTGTTTGTGTAGTGTAAAGGGGCATCCAGGGGGAAGTGTCTTAGGGTTTAGGGAAGTGCAGTGGTGTTTGGGTAGTGTAAATGGTCTTGCTGGGGTAGTGTGTTAGGGTTTAGGGTAGCGCAGTGGTGTTTGTGTAGTGTAGGGGCTCATGCTGGGGGTAGATTTAGGGTTTAGGCTAGTGCAGTGGTGTTTGAGTAGTGTAGGGATCGTGCTGGGGATAGATTTAGGGTTTAGGGTAGTGCAGTGGTGTTTGTGTAGTGTAGGAGTCGTGCTGGGGGCAGTGCTTTATGGTTTCAGATAGTGCAGTGGTGTTTGGGTAGTGTAGGGAGTCGTGCTGGTGGTAGTGTTTTAGTGTTTATGGTGGAGCAGTGATGTTTGGGGAGTGTAGGGGGTAGTGTTTTTGGGTTTAGGGTAGTGCAGTGGTGTTTGTGTAGTGTAGAGGGTCTGGCTGGCAGTAGTGTTTTAGGGTTTAGGGTAGTGCAGTGGTGTATGTGTAGTGTAGGGGGTCGTGCTGGGGGTAGTGTTTTAGGGTTTTGGATAGTGCAGTGGTATTTAGGTAGTGCAAGGGATCGTGCTGGGGTAGAGTTTTAGGGTTTATGGTAGTACAGTGGTGTTTGTGTATTGTAGGGGGTCGTGCTGGGGGTAGTGTTTTAATGTTTAGGGTATTGCAGTGGTGTTTGTGTGGTGTAGGGGGTCGTGCTATGGGTAGTGTTGTAGGGTTTAGGGCAGTGCCGTGGTGTTTGTGTAGTGTGGGGGGTACTGCTGGGGGTAGTGTTTTAGGGTTTAGGGTAGTACAGTGGTGTTTAGGTAGTGTAGGGCGTAGTGCTGGGGGTAGTGTTTTCAGGTTGAGGGTAGTGTGGTGGTGTTTGTGTAGTGTCGGGGGTCATGCTGGGGGTAGTGTTTTAGGGTTTAGGGCAGTGCAGTGGTGTTTGGGTAGTGTAGGGGGTCGTACTGGGGTAGTGTTTTAGGGTTTAGGGTAGTCTAGTGGTGTTTGTGTAGTGTAGGGGTTCGTGCTGGGGGTAGTGTTTTAGGGTTTAGGGTTTGCAGTGGTGTTTGTGTAGTGTAGGGGGTCGTGCTGGGGTAGTGTTTTGGGGTTTTGGGTAGTACAGTGGTGTTTGTATGTGAAGGGGGTCGTGCTGGGGGTAGTGTTTTAGGGTTTAGGGTAGTGCAGTGGTGTTTGTGTAGTGTAGGAGGTCGTGCTGGGGTTGTGTTTTAGGGTTTAACGCAGTGCAGTGGTGTTTGTGTAGAGTAGGGGGTCATGCTGGGGGTTGTGTTTTAGGGTTTAAGGCAGTGCAGTGGTGTTTGTGTAGTGAAAGGGGTTGTGCTGGGGGTAGATTTGGGGTTTAGGGTATTGCAGTGGTGTTTGTGTAGTATAGGGGGTCGTGCTGGGGTAGTGCTTTAGGGATTCAGGTAATGCAGTGGTGTTTGGTTAGTGCAGGGGGTCATGCTTGGGGTAGTGTTTTAGGGTTTAGGGTAGTGCAGTAGGGTAGTGCAGTGGTGTTTGTTTAGGGTAGGCGGTCATGCTGGGGGTAGTGTTTTAGGGTTTAGGGTAGTGCAGTGGTGTTTGGGTAGTGTAGGGGGTAGTGCTGAGGATAGTGTTTTAGGGTTTAGGGTAGTACAGAGGTGTTTGGGTAGTGTAGGGTGTAGTGCTGGGGGTAGTGTTTTCAGATTGAGGGTAGTGCGGTGGTGTTTGCGTAGTGTAGGGGGTCATGCTGGGGGTAGTGTTTTAGGGTTTAGGGTAGTGCAGTGGTGTTTGGGTAGTGTAGTGGTTGTGATGGGGAGTGATTTAGGGTAGTCTAGTGGTGTTTGTGTAGTGTAGGGGATCATGCTGGGGGTAGTGTTTTAGGGTTTAGGGTAGTGCAGTGGTGTTTGTGTAGTGTAGGGTTTAGTGCTGGGGTAGTGATTTAGGGTTTAGGGTAGTGCAGTGGTGTTTGTGTAGTGTAGGGGGTCATGCTGGGTGTAGATCTAGAGTTTAGGGTATTGCAGTGGTGTTTGTGTAGTGTAGGGGGTCCTGCTGGGGGTAAAGTTTTAGGGTTTAGGGTAGTGCAGTGGTGCTTGTGTAGTGTAGGGGGAAGTGTTTTAGGGTTTAGGGTAGTGCAGTGGTGTTTGTGTAGTGTAAGGGGTCGTGCTGGAGGTAATGTTTTAGAGTTTAGAGTATTGCAGTAGTGTTTGTGTAGTGTAGGAGGTAGTGTTTTAGGGTTTAAGGTAGTGCAGTGGTGTTTGTGTAGTGTAGGGGGTCTTGTTTTAGGTGTTAGCGTAGTGCAATGGTGTTTGGGTTGTGTACGGGTGGTGCTGGGGGTAGTGTTATCGGGTTTAGAAGAGTGCAGTTGTGTTTGGGTAGTGAAGGGGGTCGTGCTGGGGTAGTGTTTTACGGTTTAGGGTATAACAGTGGTGTTTGTGTAGTGTAGGGGGTCATGCTGGGTGTAGAGTTTTAGGGTTTAGGTTAGTGCAGTGGTGTTTGGGTAGTGTTGGGGGTTGTGCTGGGGGTAGCGTTTTAGGGTTTAGGGTAGTCTAGTGGTGTTTGTGTTGTGTAGGGGGTCGTGCTGGGGTAGTGTTTTAGGGTTTAGGTTAGTGCAGTGGTATTTGTGTAGTGTAGGGTGTAGTGCAGGGGTAGTGTTTTAGGGTTTAGGGTAGTGCAGTGGTGTTTGTGTGGTGTAGGGGGTCATACTGGGTGTAGATCTAGAGTTTAGGGTATTGCAGTGGTGTTTGTGTAGTGTAGGGGGTCATGCTGGGGGTGGTGTTTTAGAGTTTAGGGTAGTGCAGTGGTGTTTGGGTAGTGTAGGGGGTCATGCTGGGGGTAGTGTTTTTGGGTTTAGGGTAGTGCAGTGGTGCTTGTGTAGTGTAGGGAGTCGTGCTGAGGGTTGTTTTTTAGGGTTTAGAGTAGTGCAGTGGTGTTTGTGTAGTGTAGGGGGTCGTGTTTTAGGATTTAGGGTAGTGTAGTGGTGTTTGGGTAGTGTAGGGGGTCGTGCTGGGGGTAGTGTTTTTGGGTTTAGGTTAGTGCAGTTGTGTTTGGGTAGTGAAAGGGATCGTGCTGAGGGTAGTGTTTTAGGGTTTAGGGTATTACAGTGGTGTTTGTGTAGTGTAGGGTTCGTGCTGGATTTAGAGTTTTAGGGTTTAGGGTAGTACAGTGGTGTGTGGGTAGTGTAGGGTGTAGTGCTGGGGGTAGTGTTTTCGAGTTGAGGGTAGTGCGGCGGTGTTTGTGTAGTGTAGGGGATACTGTTTTAGGGTTTAGGTTAGTGCTGTGGTGTTTGGGTAGTGTAGGGGGTCGTGCTGGGGGTAGTGTTTTAGGGTTTAGGGTAGGACAGTGATGTTTGTGTAGTGTAGGGGGTAGTGTTTTATGGTTTAGGGTAGTGCAGTGGTGTTTGTGTAGTGTAGAGGGTCTGGCTGGCAGGAGGGTTTTAGGGTTAGGGTAGTGCAGTGGTGTTTGTGTAGTGTAGGGGGTCGTGCTAGTGGTAGTGTTTTAGGGTTTTGGGTAGTGCAGTGGTATATGGGTAGTGCAAGGGGTCGTGCTGGGGGTAGAGTTTTAGGGTTTAGGGTAGTGCATTGGTGTTTGTGTAGTGTAGGGGGTCATGCTGTGGGTAGTGTTTAAGGGTTTAGGGTATTGCAGTGGTTTTTGTGTAGTGTAGGGGGTCACGTTTTAGGGTATAGGGTAGTGCAGTGGTGTTTGGGTAGTGTAGGGAATCATGCTGGGGTTAGTGTTTTAGGGTTTAGGGTAGTGCATTGGTGTTTGGGTAGTATAGGGGTTCGTGCTGGGGGAAGTGTTTTAGGGTTTAGGGTAGTCAGTGGTGTTTGTGTAGTGTGTGAGGTCATGCTGGGGATAGATTTAGGGTTTAGTGTAGTGCAGGGGTGTTTGGGTAGTCTAGGGAGTCATGCTGGGGGTAGTGTTTTAGGATTTATGGTAGTGCAGTGTTGTTTGTGTAGTGTAGGGAGTTGTGCTGGGGTACTGTTTTAGGGTTTAGGGTATTGCAGTGGTGTTTGGGTAGTGTAGGGAGTCGTGCTGGTGGTAATGTTTTAGGGTTTAGAGTATTGCAGTAGTGTTTGTGTAGTGTAGGAGGTAGTGTTTTAGGGTTTAGGGTAGTGCAGTGGTGTTTGTGTAGTATAGGGGGTCGTGCTGGGGGTTGTGTTTTAGGGTGTAGGGTAGTGCAGTGGTGTTTGTGTAGTGTAGGGGGTCTTGTTTTAGGTGTTAGCGTAGTGCAATGGTGTTTGGGTTTTGTACGGGTCGTGCTGGGGGTAGAGTTTTTGGGTTTAGAATAGTGCATTTGTGTTTGGGTAGTGAAGGGGGTCGTGCTGAGGTAGTGTTTTACGGTTTAGGGTATTGCAGTGGTGTTTGTGTAGTGTAGGGGGTCATGCTGGGTGTAGTGTTTTAGGGTTTAGGGTAGTACAGTGGTGTTTGGGTAGTGTAGGGGGTACTGTTTTAGGGTTTAGGTTAGTGCAGTGGTGTTTGGGTAGTGTTGGAGGTCATGCTGGGGGTATTGTTTTAGGGTTTAGGGTAGTCTAGTGGTGTTTGTGTTGTGTAGGGGGTCGTGCTGGGGGTTGTGTTTTAGGGTTTAGTTTAGTGCAGTGGTATTTGTGTAGTGTAGGGTGTAGTGTAGGGGTAGTGTTTTAGCGTTTAGGGTAGTGCAATGGTGTTTGTGTAGTTTAGGGGGTCATACTGGGTGTAGATCTAGAGTTTAGGGAATTGCAGTGGTGTTTGTTTAGTGTTGGGGGTCATGCTGGGGGAGGTGTTTTAGAGTTTAGGGTAGTGCAGTGGTGTTTGGGTAGTGTAGGGGGTCATGCTGGGGTAGTGTTTTTGGGTTTAGGGTAGTGCAGTGGTGTTTGTATGTGAAGGGGGTTGTGCTGGGGGTAGTGTTTTAGGGTTTAGGGTAGTACAGTGTTGTTTGTGTAGTGTAGAGGGTCGTGCTTGGGGTAGTGTTTTAGCGTTTAGGGTAGTGCAGTTGTGTTTGTATAGTGTTGGGGGTTATTCTGGGGGTAGTGTTTTAGGGTTTAGGGCATTGCAGTAAGGCAGTGCAGTGGTGTTTGTGTAGTGTAAAAGGTCTTGCTGGGGGTAGTGTTTAGGGTTTAAGGTAGTGCAGTTGTGTTTGGATAGTGAAGGGGGTACTGCTGGGGGTAATGTTTTTGGGTTTAGGGTAGTGCCGTGGTGTTTGTGTATTGCAGGGGGTCATGGTGCGGGTAGTGTTTTAAGGTTTAGGGTAGTTCAGTGGTGTTTGGGTAGTGTAGGGGGTACTGCTGGGGGTAGTGTTTTAGGGTTTATGGTAGTGCAGTGGTGTTTGTGTAGTATAGGGGGTCGTGCTGGGGGTTGTGTTTTAGGGTGTAGGGTAGTGCAGTGGTGTTTGTGTAGTGTAGGGGGTCTTGTTTTAGGTGTTAGCGTAGTGCAATGGTGTTTGGGTTTTGTACGGGTCGTGCTGGGGGTAGAGTTTTTGGGTTTAGAATAGTGCAGTTGTGTTTGGGTAGTGAAGGGGATCGTGCTGGGGTAGTGATTTACGGTTTAGGGTATTACAGTGGTGTTTGTGTAGTGTAGGGGGTCATGCTGGGTGTAGTGTTTTAGGGTTTAGGGTAGTACAGTGGTGTTTGGGTAGTGGGGGGTACTGTTTTAGGGTTTAGGTTAGTGCAGTGGTGTTTGGGTAGTGTTGGGGGTCATGCTGGGGGTATTGTTTTAGGGTTTAGGGTAGTCTAGTGGTGTTTGTGTTGTGTAGGGGGTCGTGCTGGGGGTAGTGTTTTAGGGTTTAGTTTAGTGCAGTGGTATTTGTGTAGTGTAGGGTGTAGTGCAGGGGTAGTGTTTTAGGGTTTAGGGTAGTGCAATGGTGTTTGTGTAGTTTAGGGGGTCATACTGGGTGTAGATCTAGAGTTTAGGGAATTGCAGTGGTGTTTGTGTAGTGTAGGGGGTCATGCTGGGGGAGGTATTTTAGAGTTTAGGGTAGTGCAGTGGTGTTTGGGTAGTGTAGGGGGTCATGCTGGGGTAGTGTTTTTGGGTTTAGGGTAGTGCAGTGGTGTTTGTTAGTGTAGAGGGTCGTGCTTGGGGTAGTGTTTTAGCGTTTAGGGTAGTGCAGTTGTGTTTGTATAGTGTTGGGGGTTATTCTGGGGTAGTGTTTTAGGGTTTAGGGCATTGCAGTAAGGCAGTGCCGTGGTGTTTGTGTAGTGTAAAAGGTCTTGCTGGGGGTAGTGTTTAGGGTTTAAGGTACTGCAGTTGTGTTTGGATAGTGAAGGGGGTACAGCTGGGGGTAATGTTTTTGGGTTTAGGGTAGTGCCGTGGTGTTTGTGTATTGCAGGGGGTCATGGTGCGGGTAGTGTTTTAAGGGTTAGGGTAGTTCAGTGGTGTTTGGGTAGTGTAGGTGGTAATGCTGGGGGTAGTGTTTTAGGGTTTATGGTAGTGCAGTGGTGTTTGTGTAGTGTAGGGGGTAGTGCTGGGGATAGTGTTTTAGGGTTTAGGGTAGTGCAGTGTTGTTTGTGTAGTGTAGGGCGTAGTCCTGGGGGTAGAGTTTTTATGTTGAGGGTAGTGCAGTGGTGTTTGTGTAGCGTGGGGGTAGTGTTTTAGGGTTTAGGGTAGTGTAGTGGTGTTTGTGTAGTGTAGGGGGTCATGCGGGGGTAGTGTTTTAGGGTTTAAGTGAGTGCAGTGGTGTTTGGGTAGTATGGGGGTCGTGCTGGGGGTAGTGGTTTTGGGTTTAGGGTAGTGCAGTGGTGTTTGGGTAGTGTAGGGGGTCAAGCTGGGGGTAGTGTTTTTGGGTTTAGGGTAGTGCAGTGGTGTTTGTATGTGAAGGGGGTCATGCTGGAGTAGTGCTTTTTGGTTTAGGGTAGTACAGTGTTGTTTGTGTGGAGTAGGGGGTCGTGCTTGGGGCAGTGTTTTAGGTTTTAGGGTAGTGCAGTGGTGTTTGTGTAGTGTTTGGGGTCATGCTGGAGGTAGATTTACTGTTTAGTGTAGTGCAGTGGTGTTTGTGTAGTGTAGGGGACGTGCTGGGCGTAGTGTTTTAGGGTTTAAGGCAGTGCAGTGGTGTTTGTGTAGTGTAGGGGGTCATGCTGTGGGTAGTGATTTTGGGTTTAGGATAGTACAGTGGTGTTTGTGTAGTGCAGGGGGTCATGCTGTGGGTAGTGGTTTTGGGTTTAGGATAATACAGTGGTGTTTGTGTAGTGTAGGGGGTCATGCTGTGGGTAGTGTTTTAGGGTTTAGGGTAGTGCAGTGGTGTTTGTGTATTGTTGGGGGTCATTCTGGGGTTAGTGTTTTAGGGTTTAGGGCATTGCAGTAAGGTAGTGCAGTGGTGTTTGTGTAGTGTAGGAGGTCTTGCTGGGGGTAGTGTTTAGGGTTTAGGGTAGTGCAGTTGTGTTTGGATAGTGTAGGGGGTACTGCTGGGGGTAATGTTTTTGGGTTTAGGGTAGAGCCGTGGTGTTTGTGTATTGTAGGGGGTCATGCTGCGGGTAGTGTTTTAAGGTTTAGGGTAGTTCAGTGGTGTTTGGGTAGTGTAGGGGGTACTGCTGGGGGTAGTGTTTTAGGGTTTAGGGTAGTGCAGTGGTGTTTGTGTAGTGTAGGGGGTAGTGCTGGGGATAGTGTTTTAGGGTTTAGGGTAGTGCAGTGTTGTTTGTGTAGTGTAGGGCGTAGTGCTGGGGGTAGTGTTTTTGTGTTGAGGGTAGTGCAGTGGTGTTTGTGTAGTGTAGGGGGTCATGCTGGGGTAGTGTTTTAGGGTTTAAGTGAGTGCAGTGGTGTTTGGGTAGTGTTGGGTGTCGTGCTGGGAGTTCTGTTTTAGGGTATAGGGTAGTCTAGTGGTGTTTGTGTAGTGTTGGGGGTCATGCTGGGGGTAGATTTACTTTTTAGTGTAGTGCTTTGGTGTTTGTGTAGTGTAGGGGGCGTGCTGGGGGTAGTGTTTTAGGGTTTAAGGCAGTGCAGTGGTGTTTGTGTAGTGTGGGGGTCATGCTGTGGGTAGGGTTTTAAGGTTTAGGATAGTACAGTGGTGTTTGGGTAGGTTAGGGGGTCGTGCTGGGGGTAGTGTTTTTGGGTTTTGGGTAGTCCAGTGGTGTTTGTGTGGTGTAGAGGGTTGTGCTGGGGGTAGGTTTGTGTTATAGGGTATTGGAGTTGTGTTTGGGTAATGTAGGGAGTTGTGCTGGTGGTAGTGTTTAATGGTTTAGGGTAGTGCAGTGGTGTTTGTGTAGTGTAAGGGTTCATGCTGGGGGAAGATTTAGGGTTTAGGATAGTGCAGTGGTGTTTGGGTAGTGTAGGGGGTCGTGCTGGGGATAGATTTAGGGTTTATGGTAGCACAGTGGTGTTTCTGTAGTGTAGGGGTCGTGCTGGGTGAAGTGTTTTAGGGTTTCGGGTAGTGCAGTGGTATATGAGTAGTGCAGGGGGTCGTGCTGGGGGTAGTATTTTAGGGTTTAGGTTAGCGCAGTGGTGTTTTTGTAGTGTAGGGGGTTCATGATGGGGGTAGATTTAGGGTTTAGGGTAGTGCAGTGGTGTTTGGGTAGTGTAGGGGGTCGTGCTGGGGATAGATTTAGGGTTTAGGGTAGCGCAGTGGTGTTTGTGTGGTGTAGGAGGTCGTGCTGGGGGTATTGTTTTAGGGTTTATGGTAGTGCAATGGTATTTGGGTAGTGCAGGGGGTCGTGCTGGGGATAGTGTTTTAGGGTAGTGCAGTGGCGTTTGGGTGGTGAAGGGCGTCATTATGGTGGTAGTGTTTTGGGGTTTAGGGCAGTGCAGTAGGGTAGTGCAGTGGTGTTTGTGTAGTGTAGGAGGTCATGCTGGGGTTAGTGTTTAGGGTTTAGGGTAGTACAGTTGTGTTTGGGTAGTGTAGTGGGTACTGCTGAGGGTAGTGTTTTAGGTTTTAGTGTAGTGCCGTGGTGTTTGTGTATTGTAGGGGGTCATGCTGGGGTAGTGTTTTAGGGTTTAGGGATGTGCAGTGGTGTTTGGGTAGTGTAGGGGGTACTGCTAGGGGTAGTGTTTTAGGGTAGTGCAGTGGCGTTTGGGTAGTGAAGGGCGTCATTCTGCTGGTAGTGTTTTGGGGTTTAGGGCAGTGCAGTAGGGTAGTGCAGTGGTGTTTAGGGTTTAGGGTAGTTCAGTTGTGTTTGGGTAGTGTAGTGGGTACTGCTGGGGGTAGTGTTTTAGATTTTAGTGTAGTGCCGTGGTGTTTGTGTATTGTAGGGGGTCATGCTGGGGGTAGTGTTTTAGGATTTAGGGAAGTGCAGTGGTGTTTGGGTAGTGTAGGGGTTACTGCTAGGGGTAGTGTTTTAGGGTAGTGCAGTGGCGTTTGGGTAGTGAAGGGCGTCATTCTGGGGGTAGTGTTTTAGGGTTTAGGGAAGTGCAGTGGTGTTTGGGTAGTGTAGGGGGTACTGCTAGGGGTAGTGTTTTAGGGTAGTGCAGTGGTGTTTGTCTAGTGTAGGGGGTAGTGCTGGGGATGGTGTTTTAGGGTTTAGGGTAGTGCAGTGGTGTTTGTGTAGTGTAGGGCGTAATGCTGGGGGTACAGTTTTTGTGCTGAGGGTAGTGCATTGGTGTTTGTGTAGAGTAGGAGGTCATACTGGGTGTAGTTTTTTAGTGTTTAGGGCAGTGCAGTGGTGTTTGGGTAGTATAGGGGTCGTGCTGGGGGTAGTGTTTTAGGGTTTAGGGTACTGTAGTGGTGTTTGTGTAGTATAGGGGGTCGTGCTGGGAGTAGTGTTTAATGGTTTAGGGTACTGCAGTGGTGTTTGGGTAATGTAGGGGGTAGTGCTGGGGTAGTGTTTAGGGATTAGGGTAGTACAGTGGTGTTTGTGTATTGTAGAGGGTCATGCTGGGCTTAGTGTTTTGGGGTTTAGGGTAGTGCAGTGCTATTTGTATAGTGTAGGGGGTCATGTTTTAGGGTTTAGGGTAGTGCAGTGGTGTTTGGGTAGTGTAGGGAGTCCTGCTGGGGGTAGAGTTTTATGGTTTAGGGTACTGCAGTGGTGTTTGGGTAGTGCAGCGTTTGATGCTGGGTGTAGTGTTTTACGGGTTAGGGCAGTGCAGTAGGGTAGTGCAGTGGTGTTTGTGTAGTGTAGGAGGTACTGCTGGGGGTAGTGTTTAGGGTAGTGCATTTGTGTTTGGGTGGTGTAGGGGTACTGCTGGGGGTAGTGTTTTAGGGTTTAGGGTAGTGCAGTGTTGTTTGTGAGTGTAGTGTAGGGGGTAGTGCCGGGGATATGTTTTAGGGTTTAGGGTAGTGCAGATGTGTTTGGGTAGTGTAGGGTGTAGTGCTGGGGGTAGTATTTTCAGGTTGAGGGTAGTGTAGTGGTGTTTGTGTAGTGTAGGAGGTAGTGTTTTAGGGTTGAGGGTAGTGCAGTGGTTTTTGTGTAGACTAGGGGGTCTTGTTTTAGGGTTTAGGTTAGTGCAGTGGAGTTTGGGTAGTGTAGGGGTCTTGCTTGGGGTAGTGTTTTTGGGTTTAGGGTAGCGCAGTTGTGTTTGGGTAGTGAAGGGGGTCATGCTGGAGGTAGTGTTTTAGGTTTTAGGGCAGTGTATTGGTGTTTGGGTAGTGTAGGGGGTCATACTGGGGGTAGTGTTTTAGGGTTTAGGGTAGTGCAGTTGTGTTTGTGTAGTGTAGGGGGTCGTGCTGGGGGTAGTGTTTTAGGATTTAGGGTAGTGCAGTGGTGTTTGTGTAGTGTAGGGGGTCATGTTTTAGGGTTTAGGGTAGTACAGTGGTGTTTGGGTAGTGTAGGGGGTCGTGCTAGGGGTAGAGTTTTTGGGGTTAGGGTAGTGCAGTTGTGTTTGGGTAGTGAAGGGGGTTGTGCTGGGGGTAGTATTTTAGGGTTTTGTGTAGTACAGTAGTGTTTGTGTAGTGTAGGGGGTCTTGCTTAGGGTAGTGTTTTTGGGTTTAGGGTAGTGCAGTGGTTTTTGCGCAGAGTTGGGGGTCACACTAGGGATAGATTTAACGTTTAGGGTAGTGCAGTGGGGGTTGTGTAGTGTAGGGGGTTGTGCTGGGGGTAGTGTTTTAGGGTTTAAGGCAGTGCAGTTGTGTTTGTGTAGTGAAAGGGGTCGTGCTGGGGGTAGTGATTTAGGGTTTAGGTCAGTGCAGTGCTATGTGTGCAGTGTAGGGGGTTGTGCTGGGGGTAGATTTAGGGTTGAGGGTAGTGCAGTGGTGTTTGGGTAGTGTAAGGAATCTTGCTGGTGGTAGTGTTTTAGGGTTTCAGGTAGTGCAGTTATATTTGGGCAGTGTAGGGTGTTGTGCTTGTGTAGTGTAAAGGGTGGTGCTGGGGGTAGTGTTTTACGGTTTAGGGTTGTGCAGTGGTGTTTGGGTAGTGTAGGGGGTAGTGCTGGGGGTAGTGCTTTAGGGTTTATGGTAGTGCAGTGATGTTTGGGTAGTGCAGGGGTTTGTGCTCGCGGTAGTGTTTAAGGATTTAGGGTAGTGCAGTGGTGTTTGTGTAGTGTAGGGGGTTGTGCTGGGGTTAGTGTTTTAGGGTTTAGGGTAGAGCAGTGGTCTTTGTGTAGTGTAGGGGGTCGTGTTGTATGTTTTAGGGTAGTACAGTGGTGTTTGGGTAGTATAGGTGTTTGTGCGGGGTAGATTTAGGGTTTAGGGTAGTGCAGTGGTGTTCGGGTAGTGTAGGGGGTTGTGCTGGGGGTAGGGTTTTAGGGTTTAGGGTAGTGTAGTAGTGTTTGTGTAGCGTAGGGGTTCATGCTGGGGTAGTGTTTTAGGGTGTAGAGTAATGCAGTGTTTTTTGTGTAGTGTAATGGGTCATTCTGGGGGAAGTGTCTTAGGGTTTAGTGTAGTGCAGTGTGGTGTTTGGGTAGTGTAGGTGGTCTACTGGGGGTAGATTTAGGGTAGCGCAGTGCTGTTTGTGTAGTGAAAGGAGTCATGCTGAGGGTAGTGTTATAGCATTTAGGGTAGTGCAGTGGTGTTTGTGTAGTGTAGGTTTTGTGCTGGGGTAGATTTAGGGTTGAGGGTAGTGCAGTAGTATTTGAGTAGTGTATGGAGCCGTGCTGGTGGTAGTGTTTTAGGGTTTAGGGTAGTGCAGTTATGTTTGGGTAGTGTAGGGTGTCGTGCTGGGGGTAGTTTTTTAGGGTTTAGGGTAGTGCAGTGGTGTTTGGGTAGTGTAGTGGGCAGTGCTGGGGGTAGTGTTTTAGGGTTTAGGGTAGTACAGTGATGTTTGGGTAGTGTAGGGGGTTGTGCTGGAGGTAGTGTTTAAGAATTTAGGGTAGTGCAGTGGTGTTTGTGTAGTGAAGGGGGTCGTGCTGGGGGTAGTGTTTTTAGGGTAGTGCAGTGGTGTTTGTGTAGTGTAGTGGGTAGCGTTTTAGGGTTTAAGGTAGTGCAGTGGTGTTTGTGTAGTGTAGGGGGTTGTGCTGGGTGTAGTGTTTTAGGGTTTAGAATAGTGCAGTGGTGTTGCTTAGTGTAGGGGGTCATGTTTTAGGCTTTAGGGTAGTGCAGTGGTGTTTGGGTAGTATAGGGGGTCGTGCTGGGGTTAGTGTTTAAGGGTTTAGGGTAGTACAGTGGTGTTTGTGTAGTGTAGGGGGTCTTGCTGGGGAAGTGTTTTAGGGTTAAGGGTAGTGCAGTGGTGTTTGTGTAGTGTAGGGGTTCATGCTGGGGTAGTGTTTTAGGGTGTAGAGTAATGCAGTGTTTTTTGTGTAGTGTAATGGGTCATTCTGGGGGAAGTGTCTTAGGGTTTAGTGTAGTGCAGTGTGGTGTTTGGGTAGTGTAGGTGGTCTACTGGGGGTAGATTTAGGGTAGCGCAGTGCTGTTTGTGTAGTGAAGGGAGTCATGCTGAGGGTAGTGTTATAGCATTTAGGGTAGTGCAGTGGTGTTTGTGTAGTGTAGGTTTTGTGCAGGGGTAGATTTAGGGTTGAGGGTAGTGCAGTAGTATTTGAGTAGTGTATGGAGCCGTGCTGGTGGTAGTGTTTTAGGGTTTAGGGTAGTGCAGTTATATTTGGGTAGTGTAGGGTGTCGTGCTGGGGGTAGTGTTTTAGGGTTTAGGGTAGTGCAGTGGTGTTTGGGTAATGTAGTGGGCAGTGCTGGGGGTAGTGTTTTAGGGTTTATGGTAGTACAGTGATGTTTGGGTAGTGTAGGGGGTTGTGCTGGAGGTAGTGTTTAAGAGTTTAGGGTAGTGCAGTGGTGTTTGTGTAGTGAAGGGGGTCGTGCTGGGGGTAGTGTTTTTAGGGTGGTGCAGTGGTGTTTGTGTAGTGTAGTGGGTAGCGTTTTAGGGTTTAAGGTAGTGCAGTGGTGTTTGTGTAGTGTAGGGGGTTGTGCTGGGTGTAGTGTTTTAGGGTTTAGAATAGTGCAGTGGTGTTTCTTAGTGTAGGGGGTCATGTTTTAGGCTTTAGGGTAGTGCAGTGGTGTTTGGGTAGTGTAGGGGGTCGTGCTGGGGTTAGTGTTTAAGGGTTTAGGGTAGTACAGTGGTGTTTGTGTAGTGTAGAGGGTCTTGCTGGGGGAAGTGTTTTAGGGTTTAGGGTAGTGCAGTGGTGTTTGTGTAGTGTAGGAGGTCATATTTTAGGGTTTAGGGTAGTGCAGTGGTGATTGGGTAGTGTAGGGTGTCGTGCTGGGGGTAGTGTTTTATGGTTTAGGGTAGTGCAGTGGTGTTTGGGTAGTGCAGAGGGTGATGCTCGGTGTAGTGTTTTAGGGTTTATTGCAGTGCAGTAGGGTAGTGCAGTGGTGTTTGTGTAGTGTAGGAGGTCATGCTGGGGGTAGTTTTTAGGGTTTAGGGTAGTGCATTTGTGTTTGGGGTCATGCTGGGGGTATGTTTAGCATTTAGAGTAGTGCAGTGGTTGTTGTGTAGTGTAGGGGGTCGTGCTGGGGGTAGTGTTTTAGGGTTTAAGACAGTGCAGTGGTGTTTGTGTAGTGAAAGGCGTCGTGCTGGGGGAAGTGTTTTAGGGTTTAGGTTAGTGCAGTGGTGTGTGTAGGGGGTTGTGCTGGGGGTAGATTTAGGGTTGAGGGTAGTGCAGTGGTGTTTGGGTAGTGTAAGGAATCGTGCCGGTGGTAGTGTTTTAGGGTTTAGGGTAGTGCAGTTATATTTGGGTAGTGTAGGGTGTCGTGCTGGGGGTAGTGTTTTAGGGTTTAGGGTAGTGCAGTGGTGTTTGTGTAGTGTAGGGGGTAGTGCTGGGTATAGTGTTTTAGGGTTTAGGGTAGTGCAGTGTTGTTTGTGTAGTGTAGGGCGTAGTGCTGGGGGTAGTGTTTTTGTGTTGAGGGTAGTGCAGTGGAGTTTGTGTAGTGTAGGGGGTAGTGTTTTAGGGTTTAGGATAGTGCAGTGGTGTTTGTGTAGTGTAGGGGGTTATGTTGGGGTAGTGTTTTAGAGTTTAAGTGAGTGCAGTGGTGTTTGGGTAGTGTTGGGTGTCGTGCTGGGGTAGTGTTGTAGGGTATAGGGTAGTCTAGTGGTGTTTGTGTAGTGTAGGGGGTCGTGCTGGGGTAGTGTTTTAGAGTTTAGGGTAGTGCAGTGTTGTTTGTGTAGTATAGGGGGTCGTGCTGGGGGTAGTGTTTTTGGTTTAGGGTAGTGCAGTGGTGTTTGGGTAGTGTAGGTGGTCGAACTGGGGGTAGTGTTTTTGGGTTTAGGGTAGTCCAGTGGTGTTTGTGTGGTTTAGGGGGTTGTGCTGGGGGTACATTTGTGTTTTAGGGTATTGGAGTGGTGTTTGGGTAATGTAGGGAGTTGTGTTGGTGGTAGTGTTTAATGGTTTAGGGTAGTGCAGTGGTGTTTGTGTAGTGTAGGGATTCATGCTGGGGTAGATTTAGGGTTTAGGATAGTGCAGTGGTGTTTGGGTAGTGTGGGGGGTCGTGCTGGGGATAGATTTAGGGTTTATAGTAGCACAGTGGTGTTTCTGTAGTGTAGGGGTCGTGCTGGGTGTAGTGTTTTAGGGTTTCGGGTAGTGTAGTAGTGTTTGTGTAGCGTAGGGGTTCATGCTGGGGTAGTGTTTTAGGGTGTAGAGTAATGCAGTGTTTTTTGTGTAGTGTAATGGGTCATTCTGGGGGAAGTGTCTTAGGGTTTAGTGTAGTGCAGTGTGGTGTTTGGGTAGTGTAGGTGGTCTACTGGGGGTAGATTTAGGGTAGCGCAGTGCTGTTTGTGTAGTGAAAGGAGTCATGCTGAGGGTAGTGTTATAGCATTTAGGGTAGTGCAGTGGTGTTTGTGTAGTGTAGGTTTTGTGCTGGGGTAGATTTAGGGTTGAGGGTAGTGCAGTAGTATTTGAGTAGTGTATGGAGCCGTGCTGGTGGTAGTGTTTTAGGGTTTAGGGTAGTGCAGTTATGTTTGGGTAGTGTAGGGTGTCGTGCTGGGGGTAGTTTTTTAGGGTTTAGGGTAGTGCAGTGGTGTTTGGGTAGTGTAGTGGGCAGTGCTGGGGGTAGTGTTTTAGGGTTTAGGGTAGTACAGTGATGTTTGGGTAGTGTAGGGGGTTGTGCTGGAGGTAGTGTTTAAGAATTTAGGGTAGTGCAGTGGTGTTTGTGTAGTGAAGGGGGTCGTGCTGGGGGTAGTGTTTTTAGGGTAGTGCAGTGGTGTTTGTGTAGTGTAGTGGGTAGCGTTTTAGGGTTTAAGGTAGTGCAGTGGTGTTTGTGTAGTGTAGGGGGTTGTGCTGGGTGTAGTGTTTTAGGGTTTAGAATAGTGCAGTGGTGTTGCTTAGTGTAGGGGGTCATGTTTTAGGCTTTAGGGTAGTGCAGTGGTGTTTGGGTAGTATAGGGGGTCGTGCTGGGGTTAGTGTTTAAGGGTTTAGGGTAGTACAGTGGTGTTTGTGTAGTGTAGGGGGTCTTGCTGGGGAAGTGTTTTAGGGTTAAGGGTAGTGCAGTGGTGTTTGTGTAGTGTAGGGGTTCATGCTGGGGTAGTGTTTTAGGGTGTAGAGTAATGCAGTGTTTTTTGTGTAGTGTAATGGGTCATTCTGGGGGAAGTGTCTTAGGGTTTAGTGTAGTGCAGTGTGGTGTTTGGGTAGTGTAGGTGGTCTACTGGGGGTAGATTTAGGGTAGCGCAGTGCTGTTTGTGTAGTGAAGGGAGTCATGCTGAGGGTAGTGTTATAGCATTTAGGGTAGTGCAGTGGTGTTTGTGTAGTGTAGGTTTTGTGCAGGGGTAGATTTAGGGTTGAGGGTAGTGCAGTAGTATTTGAGTAGTGTATGGAGCCGTGCTGGTGGTAGTGTTTTAGGGTTTAGGGTAGTGCAGTTATATTTGGGTAGTGTAGGGTGTCGTGCTGGGGGTAGTGTTTTAGGGTTTAGGGTAGTGCAGTGGTGTTTGGGTAATGTAGTGGGCAGTGCTGGGGGTAGTGTTTTAGGGTTTATGGTAGTACAGTGATGTTTGGGTAGTGTAGGGGGTTGTGCTGGAGGTAGTGTTTAAGAGTTTAGGGTAGTGCAGTGGTGTTTGTGTAGTGAAGGGGGTCGTGCTGGGGGTAGTGTTTTTAGGGTGGTGCAGTGGTGTTTGTGTAGTGTAGTGGGTAGCGTTTTAGGGTTTAAGGTAGTGCAGTGGTGTTTGTGTAGTGTAGGGGGTTGTGCTGGGTGTAGTGTTTTAGGGTTTAGAATAGTGCAGTGGTGTTTCTTAGTGTAGGGGGTCATGTTTTAGGCTTTAGGGTAGTGCAGTGGTGTTTGGGTAGTGTAGGGGGTCGTGCTGGGGTTAGTGTTTAAGGGTTTAGGGTAGTACAGTGGTGTTTGTGTAGTGTAGAGGGTCTTGCTGGGGGAAGTGTTTTAGGGTTTAGGGTAGTGCAGTGGTGTTTGTGTAGTGTAGGAGGTCATATTTTAGGGTTTAGGGTAGTGCAGTGGTGATTGGGTAGTGTAGGGTGTCGTGCTGGGGGTAGTGTTTTATGGTTTAGGGTAGTGCAGTGGTGTTTGGGTAGTGCAGAGGGTGATGCTCGGTGTAGTGTTTTAGGGTTTATTGCAGTGCAGTAGGGTAGTGCAGTGGTGTTTGTGTAGTGTAGGAGGTCATGCTGGGGGTAGTTTTTAGGGTTTAGGGTAGTGCATTTGTGTTTGGGGTCATGCTGGGGGTATGTTTAGCATTTAGAGTAGTGCAGTGGTTGTTGTGTAGTGTAGGGGGTCGTGCTGGGGGTAGTGTTTTAGGGTTTAAGACAGTGCAGTGGTGTTTGTGTAGTGAAAGGCGTCGTGCTGGGGGAAGTGTTTTAGGGTTTAGGTTAGTGCAGTGGTGTGTGTAGGGGGTTGTGCTGGGGGTAGATTTAGGGTTGAGGGTAGTGCAGTGGTGTTTGGGTAGTGTAAGGAATCGTGCCGGTGGTAGTGTTTTAGGGTTTAGGGTAGTGCAGTTATATTTGGGTAGTGTAGGGTGTCGTGCTGGGGGTAGTGTTTTAGGGTTTAGGGTAGTGCAGTGGTGTTTGTGTAGTGTAGGGGGTAGTGCTGGGTATAGTGTTTTAGGGTTTAGGGTAGTGCAGTGTTGTTTGTGTAGTGTAGGGCGTAGTGCTGGGGGTAGTGTTTTTGTGTTGAGGGTAGTGCAGTGGAGTTTGTGTAGTGTAGGGGGTAGTGTTTTAGGGTTTAGGATAGTGCAGTGGTGTTTGTGTAGTGTAGGGGGTTATGTTGGGGTAGTGTTTTAGAGTTTAAGTGAGTGCAGTGGTGTTTGGGTAGTGTTGGGTGTCGTGCTGGGGTAGTGTTGTAGGGTATAGGGTAGTCTAGTGGTGTTTGTGTAGTGTAGGGGGTCGTGCTGGGGTAGTGTTTTAGAGTTTAGGGTAGTGCAGTGTTGTTTGTGTAGTATAGGGGGTCGTGCTGGGGGTAGTGTTTTTGGTTTAGGGTAGTGCAGTGGTGTTTGGGTAGTGTAGGTGGTCGAACTGGGGGTAGTGTTTTTGGGTTTAGGGTAGTCCAGTGGTGTTTGTGTGGTTTAGGGGGTTGTGCTGGGGGTACATTTGTGTTTTAGGGTATTGGAGTGGTGTTTGGGTAATGTAGGGAGTTGTGTTGGTGGTAGTGTTTAATGGTTTAGGGTAGTGCAGTGGTGTTTGTGTAGTGTAGGGATTCATGCTGGGGTAGATTTAGGGTTTAGGATAGTGCAGTGGTGTTTGGGTAGTGTGGGGGGTCGTGCTGGGGATAGATTTAGGGTTTATAGTAGCACAGTGGTGTTTCTGTAGTGTAGGGGTCGTGCTGGGTGTAGTGTTTTAGGGTTTCGGGTAGTGCAGTGGTATATGTGTAGTACAGGGGGTCATGCTGGGGGTAGTGTTTTAGGGTTTAGGTTAGCGCAGTGGTGTTTTTGTAGTGTAGGGGGTTCATGATGGGGGTAGATTTTGGGTTTAGCGTAGTGCAGTGGTGTTTGGGTAGTGTAGGGGGTCGTGATGGGGATAGATTTAGGGTTTAGGGTAGCGCAGTTGTGTTTGTGTGGTGTAGGAGGTCGTGCTGGGGGTAGTGTTTTAGGGTTTCTGATAGTGCAGTGGTATTTGGGTAGTGCAGGGGGTCGTGCTGGGGATAGTGTTTTAGGGTAGTGCAGTGGCGTTTGGGTGGTGAAGGGCGTCATTCTGGTGGTAGTGTTTTGGGGTTTAGAGCAGTGCCGTAGGATAGTGCAGTGGTGTTTGTGTAGTGTAGGAGGTCATGCTGGTGTTAGTGTTTAGGGTTTAGGGTAGTGCAGTTGTGTTTGGGTAGTGTAGTGGGTACTGCTGGGGGTAGTGTTTTAGGTTTTAGTGTAGTGCCGTGGTGTTTGTGTATTGTAGGGGTCATGCTGGGGGTAGTTTTTTAGGGTTTAGGGTAGTGCAGTGGCGTTTGGGTAGTGAAGGGCGTCATTCTGGTGGTAGTGTTTTGGGGTTTAGGGCAGTGCAGTAGGGTAGTGCAGTGGTGTTTGTGTAGTGTAGGAGGTCATGCTGGGGTTAGTGTTTAGGGTTTAGGGTAGTGCAGTTGTGTTTGGGTAGTGTAGTGGGTACTGCTGGGGGTAGTGTTTTAGGTTTTAGCTAGTGCCGTGGTGTTCGTGTATTGTAGGGGGTCATGCGGGGGGTAGTGTTTTAGGGTTTAGGGAAGTGCAGTGGTGTTTGGGTAGTGTAGGGGGTACTGCTAGGGGTAGTGTTTTAGGGTAGTGCAGAGGTGTTTGTGTAGTGTAGGGGGTAGTGCTGGGGATGGTGTTTTAGGGTTTAGGGTAGTGCAGTGGTGGTTGTGTAGTGTAGGGCGTAGTGCTGGGGGTAGAGTTTTTGTGCTGAGGGTAGTGCAGTGGTGTTTGTGTAGTGTAGGAGGCTGGGCGTAGTTTTTTAGTGTTTAGGGCAGTGCAGTGGTGTTTGGGTAGTATAGGGGTCGTATTGGGGTAGTGTTTTTGGGTTTAGGGTACTGTAGTGGTGTTTGTGTAGTATAGGGGTTCGTGCTGGGAGTAGTGTTTAATGGTTTAGGGTACTGCAGTGGTGTTTGGGTAATGTAGACGGTAGTGCTGGGGTAGTGTTTAGGGATTAGGGTAGTACAGCGGTGTTTGTGTATTGTAGAGGGTCATGCTGGGCTTAGTGTTTTGGGGTTTAGGGTAGTGCAGTGGTGTTTGGGTAGTGTAGGGGGTCATGTTGGGGGCAGTGTTTTATGGTTTAGGGTAGTGCAGTGCTGTTTGTGTAGTGTAGGGGGTCATGTTTTAGGGTTTAGGATAGTGCAGTGGTGTTTGGGTAGTGTAGGGAGTCCTGCTGGGGGTAGTGTTTTATGGTTTAGGGTACTGCAGTGGTGTTTGGGTAGTGCAGCGGGTGATGCTGGGTGTAGTGTTTCACGGTTTAGGGCAGTCTAGTAGGGTAGTGCAGTGGTGTTCGTGTAGTATAGGAGGTACTGCTGGGGGTAGTGTTTAGGGTAGTGCATATGTGTTTGTGTGGTGTAGGGGTGCTGCTGGGGGTAGTGTTTTAGGGTTTAGGGTAGTGCAGTGTTGTTTGTGTAGTGTTGGGGTAGTGCTGGGGATATGTTTTAGGGTTTAGGGTAGTGCAGATGTGTTTGGGTAGTATAGGGTGTAGTGCTGGGGGTAGTATTTTCAGGTTGAGGGTAGTGTAGTGGTGTTTGTGTAGTGTAGGGGGTAGTGTTTTAGGGTTGAGGGTAGTGCAGTGGTGTTTGTGTAGTATAGGGGGTCATGCTGGGGGTAGTGTTTTAGGGTTTAGGGTAGTGCAGTGGTTTTTGTGTAGTCTAGGGGGTGTTGATTTAGGGTTTAGGTTAGTGCAGTGGTGTTTGGGTAGTGTAGGGGTCTTGCTCGGGGAAGTGTTTTTGGGTTTAGGGTAGCACAGTTGTGTTTGGGTAGTGAAGGGGGTCATGCTGGAGGTAGTGTTTTAGGTTTTAGGGCAGTGTAGTGGTGTTTGGGTAGTGTAGGGGGTCATACTGGGGGTAGTGTTTTAGGATTTAGGGTAGTGCAGTGGTGTTTGTGTAGTGTAGGGGGTCATGCTGGGGTAGTGTTTTAGGGTTTAGGGTAGTGCAGTGGTGTTTATGTAGTGTAGGGGGTCGAGTTTTAGGGTTTAGGGTAGTACAGTGGTGTTTGGGTAGTGTAGGGGGTCGTGCTGGGGGTAGTGTTTTTAGGGTTAGGGTTAGGGTAGTGCAGTTGTGTTTGGGTAGAGAAGGGGGTCGTGCAGGGGGTAGTGTTTTAGGGTTTTGTGTAGTACAGTGGTGTTTGTGTAGTGTAGGGGGTCTTTCTTAGGGTAGTGTTTTAGGGTTTAGGGTAGTGCTGTGGTTTTTGCGCAGTTGGGGGTCACGGTAGGGGTAGATTTAGCGTTTAGGGTAGTGCAGTGGGGGTTGTGTAGTGTAGGGGGTCGTGCTGGGGGTAGTGTTTTAGGGTTTAAGGCAGTGCAGTTGTGTTTGTGTAGTGAAAGGGGTCGTGCTGGGGGTAGTGTTTTAGGGTTTAGGTCAGTGCAGTGCTATGTGTGCAGTGTAGGGGGTTGTGCTGGGGGTAGATTTAGGGTTGAGGGTAGTGCAGTGGTGTTTGGGTAGTGTAAGGAATCTTGCTGGTGGTAGTGTTTTAGGGTTTCGGGTAGTGCAGTTATATTTGGGTAGTGTAGGGTGTCGTGCTTGTGTAGTGTAAAGGGTCGTGCTGGTGGTAGTGTTTTACGGTTTAGGGTTGTGCAGTGGTGTTTGGGTAGTGTAGGGGGTAGTGCTGGGGTAGTGCTTTAGGGTTTATGGTAGTGCAGTGATGTTTGGGTAGTGCAGTGGTTCATGCTCGCGGTAGTGTTTAAGGATTTAGGGTAGTGAAGTGGTGTTTGTGTAGTGTAGGGGGTTGTGCTAGGGTTAGTGTTTTAGGGTTTAGGGTAGAGCAGTGGTCTTTGTGTAGTGTAGGGGGTCATGTTTTAGGTTTTAGGGTAGTGCAGTGGTGTTTGGGTAGTGTAGGGGGTCATGCTGGGGATAGTGTTTTGGGCATAGGGTAGTGCAGTTGTGTTAGGGTAGTGAAGGGGTTGTGCTGGGGGTAGTGTTTTAGGGTTTAGGGTAGTACAGTGATGTTTGTGTATTGTAGGGGGTCATACTGGGGGTAGTGTTTTAGGGTTTAGGGTAGTGCAGTTGTGTTTGTGTAGTGTAGGGGGTCGTGTTTTAGGGTTTAGGGTAGTACAGTGGTGTTTGGGTAGTGTAGGGGGTCGTGCTGGGGGTAGTGTTTTTAGGGTTAGGGTAGTGCAGTTGTGTTTGGGTAGAGAAGGGGGTCGTGCTGGGGGTAGTGTTTTAGGGTTTTGTGTAGTACAGTGGTGTTTGTGTAGTGTAGGGGGTCTTGCTTAGGGTTGTGTTTTAGGGTTTAGGGTAGTGCAGTGGTTTTTGCGTAGAGTTGGGGGTCACGCTAGGGGTAGATTTAGTGTAGTGCAGTGGGGGTTGTGTAGTGTAGGGGGTCGTGCTGGGGGTAGTGTTTTAGGGTTTAAGGCAGTGCAGTTGTGTTTGTGTAGTTAAAGGGGTCGTGCTGGGGGTAGTGTTTTAGGGTTTAGGTCAGTGCAGTGCTATGTGTGCAGTGTAGGGGGTTGTGCTGGGGGTAGGTAGTGCAGTGGTGTTTGGGTAGTGTAAGGAATCTTGCTGGTGGTAGTGTTTTAGGGTTTCGGGTAGTGCAGTTATATTTGGGTAGTATAGGGTGTCGTGCTTGTGTAGTGTAAAGGGTCGTGCTGGTGGTAGTGTTTTACGGTTTAGGGTTGTGCAGTGGTGTTTGGGTGGTGTAGGGGGTAGTGCTGGGGGTAGTGATGTAGGGTTTATGGTAGTGCAGTGATGTTTGGGTAGTGCAGTGGTTCATGCTCGCGGTAGTGTTTAAGGATTTAGGGTAGTGCAGTGGTGTTTGTGTAGTGTAGGGGGTTGTGCTGGGGTTAGTGTTTTAGGGTTTAGGGTAGAGCAGTGGTCCTCGTGTAGTGTAGGGGGTCGTGTTTTAGGTTTTAGGGTAGTGCAGTGGTGTTTGGGTAGTGTAGGGGGTCATGCTGGGGATAGTGTTTTGGGTATAGCGTAGTGCAGTTGTGTTAGGGTAGTGAAGGGGTTGTGCTGGGGCTAGTGTTTTAGGGTTTAGGGTAGTACAGTGATGTTTGTGTATTGTAGGGGTTTGTGCTGGGGTAGTGTTTAAGGGTTTAGGGTAGTGCAGTGGTGTTTGTGTATTGCAGGGGGTTGTGCTGGGGTTGGGTTTAGGGTAGTACAGTGGTGTTTGGGTAGTATAGGTGTTTGTGCGGGGTAGATTTAGGGTTTAGGGTAGTGTAGTAGTGTTTGTGTAGTGTAGGGGTTCGTGCTAGGGTAGTGTTTTAGGGTGTAGAGTAATGCAGTGGTTTTTGTGTAGTGTAGGGGGTCATGTTGGGGGTAGTGTTTTGGGTTTAGGGTAGTGCAGTGGTGTTTGGGTAGTGTAGTGGGCAGTGCTGGGGGTAGTGTTTTAGGGTTTATGGTAGTGGGTAGTGTAGGGGGTCGTGCTGGAGGTAGTGTTTAAGAGTTTAGGGTAGTGCAGTGGTGTTTGTGTAGTAAAGGGGGTCGTGCTGGGGGTAGTGTTTTTAGGGTGGTGCAGTGGTGTTTGTATAGTGTAGTGGGTAGCGTTTTAGGGTTTAGGGTAGTGCAGTGGTGTTTGTGTAGTGTAGGGGGTTGTGCTGGGTGTAGTGTTTTAGGGTAGTGCAGTGGTGGTTCTTAGTGTAGGGGGTCATGTTTTAGGCTTTAGGGTAGTGCAGTGGTGTTTGGGTAGTGTAGGGGGTCGTGCTGGGGTTAGTGTTTAAGGGTTTAGGGTAGTACAGTGGTGTTTGTGTAGTGTATGGGGCTTTGCTGGGGGAAGTGTTTTAGGGTTTAGGGTAGTGCAGTGGTGTTTGTGTAGTGTAGGAGGTCATATTTTAGGGTTTAGGGTAGTGCAGTGGTGTTTGGGTAGTGTAGGGGGTCGTGCTGGGGGTAGTGTTTTATGGTTTAGGGTAGTGCAGTAGTGTTTGGGTAGTGCAAAGGGTGATGCTGGGTGTAGTGTTTTAGGGTTTATTGCAGTGCAGTAGGGTAGTGCAGTGGTGTTTGTGTAGTGTAGGAGGTCATGCTGGGCGTAGTTTTTAGGGTTTAGGGTAGTGCATTTGTGTTTTGGGTCATGCTGGGGGTATGTTTAGCATTTAGGGTAGTGCAGTGTTTGTTGTGTAGTGTAGGGGGTCGTGCTGGGGGTAGTGTTTTAGGGTTTAAGGCAGTGCAGTGGTGTTTGTGTAGTGAAAGGGGTCGTGCTGGGGGAAGTGTTTTAGGGTTTAGGTTAGTGCAGTGGTGTGTGTAGGGGGTTGTGCTGGGAGTAGATTTAGGGTTGAGGGTAGTGCAGTGGTGTTTCGGTAGTGTAAGGAATTGTGCCGGTGGTAGTGTTTTAGGATTTAGGGTAGTGCAGTTATATTTGGGTAGTGTAGGGTGTCGTGCTGCGGGTAGTGTTTTAGGGTTTAGGGTAGTGCAGTGGTGTTTGTGTAGTGTAGGGGGTAGTGCTGGGGATAGTGTTTTAGGGTTTAGGGTAGAGCAGTGGTCTTTGTGTAGTGTAGTGGGTCGTGTTTTAGGTTTTAGGGTAGTGCAGTGGTGTTTGTGTATTGTAGGGGGTTGTGCTGGGGTTGGGTTTAGGGTAATACAGTGGTGTTTGGGTAGTATAGGTGTTTGTGCGGGGTAGATTTAGGGTTTAGGGTAGTGCAGTGGTGTTCGGGTAGTGTAGGGGGTTGTGCTGGGGGTAGGGTTTTAGGGTTTAGGGTATTGTAGTAGTGTTTGTGTAGTGTAGGGGTTAGTGCTGGGGTAGTGTTTTAGGGTGTAGAGTAATGCAGTGGTTTTTGTGTAGTGTAATGGGTAATTCTGGGGGAAGTGTCTTAGGGTTTAGTGTTAGTGTAGTGCAGTGTGGTGTTTGGGTAGTGTAGGTGGTCTACTGGGGGTAGATTTAGGGTTTAGGGTAGCGCAGTGCTGTTTGTGTAGTGAAGGGAGTCGTGCTGAGGGTAGTGTTATAGCATTTAGGGTAGTGCAGAGGAGTTTGTGTAGTGTAGGTTTTGTGCTGGGGTAGATTTAGGGTTGAGCGTAGTGCAGTAGTGTTTGAGTAGTGAATGGAGTCGTGCTGGTGGTAGTGTTTTAGGGTTTAGGGTAGTGCAGTTATGTTTGGGTAGTTTAGGGTGTCGTGCTGGGGGTAGTGTTTAAGGGTTTAGAGTAGTGCAGTGGTGCTTGTGTAGTGTAGGGGGTCATGTTGGAGGTAGTGTTTTAGGGTTTAGGGTAGTGCAGTGGTGTTTGGGTAGTGTAGTGGGCAGTGCTGGGGGTAGTGTTTTAGGGTTTATGGTAGTGGGTAGTGTAGGGGGTCGTGCTGGAGGTAGTGTTTAGGAGTTTAGGGTAGTGTTGTTTGTGTAGTGAAGGAGGTCGTGCTGGGGGTAGTGTTTTTAGGGTAGTGCAGTGGTGTTTGTGTAGTGTAGTGGGTAGCGTTTTAGGGTTTAGGGTAGTGCAGTGGTGTTTGTGTAGTGTAGGGGGTTGTGCTGGGTGTAGTGTTTTAGGGTTTAGGGTAGTGCAGTGGTGTTTCTTAGTGTAGGGGGTCATGTTTTAGGCTTTAGGGTAGTGCAGTGGTGTTTGGGTAGTGTAGGGGGTCGTGCTGGGTTTAGTGTTTAAGGGTTTAGGGTAGTACAGTGGTGTTTCTGTAGTGTAGGGGGCCTTGCTGGGGGAAGTGTTTTAGGGTTTAGGGTAGTGCAGTGGTGTTCGTGTAGTGTAGGAGGTTATATTTTAGGTTTTAGGGTAGTGCAGTGGTGTTTGGGTAGTGTAATGGGCAGTGCTGGGGGTAGTGTTTTAGGGTTTATGGTAGTGGGTAGTGTAGGGGGTCGTGCTGGAGGTATTGTTTAAGAGTTTAGGGTAGTGCAGTGGTGTTTGTGTAGTAAAGGGGGTCGTGCTGGGGGTAGTGTTTTTAGGGTAGTGCAGTGGTGTTTGTATAGTGTAGTGGGTAGCGTTTTAGGGTTTAGGGTAGTGCAGTGGTGTTTGTGTAGTGTAGGGGGTTGTGCTGGGTGTAGTGTTTTAGGGTTTAGGGTAGTGCAGTGGTGTTTCTTAGTGTAGGGGGTCATGTTTTAGGCTTTAGGGTAGTGCAGTGGTGTTTGGTTAGTGTAGGGTGTTGTGCTGGGGTTAGTGTTTAAGGGTTTAGGGTAGTACAGTGGTGTTTGTGTAGTGTATGGGGCCTTGCTGGGGGAAGTGTTTTAGGGTTTAGGGTAGTGCAGTGGTGTTTTTGTAGTGTAGGAGGTCATATTTTAGGGTTTAGGGTAGTGCAGTGGTGTTTGGCTAGTGTAGGGGGTTGTGCTGGGGGTAGTGTTTTATGGTTTAGGGTAGTGCAGTAGTGTTTGGGTAGTGCAGAGGGTGATGCTGGGTGTAGTGTTTTAGGGTTTATTGCAGTGCAGTAGGGTAGTGCAGTGGTGTTTGTGTAGTGTAGGAGGTCATGCTGGGCGTAGTTTTTAGGGTTTAGGGTAGTGCATTTGTGTTTGGGGTCATGCTGGGGGTATGTTTAGCATTTAGGGTAGTGCAGTGGTTGTTGTGTAGTGTAGGGGGTCGTGCTGGGGGTAGTGTTTTAGGGTTTAAGGCAGTGCAGTGGTGTTTGTGTAGTGAAAGGGGTCGTGCTGGGGGAAGTGTTTTAGGGTTTAGGTTAGTGCAGTGGTGTGTGTAGGGGGTTGTGCTGGGGGTAGATTTAGGGTTGAGGGTAGTGCAGTGGTGTTTGGGTAGTGTAAGGAATCGTGCCGGTGGTAGTGTTTTAGGATTTAGGGTAGTGCAGTTATATTTCTGTAGTGTAGGGTGTCATGCTGGGGGTAGTGTTTTAGGGTTTAGGGTAGTGCAGTGGTGTTTGTGTAGTGTAGGGGGTAGTGCTGGGGATAGTGTTTTAGGGTTTAGGGTAGAGCAGTGGTCTTTGTGTAGTGTAGGGGGTTGTGTTTTAGGATTTAGGGTAGTGCAGTGGTGTTTGGGTAGTGTAGGGGGTCATGCTGGGGATAGTGTTTTGGGTATAGGGTAGTGCAGTTGTGTTAGGATAGTGAAGGGGTTGTGCTGGGGGTAGTGTTTTAGGGTTTAGGGTAGTGCAGTGGTGTTTGTGTAGTGTAGGGGGTAGTGCTGGGGATAGTGTTTTAGGGTTTAGGGTAGAGCAGTGGTCTTTGTGTAGTGTAGGGGGTTGTGTTTTAGGATTTAGGGTAGTGCAGTGGTGTTTGGGTAGTGTAGGGGGTCATGCTGGGGATAGTGTTTTGGGTATAGGGTAGTGCAGTTGTGTTAGGATAGTGAAGGGGTTGTGCTGGGGGTAGTGTTTTTGGGTTTAGGGTAGTACAGTGTTGTTTGTGTATTGTAGGGGTTTGTGCAGGGGTAGTGTTTAAGGGTTTAGGGTAGTGCAGTGGTGTTTGTGTATTGTAGGGGGTTGTGCTGGGGTTGGGTTTAGGGTAGTACAGTGGTGTTTGGGTAGTATAGGTGTTTGTGCGGGGTAGATTTAGGGTTTAGGGTAGTGCAGTGGTGTTCGGGTAGTGTAGGGGGTTGTGCTGGGGGTAGGGTTTTAGGGTTTAGGGTATTGTAGTAGTGTTTGTGTAGTGTAGGGGTTCGTGCTGGGGTAGTGTTTTAGGGTGTAGAGTAATGCAGTGTTTTTTGTGTAGTGTAATGGGTAATTCTGGGGGAAGTGTCTTAGGGTTTAGGGTAGTGCAGTGTGGTGTTTGGGTAGTGTAGGTGGTCTACTGGGGGTAGATTTAGGGTTTAGGGTAGCGCAGTGCTGTTTGTGTAGTGAAGGGAGTCGTGCTGAGGGTAGTGTTATAGCATTTAGGGTAGTGCAGTGGAGTTTGTGTAGTGTAGGTTTTGTGCTGGGGTAGATTTAGGGTTGAGCGTAGTGCGGTAGTGTTTGAGTAGTGTATGGAGTCGTGCTGGTGGTAGTGTTTTAGGGTTTAGGGTAGTGCAGTTATGTTTGGGTAGTTTAGGGTGTCGTGCTGGGGGTAGTGTTTTAGGGTTTAGAGTAGTGCAGTGGTGCTTGTGTAGTGTAGGGGTCATGTTGGGGGTAGTGTTTTAGGGTTTAGGGTAGTGCAGTGGTGTTTGGGTAGTGGAGTGGGCAGTGCTGGGGGTAGTGTTTTAGGGTTTATGGTAGTGGGTAGTGTAGGCGGTCGTGCTGGAGGTAGTGTTTAAGAGTTTAGGGTAGTGTTGTTTGTGTAGTGAAGGGGGTCGTGCTGGGGGTAGTGTTTTTAGGGTAGTGCAGTGGTGTTTGTGTAGTGTAGTGGGTAGCGTTTTAGGGTTTAGGGTAGTGCAGTGGTGTTTGTGTAGTGTAGGGGGTTGTGCTGGGTGTAGTGTTTTAGGGTTTAGGGTAGTGCAGTGGTGTTTCTTAGTGTAGGGGGTCATGTTTTAGGCTTTAGGGCAGTGGTGTTTGGGTAGTGTAGGGGGTCGTGCTGGGGTTAGTGTTTAAGGGTTTAGGGTAGTACAGTGGTGTTTCTGTAGTGTAGGGGGCCTTGCTGGGGGAAGTGTTTTAGGGTTTAGGGTAGTGCAATGGTGTTTGTGTAGTGTAGGGGGTCATATTTTAGGTTTTAGGGTAGTGCAGTGGTGTTTGGGTTGTGTAGGGGGTCATGCTGGTGGTAGTGTTTTATGGTTTAGGGTAGTGCAGTGGTGTTTGGGTAGTGCAGAGGGTGATGCTGGGTGTAGTGTTTTAGGGTTTATTGCAGTGCAGTAGGGTAATGCAGTGGTGTTTGTGTAGTGTCGGAGGTCATGCTGGGCGTAGTTTTTAGGGTTTAGGGCAGTGCAGTGGTTGTTGTGTAGTGTAGGGATCGTGCTGGGGGTAGTGTTTTAGGGTTTAAGGCAGTGCACTGGTGTTTGTGTAGTGGAAGGGGTCGTGCTGGGGGAAGTGTTTTATGGTTTAGGTTAGTGTAGTGGTGTGTGTAGGGGGTTGTGCTTTGGGTAGATTTAGGGTTGAGGGTAGTGCAGTGGTGTTTGGGTAGTACAAGGAATCGTGCCGGTGGTAGTGTTTTAGGGTTTTGGGTAGTGCAGTTATATTTGGGTAGTGTAGGGTGTCGTGCAGGGGGTAGTGTTTTAGGGTTTAGGGTAGTGCAGTGGTGTTTGTGTAGTGTAGGGGGTAGTGCTGGGGATAGTGTTTTAGGGTTTAGGGTAGTGCAGTGTTGTTTGTGTAGTGTAGGGCGTAGTGCTGGGGGTAGTGTTTTTGTGTTGAGGGTAGTGCAGTGGAGTTTGTGTCGTGTAGGGGTAGTGTTTTAGGGTTTAGGATAGTGCAGTGGTGTTTGTGTAGTGTAGGAGGTCATGCTGGGGTAGTGTTTTAGGGTTTACGTGAGTGCAGTGGTGTTTGGGTAGTGTTGGGTGTCATGCTGGGGTAGTGTTTTAGGGTATAGGGTAGTCTAGTTGTGTTTGTGTAGTGTAGGGGGTTGTGCTGGGGTAGTGTTTTAGAGTTTAGGGTAGTGCAGTGGTGTTTGTGTAGTATAGGGGGCCGTGCTGGGGGTAGTGTTTTTGGTTTAGGGTAGTGCAGTGGTGTTTGTGTAATGAAGGGGGTCGTGCTGGGGGTAGTGTTTTTAGGGTAGTGCAGTGGTGTTTGTGTAGTGTAGTGGGTAGCGTTTTAGAGTTTAAGGTAGTGCAGTGGTGTTTGTGTAGTGTAGGGGGTTGTGCTGGGTGTAGTGTTTTAAGGTTTAGAATAGTGCAGTGGTGTTTCTTAGTGTAGTGGGTCATGTTTTAGGCTTTAGGGTAGTGCAGTGGTGTTTGTGTAGTGTAGGGGGTTGTGCTGGGTGTAGTGTTTTAGGGTTTAGAATAGTGCATTGGTGTTTCTTAGTGTAGGGGGTCATGTTTTAGGCTTTAGGGTAGTGCAGTGGTGTTTGGGTAGTGTAGGGGGTCGTGCCGGGGTTAGTGTTTAAGGGTTTAGGGTAGTACAGTGGTGTTTGTGTAGTGTAGGGGGTCTTTCTGGGGGAAGTGTTTTAGGGTTTAGGGTAGTGCAGTGGTGTTTGTGTAGTGTAGGAGGTCATATTTTAGGGTTTAGGGTAGTGCAGTGGTGATTGGGTAGTGTAGGGTGTCGTGCTGGGGTATTGTTTTATGGTTTAGGGTAGTGCAGTGGTGTTTGGGTAGTGCAGAGGGTGATGCTCGGTGTAGTGTTTTAGGGTTTATTGCAGTGCAGTAGGGTAGTGCAGTGGTGTTTGTGTAGTGTAGGAGGTCATGCTGGGGGTAGTTTTTAGGGTTTAGGGTAGTGCATTTGTGTTTGGGGTCATGCTGGGGGTATGTTTAGCATTTAGGGTAGTGCAGTGGTTGTTGTGTAGTGTAGGGGGTCGTGCTGGGGGTAGTGTTTTAGGGTTTAAGACAGTGCAGTGGTGTTTGTGTAGTGAAAGGGGTCGTGCTGGGGGAAGTGTTTTAGGGTTTAGGTTAGTGCAGTGGTGTGTGTAGGGGGTTGTGCTGGGGGTAGATTTAGGGTTGAGGGTAGTGCAGTGGTGTTTGGGTAGTGTAAGGAATCGTGCCGGTGGTAGTGTTTTAGGATTTAGGGTAGTGCAGTTATATTTGGGTAGTGTAGGGTGTCGTGCTGGGGGTAGTGTTTTAGGGTTTAGGGTAGTGCAGTGGTGTTTGTGTAGTGTAGGGGGTAGTGCTGGGGTTAGTGTTTTAGGGTTTAGGGTAGAGCAGTGGTCTTTGTGTAGTGTAGGGGGTCGTGTTTTAGGTTTTAGGGTAGTGCAGTGGTGTTTGGGTAGTGTAGGGGGTCATGCTGAGAATAGTGTTTTGGGTATAGGGTAGTGCAGTTGTGTTAGGGTAGTGAAGGGGTTGTGCTGGGGGTAGTGTTTTGGGTATAGGGTAGTGCAGTTGTGTTAGGATAGTGAAGGGGTTGTGCTGGGGGTAGTGTTTTAGGGTTTAGGGTAGTGCAGTGGTGTTTGTGTAGTGTAGGGGGTAGTGCTGGGGATAGTGTTTTAGGGTTTAGGGTAGAGCAGTGGTCTTTGTGTAGTGTAGGGGGTTGTGTTTTAGGATTTAGGGTAGTGCAGTGGTGTTTGGGTAGTGTAGGGGGTCATGCTGGGGATAGTGTTTTGGGTATAGGGTAGTGCAGTTGTGTTAGGATAGTGAAGGGGTTGTGCTGGGGGTAGTGTTTTTGGGTTTAGGGTAGTACAGTGATGTTTGTGTATTGTAGGGGTTTGTGCAGGGGTAGTGTTTAAGGGTTTAGGGTAGTGCAGTGGTGTTTGTGTATTGTAGGGGGTTGTGCTGGGGTTGGGTTTAGGGTAGTACAGTGGTGTTTGGGTAGTATAGGTGTTTGTGCGGGGTAGATTTAGGGTTTAGGGTAGTGCAGTGGTGTTCGGGTAGTGTAGGGGGTTGTGCTGGGGGTAGGGTTTTAGGGTTTAGGGTATTGTAGTAGTGTTTGTGTAGTGTAGGGGTTCGTGCTGGGGTAGTGTTTTAGGGTGTAGAGTAATGCAGTGTTTTTTGTGTAGTGTAATGGGTAATTCTGGGGGAAGTGTCTTAGGGTTTAGTGTAGTGCAGTGTGGTGTTTGGGTAGTGTAGGTGGTCTACTGGGGGTAGATTTAGGGTTTAGGGTAGCGCAGTGCTGTTTGTGTAGTGAAGGGAGTCGTGCTGAGGGTAGTGTTATAGCATTTAGGGTAGTGCAGTGGAGTTTGTGTAGTGTAGGTTTTGTGCTGGGGTAGATTTAGGGTTGAGCGTAGTGCAGTAGTGTTTGAGTAGTGAATGGAGTCGTGCTGGTGGTAGTGTTTTAGGGTTTAGGGTAGTGCAGTTATGTTTGGGTAGTTTAGGGTGTCGTGCTGGGGGTAGTGTTTTAGGGTTTAGAGTAGTGCAGTGGTGCTTGTGTAGTGTAGGGGTCATGTTGGGGGTAGTGTTTTAGGGTTTAGGGTAGTGCAGTGGTGTTTGGGTAGTGTATTGGGCAGTGCTGGGGGTAGTGTTTTAGGGTTTATGGTAGTGGGTAGTGTAGGCGGTCGTGCTGGAGGTAGTGTTTAAGAGTTTAGGGTAGTGTTGTTTGTGTAGTGAAGGGGGTCGTGCTGGGGGTAGTGTTTTTACGGTAGTGCAGTGGTGTTTGTGTAGTGTAGTGGGTAGCGTTTTAGGGTTTAGGGTAGTGCAGTGGTGTTTGTGTAGTGTAGGGGGTTGTGCTGGGTGTAGTGTTTTAGGGTTTAGGGTAGTGCAGTGGTGTTTCTTAGTGTAGGGGGTCATGTTTTAGGCTTTAGGGTAGTGCAGTGGTGTTTGGGTAGTGTAGGGGGTCGTGCTGGGGTTAGTGTTTAAGGGTTTAGGGTAGTACAGTGGTGTTTCTGTAGTGTAGGGGGCCTTGCTGGGGGAAGTGTTTTAGGGTTTAGGGTAGTGCAATGGTGTTTGTGTAGTGTAGGGGGTCATATTTTAGGTTTTAGGGTAGTGCAGTGGTGTTTGGGTTGTGTAGGGGGTCATGCTGGTGGTAGTGTTTTATGGTTTAGGGTAGTGCAGTGGTGTTTGGGTAGTGCAGAGGGTGATGCTGGGTGTAGTGTTTTAGGGTTTATTGCAGTGCAGTAGGGTAATGCAGTGGTGTTTGTGTAGTGTCGGAGGTCATGCTGGGCGTAGTTTTTAGGGTTTAGGGTAGTGCAGTGGTTGTTGTGTAGTGTAGGGATCGTGCTGGGGGTAGTGTTTTAGGGTTTAAGGCAGTGCAGTGGTGTTTGTGTAGTGGAAGGGGTCGTGCTGGGGGAAGTGTTTTAGGGTTTAGGTTAGTGTAGTGGTGTGTGTAGGGGGTTGTGCTTTGGGTAGATTTAGGGTTGAGGGTAGTGCAGTGGTGTTTGGGTAGTACAAGAAATCGTGCCGGTGGTAGTGTTTTAGGGTTTTGGGTAGTGCAGTTATATTTGGGTAGTGTAGGGTGTCGTGCAGGGGGTAGTGTTTTAGGGTTTAGGGTAGTGCAGTGTTGTTTGTGTAGTGTAGGGGGTAGTGCTGGGGATAGTGTTTTAGGGTTTAGGGTAGTGCAGTGTTGTTTGTGTAGTGTAGGGCGTAGTGCTGGGGGTAGTGTTTTTGTGTTGAGGGTAGTGCAGTGGAGTTTGTGTCGTGTAGGGGTAGTGTTTTAGGGTTTAGGATAGTGCAGTGGTGTTTGTGTAGTGTAGGAGGTCATGCTGGGGTAGTGTTTTAGGGTTTAAGTGAGTGCAGTGGTGTTTGGGTAGTGTTGGGTGTCATGCTGGGGTAGTGTTTTAGGGTATAGGGTAGTCTAGTTGTGTTTGTGTAGTGTAGGGGGTTGTGCTGGGGTAGTGTTTTAGAGTTTAGGGTAGTGCAGTGGTGTTTGTGTAGTATAGGGGGCCGTGCTGGGGGTAGTGTTTTTGGTTTAGGGTAGTGCAGTGGTGTTTGTGTAATGAAGGGGGTCGTGCTGGGGGTAGTGTTTTTAGGGTAGTGCAGTGGTGTTTGTGTAGTGTAGTGGGTAGCGTTTTAGAGTTTAAGGTAGTGCAGTGGTGTTTGTGTAGTGTAGGGGGTTGTGCTGGGTGTAGTGTTTTAAGGTTTAGAATAGTGCAGTGGTGTGTCTTAGTGTAGTGGGTCATGTTTTAGGCTTTAGGGTAGTGCAGTGGTGTTTGTGTAGTGTAGGGGGTTGTGCTGGGTGTAGTGTTTTAGGGTTTAGAATAGTGCATTGGTGTTTCTTAGTGTAGGGGGTCATGTTTTAGGCTTTAGGGTAGTGCAGTGGTGTTTGGGTAGTGTAGGGGGTCGTGCCGGGGTTAGTGTTTAAGGGTTTAGGGTAGTACAGTGGTGTTTGTGTAGTGTAGGGGTCTTTCTGGGGGAAGTGTTTTAGGGTTTAGGGTAGTGCAGTGGTGTTTGTGTAGTGTAGGAGGTCATATTTTAGGGTTTAGGGTAGAGCAGTGGTGATTGGGTAGTGTAGGGTGTCGTGCTGGGGTATTGTTTTATGGTTTAGGGTAGTGCAGTGGTGTTTGGGTAGTGCAGAGGGTGATGCTCGGTGTAGTGTTTTAGGGTTTATTGCAGTGCAGTAGGGTAGTGCAGTGGTGTTTGTGTAGTGTAGGAGGTCATGCTGGGGGTAGTTTTTAGGGTTTAGGGTAGTGCATTTGTGTTTGGGGTCATGCTGGGGGTATGTTTAGGATTTAGGGAAGTGCAGTGGTTGTTGTGTAGTGTAGGGGGTCGTGCTGGGGGTAGTGTTTTAGGGTTTAAGACAGTGCAGTGGTGTTTGTGTAGTGAAAGGGGTCGTGCTGGGGGAAGTGTTTTAGGGTTTAGGTTAGTGCAGTGGTGTGTGTAGGGGGTTGTGCTGGGGGTAGATTTAGGGTTGAGGGTAGTGCAGTGGTGTTTGGGTAGTGTAAGGAATCGTGCCGGTGGTAGTGTTTTAGGATTTAGGGTAGTGCAGTTATATTTGGGTAGTGTAGGGTGTCGTGCTGGGGGTAGTGTTTTAGGGTTTAGGGTAGTGCAGTGGTGTTTGTGTAGTGTAGGGGGTAGTGCTGGGGATAGTGTTTTAGGGTTTAGGGTAGAGCAGTGGTCTTTGTGTAGTGTAGGGGGTCGTGTTTTAGGTTTTAGGGTAGTGCAGTGGTGTTTGGGTAGTGTAGGGGGTCATGCTGAGAATAGTGTTTTGGGTATAGGGTAGTGCAGTTGTGTTAGGGTAGTGAAGGGGTTGTGCTGGGGGTAGTGTTTTAGGGTTTAGGGTAGTACAGTGATGTTTGTGTATTGTAGGGGTTTGTGCTGGGGTAGTGTTTAAGGGTTTAGGGTAGTGCAGTGGTGTTTGTGTATTGTCGGGGGTTGTGCTGGGGTTGGGTTTAGGGTAATACAGTGGTGTTTGGGTAGAATAGGTGTTTGTGCGGGGTAGATTTAGGGTTTAGGGTAGTGCAGTGGTGTTCGGGTAGTGTAGGGGGTTGTGCTGGGGGTAGGGTTTTAGGGTTTAGGGTATTGTAGTAGTGTTTGTGTAGTGTAGGGGTTAGTGCTGGGGTTGTGTTTTAGGGTGTAGAGTAATGCAGTGGTTTTTGTGTAGTGTAATGGGTAATTCTGGGGGAAGTGTCTTAGGGTTTAGTGTAGTGCAATGTGGTGTTTGGGTAGTGTAGGTGGTCTACTGGGGGTAGATTTAGGGTTTAGGGTAGCGCAGTGCTGTTTGTGTAGTGAAGGGAGTCGTGCTGAGGGTAGTGTTGTAGCATTTAGGGTAGTGCAGTGGAGTTTGTGTAGTGTAGGTTTTGTGCTGGGGTAGATTTAGGGTTGAGCGTAGTGCAGTAGTGTTTGAGTAGTGAATGGAGTCGTGCTGGTGGTAGTGTTTTAGGGTTTAGGGTAGTGCAGTTATGTTTGGGTAGTTTAGGGTGTCGTGCTGGGGGTAGTGTTTTAGGGTTTAGAGTAGTGCAGTGGTGCTTGTGTAGTGTAGGGGGTCATGTTGGGGGTAGTGTTTTAGGGTTTAGGGTAGTGCAGTGGTGTTTGGGTAGTGTAGTGGGCAGTGCTGGGGGTAGTGTTTTAGGGTTTATGGTAGTGGGTAGAGTAGGGGGTCGTGCTGGAGGTAGTGTTTAAGAGTTTAGGGTAGTGTTGTTTGTGTAGTGAAGGGGGTCGTGCTGGGGGTAGTGTTTTTAGGGTAGTGCAGTGGTGTTTGTGTAGTGTAGTGGGTAGCGTTTTAGGGTTTAGGGTAGTGCAGTGGTGTTTGTGTAGTGTAGGGGGTTGTGCTGGGTGTAGTGTTTTAGGGTTTAGGGTAGTGCAGTGGTGTTTATTAGTGTAGGGGGTCATGTTTTAGGCTTTAGGGTAGTGCAGTGGTGTTTGGGTAGTGTAGGGTGTCGTGCTGGGGTTAGTGTTTAAGGGTTTAGGGTAGTACAGTGGTGTTTCTGTAGTGTAGGGGGCCTTGCTGGGGGAAGTGTTTTAGGGTTTAGGGTAGTGCAGTGGTGTTTGTGTAGTGTAGGAGGTCATATTTTAGGTTTTAGGGTAGTGCAGTGGTGTTTGGGTAGTGTAGTGGGCAGTGCTGGGGGTAGTGTTTTAGGGTTTATGGTAGTGGGTAGTGTAGGGGGTCGTGCTGGAGGTATTGTTTAAGAGTTTAGGGTAGTGCAGTGGTGTTTGTGTAGTAAAGGGGGTCGTGCTGGGGGTAGTGTTTTTAGGGTAGTGCAGTGGTGTTTGTATAGTGTAGTGGGTAGCGTTTTAGGGTTTAGGGTAGTGCAGTGGTGTTTGTGTAGTGTAGGGGGTTGTGCTGGGTGTAGTGTTTTAGGGTTTAGGGTAGTGCAGTGGTGTTTCTTAGTGTAGGGGGTCATGTTTTAGGCTTTAGGGTAGTGCAGTGGTGTTTGGGTAGTGTAGGGTGTTGTGCTGGGGGTAGTGTTTTATGGTTTAGGGTAGTGCAGTAGTGTTTGGGTAGTGCAGAGGGTGATGCTGGGTGTAGTGTTTTAGGGTTTATTGCAGTGCAGTAGGGTAGTGCAGTGGTGTTTGTGTAGTGTAGGAGGTCATGCTGGGCGTAGTTTTTAGGGTTTAGGGTAGTGCATTTGTGTTTGGGGTCATGCTGGGGGTATGTTTAGCATTTAGGGTAGTGCAGTGGTTGTTGTGTATTGTAGGGGGTCGTGCTGGGGGTAGTGTTTTAGGGTTTAAGGCAGTGCAGTGGTGTTTGTGTAGTGAAAGGGGTCATGCTGGGGGAAGTGTCTTAGGGTTTAGTGTAGTGCAGTGTGGTGTTTGGGTAGTGTAGGTGGTCTACTGGGGGTAGATTTAGGGTTTAGGGTAGCGCAGAGCTGTTTGTGTAGTGAAGGGAGTCATGCTGAGGGTAGTGTTATAGAATTTAGGGTAGTGCAGTGGAGTTTGTGTAGTGTAGGTTTTGTGCTGGGGTAGATTTAGGGTTGAGCGTAGTGCAGTAGTGTTTGAGTAGTGTATGGAGTCGTGCTGGTGGTAGTGTTTTAGGGTTTAGGGTAGTGCAGTTATGTTTGGGTAGTTTAGGGTGTCGTGCTGGGGGTAGTGTTTTAGGGTTTAGAGTAGTGCAGTGGTGCTTGTGTAGTGTAGGGGGTCATGTTGGGGGTAGTGTTTTAGGGTTTAGGGTAGTGCAGTGGTGTTTGGGTAGTGTAGTGGGCAGTGCTGGGGGTAGTGTTTTAGGGTTTATGGTAGTGGGTAGTGTAGGGGGTCGTGCAGGTGGTAGTGTTTAAGAGTTTAGGGTAGTGTTGTTTGTGTAGTGAAGGGGGTCGTGCTGGGGGTAGTGTTTTTAGGGTAGTGCAGTGGTGTTTGTGTAGTGTAGTGGGTAGCGTTTTAGGGTTTAGGGTAGTGCAGTGGTGTTTGTGTAGTGTAGGGGGTTGTGCTGGGTGTAGTGTTTTAGGGTTTAGGGTAGTGCAGTGGTGTTTCTTAGTGTAGGGGGTCATGTTTTAGGCTTTAGGGTAGTGCAGTGGTGTTTGGGTAGTGTAGGGGGTCGTGCTGGGGTTAGTGTTTAAGGGTTATGGGTAGTACAGTGGTGTTTCTGTAGTGTAGGGGGCTTTGCTGGGGGAAGTGTTTTAGGGCTTAGGGTAGTGCAGTGGTGTTTGTGTAGTGTAGGAGGTCATATTTTAGGTTTTAGGGTAGTGCAGTGGTGTTTGGGTTGTGTAGGGGGTCGTGCTGGGGGTAGTGTTTTATGGTTTAGGGTAGTGCAGTGGTGTTTGGGTAGTGCAGAGGGTGATGCTGGGTATAGTGTTTTAGGGTTTATTGCAGTGCAGTAGGGTAATGCGGTGGTGTTTGTGTAGTGTCGGAGGTCATGCTGGGCGTAGTTTTTAGGGTTTAGGGTAGTGCATTTGTGTTTGGGGTTATGCTGGGGGTATGTTTAACATTTAGGGTAGTGCAGTGGTTGTTGTGTAGTGTAGGGGTCGTGCTGGGGGTAGTGTTTTAGGGTTTAAGGCAGTGCAGTGGTGTTTGTGTAGTGGAAGGGGTCGTGCTGGGGGAAGTGTTTTAGGGTTTAGGTTAGTGCAGTGGTGTGTGTAGGGGGTTGTGCTTTGGGTAGATTTAGGGTTGAGGGTAGTGCAGTGGTGTTTGGGTAGTATAAGGAATCGTGCCGGTGGTAGTGTTTTAGGGTTTTGGGTAGTGCAGTTATATTTGGGTAGTGTAGGGTGTCATGCAGGGGGTAGTGTTTTAGGGTTTAGGGTAGTGCAGTGGTGTTTGTGTAGTGTAGGGGGTAGTGCTGGGGATAGTGTTTTAGGGTTTAGGGTAGTGCAGTGTTGTTTGTGTAGTGTAGGGTGTAGTGCTGGGGGTAGTGTTTTTGTGTTGAGGGTAGTGCAGTGGAGTTTGTGTCGTGTAGGGGTAGTGTTTTAGGGTTCAGGATAGTGCAGTGGTGTTTGTGTAGTGTAGGAGGTCATGCTGGGGTAGTGTTTTAGGGTTTACGTGAGTGCAGTGGTGTTTGGGTAGTGTTGGGTGTCGTGCTGGGGTAGTGTTTTAGGGTATAGGGTAGTCTAGTTGTGTTTGTGTAGTGTAGGGGGTTGTGCTGGGGTAGTGTTTTAGAGTTTAGGGTAGTGCAGTGGTGTTTGTGTAGTATAGGGGGCCGTGCTGGGGGTAGTGTTTTTGGTTTAGGGTAGTGCAGTGGTGTTTGGGTAGTGTAGTGGGTCAAGCTGGGGGTGGGTTTTTTGGGTTTAGGTTAGTGCAGTGGTGTTTGTATGTGAAGGGGGTCGTGCTGGGGGTAGTGTTTTAGGGTTTAGGGTAGTACAGTGTTGTTTGTGTGGAGTAGGGGTCGTGCTTGGGGTAGTGAATTAGGGTTTAGGGTAGTGCAGTGGTGTTTGTGTAGTGGTGGGGTCATGCTGGGGATAGATTTACTGTTTAATGTAGTGCAGTGGTGTTTGTGTAGTGTAGGGAACGTGCTGGGAGTAGTGTTTTAGGGTTTAAGGCAGTGCAGTGGTGTTTGTGTAGTATAGGGGGTCATGCTGTGGGTAGTGTTTTGGGTTTAGGATAGTACAGTGGTTTTTGGGTAGTGTAGGGGGTCGTGCTGGGGGTAGTGTTTTAGGGTTTAGGGTAGTTCAGTGGTGTTTGGGTAGTGTAGGGGGTACTGCTGGGGGTAGTGTTTTAGGGTTTAGGGTAGTGCAGTGGTGTTTGTGTATTGTAGGGGTAGTGCTGGGGATAGTGTCTTAGGGTTTAGCGTAGTTCAGTGGTGTTTGGGTAATGTAGGGGGTACTGCTTGGGGTAGTGTTTTAGGGTTTAGGGTAGTGCAGTGGTGTTTGTGTAGTGTATGGGGTAGTGCTGGGGATAGTGTTTTAGGGTTTAGGGTAGTGCATTGTTGGTTGTGTAGTGTAGGGCGTAGTCCTGGGGGTAGTGTTTTTGTGTTGAGGGTAGTGCAGTGGTGTTTTTGTAGTGTAGGGGGTAGTGTTTTAGGATTTAGGGTAGTGTAGTGGTGTTTGTGTAGTGTAGGGGGTCATGCTGGGGTAGTGTTTTAGGGTTTAAGTGAGTGCAGTGGTGTTTGGGTAGTGTTGGGTGTCGTGCTGGGGTAGTGTTTTAGGGTATAGGGTAGTCTAGTGGTGTTTGTGTAGTGTAGGGGGTCGTGCTGGGGTAGTGTTTTAGAGTTTGGGGTAGTGCAGTGGTGTTTGTGTTGTGGTGGGGTCATGCTGGGGATAGATTTACTGTTTAATGTAGTGCAGTGGTGTTTGTGTAGTGTAGGGGACGTGCTGGGGGTAGTGTTTTAGGGTTTAAGGCAGTGCAGTGGTGTTTGTGTAGTATAGGGGGTCATGCTGTGGGTAGTGTTTTGGGTTTAGGATAGTACAGTGGTGTTTGGGTAGTGTAGGGGGTCGTGCTGGGGGTAGTGTTTTAGGGTTTAGGGTAGTGCAGTTGTGTTTGGATAGTGTAGGGGGAACTGCTGGGGGTAATGTTTTTGGGTTTAGGGTAGTGCCGTGGTGTTTGTGTATTGTAGGAGGTCATGCTGCGGGTAGTGTTTTAAGGTTTAGGGTAGTTCAGTGGTGTTTGGGTAGTGTAGGGGGTACTGCTGGGGGTAGTGTTTTAGGGTTTAGGGTAGTGCAGTGGTTTTGTGTAGTGTAGGGGTAGTGCTGGGGATAGTGTTTTAGGGTTTAGCATAGTTCAGTGGTGTTTGGGTAGTGTAGGGGGTACTGCTGGGGGTAGTGTTTTAGGGTTTAGGGTAGTTCAGTGGTGTTTGTGTAGTGTAGGGGGTAGTGCTGGGGATAGTGTTTTAGGGTTTAGGGTAGTGCAGTGTTGTTTGTGTAGTGTAGGGCGTAGTCCTGGGGGTAGTGTTTTTGTGTTGAGGGTAGTGCAGTGGTGTTTGTGTAGTGTAGGGGGTAGTGTTTTAGGGTTTAGGGTAGTGTAGTGGTGTTTGTGTAGTGTAGGGGGTCATGCTGGGGTAGTGTTTTAGGGTTTAAGTGAGTGCAGTGGTGTTTGGGTAGTGTTGGGTGTCGTGCTGGGGGTAGTGTTTTAGGGTATAGGGTAGTCTAGTGGTGTTTGTGTAGTGTAGGGGGTCGTGCTGGGGTAGTGTTTTAGAGTTTATGGTAGTGCAGTGGTGTTTGTTTAGTATAGGGGGTTGTGCTGGGGGTAGTGTTTTTGGGTTTAGCGTAGTGCAGTGGTGTTTGGGTAGTGTAGGGGGTCAAGCTGGGGGTAGTGATTTTGGGTTTAGAGCAGTGCAGTGGTGTTTGTATGTGAAGGGGATCGTGCTGGGGTAGTGTTTTAGGGTTTAGGGTAGTACAGTGGTGTTTGTGTAGTGTTGGGGGTCATGCTGGGGGTAGATTTACTGTTTAGTGTAGTGCAGTGGTGCTTGTGTAGTGTAGGGGGCGTGCTGGGGGTAGAATTTTAGGGTTTAGGATAGTACAGTGGTGTTTGGGGAGTGTAGGGGGTTGTGCTGAGGGTAGTGTTTTTGGGTTTAGGTTAGTGCAGTGGTGTTTGTGTGGTGTAGGGGGTTGTGCTGGGGGTAGATTTGTGTTTTAGGGTATTGGAGTGGTGTTGGGGTAATGTAGGGAGTTGTGCTGGTGGTAGTGTTTAATGGTTTAGGGTAGTGCAGTGGTGTTTGTGTAGTGTAGGGCTTCATGCTGGGGGTAGATTTAGGGTTTAGGATAGTGCAGTGGTGTTTGGGTATGTAGGGGGTCGTGCTGGAGATAGATTTAGGGTGTATGGTAGCACAGTGGTGTTTCTGTAGTGTAGGGGTCGTGCTGGGTGTAGTGTTTTAGGGTTTCGGGTAGTGCAGTGGTATATGGGTAGTACAGGGGGTCATGCTGTGGGTAGTGTTTTAGGGTTTAGGTTAGCGCAGTGGTGTTTTTGTAGTGTAGGGGTTCATGATGGGTGTAGATTTAGGGTTTAGGGTAGTGCAGTGGTGTTTGGGTAGTGTAGGGGGTCGTGCTGGGGATAGATTTAGGGTTTAGGGTAGCACAGTGGTGTTTGTGTGGTGTAGGAGGTCATGCTGGGGATAGTGTTTTAGGGTTTCTGGTAGTGCAGTGGTATTTGGGTAGTGCAGGGGGTCGTGCTGGGGATAGTGTTTTAGGGTAGTGCAGTGGCGTTTGGGTAGTGAAGGGGGTTGTGCTGGGGTTAGTGTTTTAGGGTTTAGGGTAGAGCAGTGGTCTTTGTGTAGTGTAGGGGGTCGTGTTTTAGGTATTATTGTAGTGCAGTGGTGTTTGGGTAGTGTAGGGGGTCATGCTGGGGATAGTGTTTTGGGTTTAGGGTAGTGCAGTTGTGTTAGGGTAGTAAAGGGGTTGTGCTGGGGGTAGTGTTTTATGGTTTAGGGTAGTACAGTGATGTTTGTGTATTGTAGGGGTTTGTGCTGGGGTAGTGTTTAAGGGTTTAGGGTAGTGCAGTGGTGTTTGTGTATTGTAGGGGGTTGTGCTGGGGTAGGGTTTACGGTAGTACAGTGGTGTTTGGGTAGTGTAGGTTTCAGTGTGGGGTAGATTTAGGGTTTCTGGTAGTGCAGTGGTATTTATGTAGTGTAGGGGTCGTGCTGGGGGTAGTGTTTTATTGTTTAGGGTAGTGCCGTGCTGTTTGTGTAGTGTAGGGGGTCATGTTTTAGAGTTTAGGGTAGTGCAGTGGTGTTTGGGTAGTGTAGGGAGTCCTGCTGGGGTAGTGTTTTATGGTTTAGGGTACTGCACTGGTGTTTGGGTAGTGCAGCGGGTGATGCTGGGTGTAGTGTTTTATGGTTTAGGGCAGTGCAGTAGGGTAGTGCAGTGGTGTTTGTGTAGTGTAGGAGGTACTGCTGGGGGTAGTGTTTAGGGTAGTGCATTTGTGTTTGGGTGGTGTTGGGGTACTGCTGGGGGTAGTGTTTTAGGGTTTAGGGTAGTGCAGTGTTGTTTGTGTAGTGTAGAGGGTAGTGCTGGGGATATGTTTTAAGGTTTAGGGTAGTGCAGAGCTGTTTGGGTAGTGTAGTGTGTAGTGCTGGGGGTAGTATTTTCAGGTTTAGGGTAGTGTAGTGGTGTTTGTGTAGTATAGGGGGTCATGCTGGGGGTTGTGTTGTAGGGTTTAGGGTAGTGTAGTGGTTTTTGTGTAGTCTAGGGGGTCTTGTTTTAGGGTTTAGGTTAGTGCAGTGGTGTTTGGGTAGTGTAGGGGTCTTGCTGGGGGTAGTGTTTTTGGGTTTAGGGTAGTGCAGTTGTGTTTGGGTAGTGAAGGGGGTCATGCTGGGGGTAGTGTTTTACGGTTTATGGCAGTGTAGTGGTGTTTGGGTAGTGTATGGGGTCATACTGGGGGTAATGTTTTAGGGTTTAGGGTAGTGCAGTGGTGTTTGGGTAGTGTATGGGGTCATACTGGGGTAGTGTTTTAGGGTTTAGGGTAGTGCAGTGGTGTTTGTGTAGTGTAGGGGTCGTGCTGGGGTAGTGTTTTAGGGTTTAGGGTAATGCAGTGGTGTTTGTGTAGTGTAGGGGGTCATACTGAGGGTAGTGTTTTAGGGTTTAGGGTAGTGCAGTGGTGTTTGTGTAGTGTAGGGGGTCGTGCTGGGGTAGTGTTTTAGGGTTTAGGGTAGTGCAGTGGTGTTTGTGAAGTGTAGGGGGTCGTGTTTTAGGGTTTAGGGTAGTACAGTGGTGTTTGGGTAGTGTAGGGGGTCATGCTGGGGGTAGTGTTTTTGGGTTTAGGGTAGTTCAGTTGTGTTTGGGAAGTGAAGGGGGTCGTGCTGGGGGTAGTGTTTTAGGGTTTTGTGTAGTACAGTGGTGTTTGTGTAGTGTAGGTGGTCTTGCTTAGGGTAGTGTTTTAGGGTTTAGGGTAGTGCAGTGGTTTTTGCGCAGAGTTGGGGGTCATGCTAGGAGTAGATTTAGCATTTAGAGTAGTGCAGTGGGGGTTGTGTAGTGTAGGGGGTCATGCTGGGGGTAGTGTTTTAGGGTTTAAGGCAGTGCAGTTGTGTTTGCGTAGTGAAAGGAGTTGTGCTGGGGGTAGTGTTTTAGGGTTTAGGCCAGTGCAGTGCTATGTGTGCAGTGTAGGGGGTTGTGCTGGGGGTAGATTTAGGGTTGAGGGTAGTGGAGTGGTGTTTGGGTAGTGTAAGGAATCGTGCTGGTGGTAGTGTTTTAGGGTTTCGGATAGTGCAGTTATATTTGGGTAGTGTAGGGTGTCATGCTGGGGGTAGTGTTTTAGGGTTTAAGATAGTGCAGTGGTGCTTGTGTAGTGTAAAGGGTCGTGCTGGGGGTAGTGTTTTACGGTTTAGGATTGTGCAGTGGTGTTTGGGTAGTGTAGGGGGTAGTGCTGGGGGTAGTGCTTTAGGGTTTATGGTAGTGCAGTGATGTTTGGGTAGTGCAGGGGTTCGTGCTCGCAGTAGTGTTTAAGGATTTAGGGTAGTGCATTGGTGTTTGTGTAGTGTAAGGGGTTGTGCTGGGGTTAGTGTTTTAGGGTTTAGGGTAGAGCAGTGGTCTTTGTGTAGTGTAGGGGGTCGTGTTTTAGGTTCCAGCGTAGTGCAGTGGTGTTTGGGTAGTGTAGGGGGTCATGCTGGGGGTAGTGTTTTGGGTTTAGGGTAGTGCAGTTGTGTTAGGGTAGTGAAGGGGTTGTGCTGGGGGTAGTGTTTTAGGGTTTAGGGTAGTACAGTGATGTTTGTGTATTGTAGGGGATTGTGCTGGGGAAGTGTTTAAGGGTTTAGGGTAGTGCAGTGGTGTTTGTGTATTGTAGGGGGTTGTGCTGGGGTAGGGTTTAGGGTAGAACAGTGGTGTTTGGGTAGTGTAGGTTTTTGTGCAGGGTAGATTTAGGGTTTCTGGTACTGCAGTGGTATTTGGGCAGTGCAGGGGGTCGTGCTGGGGATAGTGTTTTAGGGTAGTGCAGTGGCGTTTGGGTAGTGAAGGGCGTCATTCTGGTGGTAGTGTTTTGGGGTTTAGGGCAGTGCAGTAGGGTAGTGCAGTGGGGGTTGTGTAGTGTAGGGGGTTGTGCTGGGGGTAGTGTTTTAGGGTTTAAGGCAGTGCAGTTGTGTTTGCGTGGTGAAAGGGGTTGTGCTGGGGGTAGTGTTTTAGGGTTTAGGCCAGTGCAGTGCTATGTGTGCAGTGTAGGGAGCTGTGCTGGGGGTAGATATAGGGTTGAGGGTAGTGCAGTGGTGTTTGGGTAGTGTAAGGAATCGTGCTGGTGGTAGTGTTTTAGGGTTTCGGGTAGTGCAGTTATATTTGGGTAGTGTAGGGTGTCGTGCTGGGGGAAGTGTTTTAGGGTTTAGGATTGTGCAGTAGTGTTTGGGTATTGTAGGGGGTAGTGCTGGAGGTAGTGCTTTAAGGTTTATGGTAGTGCAGTGATGTTTGGGTAGTGCAGGGGTTCGTGCTCGCAGTAGTGTTTAAGGATTTAGGGTAGTGCAGTGGTGTTTGTGTAGTGTAAGGGTTGTGCTGGGGTTAGTGTTTTAGGGTTTAGGGTAGAGCAGTGGTCTTTGTGTGGTGTAGGGGGTCGTGTTTTAGGTTCTAGCGTAGTGCAGTGGTGTTTGGGTAGTGTAGGGGGTCATGCTGGGAATAGTGTTTTGTGTTTAGGGTAGTGCAGTTGTGTTAGGGTAGTGAAGGGGTTGTGCTGGGGTAATGTTTTAGGGTTTAGGGTAGTACAGTGATGTTTGTGTATTGTAGGGGTTTGTGCTGGGGTAGGGTTTAGGGTAGTACAGTGGTGTTTGGGTAGTGTAGGGGTTCGTGCTAGGTTAGTGTTTTAGGGTGTAGAGTAATGCAGTGGTTTTTGTGTAGTGTAACGGGTCATTCTGGGTGAAGTGTCTTAGGGTTTAGTGTAGTGCAGTGTGGTGTTTGGGTAGTGTAGGTGGTCGTACTGGGGGTAGATTGAGGGTTTAGGGTAGCGCAGTGCTGTTAGTGTAGTGAAGGGGGTCGTGCTGAGGGTAGTGTTATAGGGTTTAGGGTAGTGCAGTGGTGTTTGTGTAGTGTAGGTTTTGTGCTGGGGTAGATTTTTGGTTGAGGGTAGTGCAGTAGTGTTTGAGTTGTGTATGGAGTTGTGCTGGTGGTAGTGTTTTAGGGTTTAGGGTAGTGCAGTTATGTTTGGGTAGTGAAGGGGGTTGTGCTGGGGGTAGTGTTTAAGAGTTTATTGTAGTGCAGTGGTGTTTGTGTAGTGAAGGGGGTTGTGCTGGGGGTAGTGTTTTTAGGGTAGTGCAGTGGTGTTTGTGTAGTGTAGTGGGTAGCGTTTTAGGGTTTAGGGTAGTGCAGTGGTGTTTGTGTGGTATAGGGGGTTGTGCTGGGTGTAGTGTTTTAGGGTATAGGGTAGTGCAGTGGTGTTTCTTAGTGTAGGGGGTCATGTTTTAGGGTTTAAGGTAGTGCAGTGGTGTTTGGGTAGTGTAGGGGGTCATGCTAGGGGTAGTGTTTTAGGGTTTAGGGTAGTGCAGTGGTGTTTGTAGTGCAGGGGGTCATACTGGGGTAGTGATTTAGGGTTTAGGGTAGTGAAGTGGTGTTTGGGTAGTGTAGGGCGTAGTGCTGGGGGTAGTGTTTTAGGGTTTAGGGTAGTACAGTGGTGTTTGTGTAGTGTAGGGGGTCTTGCTGGGGGAAGTGTTTTAGGGTTTAGGGTAGTGCAGTGGTGTTTCTTAGTGTAGGGGGTCATGTTTTAGGGTTTAAGGTAGTGCAGTGGTGTTTGGGTAGTGTAGGGGGTCATGCTAGGGGTAGTGTTTTAGGGTTTAGGGTAGTGCAGTGGTGTTTGTAGTGCAGGGGGTCATACTGGGGTAGTGATTTAGGGTTTAGGGTAGTGAAGTGGTGTTTGGGTAGTGTAGGGCGTAGTGCTGGGGGTAGTGTTTTAGGGTTTAGGGCAGTGTAGTGGTGTTTGGGTAGTATAGGGGGTCGTGCTGGGGTTAGTGTTTTAGGGTTTAGGGTAGTACAGTGGTGTTTGTGTAGTGTAGGGGGTCTTGCTGGGGGAAGTGTTTTAGGGTTTAGGGTAGTGCAGTGGTGTTTGTGTAGTGTAGGAGGTCATGTTTTATGGTTTAGGGTAGTGCAGTGGTGTTTGGGTAATATAGGGGGTCGTGCTGGGGGTAGTGTTTTATGGTTTAGGGTAGTGCAGTGGTGTTTGGGTGGTGCACAGGGTGATGCTGGGTGTAGTGTTTTAGGGTTTATTGTAGTGCAGTAGGGTAGTGCAGTGGTGTTTGTGTAGTTTAGGAGGTCATGCTGGGGGTAGTGTTTAGGGTTTAGGGTAGTGCATTTGTGTTTGGGGGTCATGCTGGGGGTATGTTTAGCATTTAGGGTAGTGCAGTGGGGGTTGTGTAGTGTAGGGGGTCATGCTGGGGGTAGTGTTTTAGGGTTTAAGGCAGTGCAGTGGTGTTTGTGTAGGGAAAGGGGTCGTGCTGGGGGAAGTGTTTTAGAGTTTAGGTTAGTGCAGTGGTGTGTTTAGGGGGTTGTGCTGGGGTAGATTTTGGGTTGAGGGTAGTGCAGTGGTGTTTGGGTAGTGTAAGGAATCGTGCCGGTGGTAGTGTTTTAGGGTTTAGGGTAGTGCAGTGGTGTTTGTATAGTGTAGGGGGTAGTGCTGGGGATAGTGTTTTAGGGTTTAGGGTAGTGCAGTGTTGTTTGTGTAGTGTAGGGCGTAGTGCTGGGGGTAGTGTTTTTGTGTTGAGGGTAGTGCAGTGGTGTTTGTGTAGTGTAGGGGGTAGTGTTTTAGGGTTTAGGGTAGTGCAGTGGTGTTTGTGTAGTGTAGGGGGTCCTGCTGGGGTAGTGTTTTTGGGTTTAAGTTAGTGCAGTGGTGTTTGGGTAGTGTTGGGTGTCGTGCTGGGGTAGTGTTTTAGGGTATAGGGTAGTCTAGTGGTGTTTGTGTAGTGTAGGGGGTCGTGCTGGGGTAGTGTTTTCGAGTTTAGGGTAGTACAGTGGTGTTTGTGTAGTATAGGGGTCGTGCTGGGAGTAGTGTTTTGGGGTTTAGGGTAGTGCAGTGGTGTTTGGGTAGTGTAGGGGGTCAAGCTGGGGGTAGTGTTTTTGGGTTTAGGGTAGTGCAGTGGTGTTTGTATGTGAAGGGGTCGTGCTGGGGATAGTGTTTTAGGGTTTAGGGTAGTACAGTGTAGTTTGTGTGGAGTAGGGGGTTGTCCTTGGGGTAGTGTTTTAGGGTTTAGGTTAGTGCAGTGGTGTTTGTGTAGTGTTGGGGGTCATGCTGGGGGTAGATTTACTGTTTAATGTAGTGCAGTGGTGTTTGTGTAGTGTAGGGGACGTGCTGGGGGTAGTGTTTTAGGGTTTAAGGCAGTGCAGTGGTGTTTGTTTAGTGTAGGGGGTCATGCTGTGGGCAGTGTTTTGGGGTTTAGGATAGTACAGTGGTGTTTGGGTAGTGTAGGGGGTCGTGCTGGGGGTAGTGTTTTACGGTTTAGGGTAGTACAGTGTTGTTTGTGTAGTGTAGAGAGTCGTGCTTGGGGTAGTGTTTTAGGGTTTAGGGCAGTGCAGTGGTGTTTGTGTAGTGTTGGGGGTCATTCTGGGGGTAGTGTTTTAGGGTTTAGGGCATTGCAGTAAGGTAGTGCAGTTTTGTTTGTGTAGTGTAGGAGGTCTTGCTGGGGGTAGTGTTTAGGGTTTAGGGTAGTGCAGTTGTGTTTGGATAGTGTAGGGGGAACTGCTGGGGGTAATGTTTTTGGGTTTAGGGTAGTGCCGTGGTGTTTGTGTATTGTAGGGGGTTATGCTGCGGGTATTGTTTTAAGGTTTAGGGTCGTTCAGTGGTGTTTGGGTAGTGTAGGGGGTACTGCTGGGGATAGTGTTTTAGGGATTAAGGTAGTGCAGTGGTGTTTGTGTAGTGTAGGGGGTAGTACTGGGGATAGTGTTTTAGGGTTTAGGGTAGTGCAGTGCTGTTTGTGTAGTGTAGGGCGTAGTGCTGGGGGTAGTGTTTTTGTGTTGAGGGTAGTGCAGTGGTGTTTGTGTAGTGTAGGGGGTAGTGTTTTAGAGTTTAGGGTAGTGCAGTGGTGTTTGTGTAGTGTAGGGGGTCGTGCTGGGGTAGTGTTTTAGAGTTTGGGTAGTGCAGTGGTGTTTGTTTAGTATAGGGTGTCGTGCTGGGGGTAGTGTTTTTGGGTTTAGGGTAGTGCTGTGGTGTTTGGGTAGTGTAGGGGGTCAAGCTGGGGATAGTGTTTTTGGGTTTAGGGTAGTGCAGTGGTGTTTGTATGTGAAGGGGTTCGTGCTGGGGTAGTGTTTTAGGGTTTAGGGTAGTACAGTGTTGTTTGTGTGGAGTAGGGGGTCGTGCTTGAGGTAGTGTTTTAGGGTTTAGGGTAGTGCAGTAGTGTTTGTGTAGTGTTGGGGGTCATGCTGGGGGTAGATTTACTGTTTAGTGTAGTGCAGTGGTGTTTGTGTAGTGTAGGGGGCGAACTGGGGGTAGTGTTTTAGGGTTTAAGGCAGTGCAGTGGTGTTTGTGTAGCTTAGGGGATCATGCTGTGGGTAGTGTTTTAGGGTTTAGGATAGTACAGTGGTGTATGGGTAGTGTAGGGGGTCGTGCTGGGGGTAGTGTTTTTGGGTTTAGGGTAGTGCAGTGGTGTTTGTGTGGTGTAGGGGGTTGTGCTGGGGGTAGATTTGTGTTTTAGGGTATTGGAGTGGTGTTTGGGTAATGTAGGGAGTTGTGCTGGTGGTAGTGTTTAATGGTTTAGGGTAGTGCAGTGGTGTTTGTGTAGTGTAGGGGTTCATGCTGGGGGTAGATTTAGGGTTTAGGATAGTGCAGTGGTGTTTGGGTAGTGTAGGTGGTCATGCTGGGGATAGATTTAGGGTTTATGGTAGCACAGTGGTGTTTCTGTAGTGTAGGGGTCATGCTGGGTGTAGTGTTTTAGGGTTTCGGGTAGTGCAGTGGTATATGGATAGTACAGGGGGTCGTGCTGGGGGTGGTGTTTTAGGGTTTAGGTTAGCGCAGTGGTGTTTTTGTAGTGTAGGGGTTCATGATGGGGGTAGATTTAGCGTTTAGGGTAGTGCAGTGGTGTTTGGGTAGTGTAGGGGGTCGTGCTGGGGATAGATTTAGGGATTAGGGTAGCGCAGTGGTGTTTGTGTGGTGTAGGAGGTCGTGCTGGGGGTAGTGTTTTAGGGTTTCTGGTAGTGCAGTGGTATTTGGGTAGTGCAGGGGGTCGTGCTGGGGATAGTGTTTTAGGGAAGTGCAGTGGCGTTTGGATAGTGAAGGGCGTCATTCTGGTGGTAGTGTTTTTGTGTTTAGGGCAGTGCAGTAGGGTACTGCAGTGCTGTTTGTGTAGTGTAGGAGGTCATGCTTGGGTTAGTGTTTAGGGTTTAGGGTAGTGCAGTTGTGTTTGTGTATTGTAGTTGGTACTGCTGGGGGTAGTGTTTTAGGTTTTAGTGCAGTGCCGTGGTGTCTGTGTATTGTAGGGGGTCATGCTGGGGGTAGTGTTTTAGGGTTTAGGGAAGTGCAGTGGTGTTTGGGTAGTGTAGGGGGTACTGCTAGGGGTAGTGTTTTAGGGTTTAGGGTAGTGCAGTGGTGTTTGTGTAGTGTAGGGGGTAGTGCTGGGGATGGTGTTTTAGGGTTTAGGGTAGTGCAGTGGTGTTTGTGTAGTGTAGGGTGTAGTGCTGGGGGTGGAGTTTTTGTGTTGAGGGTAGTGCAGTGGTGTTTGTGTAGTGTAGGGGGTCATACTGGGCGTAGTGTTTTAGTGTTTAGGGCAGCGCAGTGGAGTTTGGGTAGTATAGGGGTCGTGTTGGGGGTAGTGTTTTAGGGTTTAGGGTACTGTAGTGATGTTTGTGTAGTATAGGGGGTCGTGCTGGGAGTAGTGTTTTATGGTTTAGGGTACTGCAGTGGTGTTTGGGTAATGTAGGGGGTAGTGCTGGGGTAGTGTTTTAGGGATTAGGGTAGTACAGTGGTGTTTGTGTATTGTAGAGGGTCATGCTGGGGTTAGTGTTTTAGGGTTTAGGGTAGTGCAGTGGTGTTTGGGTAGTGTAGGGGGTCATGTTGGGATAGTGTTTTAGGGTTTAGGGTAGTGCAGTGCTGTTTGTGTAGTGTAGGGGGTCATGTTTTAGGGTTTAGGGTAGTGCAGTGGTGTTTGAGTAGTGTAGGAGGTACTGCTGGGGGTAGTGTTTAGGGTAGTGCATTTGTGTTTGGGTTGTGTAGGGGTACTGCTGGGGGTAGTGTTTTAGGGTTTAGGGTAGTACAGTGTTGTTTGTGTAGTGTAGGGGGTAGTGCTGGGTATATGTTTTAGGGTTTGCGGTAGTGCAGAGGTGTTTGTGTAGTGTAGGGCGTAGTGCTGGGGGTAGTGTTTTTGTGTTGAGGGTAGTGCAGTGGTGTTTGTGTAGTGTAGGGGGTAGTGTTTTAGGGTTTAGGGTAGTGCAGTGGTGTTTGTGTAGTGTAGGGGGTCATGCTGGGGTAATGTTTTAGGGTTTAAGTGAGAGCAGTGGTGTTTGGGTAGTGTTGGGTGTCATGCTGGGGGTAGTGTTTTAGGGTATAGGGTAGTCTAGTGGTGTTTGTGTAGTGTAGGGGGTCGTGCTGGGGTAGTGTTTTAGAGTTTGGGTAGTGCAGTGGTGTTTGTTTAGTATAGGGTGTCGTGCTGGGGGTAGTGTTTTTGGGTTTAGGGTAGTGCAGTGGTGTTTGGGTAGTGTAGGGGGTCAAGCTGGGGATAGTGTTTTTGGGTTTAGGGTAGTGCAGTGGTGTTTGTATGTGAAGGGGTTCGTGCTGGGAGTAGTGTTTTAGGGTTTAGGGTAGTACAGTGTTGTTTGTGTGGAGTAGGGGGTCATGCTTGGGGTAGTGTTTTAGGGTTTAGGGTAGTGCAGTGGTGTTTGTGTAGTGTAGGGGGCGAACTGGGGGTCGTTTTTTAGGGTTTAAGGCAGTGCAGTGGTGTTTGTGTAGCTTAGGGGGTCATGCTGTGGGTAGTGCTTTAGGGTTTAGGATAGTACAGTGGTGTTTGTGTAGTGTAGGGGGTCTTGCTGGGGGAAGTGTTTTAGGGTTTAGGGTAGTGCAGTGGTGTTTGTGTAGTGTAGTGGGTAGTGTTTTAGGGTTTAGGGTAGTGCAGTGGTGTTTGTGTAGTGTAGGGTTTGTGCTGCGTGTAGTGTTTTAGGGTTTAGGGTAGTGTAGTGGTGTTTCTTAGTGTAGTGGGTCATGTTTTAGGGTTTAGGGTAGTGCAGTGGTGTTTGTGTAGTGTAGGGGGTCGTGCTGGGGGCAGTGTTTTAGGGTTTAGGGTAGTGCAGTGGTGTTTGTGAAGTGTAGGGGGTCATGCTGGGGTAGTGTTTTAGGATGTTGGGTAGTGCAGTGGTATTTGTTTACTGTAGGGGGTCTTGCTGGGAGTAGTGTTTTAGGGTTTAGGGTAGTGCAGTGGTGTTTGGGTAGTGTAGGGGTAGTGCTGGGGGTAGTATTTTACGGTTTAGGGTAGTGCAGTGCAGTGGTGTTTGGGTAGTGTAGGGGGTCATGCTGGGGGTTGTGTTTTAGGTTTGGGGTAGTGCAGTGGTGTTTGCGTAGTGTAGGGGTCGTGCTGGGGGTAGTGTTTTAGGGTTTAGGGTAGTGCAGTTATGTTTGGGTAGTGTAGGGTGTCGAGCTGGGGGTAGTGTTTTAGGGTTTAGGGTAGTGCAGAGGTGCTTGTGTAGTGTAGGGGGTCGTGCTGGGGGTAGTGTTTTAGGGTTTAGGGTAGTGTAGTGGTGTTTGGGTAGTGTAGGGGGTAGTGCTGGGGGTCGTGTTTTAGAGTTTAGGGTAGTGCAGTGATGTTTGGGTAGTGTAGGGGGTTGTGCTGGGGTAGTGTTTTAGGGTTTAGGGTAGTATAGTGGTGTTTGTGTAGTGTAGGTTTTGTGCTGGGGTAGATTTAGGGTTGAGGGTAGTGCAGTGGTGTTTGAGTAGTGTATGGAGTCGTGCTGGTGGTAGTGTTTTAGGGTTTAGGGTAGTGCAGTTATGTTTGGGTAGTGTAGGGTGTCGAGCTGGGGGTAGTGTTTTAGGGTTTAGGGTAGTGCAGTGGTGCTTGTGTAGTGTAGGGGGTCATGCTGGGGGTAGTGTTTTAGGGTTAAGGGTAGTGCAGTGGTGTTTGTGTAGTGTAGTGGGTAGTGTTTTAGGGTTTAGGGTAGTGCAGTGGTGTTTGTGTAGTGTAGGGTTTGTGCTGCGTGTAGTGTTTTAGGGTTTAGGGTAGTGCAGTGGTGTTTGTGAAGTGTAGGGGGTCGTGCTGGGGTAGTATTTTAGGATGTTGGGTAGTGCAGTGGTATTTGGTGACTGTAGGGGTTCTTGCTGGGAGTAGTGTTTTAGGGTTTAGGGTAGTGCAGTGCTGTTTGGGTAGTGTAGGGGTAGTGCTGGGGGTAGTATTTTACGGTTTAGTGTAGTGCAGTGCAGTGGTGTTTAGGTAGTGTAGGGGGTCATGCTGGGGGTTGTGTTTTAGGTTTGGGGTAGTGCAGTGGTGTTTGCGTAGTGTAGGGGTCGTGCTGGGGGTAGTGTTTTAAGGTTTAGGGTAGTGCAGTGGTGTTTGTGTGGTGTAGGGGGTTGTGCTGGGGTAAGTGTTTTAGGGTTTAGGGTAGTGAAGTGGTGTTTGGGTAGTGTGGGTGGTCGTGCTGGGAGTAGTGTTTTAGGGTTTAGGGTTGCGCAGTGTTGTTCTTGTGGTGCAGGGGGTTGTGCTGGGGTAAGTGTTTTAGAGTTTAGGGTAGTGCAGTGGTGTTTGGGTAGTGTAGGGGGTCGTGCTAGGGATAGTGTTTTAGGGTTTAGTGTAGTGCCCTGGTGTTTGTGTAGTGTAGGGGGTCGTGCTGGGGGTAGTGTTTTAGGGTTTAGGGTAGTGCAGTGGTGTTTGTGTAATGTAGGGGGTTGTGCTCGAGGCAGATGTAGGGTTTATGGTAGTGTAGTGGTGTCTGGGTAGTGTAGGGGGTCGTGCTAGGGGTAATGTTTTAGGGGTAGTATAGTGCAGTGGTGTTTGTGTGGTGTAGGGGGCGTGCTGGGGGTAGTGTTTTAGGGTTTAGGGTAGTGCAGTGGTGTTTGGGTAGTGTAGGGAGTAGTGCTGGGGTAGTGTTTTAGAGTTTAGGGTAGTGCAGTGATGTTTGGGTAGTGTAGGGGGTTGTGCTGGGGTGTTGTTTAAGGCTTCAAGGTAGTGCAGTGGTGTTTGTGTAGTGTAGGGGGTCGTGCTGTGCGTAGTGTTATAGGTTTTAGGGTAGTGCAGTGGTGTTTGTGTAGTGTAGGGGTAGTGTTTTAGGGTTTAGGGTAGTGCAGTGATGTGTGGGTAGTGTAGGGGGTTGTGCTGGGGTGGTGTTTAAGGCTTCAAGGTAGTGCAGTGGTGTTTGTGTAGTGTGGGGGGTCATGCTGGGGTAGTGTTGTAGGGTGTAGGGTAGTGCAGTGGTGTTTTGGTAGTGTAGGGGGTCGTGCTGGGGGTAGTGTTCTAGGGGTTAGCGTAGTGCAGTGGGGTTTTGTCTACTGTACGGGGTCTTGCTGGGGGTAGTGTTTATTGGTTCAGGGTAGTGCAGCGGTGTTTGAGTAGTGTAGGGGGTCGTGCTGAGGGTAGTGTTTTAGGGTTTAGGGTAGTACAGTGGTGTTTGTGTAATGTAGGGGGTCGTGCTCGGGGTAGTGTTTTAGGGTTTAGGGTTGTGCAGTGGTGTTTGGGTAGTGCAGAGGGTGATGCTGGGTGTAGTGTTGTAGGGTTTATGGCAGTGCAGTAGGGTAGTGCAGTGCTGTTTGTGTAGTGTAGGAGGTCATGCTGGTGGTAGTGTTTAGGGTTTAGGGTAGTGCATTTGTGTTTGGGGGTCATGCTGGGGGTATGTTTAGCGTTTAGGGTAGTGCAGTGGTGTTTGTGTAGTGTAGGGGTAGTGTTTTAGGGTTTAGGGTAGTGCAGTTTTGTTTGTGTAGTGTAGGGGGTCATGCTGGGGTAGTGTTGTAGGGTCTAGGGTAGTGCAGTGGTATTTGGGTAGTGCAGGGGGTCGTGCTGGGGATAGTGTTTTAGGGAAGTGCAGTGGCGTTTGGATAGTGAAGGGCGTCATTCTGGTGGTAGTGTTTTTGTGTTTAGGGCAGTGCAGTAGGGTACTGCAGTGCTGTTTGTGTAGTGTAGGAGGTCATGCTTGGGTTAGTGTTTAGGGTTTAGGGTAGTGCAGTTGTGTTTGTGTATTGTAGTTGGTACTGCTGGGGGTAGTGTTTTAGGTTTTAGTGCAGTGCCGTGGTGTTTGTGTATTGTAGGGGGTCATGCTGGGGGTAGTGTTTTAGGGTTTAGGGAAGTGCAGTGGTGTTTGGGTAGTGTAGGGGGTACTGCTAGGGGTAGTGTTTTAGGGTTTAGGGTAGTGCAGTGGTGTTTGTGTAGTGTAGGGGGTAGTGCTGGGGATGGTGTTTTAGGGTTTAGGGTAGTGCAGTGGTGTTTGTGTAGTGTAGGGTGTAGTGCTGGGGGTGGAGTTTTTGTGTTGAGGGTAGTGCAGTGGTGTTTGTATAGTGTAGGGGGTCATACTGGGCGTAGTGTTTTAGTGTTTAGGGCAGCGCAGTGGAGTTTGGGTAGTATAGGGGTCGTGTTGGGGGTAGTGTTTTAGGGTTTAGGGTACTGTAGTGATGTTTGTGTAGTATAGGGGGTCGTGCTGGGAGTAGTGTTTTATGGTTTAGGGTACTGCAGTGGTGTTTGGGTAATGTAGGGGGTAGTGCTGGGGTAGTGTTTTAGGGATTAGGGTAGTACAGTGGTGTTTGTGTATTGTAGAGGGTCATGCTGGGGTTAGTGTTTTAGGGTTTAGGGTAGTGCAGTGGTGTTTGGGTAGTGTAGGGGGTCATGTTGGGATAGTGTTTTAGGGTTTAGGGTAGTGCAGTGCTGTTTGTGTAGTGTAGGGGGTCATGTTTTAGGGTTTAGGGTAGTGCAGTGGTGTTTGAGTAGTGTAGGAGGTACTGCTGGGGGTAGTGTTTAGGGTAGTGCATTTGTGTTTGGGTTGTGTAGGGGTACTGCTGGGGGTAGTGTTTTAGGGTTTAGGGTAGTACAGTGTTGTTTGTGTAGTGTAGGGGGTAGTGCTGGGTATATGTTTTAGGGTTTGCGGTAGTGCAGAGGTGTTTGTGTAGTGTAGGGCGTAGTGCTGGGGGTAGTGTTTTTGTGTTGAGGGTAGTGCAGTGGTGTTTGTGTAGTGTAGGGGGTAGTGTTTTAGGGTTTAGGGTAGTGCAGTGGTGTTTGTGTAGTGTAGGGGGTCATGCTGGGGTAATGTTTTAGGGTTTAAGTGAGAGCAGTGGTGTTTGGGTAGTGTTGGGTGTCATGCTGGGGGTAGTGTTTTAGGGTATAGGGTAGTCTAGTGGTGTTTGTGTAGTGTAGGGGGTCGTGCTGGGGTAGTGTTTTAGAGTTTGGGTAGTGCAGTGGTGTTTGTTTAGTATAGGGTGTCGTGCTGGGGGTAGTGTTTTTGGGTTTAGGGTAGTGCAGTGGTGTTTGGGTAGTGTAGGGGGTCAAGCTGGGGATAGTGTTTTTGGGTTTAGGGTAGTGCAGTGGTGTTTGTATGTGAAGGGGTTCGTGCTGGGAGTAGTGTTTTAGGGTTTAGGGTAGTACAGTGTTGTTTGTGTGGAGTAGGGGGTCATGCTTGGGGTAGTGTTTTAGGGTTTAGGGTAGTGCAGTGGTGTTTGTGTAGTGTAGGGGGCGAACTGGGGGTAGTTTTTTAGGGTTTAAGGCAGTGCAGTGGTGTTTGTGTAGCTTAGGGGGTCATGCTGTGGGTAGTGCTTTAGGGTTTAGGATAGTACAGTGGTGTTTGTGTAGTGTAGGGGGTCTTGCTGGGGGAAGTGTTTTAGGGTTTAGGGTAGTGCAGTGGTGTTTGTGTAGTGTAGTGGGTAGTGTTTTAGGGTTTAGGGTAGTGCAGTGGTGTTTGTGTAGTGTAGGGTTTGTGCTGCGTGTAGTGTTTTAGGGTTTAGGGTAGTGTAGTGGTGTTTCTTAGTGTAGTGGGTCATGTTTTAGGGTTTAGGGTAGTGCAGTGGTGTTTGTGTAGTGTAGGGGGTCGTGCTGGGGGCAGTGTTTTAGGGTTTAGGGTAGTGCAGTGGTGTTTGTGAAGTGTAGGGGGTCGTGCTGGGGTAGTGTTTTAGGATGTTGGGTAGTGCAGTGGTATTTGTTTACTGTAGGGGGTCTTGCTGGGAGTAGTGTTTTAGGGTTTAGGGTAGTGCAGTGGTGTTTGGGTAGTGTAGGGGTAGTGCTGGGGGTAGTATTTTACGGTTTAGGGTAGTGCAGTGCAGTGGTGTTTGGGTAGTGTAGGGGGTCATGCTGGGGGTTGTGTTTTAGGTTTGGGGTAGTGCAGTGGTGTTTGCGTAGTGTAGGGGTCGTGCTGGGGGTAGTGTTTTAGGGTTTAGGGTAGTGCAGTTATGTTTGGGTAGTGTAGGGTGTCGAGCTGGGGGTAGTGTTTTAGGGTTTAGGGTAGTGCAGAGGTGCTTGTGTAGTGTAGGGGGTCATGCTGGGGGTAGTGTTTTAGGGTTTAGGGTAGTGTAGTGGTGTTTGGGTAGTGTAGGGGGTAGTGCTGGGGGTCGTGTTTTAGAGTTTAGGGTAGTGCAGTGATGTTTGGGTAGTGTAGGGGGTTGTGCTGGGGTAGTGTTTTAGGGTTTAGGGTAGTATAGTGGTGTTTGTGTAGTGTAGGTTTTGTGCTGGGGTAGATTTAGGGTTGAGGGTAGTGCAGTGGTGTTTGAGTAGTGTATGGAGTCGTGCTGGTGGTAGTGTTTTAGGGTTTAGGGTAGTGCAGTTATGTTTGGGTAGTGTAGGGTGTCGAGCTGGGGGTAGTGTTTTAGGGTTTAGGGTAGTGCAGTGGTGTTTGTGTAGTGTAGGGGGTAGTGCTGGGGATAGTGTTTTAGGGTTTAGGGTAGAGCAGTGGTCTTTGTGTAGTGTAGGGGGTTGTGTTTTAGGATTTAGGGTAGTGCAGTGGTGTTTGGGTAGTGTAGGGGGTCATGCTGGGGATAGTGTTTTGGGTATAGGGTAGTGCAGTTGTGTTAGGATAGTGAAGGGGTTGTGCTGGGGGTAGTGTTTTAGGGTTTAGGGTAGTGCAGTGGTGTTTGTGTAGTGTAGGGGGTAGTGCTGGGGATAGTGTTTTAGGGTTTAGGGTAGAGCAGTGGTCTTTGTGTAGTGTAGGGGGTTGTGTTTTAGGATTTAGGGTAGTGCAGTGGTGTTTGGGTAGTGTAGGGGGTCATGCTGGGGATAGTGTTTTAGGGTTAAGGGTAGTGCAGTGGTGTTTGTGTAGTGTAGTGGGTAGTGTTTTATGGTTTAGGGTAGTGCAGTGGTGTTTGTGTAGTGTAGGGTTTGTGCTGCGTGTAGTGTTTTAGGGTTTAGGGTAGTGCAGTGGTGTTTGTGAAGTGTAGGGGGTCGTGCTGGGGTAGTGTTTTAGGATGTTGGGTAGTGCAGTGGTATTTGGTTACAGTAGGGGTTCTTGCTGGGAGTAGTGTTTTAGGGTTTAGGGTAGTGCAGTGCTGTTTGGGTAGTGTAGGGGTAGTGCTGGGGGTAGTATTTTACGGTTTAGTGTAGTGCAGTGCAGTGGTGTTTAGGTAGTGTAGGGGGTCATGCTGGGGGTTGTGTTTTAGGTTTGGGGTAGTGCAGTGGTGTTTGCGTAGTGTAGGGGTCGTGCTGGGGGTAGTGTTTTAAGGTTTAGGGTAGTGCAGTGGTGTTTGTGTGGTGTAGGGGGTTGTGCTGGGGTAAGTGTTTTAGGGTTTAGGGTAGTGAAGTGGTGTTTGGGTAGTGTGGGTGGTCGTGCTGGGAGTAGTGTTTTAGGGTTTAGGGTTGCGCAGTGGTGTTCTTGTGGTGCAGGGGGTTGTGCTGGGGTAAGTGTTTTAGAGTTTAGGGTAGTGCAGTGGTGTTTGGGTAGTGTAGGGGGTCGTGCTAGGGATAGTGTTTTAGGGTTTAGTGTAGTGCCCTGGTGTTTGTGTAGTGTAGGGGGTCGTGCTGGGGGTAGTGTTTTAGGGTTTAGGGTAGTGCAGTGGTGTTTGTGTAATGTAGGGGGTTGTGCTGGAGGCAGATGTAGGGTTTATGGTAGTGTAGTGGTGTCTGGGTAGTGTAGGGGGTCGTGCTAGGGGTAATGTTTTAGGGGTAGTATAGTGCAGTGGTGTTTGTGTGGTGTAGGGGGCGTGCTGGGGGTAGTGTTTTAGGGTTTAGGGTAGTGCAGTGGTGTTTGTGTAGTGTAGGGGTAGTGTTTTAGGGTTTAGGGTAGTGCAGTGATGTTTGGGTAGTGTAGGGGGTTGTGCTGGGGTGGTGTTTAAGGCTTCAAGGTAGTGCAGTGGTGTTTGTGTAGTGTGGGGGGTCATGCTGGGGTAGTGTTGTAGGGTGTAGGGTAGTGCAGTGGTGTTTTGGTAGTGTAGGGGGTCGTGCTGGGGGTAGTGTTCTAGGGGTTAGCGTAGTGCAGTGGGGTTTTGTCTACTGTACGGGGTCTTGCTGGGGGTAGTGTTTATTGGTTCAGGGTAGTGCAGCGGTGTTTGAGTAGTGTAGGGGGTCGTGCTGAGGGTAGTGTTTTAGGGTTTAGGGTAGTACAGTGGTGTTTGTGTAATGTAGGGGGTCGTGCTCGGGGTAGTGTTTTAGGGTTTAGGGTTGTGCAGTGGTGTTTGGGTAGTGCAGAGGGTGATGCTGGGTGTAGTGTTGTAGGGTTTATGGCAGTGCAGTAGGGTAGTGCAGTGCTGTTTGTGTAGTGTAGGAGGTCATGCTGGTGGTAGTGTTTAGGGTTTAGGGTAGTGCATTTGTGTTTGGGGGTCATGCTGGGGGTATGTTTAGCATTTAGGGTAGTGCAGTGGTGTTTGTGTAGTGTAGGGGTAGTGTTTTAGGGTTTAGGGTAGTGCAGTTTTGTTTGTGTAGTGTAGGGGGTCATGCTGGGGTAGTGTTGTAGGGTGTACGGTAGTGCAGTGGTGTTTTGGTAGTATAGGGGGTCGTGCTGGGGGTAGTGTTCTAGGGGTTAGCGTAGTGCATTGGGGTTTTCTCTACTGTACGGGGTCTTGCTGGGGGTAGTGTTTAAGGGTTCAGGGTAGTGCAGTGGTGTTTGAGTAGTGTAGGGGGTCGTGCTGAGGGTAGTGTTTTAGGGTTTAGGGTAGTACAGTGGTGTTTGTGTAATGTAGGGGGTCGTGCTCGGGGTAGTGTTTTAGGGTTTAAGGTAGTGGAGTGGTGTTTGTTTAGTGTAGGGGGTCATGTTTTAGGGTTTAGGGTAGTGCAGTGGTGTTTGGGTAGTATAGGGGGTCATGCTGGGGTAGTGTTTTAGGGTTTAGGGTTGTGCAGTGGTGTTTGGGTAGTGCAGAGGGTGATGCTGGGTGTAGTGTTGTCGGGTTTATGGCAGTGCAGTAGGGTAGTGCAGTGCTGTTTGTGTAGTGTAGGAGGTCATGCTGGTGGTAGTGTTTAGGGTTTAGGGTAGTGCATTTGTGTTTGGGGGTCATGCTGGGGGTATGTTTAGAGTTTAGGGTAGTGCAGTGGGGGTTGTGTAGTGTAGGGGTTCGTGCTGGGGGTAGTGTTTTAGGGTTTAGGTTAGTGCAGTGGTGTGTGTGTAGTGTAGAGGGTCGTGCTGGGGGTAGTGTTTTACGGTTTAGGGTAGTGCAGTGGTGTTTGGGTAGTGTAGGGGTAGTGCTGTGGGTAGTGTTTTAGGGTTTATGGTAGTGCAGTGATGTTTGGGTAGTGCAGGGGTTCGTGCTGGGGGTAGTGTTTAAGGATTTAGGGTAGTGCAGTGGTGTTTTGTAGTGTGGGGGATGTGCTGGGGATAGTGTTTTAGGGTTTAGGGTAGTGCAGTGTTCTTTGTGTAGTGTAGGGGTCGTGTTTTAGGTATTATTGTAGTGCAGTGGTGTTTGGGTAGTGTAGGGGGTCATGCTGGGGATAGTGTTTTGGGTTTAGGGTACTACAGTGGTGTTTGTGTATTGTAGGGGGTTGTGCTGGGGTAGTGTTTAAGGGTTTAGGGTTGTGCAGTGGTGTTTGTGTATTCTAGGGGGTTGTGCTGTGGTAGATTTAGGGTTTAGGGTAGTGCAGTGGCGTTTGTGTAGTGTAATGGGTCATGCTGGGGGAAGTGTCTTAGGATTTAGCGTAGCACAGTGGGGTTCGGGTAGTGTATGGTGATGTGCTGGGGGTAGTGTTTTAGGGTTTAGGGTAGCGCAGTGGTATTTGTGTAGTGTAGGGGGTCATGCTGAGGGCAGATTTAGGGTTTAGGGTAGTACAGTATGGTGTTTGGGTAGTGTAGGTGGTCGTGCTGGGGGTAGTGTTTTATGGTTTAGGGTAGTGCAGTGCTGTTCGTGTAGTGAAGGGGGTCCTTCTGAGGGTAGTGCTTTAGGGTTTAGGGTAGTGCAGTGTTGTTTGTGTAGTGTAGGTTTTGTGCTGGGGTAGATTTAGGGTTGAGGGTAGTGCAGTGGTGTTTGGGTAGTGTAGGGTGTCATGCTGGGGGTAGTGTTTTAGGGTTTAGGGTAGTGCAGTGGTGTTTGTGTAGTGTAGGGGGTCATGCTGGGGGTAGTGTTTTAGGGTTTAGGGTAGTGCAGTGGTTTTTGTGTAGTGTAGGGTGTTGTGCTGGGTGTCGTGTGTTAGGATTTAGGGTAGTGCAGTGGTGTTTGTTAGTATAGGGGGTCATGTTTTAGGGTTTCGGGTAGTGAAGTGTTGTTTAGGTAGTGTAGGGGGTCATGCTGGGGTTAGTGTTTTAGGGTTTAGGGTAGTACAGTGGTGTTTGTGTAGTGTAGGTGGTCGTGCTGAGGGCAGATTTAGGGTTTAGGGTAATACAGTATGGTGTTTGGGTAGTGTAGGTGGTCGTGCTGGGGGTAGTGTTTTATGGTTTAGGGTAGTGCAGTGCTGTTTTTGTAGTGAAGGGGGTCCTTCTGAGGGTAGTGCTTTAGGGTTTAGGGTAGTGCAGTGTTGTTTGTGTAGTGTAGGTTTTGTGCTGGGGTAGATTTAGGGTTGAGGGTAGTGCAGTGGTGTTTGGGTAGTGTAGGGTGTCATGCTGGGGGTAGTGTTTTAGGGTTTAGGGTAGTGCAGTGGTGCTTGTGTAGTGTAGGGGTCGTGCTGGGGGTAGTGTTTTAGGGTTTATGGTAGTGCAGTGATGTTTGGGTAGTGTAGAGGGTCGTACTGGAGGTAGTGTTTAAGAGTTTAGCGTAGTGCAGTGGTGTTTGTGTAGTGTAGGGGGTCATGCTGGGGGTAGTGTTTTGGGGTTTAGGGTAGTGCAGTGGTGTTTGTGTAGTGTAGGGGTAGTGCTGGGGGTAGTGTTTTAGGGTTTATGGTAGTGCAGTGATGTTTGGGTAGTGCAGGGGTTCGTGCTGGGGGTATTGTTTACGGATTTAGGGTAGTGCAGTGGTGTTTTTGTAGTGTGGGGGATGTGCTGGGGATAGTGTTTTCGGGTTTAGGGTAGTGCAGTGTTCTTTGTGTAGTGTAGGAGGTCGTGTTTTAGGTATTATTGTAGTGCAGTGGTGTTTGGGTAGTGTAGGTGGTCATGCTGGGGATAGTGTTTTGGGTTTAGGGTACTACAGTGGTGTTTGTGTATTGTAGGGGGTTGTGCTGGGGTAGTGTTTAAGGGTTTAGGGTTGTACAGTGGTGTTTGTGTATTCTAGGGGGTTGTGCTGTGGTAGATTTAGGGTTTAGGGTAGTGCAGTGGCGTTTGTGTAGTGTAATGGGTCATGCTGGGGGAAGTGTCTTAGGATTTAGCGTAGCACAGTGGGGTTCGGGTAGTGTATGGTGATGTGCTGGGGGTAGTGTTTTAGGGTTTAGGGTAGCACAGTGGTATTTGTGTAGTGTAGGGGGTCATGCTGAGGGCAGATTTAGGGCTTAGGGTAGTACAGTATGGTGTTTGGGTAGTGTAGATGGTCGTGCTGGGGGTAGTGTTTTATGGTTTAGGGTAGTGCAGTGGTGTTTGGGTAGTGTAGGGGTAGTGCTGGGGGTAGTGTTTTAGGGTTTATGGTAGTGCAGTGATGTTCGTGTAGTGAAGGGGGTCCTTCTGAGGGTAGTGCTTTAGGGTTTTGGGTAGTGCAGTGTTGTTTGTGTAGTGTAGGTTTTGTGCTGTGGTAGATTTAGGGTTGAGGGTAGTGCAGTGGTGTTTGGGTAGTGTAGGGTGTCATGCTGGGGGTAGTGTTTTAGGGTTTAGGGTAGTGCAGTGGTGTTTGTGTAGTGTAGGGGGTCATGCTGGGGGTAGTGTTTTAGGGTTTAGGGTAGTGCAGTGGTGTTTGTGTAGTGTAGGGTGTTGTGCTGGGTGTCGTGTGTTAGGATTTAGGGTAGTGCAGTGGTGTTTGTTAGTGTAGGGGGTCATGTTTTAGGGTTTAGGGTAGTGCAGTGGTGTTTAAGTAGTGTAGGGGGTCATGCTGGGGTTAGTGTTTTAGGGTTTAGGGTAGTACAGTGGTGTTTGTGTAGTGTAGGTGGTCGTGCTGAGGGCAGATTTAGGGTTTAGGGTAATACAGTATGGTGCTTGGGTAGTGTAGGTGGTCGTGCTGGGGGTAGTGTTTTATGGTTTAGGGTAGTGCAGTGCTGTTCGTGTAGTGAAGGGGGTCCTTCTGAGGGTAGTGCTTTAGGGTTTAGGGTAGTGCAGTGTTGTTTGTGTAGTGTAGGTTTTGTGCTGGGGTAGATTTAGGGTTGAGGGTAGTGCAGTGGTGTTTGGGTAGTGTAGGGTGTCATGCTGGGGGTAGTGTTTTAGGGTTTAGGGTAGTGCAGTGGTGCTTGTGTAGTGTAGGGGTCGTGCTGGGGGTAGTGTTTTAGGGTTTATGGTAGTGCAGTGATGTTTGGGTAGTGTAGAGGGTCGTACTGGAGGTAGTGTTTAAGAGTTTAGCGTAGTGCAGTGGTGTTTGTGTAGTGTAGGGGGTCATGCTGGGGGTAGTGTTTTAGGGTTTAGGGTAGTGCAGTGGTGTTTGTGTAGTGTAGGGGGTTGTGCTGGGTGTCGTGTGTTAGAATTTAGGGTAGTGCAGTGGTGTTTCTTAGTGTAGGGGGTCATGTTTTAGGGTTTAGGGTAGTGCAGTGGTGTTTAGGTAGTGTAGGGGGTCATGCTGGGGTTAGTGTTTTAGGGTTTAGGGTAGTACAGTGGTGTTTGTGTAGTGTAGGTGGTCGTGCTGGTGTAGTGTTTTAGGGTTTAGGGTAGTGCAGTGGTGTTCGTGTACTGTAGGGGGTCTTGCTGGGGGTAGTGTTTTATGGTTTTGGGTAATGCAGTGGTGTTTGTGTAGTGTAGGGGTAGTGCTGGGGTAGTGTTTTATGGTTTAGTGTAGTGCTGTGCAGGGGTGTTTGGGTAGTGTAGGGGTCGTGCTGGGGTTGTGTTTTAGGTTTTGGGGTAGTGCAGTGGTGTTTGTGTAGTGTAGGGGTCGTGCTGGGGGTAGTGTTTTAAGGTTTAGGGTAGTACAGTGGTGTTTGTGTGGTGTAAGGGGTCGTGCTGGCATAAGTGTTTTAGGGTTTAGGGTAGTGGAGTGGTGTTTGGGTAGTATGGGTCGTCGTGCTGGGAGTAGTGTTTTAGGGTTTATGGTAGTGCAGTGGTGTTTGGGTAGTGTAGGGGGTCGTGATAGGGGTAGTGTTTTAGGGTTTAGTGTACTGCCCTGGTGTTTGTGTAGTGTATGGGGTCATGCTAGGGGTAGTGTTTTATGGTTTCGGGTAAAGCAGTGGTGTTTAGGTATGGTAGGGGTAGTGCTGGGGTAGTGTTTTACGGTTTAGTGTGGTGCTGTGCAGTGGTGTTTGGGTAGTGTAGGGGTCGTGCTGGGGTTGTGTTTTAGGTTTTGGGGTAGTGCAGTGGTGTTTGTGTAGTGTAGGGGTCGGGCTGGGGGTAGGGTTTTAAGGTTTAGGGTAGAACAGTGGTGTTTGTGTGGTGTAAGGGGTCGTGCTGGCGTAAGTGTTTTAGGGTGTAGGGTAGTGGAGTGGTGTTTGGGTAGTATGGGTCGTCGTGCTGGGAGTAGTGTTTTAGGGTTTATGGTAGTGCAGTGGTGTTTGGGTAGTGTAGGGGGTCGTGGTAGGGGTAGTGTTTTAGGGTTTAGTGTACTGCCCTGGTGTTTGTGTAGTGTATGGGGTCATGCTGGGGGTAGTGTTTTAGGGTTTAGGGTAGTGCAGTGGTGTTTGTGTAGTGTAGGGGGTTGTGCTGGGGGTAGATATAGGGTTTAGGGTAGTGTAGTGGTATCTGGGTAGTATAGGGGGTCGTGCTAGGGGTAATGTTTTAGGGGTAGTGTAGTGCAGTGGTGTTTGTGTTGTGTAGGGGGTCGTGCTGGGGGTAGTGTTTTAGGGTTTAGGGTAGTGTAGTGGTGTTTGGGTAGTGTAGGGGGTAGTGCTGGGGGTCGTGTTTTAGAGTTTAGGGTAGTGCAGTGATGTTTGGGTAGTGTAGGGGGTAGTGCTGGGGGTCGTGTTTTAGAGTTTAGGGTAGTGCAGTGATGTTTGGGTAGTGTAAGGGGTTGTGCTGGGGTAGTGTTTTACGGTTTAAGGTAGTATAGTGGTGTTTGTCTAGTGTAGGTTTTGTGCTGGGGTAGATTTAGGGTTGAGGGTAGTGCAGTGGTGTTTGAGTAGTGTATGGAGTCGTGCTGGTGGTAGTGTTTTAGGGTTTAGGGTAGTGCAGTTATGTTTGGGTAGTGTAGGGTGTCGAGCTGGGGGTAGTGTTTTGGGGTTTAGGGTAGTGCAGTGGTGCTTGTGTAGTGTAGGGGGTCATGCTGGGGTTAGTGTTTTAGGGTTTAGGGTAGTGCAGTGGTGTTTGGGTAGTGTAGTGGGCAGTGCTGGGGTAGTATTTTAGGGTTTATGGTAGTGCAGTGATGTTTGTTGTAGGAGAGTAGGGTCTGCTATCCTATGGTCACCCCAAATTTTAGCATTTTTGCTTCACTGGTTTTTGACATATTGAGGCTGTGGGCCTGCCAATCAGACCCCCAGCCTGCTGCTCTCTCTACTAAATTTACACCATGCACCCTAGGTGCATAACCAATTGGAAGTGGATCACCCTGTGAGCCCCTGTACCAGTGTACACTAGGTACCCAGGGCATTGGTGTATCTAAGGCCTACCAGGGGCTAAAGCATGTATTGTGCCACCCCTGGCCTGGCCTAACAAATTTGACACAACTGGCTGATCACTCAGCTGGGGTAAGTTGGTGTAACCACCTCTTACTTAGGTGTAGTATACCTATACCTAACCTTTAATGGGACACATGTTAACCTATAAGTCACTCCTATGACAGGCCTTAACAATCCTGAAGGCAGAGTGCTTGGTTCCATGTGAGATGGTGCTCTGGCATGAGCTGAGCCTGTCTGCAGTGGTCGGAACCACTTCCTTCTACTGTTTCCAGATATCGTCATACCATATACTCTTAAGTGCATTATGAACCTCGCGGTTAAATGCTATCTTTGGTTTGGCTTTATCAAAACATGTCGAGTAAGGTGTCATACGAATTGGAATACTAACCCCTCGCCAATTCTGGCGACGGGGTTAGCATTCCACCCTTCTAGAGGGACACGACATGTACAGTACCTGAAACCCGGGTAAAATCAGACATAGCCTCAGCTCCACAAAATGGATGCTGCCACCACAGACACAAGTCTGCCCTCCTGCTGCTGGGAGTCCTTCCAGCTTGGGAGGTGTGGACAAAGGGTTTCCTGCCAGGGGAGGTGCGTGCACCACCCCAGACAGGATTTTGTGTATTGGTCAGGTAGGGCTTGAAAGAAACCAGACATGCCTGTGGCTCACAAGGAGCCTCGGTGCATATGCCAGTTCAATCCGGTCCTGGGGCACACCAGTCCCGGGCCTAGGGCGAGCTGGACAAAGGATTGGGGGTGTAACCACCCCACTTCCTGGTCCCACCCTTAGGGAGGGACCTAGCAGGTAGTCCGGCCCCTAGAATCCGAATAAAGGTAGGAGCTGTGTCCTAAGACTTTAGACATCCTGGAATCAACTTGAAACTAAGAAGAAGACGGGAATTTCGACGCTCTGCCGCACAGAGGACTGAAGCCAATCTCCCCTGTGGTCAGGGAGTGACCACCTTGCTAACGCAAGCACCATCCAGCGAATCAACGTCTGCTTTGCCGCCGCCTCCCGCCGGAGCTCAGAGACTGACAAGACCTGGACCTCCAGACCTCTCACCGCCCGATCCACAGTCCCTGAAAAAGAGAGACCCGTGGAGGCAACGAGACACGTGGAGCCAGCCATCTTGAAACGACCACGACAAGCTGCAAGTGCAACAACCGAGGATCCCTCCAAGTTGTGCTTTGGGATCTGAGAAGCCCAACCCTCGAGCAGCATCTGCACCAAAGGTGAGCCCTCCAGCATCTCCACGATCTGCGTGGGGCCCTTCTGCATTTTGCCACTCGACGCGCCTAACCGGTTGCTGGACCGCTGGCTAGTGGCCATCTTGGCGACGAACTTCAAGAAATACACCGCTGGTCTGGTTGCTCCAGACTGGCCCTTGCTCCCCTCCAAAGGAGCAGTCCCTCTGACCTTGCTGGTCAGAACCATCAGCTTATTTCGTTTTCCACAACAATTGCTTTTGCCAAGGCTTGTTTGCTTCGATCAAGTCGCCGACACCGCCCACAGCGAGAGCCTGCGTGGGACAGCTCGTGAACCGACTCCTGGGCATTGTCGACCTTCAGGGACCACGTGGTTGCAGAGACAAGCTACACCTTTCTTCCTGTTTGCACCCGACATCGCCTGGTACCCACCTGGTGCCACGCTGGTCACTGGCTAGTGACTGTGAACACTGTCCCCTCTGCTTACAGGTCTTCTACAACTCCGATCCACCCTTGGATCCACCGCATCCCTTCCGGACCGACCGCCTGCAGCATCTTTGTCCGCAGGCTCCATTGAACAGATAGAAGAAACCCGACGCACTTCGACACCTACGCACCCGCTTCCTGTGGGTGAGGTAAAGCTAGCACTCCGGTGCCCCAGTGTAGAGTATCATCTCTAGTGTCTGTGTTTCCAATCTTGAGTTCATAGTCCACCCGGAAGATCCTTTTTGCAGTAACTTTGTAACTTTTACGCACCCATTGAAAACCTATGGGAGCACGCGTGTGACTATTTGCTCTGCACACGCAACCCGTGGACCTCCTGGTCACTAACTGAAGTTAGCTCCTTGTAGGCCCAGCGATTCTAGAGGCCCTAGGCCTTTTCCCTTTTCTGTTCGTGGTACTTATACCACTATTTTAGTATATGGTTTGAGCGGCCACCAGGGCCTATCCATATAAAGTGCAACTTCTGTGTATTCTACTGTAATCTTGTTTGACGATTTGTGCTCCTGTGCTCATAAAGAGACTAGGGGTTACTTTGAGAAATAAATACATATATATTTTGAATATATATCTGTGTGGTGTCCTTTCATTGGTATAAAAGGGGGTTGCATTTGGTAACACGTTTCACGAGTTTAGCCTCAAAGACTGCTTAGCCTACGCTACCACTAGGGCAGCTAGTCCGAAAAGGTTGACTTACAACCACACCATAAGGGTTGCTTGGCATGGTACAAGGTGGTCACTTTAACTAGTGAACATCATATACCAGGCCAACTTCTCACATTTGTGTAGTGTAGGGGTCGGGCTGGGGGTAGTGTTTTAAGGTTTACGGTAGTACAGTGGTGTTTGTGTGGTGTAAGGGGTCGTGCTGGCGTAAGTGTTTTAGGGTTTAGGGTAATGGAGTGGTGTTTGGGTAGTGTAGGGGGTCGTGATAGGGGTAGTGTTTTAGGGTTTAGTGTACTGCCCTGGTGTTTGTGTAGTGTATGGGGTCATGCTGGGGGTAGTGTTTTAGGGTTTAGGGTAGTGCAGTGGTGTTTGTGTAGTGTAGGGGGTTGTGCTGGGTGTAGATATAGGTTTTAGGGTAGTGTAGTGTTATCTGGTAGTGTAGGGGGTCGTGCTAGGGGTAATGTTTTAGGGGTAGTGTAGTGCAGTGGTGTTTGTGTAGTGTAGGGGGTCGTGGGTTTTAGGGTTTAGGTTAGAGTAGTGGTGTTTGGGGAGTGTAGGGGGTAGTGCTGGGGGTCGTATTTTAGAGTTTAGGGTAGTGCAGTGATGTTTGGGTAGAGTAGGGGGTTGTGCTGGGGTAGTGTTTTAGGGTTTAGGGTAGTATAGTGGTGTTTGTGTAGTGTAGGTTTTGTGCTGGGGTAGATTTAGGGTTGAGGGTAGTGCAGTGGTGTTTGAGTAGTGTATGGAGTCGTGCAGGTGGTAGTGTTTTAGGGTTTAGGGTAGTGCAGTTATGTTTGGGTAGTGTAGGGTGTCGAGCTGGGGGTAGTGTTTTAGGGTTTAGGGTAGTGCAGTGGTGCTTGTGTAGTGTAGGGGGTCATGCTGGGGGTAGTGTTTTAGGGTTTAGGGTAGTGCAGTGGTGTTTTGGTAGTGAAGTGGGCAGTGCTGGGGTAGTGTTTTAGGGTTTATGGTAGTGCAGTGATGATTGGGTAGTTTAGGGGGTTGTGCTGGAGGTAGTGTTTAGGAGTTTAGGGTAGTGCAGTTGTGTTTGTGTAGTGTAGTGGGTAGTGTTTTAGGGTTTAGGGTAGTGCAGTGGTGTTTGTGTAGTGTAGGGGGATGTACTGGGTGTAGTGTTTTAGGGTTTAGGGTAGTGCAGTGGTGTTTCTTAGTGTACGGGTCATGTTTTAGGGTTTAGGGTTGTGCAGTGGTGTTTGGGTAGTGTAGGGGGTCGTGCTGGGGGTAGTGCTTTAGGGTTTAGGGTAGTGCAGTGGTGTTTGGGTAGTGTAGGGGGTCATGCTGGTGTAGTGTTTTAGGGTCTAGGGCAATGCAGTGGTGTTTGTGTGCTGTAGGGGGTCTTGATGGGGGTAGTATTTAAGGGTTTAGGGTAGTGCAATGGTGTTTGGGTAGTGTAGGGGTAGTGCTAGTGGTAGTGTTTTACGGTTTAGGGTAGTACTGTGCAGTGGTGTTTGGGTAGTGTACAGGGTCGTGCTGGGGGTTGTGTTTTAGGGATGGGGTAGTGCAGTGGTGTTTGTGTAGTGTAGGGGTCGTGCTGGGGGTAGTGTTTTAAGGCTTAGGGTAGTGCAGTGGTGTTTGTGTGGTGTAGGGGGTCGTGCTGGGGTAAGTGTTTTTAGTGCTTAGGGTAGTGGAGTGGTGTTTGGGTAGTGTAAGGGGTCGTGCTAGGGGTAGTGTTTTAGGGTTTAGTGTAGTGCCCCGGTGTTTGTGTAGTGTAGGGGGTCGTGCTGGGGTAGTGTTTTAGGGTTTAGGGTTTAGGGTAGTGCAGTGGTGTTTGTGTAGTGTAGGAGGTTGTGCTCGGGTAGATGTAGGGTTTAGGGTAGTGTATTGGTGTCTGGATAGTGTAGGGGGTTGTGCTAGGGATAATGTTTTAGGGGCAGCGTAGTGCAGTGGTGTTTGTGTAGTGTAGGGGGTCTTGCTGGGGGTTGTGTTTTAGGGTTTAGGGTAGTGCAGTGGTGTTTCTGTAGTGTAGGGGGTAGTGCTGGGGGTAGTGTTTTAGAGTTTAGGGTAGTGCAGTGATGTTTGGGTAGTGTAGGGGGTTGTGCTGGGGGTAGTGTTTAAGGTTTCAGGGAGTGCAGTGGTGTTTGTGTAGTGTAGGGGGTCGTGCTGTGAGTAGTGTTTTAGTCTTTAGGGTAGTGCAGTGGTGTTTGTGTAGTGTAGGGGTAGTGTTTTAGGGTTTAGGGTAGTGCAGTTGTGTTTGTGTAGTGTAGGGGGTCGTGCTGGGGTAGTGTTTTAGGGTTTAGGGTAGTTTAGTGGTGTTTGTGTAGTGTAGGGGTGCATGCTGTGGTAGTGTTGTAGGGTGTAGGGTAGTGCAGTCGTGTTTTGGTAGTGTAGGGGTTCGTGCTGGGGGTAGTGTTCTCGGGTTTGGGGTAGTGCACTGGGGTTTTGTCTACTGTACAGGGTCTTGCTGGGGGTAGTATTTAAGGGCTCAGGGTAGTGCAGCGGTGTTTGAGTAGTGTAGGGGTTGTGCTGGGGGTAGTGTTTTAGGGTTTAGGGTAGTGCAGTCGTGTTTGGGTAGTGTAAGGGTCGTGCTGGGGAAGTGTTTTAGTGTTTAGGGTAGTGCAGTGGTGTTTGGAAAGTGTAGGGGGTCATGCTGTGGGAAGTATTTTGGGGTTTACGGCAGTGCAATGGTGTTTGGGTAGTGTAGGGTGATCATTCTGGGGTAGTGTTTTAGAGTTTAGGGCAGTGAAGTGATGTTTGGGTATTGTAGGGGGTCGTGCTGCGAGTAGTGTTTTAGGGTTTAGGGCAGTGCAGTGGTGTTTGTGCAGTGTATGTGGTCATGGTGGTGGTAGTGTTTTAGGGTGTAGGACAGTGCAGTGGTGTTTGTGTAGTGTAGGGGGTCATGTTTTAGGGTAGTGCAGTGATGTTTGGGTAGTGTAGGGGGTCATGCTGGGGGTTTTGTTTTAGGGCTCAGGGTAATGCAGTGGTGTTTGGGTAGTGTAGGGGGTCGTTCTGGGGTAGATGTAGGGTTTAGGGTAGTGTATTGGTGTCTGGGTAATGTAGGGGGTTGTGCTAGGGGTAATGTTTTAGGGGCAGTGTAGTGCAGTGGTGTTTGTTTAGTGTAGGGGGTCGTGCTGGGGGTTGTGTTTTAGGGTTTAGGGTAGTGCAGTCGTGTTTCTGTAGTGTAGGGGGTAGTGCTGGGGGTAGTGTTTTAGAGTTTAGGGTAGTGCAGTGATGTTTGGGTAGTGTAGGGGGTTGTGCTGGGGTAGTGTTCAAGGTTTCAGGGAGTGCAGTGGTGTTTGTGTAGTGTAGGGGGTCGTGCTGTGAGTAGTGTTTTAGTCTTTAGGGTAGTGCAGTGGTGTTTGTGTAGTGTAGGGGTAGTGTTTTAGGGTTTAGGGTAGTGCAGTTTTGTATGTGTAGTGTAGGGGGTCATGCTGGGGTAGTGTTGTAGGGTGTAGGGTAGTGCAGTGGTGTTTTGGTAGTGTAGGGGGTCGTGCTGGGGGTAGTGTTCTAGGGGTTAGCGTAGTGCAGTGGGGTTTTGTCTACTGTACGGGGTCTTGTTGGGGGTAGTGTTTATTGGTTCAGAGTAGTGCAGCGGTGTTTGAGTAGTGTAGGGGGTCGTGCTGAGGGTAGTGTTTTAGGGTTTAGGGTAGTACAGTGGTGTTTGTGGAATGTAGGGGGTCGTGCTCGGGGTAGTGTTTTAGGGTTTAGGGTAGTGGAGTGGTGTTTGTTTAGTGTAGGGGGTCATGTTTTAGGGTTTAGGGTAGTGCAGTGGTGTTTGGGTAGTATAGGGGGTCGTGCTGGGGGAAGTGTTTTAGGGTTTAGGGTTGTGCAGTGGTGTTTGGGTAGTGCAGAGGGTGATGCTGGGTGTAGTGTTGTAGGGTTTATGGCAGTGCAGTAGGGTAGTGCAGTGCTGTTTGTGTAGTGTAGGAGGTCATGCTGGTGGTAGTGTTTAGGGTTTAGGGTAGTGCATTTGTGTTTGGGGGTCATGCTGGGGGTATGTTTAGCGTTTAGGGTAGTCAGTGGTGTTTGTGTAGTGTAGGGGTAGTGTTTTAGGGTTTAGGGTAGTGCAGTTTTGTTTGTGTAGTGTAGGGGGTCATGCTGGGGTAGTGTTGTAGGGTGTAGGGTAGTGCAGTGGTGTTTTGGTAGTATAGGGGGTCGTGCTGGGGGTAGTGTTCTAGGGGTTAGCGTAGTGCAGTGGGGTTTTGTCTACTGTACGGGGTCTTGCTGGGGGTAGTGTTTAAGGGTTCAGGGTAGTGCAGCGGTGTTTGAGTAGTGTAGGGGGTCGTGCTGAGGGTAGTGTTTTAGGGTTTAGGGTAGTACAGTGGTGTTTGTGTAATGTAGGGGGTCGTGCTCGGGGTAGTGTTTTAGGGTTTAAGGTAGTGGAGTGGTGTTTGTTTAGTGTAGGGGGTCATGTTTTAGGGTTTAGGGTAGTGCAGTGGTGTTTGTGTAGTATGGGGGTCATGCTGGGGGTAGTGTTTTAGGGTTTAGGGTTGTGCAGTTGTGTTTGGATAGTGCAGAGCGTGATGCTGGGTGTAGTGTTGTAGGGTTTATGGCAGTTCAGTAGGGTAGTGCAGTGCTGTTTGTGTAGTGTAGGAGGTCATGCTGGTGGTAGTGTTTAGGGTTTAGGGTAGTGCATTTGTGTTTGGGGGTCATGCTGGGGGTATGTTTAGAGTTTAGGGTAGTGCAGTGGGGGTTGTGTAGTGTAGGGGTTCGTGCTGGGGGTAGTGTTTTAGGGTTTAAGGCAGTGCAGTGGTGTTTATGTAGTGTAAGGGGTCGTGCTGGGGGAAGTGTTTTAGGGTTTAGGTTAGTGCAGTGGTGTGTGTGTAGTGTAGAGGGTCGTGCTGGGGGAAGTGTTTTAGGGTTTAGGTTAGTGCAGTGGTGTGTGTGTAGTGTAGAGGGTCGTGCTGGGGGTAGTGTTTTACGGTTTAGGGTAGTGCAGTGGTATTTGGGTAGTGTAGGGGTAGTGCTGGGGGTAGTGTTTTAGGGTTTATGGTAGTGCAGTGATGTTTGGGTAGTGCAGGGGTTCGTGCTGGGGGTAGTGTTTAAGGATTTAGGGTAGTGCAGTGGTGTTTGTGTAGTGTGGGGGATGTGCTGGGGTTAGTGTTTTAGGGTTTAGGGTAGTGCAGTGTTCTTTGTGTAGTGTAGGGGGTCGTGTTTTAGGTATTATTGTAGTGCAGTGGTGTTTGGGTAGTGTAGGGGATCGTGCTGTGCATAGTGTTATAGGCTTTAGGGTAGTGCAGTGGTGTTTGTGTAGTGTAGGGGTAGTGTTTTAGGGTTTAGGGTAGTGCAGTTTTGTTTGTGTAGTGTAGGGGGTCATGCTGGGGTAGTGTTGTAGGGTGTAGGGTAGTGCAGTGGTGTTTTGGTAGTGTAGAGGGTCGTGCTGGGGGTAGTGTTCTAGGGGTTAGCGTAGTGCAGTGGGGTTTTGTCTACTGTACGGGGTCTTGCTGGGGGTAGTGTTTATTGGTTCAGGGTAGTGAAGCGGTGTTTGAGTAGTGTAGGGGGTCGTGCTGAGGGTAGTGTTTTAGGGTTTAGGGTAGTACAGTGGTGTTTGTGTAATGTAGGGGGTCATGCTCGGGGTAGTGTTTTAGGGTTTAGGGTAGTGGAGTGGTGTTTGTTTAGTGTAGGGGGTCATGTTTTAGGGTTTAGGGTAGTGCAGTGGTGTTTGAGTAGTATAGGGGGTCGTGCTGGGGGCAGTGTTTTAGGGTTTAGGGTTGTGCAGTGGTGTTTGGGTAGTGCAGAGGGTGATGCTGGGTGTAGTGTTGTAGGGTTTATGGCAGTGCAGTAGGGTAGTGCAGTGCTGTTTGTGTAGTGTAGGAGGCCATGCTGGTGGTAGTGTTTAGGGTTTAGGGTAGTGCATTTGTGTTTGGGGGTCATGCTGGGGGTATGTTTAGCGTTTAGGGTAGTGCAGTGGTGTTTGTGTAGTGTAGGGGTAGTGTTTTAGGGTTTAGGGTAGTGCAGTTTTGTTTGTGTAGTGTAGGAGGTCATGCTGGGGTAGTGTTGTAGGGTGAAGGGTAGTGCAGTGGTGTTTTGGTAGTATAGGGGGTCATGCTGGGGGTAGAGTTCTAGGGGTTAGCATAGTGCAGTGGGGTTTTGTCTACTGTACGGGGTCTTGCTGGGGGTAGTGTTTAAGGGTTCAGGGTAGTGCAGCGGTGTTTGAGTAGTGTAGGGGGTCGTGCTGAGGGTAGTGTTTTATGGTTTAGGGTAGTACAGTGGTGTTTGTGTAATGTAGGGGGTCGTGCTCGGGGTAGTGTTTTAGGGTTTAAGGTAGTGGAGTGGTGTTTGTTTAGTGTAGGGGGTCATGTTTTAGGGTTTAGGGTAGTGCAGTGGTGTTTGGGAAGTATAGGGGGTTGTGCTGGGGGTAGTGTTTTAGGGTTTAGGGTTATGCAGTGGTGTTTGGGTAGTGCAGAAGGTGATGCTGGGTGTAGTGTTGTAGGGTTTATGGCAGTGCAGTAGGGTAGTGCAGTGCTGTTTGTGTAGTGTAGGAGGTCATGCTGGTGGTAGTGTTTAGGGTTTAGGGTAGTGCATTTGTGTTTGGGGGTCATGCTGGGGGTATGTTTAGAGTTTAGGGTAGTGCAGTGGGGGTTGTGTAGTGTAGGGGTTCGTGCTGGGGTAGTGTTTTAGGGTTTAAGGCAGTGCAGTGGTGTTTATGTAGTGTAAGGGGTCGTGCTGGGGGAAGTGTTTTAGGGTTTAGGTTAGTGCAGTGGTGTGTGTGTAGTGTAGAGGGTTGTGCTGGGGGTAGTGTTTTACGGTTTAGGGTAGTGCAGTGGTGTTTGGGTAGTGTAGGGGTAGTGCTGGGGGTAGTGTTTAAGGGTTTATGGTAGTGCAGTGATGTTTGGGTAGTGCAGGGGTTCGTGCTGGGGGTAGTGTTTAAGGATTTAGGGTAGTGCAGTGGTGTTTGTGTAGTGTGGGGGATGTGCTGGGGTTAGTGTTTTAGGGTTTAGGGTAGTGCAGTGTTCTTTGTGTAGTGTAGGGGGTCGTGTTTTAGGTATTATTGTAGTGCAGTGGTGTTTGGGTAGTGTAGGGGGTCATGCTGGGGATAGTGTTTTGGGTTTAGGGTACTACAGTGGTGTTTGTGTATTGTAGGGGGTTGTGCTGGGGTAGTGTTTAAGGGTTTAGCTTTGTGCAGTGGTGTTTGTGTATTCTAGGGGGTTGTGCTGTGGTAGATTTAGGGTTTAGGGTAGTGCAGTGGTGTTTGTGTAGTGTAATGGGTCATGCTGGGGGAAGTGTCTTAGGATTTAGCGTAGCACAGTGGGGTTCGGGTAGTGTATGGTGATGTGCTGGGGGTAGTGTTTTAGGGTTTAGGGTAGCGCAGTGGTATTTGTGTAGTTTAGGGGGTCATGCTGAGGGCAGATTTAGGGTTTAGGGTAGTACAGTATGGTGTTTGGGTAGTGTAGGTGGTCCTGCTGGGGGTAGTGTTTTATGGTTTAGGGTAGTGCAGTGCTGTTCGTGTAGTGAAGGGGGTCCTTCTGAGGGTAGTGCTTTAGGGTTTAGAGTAGTGCAGTGTTGTTTGTGTAGTGTAGGTTTTGTGCTGGGGTAGATTTAGGGTTGAGGGTAGTGCAGTGGTGTTTGGGTAGTGTAGGGTGTCATGCTGGGGGTAGTGTTTTAGGGTTTAGGGTAGTGCAGTGGTGCTTGTGTAGTGGAGGGGTCGTGCTGGGGGTAGTGTTTTAGGGTTTATGGTAGTGCAGTGATGTTTGGGTAGTGTAGAGGGTCGTACTGGAGGTAGTGTTTAAGAGTTTAGCGTAGTGCAGTGGTGTTTGTGTAGTGTAGGGGGTCATGCTGGGGGTAGTGTTTTAGGGTTTAGGGTAGTGCAGTGGTGTTTGTGTAGTGTAGGGGGTTGTGCTGGGTGTCGTGTGTTAGGATTTAGGGTAGTGCAGTGGTGTTTCTTAGTGTAGGGGGTCATGTTTTAGGGTTTAGGGTAGTGCAGTGGTGTTTAGGTAGTGTAGGGGGTCATGCTGGGGTTAGTGTTTTAGGGTTTAGGGTAGTACAGTGGTGTTTGTGTAGTGTAGGTGGTCGTGCTGGTGTAGTGTTTTAGGGTTTAGGGTAGTGCAGTGGTGTTCGTGTACTGTAGGGGGTCTTGCTGGGGGTAGTGTTTTATGGTTTCGGGTAATGCAGTGGTGTTTGGGTAGTGTAGGGGTAGTGCTGGGGTAGTGTTTTATGGTTTAGTGTAGTGCTGTGCAGTGGTGTTTGGGTAGTGTAGGGGGTCGTGCTGGGGTTGTGTTTTAGGTTTTGTGGTAGTGCAGTGGTGTTTGTGTAGTGTAGGGGTCGTGCTGCGGGTAGTGTTTTAAGGTTTAGGGTAGTACAGTGGTGTTTGTGTGGTGTAAGGGGTCGTGCTGGCATAAGTGTTTTAGGGTTTAGGGTAGTGGAGTGGTGTTTGGGTAGTATGGGTTGTCGTGCTGGGAGTAGTGTTTTAGGGTTTACGGTAGTGCAGTGGTGTTTGGGTAGTGTAGGGGGTCGTGATAGGGGTAGTGTTTTAGGGTTTCGTGTACTGCCCTGGTGTTTGTGTAGTGTATGGGGTCATGCTAGGGGTAGTGTTTTATGGTTTTGGATAAAGCAGTGGTGTTTAGGTAGTGTAGGGGTAGTGCTGGGGTAGTGTTTTACGATTTAGTGTGGTGCTGTGCAGTGGTGTTTGGGTAGTGTAGGGGTCGTGCTGGGGTTGTGTTTTAGGTTTTGGGGTAGTGCAGTGGTGTTTGTGTAGTGTAGGGGTCGGGCTGGGGGTAGGGTTTTAAGGTTTAGGGTAGTACAGTGGTGTTTGTGTGGTGTAAGGGGTACGTGCTGGCGTAAGTGTTTTAGGGTTTAGGGTAGTGGAGTGGTGTTTGGGTAGTATGGGTCGTCATGCTGGGAGTAGTGTTTTAGGGTTTATGGTAGTGCAGTGGTGTTTGGGTAGTGTAGGGGTCGTGATGGGGGTAGTGTTTTAGGGTTTAGTGTACTGCCCTGGTGTTTGTGTAGTGTATGGGGTCATGCTGGGGGTAGTGTTTTAGGGTTTAGGGTAGTGCAGTGGTGTTTGTGTAGTGTAGGGGGTTGTGCTGGGGGTAGATATAGGGTTTAGCGTAGTGTAGTGGTATCTGGGTAGTGTAGGGGGTCGTGCTAGGGGTAATGTTTTAGGGGTAGTGTAGTGCAGTGGTGTTTGTGTAGTATAGGGGGTCGTGCTGGGGGTAGTGTTTCAGGGTTTAGGGTAGTGTAGTGGTGTTAGGGTAGTGTAGGGGGTAGTGCTGGGGGTCGTGTTTTAGAGTTTAGGGTAGTGCAGTGATGTTTGGGTAGTGTAGGGGGTAGTGCTGGGGGTCGTGTTTTAGAGATTAGGGTAGTGCAGTGATGTTTGGGTAGTGTAAGGGGTTGTGCTGGGGTAGTGTTTTAGGGTTTAAGGTAGTATAGTGGTGTTTGTGTAGTGTAGGTTTTGTGCTGGGGTAGATTTAGGGTTGAGGGTAGTGCAGTGGTGTTTGAGTAGTGTATGGAGTCGTGCTGGTGGTAGTGTTTTAGGGTTTAGGGTAGTGCAGTTATGTTTGGGTAGTGTAGGGTGTCGAGCTGGGGGTAGTGTTTTAGGGTTTAGGGTAGTGCAGTGGTGCTTGTGTAGTGTAGGGGGTCATGCTGGGGGTAGTGTTTTAGGGTTTAGGGTAGTGCAGTGGTGTTTGGGTAGTGTAGTGGGCAGTGCTGGGGTAGTGTTTTAGGGTTTATGGTAGTGCAGTGATGTTTGTGTAGTGTAGGGGTCGGGCTGGGGGTAGTGTTTTAAGGTTTACGGTAGTACAGTGGTGTTTGCGTGGTGTAAGGGGTCGTGCTGGCGTAAGTGTTTTAGGGTTTAGGGTAATGGAGTGGTGTTTGGGTAGTATGGGTCGTCGTGCTGGGAGTAGTGTTTTAGGGTTTATGGTAGTGCAGTGGTGTTTGGGTAGTGTAGGGGGTCGTGATAGGGGTAGTGTTTTAGGGTTTAGTGTACTGCCCTGGTGTTTGTGTAGTGTATGGGGTCATGCTGGGGGTAGTGTTTTAGGGTTTAGGGTAGTGCAGTGGTGTTTGTGTAGTGTAGGGGGTTGTGCTGGGTGTAGATATAGGGTTTAGGGTAGTGTAGTGTTATCTGGGTAGTGTAGGGGGTCGTGCTAGGGGTAATGTTTTAGGGGTGGTGTAGTGCAGTGGTGTTTCTGTAGTGTAGGGGTCGTGCTGGGGGTAGTGTTTTAGGGTTTAGGGTAGTGTAGTGGTGTTTGGGTAGTGTAGGGGGTAGTGCTAGGGGTTGTGTTTTAGAGTTTAGGGTAGTGCAGTGATGTTTGGGTAGTGTAGGGGGTTGTGCTGGGGTAGTGTTTTAGGGTTTAGGGTAGTATAGTGGTGTTTGTGTAGTGTAGGTTTTGTGCTGGGGTAGATTTAGGGTTGAGGGTAGTGCAGTGGTGTTTGAGTAGTGTATGGAGTCGTGCTGGTGGTAGTGTTTTAGGGTTTAGGGTAGTGCAGTTATATTTGGGTAGTGTAGGGTGTCGAGCTGGGGGTAGTGTTTTAGGGTTTAGGGTAGTGCAGTGGTGCTTGTGTAGTGTAGGGGGTCATGCTGGGGGTAGTGTTTTAGGGTTTAGGGTAGTGCAGTGGTGTTTTGGTAGTGTAGTGGGCAGTGCTGGGGTAGTGTTTTAGGGTTTATGGTAGTGCAGTGATGTTTGGGTAGTTTAGGGGGTTGTGCTGGAGGTAGTGTTTAGGAGTTTAGGGTAGTGCAGTTGTGTTTGTGTAGTGTAGTGGGTAGTGTTTTAGGGTTTAGGGTAGTGCAGTGGTGTTTGTGTAGTGTAGGGGGTTGTACTGGGTATAGTGTTTTAGGGTTTAGGGTAGTGCAGTGGTGTTTCTTAGTGTACGGGTCATGTTTTAGGGTTTAGGGTTGTGCAGAGGTGTTTGGGTAGTGTAGGGGGTCGTGCTGGGGGTAGTGCTTTAGGGTTTAGGGTAGTGCAGTGGTGTTTGGGTAGTGTAGGGGGTCTTGCTGGTGTAGTGTTTTAGGGTCTAGGGCAGTGCAGTGGTGTTTGTGTGCTGTAGGGGGTCTTGCTGGGGGTAGTGTTTAAGGGTTTAGGGTAGTGCAGTGGTGTTTGGGTAGTGTAGGGGTAGTGCTAGGGGTAGTGTTTTACGGTTTAGGGTAGTACTGTGCAGTGGTGTTTGGGTAGTGTACAGGGTCGTGCTGGGGGTAGTGTTTTAAGGCTTAGGGTAGTGCAGTGGTGTTTGTGTGGTGTAGGGGGTCGTGCTGGGGTAAGTGTTTTTAGTGCTTAGGGTTGTGGAGTGGTGTTTGGGTAGTGTAGGGGGTCGTGCTAGGGGTAGTGTTTTAGGGTTTAGTGTAGTGCCCCGGTGTTTGTGTAGTGTAGGGGGTCGTGCTGGGGTAGTGTTTTAGGGTTTAGGGTAGTGCAGTGGTGTTTGTGTAGTGTAGGAGGTTGTGCTGGGGTAGATGTAGTGTTTAGGGTAGTGTATTGGTGTCTGGGTAGTGTAGGGGGTTGTGCTAGGGATAATGTTTTAGGGGTAGTGTAGTGCAGTGGTGTTTGTGTAGTGTAGGGGTCGTGCTGGGGGTAGTGTTTTAGGGTTTAGGGTAGTGCAGTGGTGTTTCTGTAGTGTAGGGGGTAGTGCTGGGGGTAGTGTTTTAGAGTTTAGGGTAGTGCAGTGATGTTTGGATAGTGTAGGGGGTTTTGCTGGGGGTAGTGTTTAAGGTTTCAGGGTAGTGCAGTGGTGATTGTGTAGTGTAGGGGGTCGTGCTGTGAGTAGTGTTTTAGTCTTTAGGGTAGTGCAGTGGTGTTTGTGTAGTGTAGGGGTAGTGTTTTAGGGTTTAGGTTAGTGCAGTTGTGTTTGTGTAGTGTAGGGGGTCGTGCTGGGGTAGTGTTTTAGGGTTTAGGGTAGTGTAGTGGTGTTTGTGTAGTGTTGGGGTGCGTGCTGGGGTAGTGTTGTAGGGTGTAGGGTTGTGCAGTGGTGTTTTGGTAGTATAGGGGGTCGTGCTGGGTGTAGTGTTCTCGGGTTCAGGTTAGTGCAGTGGGGTTTTGCCTACTGTACGGGGTCTTGCTCTGGGTAGTGTTTAAGGGCTCAGGGTAGTGCAGCAGTGTTTGAGCAGTGTAGGGGGTTGTGCTGGGGGCAGTGTTTTAGGGTTTAGGGTAGTGCAGTGGTGCTTGGGTAGTGTAGGGATCGTGCTGGGGTAGTGTTTTAGGGTTTAGGGTAGGGCAGTGGTGTTAGTGTAGTATAGGGGTTCGTGCTGGGTAGTGTTTGAGTGTTTAGGGTAGTGCAGTAGTGTTGGAAAGTGTAGGGGGTCATGCTGTGGGTAGTGTTTTTGGGTTTAGGATAGTGCAGTGGTGTTTGTGTAGTGTAGGGGGTCATGCTGGGGGTAGTGTTTTAGGGTTTAGGGTAATGCAGTGGTGTTTGTGTAGTGTAGGGGTTCGTGCTGGGGTAGTGTTTTAGGGTGTTGGGTAGTGCAGTGGTGTTTGGGTAGTGTCGGGGGTCGTGCCGGTGTAGTGTTTTAGGGTCTAGGGTAGTGCAGTGGTGTTTGTGTGCTGTACAGGGTCTTGCTGGGGGTAGTGTTTAAGGGTTTAGGGTAGTGCAGTGGTGTTTGGGTAGTGTAGGGGTAGTGCTGGGGGTAGTGTTTTACGGTTTAGGGTAGTACAGTGCAGTGGTGTTTGGGTAGTGTAGGGGGTCGTCCTGGGGGTTGTGTTTTAGGGTTTGGGGTATTGCAGTGGTGTTTGTGTAGTGTAGGAGTCTTGCTGGGGGTAGTGTTTTAAGGCTTAGTGTAGTGCAGTGGCTTTTGTGTGGTGTAGGGGGTCGTGCTGGGGTAAGTGTTTTAAGGTTTAGGGTAGTGGAGTGGTGTTTGGGTAGTCGTGCTGGGAGTAGCGTTTTAGGGTTAAGGGTAGTGCAGTGGTGTTTGGGTAGTGTAGGGGGTCGTGCTAGGGGTGGTGTTTTAGGGTTTAGTGTAGGGCCCTGGTGTTTGTTTAGTGTAGGGGGTCGTGCTGGGGTAGAGTTTTAGGGTTTAGGGTAGTGCAGTGGTGTTTGTGTAGTGTCGGGGATTGTGCTGGGGTAGATGTAGGGTTTAGGGTAGTGTATTGGTGTCTGGGTAATGTAGGGGGTTGTGCTAGGGTTAATGTTTTAGGGGCAGCGTAGTGCAGTGGTGTTTGTGTAGTGTAGGGGGTCTTGCTGGGGGTTGTGTTTTAGGGTTTAGGGTAGCGCAGTGGTGTTTCTGTAGTGTAGGGGGTAGTGCTGGGGGTAGTGTTTTAGAGTTTAGGGTAGTGCAGTGATGTTTGGGTAGTGTAGGGGGTTGTGCTGGGGGTAGTGTTTAAGGTTTCAGGGAGTGCAGTGGTGTTTGTGTAGTGTAGGGGGTCGTGCTGTGAGTAGTGTTTTAGTCTTTAGGGTAGTGCAGTGGTGTTTGTGTAGTGTAGGGGTAGTGTTTTAGGGTTTAGGGTAGTGCAGTTGTGTTTGTGTAGTGTAGGGGGTCATGCTGGGGTAGTGTTTTATGGTTTAGGGTAGTGTAGTGGTGTTTGTGTAGTGTAGGGGTGCATGCTGTGGTAGTGTTGTAGGGTGTAGGGTAGTGCAGTCGTGTTTTGGTAGTGTAGGGGTTCGTGCTGGGGGTAGTGTTCTCGGGTTTGGGGTAGTGCAGTGGGGTTTTGTCTACTGTACAGGGTCTTGCTGGGGGTAGTGTTTAAGGGCTCAGGGTAGTGCAGCGGTGTTTGAGTAGTGTAGGGGGTTGTGCTGGGGGTAGTGTTTTAGGGTTTAGGGTAGTGCAGTGGTGTTTGGGTAGTGTAGGGGTCGTGCTGGGGAAGTGTTTTAGTGTTTAGGGTAGTGCAGTGGTGTTTGGAAAGTGTAGGGGTTCATGCTGTGGGAAGTGTTTTGGGGTTTAGGGCAGTGCAGTGGTGTTTGGGTAGTGTAGGGTGATCATTCTGGGTTAGTGTTTTAGAGTTTAGGGCAGTGAAGTGATGTTTGGGTATTGTAGGGGGTCGTGCTGTGAGTAGTGTTTTAGGGTTTAGGGTAGTACAGTGTTGTTTGTGTGGAGTAGGGGGTCGTGCTTGAGGTAGTGTTTTAGGGTTTAGGGTAGTGCAGTGGTGTTTTGGTAGTGTAGTGGGCAGTGCTGGGGTAGTGTTTTAGGGTTTATGGTAGTGCAGTGATGTTTGGGTAGTTTAGGGGGTTGTGCTGGAGGTAGTGTTTAGGAGTTTAGGGTAGTGCAGTTGTGTTTGTGTAGTGTAGTGGGTAGTGTTTTAGGGTTTAGGGTAGTGCAGTGGTGTTTGTGTAGTGTAGGGGGTTGTACTGGGTGTAGTGTTTTAGGGTTTAGGGTAGTGCAGTGGTGTTTCTTAGTGTACGGGTCATGTTTTAGGGTTTAGGGTTGTGCAGTGGTGTTTGCGTAGTGTAGGGGGTCGTGCTGGGGGTAGTGCTTTAGGGTTTAGGGTAGTGCAGTGGTGTTTGGGTAGTGTAGGGGGTCTTGCTGGTGTAGTGTTTTAGGGTCTAGGGCAGTGCAGTGGTGTTTGTGTGCTGTAAGGGGTCTTGCTGGGGGTAGTGTTTAAGGGTTTAGGGTAGTGCAGTGGTGTTTGGGTAGTGTAGGGGTAGTGCTAGGGGTAGTGTTTTATGGTTTAGGGTAGTACTGTGCAGTGGTGTTTGGGTAGTGTTCAGGGTCGTGCTGGGGGTAGTGTTTTAAGGCTTAGGGTAGTGCAGTGGTGTTTGTGTGGTGTAGAGGGTCGTGCTGGGGTAAGTGTTTTTAGTGCTTAGGGTTGTGGAGTGGTGTTTGGGTAGTGTAGGGGGTCGTGCTAGGGGTAGTGTTTTAGGGTTTAGTGTAGTGCCCCGGTGTTTGTGTAGTGTAGGGGGTCGTGCTGGGGTAGTGTTTTAGGGTTTAGGGTAGTGAAGTGGTGTTTGTGTAGTGTAGGAGGTTGTGCTGGGGTAGATGTAGGGTTTAGGGTAGTGTATTGGTGTCTGGGTAGTGTAGGGGGTTGTGCTAGGGATAATGTTTTAGGGGTAGTGTAGTGCAGTGGTGTTTGTGTAGTGTAGGGGTCGTGCTGGGGGTAGTGTTTTAGGGTTTAGGGTAGTGCAGTGGTGTTTCTGTAGTGTAGGGGGTAGTGCTGGGGGTAGTGTTTTAGAGTTTAGGAAAGTGCAGTGATGTTTGGATAGTGTAGAGGGTTGTGCTGGGGGTAGTGTTTAAGGCTTCAGGGTAGTGCAGTGGTGTTTGTGTAGTGTAGGGGGTCGTGCTGTGAGTAGTGTTTTAGTCTTTAGGGTAGTGCAGTGGTGTTTGTGTAGTGTAGGGGTAGTGTTTTAGGGTTTAGGTTAGTGCAGTTGTGTTTGTGTAGTGTAGGGGGTCGTGCTGGGGTAGTGTTTTAGGGTTTAGGGTAGTGTAGTGGTGTTTGTGTAGTGTTGGGGTGCGTGCTGGGGTAGTGTTGTAGGGTGTAGGGTTGTGCAGTGGTGTTTTGGTAGTGTAGGGGGTCGTGCTGGGGGTAGTGTTCCCGGGTTCAGGTTAGTGCAGTGGGGTTTTGCCTACTGTACGGGGTCTTGCTCTGGGTAGTGTTTAAGGGCTCAGGGTAGTGCAGCGGTGTTTGAGCAGTGTAGGGGGTTGTGCTGGGGGTAGTGTTTTAGGGTTTAGGGTAGTGCAGTGGTGCTTGGGTATTGTAGGGATCGTGCTGGGGTAGTGTTTTAGGGTTTAGGGTAGGGCAGTGGTGTTAGTGTAGTATAGGGGTTCGTGCTGGGGTAGTGTTTGAGTGTTTAGGGTAGTGCAGTGGTGTTTGGAAAGTGTAGGGGGTCATGCTGTGGGTAGTGTTTTTGGGTTTAGGATAGTGCAGTGGTGTTTGTGTAGTGTAGGGGGTCATGCTGGGGGTAGTGTTTTAGGGTTTAGGGTAATGCAGTGGTGTTTGTGTAGTGTAGGGGTTCATGCTGGAGTAGTGTTTTAGGGTGTTGGGTAGTGCAGTGGTGTTTGGGTAGTATAGGGGTCGTGCTGGTGTAGTGTTTTAGGGTCTAGGGTAGTGCAGTGGTGTTTGTGTGCTGTACGGGGTCTTGCTGGGGGTAGTGTTTAAGGGTTTAGGGTAGTGCAGTGGTGTTTGGGTAGTGTAGGGGTAGTGCTGGGGGTAGTGTTTTACGGTTTACGGTAGAACAGTGCAGTGGTGTTTGGGTAGTGTAGGGGGTCGTCCTGGGGGTTGTGTTTTAGGGTTTGGGGTATTGCAGTGGTGTTTGTGTAGTGTAGGAGTCTTGCTGGGGGTAGTGTTTTAAGGCTTAGTGTAGTGCAGTGGCTTTTGTGTGGTGTAGGGGGTCGTGCTGGGGTAAGTGTTTTAGGGTTTAGGGTAGTGGAGTGGTGTTTGTGTAGTGTCGGGGGTTGTGCTGGGGTAGATGTAGGGTTTAGGGTAGTGTATTGGTGTCTGGGTAATGTAGGGGGTTGTGCTAGGGGTAATGTTTTAGGGGCAGTGTAGTGCAGTGGTGTTTGTGTAGTGTAGGGGGTCTTGCTGGGGGATGTGTTTTAGGGTTTAGGGTAGTGCAGTGGTGTTTCTGTAGTGTAGGGGGTAGTGCTGGGGGTAGTGTTTTAGAGTTTAGGGTAGTGCAGTGATGTTTGGGTAGTGTAGGGGGTTGTGCTGGGGGTAGTGTTTAAGGTTTCAGGGAGTGCAGTGGTGTTTGTGTAGTGTAGGGGGTCGTGCTGTGAGTAGTGTTTTAGTCTTTAGGGTAGTGCAGTGGTGTTTGTGTAGTGTAGGGGTAGTGTTTTAGGGTTTAGTGTAGTGCAGTTGTGTTTGTGTAGTGTAGGGGGTCGTGCTGGGGTAGTGTTTTAGGGTTTAGGGTAGTGTAGTGGTGTTTGTGTAGTGTAGGGGTGCATGCTGTGGTAGTGTTGTAGGGTGTAGGGTAGTGCAGTCGTGTTTTGGTAGTGTAGGGGGTTGTGCTGGGGGTAGTGTTTTAGGGTTTAGGGTAGTGCAGTGGTGTTTGGGTAGTGTAGGGGTCGTGCTGGGGAAGTGTTTAGGGTAGTGCAGTGGTGTTTGGAAAGTGTAGGGATTCATGCTGTGGGAAGTGTTTTGGGGTTTAGGGCAGTGCAGTGGTGTTTGGGTAGTGTAGGGTGATCATTCTGGGGTAGTGTTTTAGAGTTTAGGGCAGTGAAGTGATGTTTGGGTATTGTAGGGGGTCGTGCTGTGAGTAGTGTTTTAGGGTTTAGGGCAGTGCAGTGGTGTTTGTGCAGTGTATGGGGTCATGGTGGCGGTAGTGTTTTAGGGTTTATGGTAGAGCAGTGGTGTTTTTGTAGTGTAGGGGTTGTGCTGGGATAGTGTTTTTGGGTGTAGGGCAGTGCAGTGGTGTTTGTGTTGTGTAGGGGGTCATGTTTTAGGGTAGTGCAGTGATGTTTGGGTAGTGTAGGGGGTCATGCTGGGGGTTTTGTTTTAGGGCTCAGGGTAATGCAGTGGTGTTTGGGTAGTGTAGGGGGTCGTTCTGGGGTAGATGTAGGGTTTAGGGTAGTGTATTGGTGTCTGGGTAATGTAGGGGGTTGTGCTAGGGGTAATGTTTTAGGGGCAGTGTAGTGCAGTGGTGTTTGTGTAGTGTAGGGGGTCTTGCTGGGGGATGTGTTTTAGGGTTTAGGGTAGTGCAGTGGTGTTTCTGTAGTGTAGGGGGTAGTGCTGGGGGTAGTGTTTTAGAGTTTAGGGTAGTGCAGTGATGTTTGGGTAGTGTAGGGAGTTGTGCTGGGGTAGTGTTCAAGGTTTCAGGGAGTGCAGTGGTGTTTGTGTATTGTAGGGGGTCGTGCTGTGAGTAGTGTTTTAGTCTTTAGGGTAGTGCAGTGGTGTTTGTGTAGTGTAGGGGTAGTGTTTTAGGGTTTAGGGTAGTGCAGTTGTGTTTGTGTAGTGTAGGGGGTCGTGCTGGGGTAGTGTTTTAGGGTTTAGGGTAGTGTAGTGGTGTTTGTGTAGTGCAGGGGTGCATGCTGTGGTAGTGTTGTAGGGTGTAGGGTAGTGCAGTCGTGTTTTGGTAATGTAGGGGTTCGTGCTGGGGGTAGTGTTCTCGGGTTTGGGGTAGTGCAGTGGGGTTTTGTCTACTGTACAGGGTCTTGCTGGTGGTAGTATTTAAGGGCTCAGGGTAGTGCAGCAGTGTTTGAGTAGTGTAGGGGGTTGTGCTGGGGGTAGTGTTTTATGGTTTACGGTAGTGCAGTGGTGTTTGGGTAGTGTAGGGGTCGTGCTGGGGATAGTGTTTTAGGCTTTAGGGTAGTGCAGTGGTGTTTGCGTAGTATAGGGGTTCGTGCTGGGGAAGTGTTTTAGTGTTTAGGGTAGTGCAGTGGTGTTTGGAAAGTGTAGGGGGTCATGCTGTGGGAAGTGTTTTTGGGTTTAGGGCAGTGCAGTGGTGTTTGGGTAGTGTAGGGTGATCATTCTGGGGTAGTGTTTTAGAGTTTAGGGCAGTGAAGTGATGTTTGGGTATTGTAGGGGGTTGTGCTGTGAGTAGTGTTTTAGGGTTTAGGGCAGTGCAGTGGTGTTTGTGTAGTGTATGGGGTCATGGTGGGGGTAGTGTTTTAGGGTTTATGGTAGGGCAGTGGTGTTTGTGTAGTGTAGGGGTCATGCTGGGGTAGTGTTTTTGGGTGTAGGGCAGTGCAGTGGTGTTTGTGTTGTGTAGGGGGTCATGTTTTAGGGTAGTGCAGTGATGTTTGGGTAGTGTAGGGGGTCATGCTGGGGGTTTTGTTTTAGGGCTCAGGGTAATGCAGTGGTGTTTGGGTAGTGTAGGGGGTCGTGCTGGGTGTAGTGGGTTAGGGTTTAGGGTAGTGCAGTGGTGTTTGTGTAGTGTAGGGTGTCATGCTTGGGATAGTGTTTTAGGGTTTAGGATAGTGCAGTGGTGTTTGTGTAGTGTAGGGTGTTGTGTTTTACGGTAGTGCAGTTGTATTTGGATAGTGTAGGCGTTAATGCTGGGGGTAGTGTTTTAGGGTTTAGGGTAGTGCAGTGGTGTTTGGGTAGTGTAGGGGGTCATGCTGGGGGTAGTGTTTTAGTGTATAGGGTAGGACAGTTGTTTATGTGTAGGGTATGGTTCGTGCTGGGGGTAGTGTTTTAGGGTTTAGGTTAGTGCAGTGGTGTTTGGGTGGATCGACAACAATAGATGTCATCAAGCGGCAGCGCATGTACTGCGTCACTAGGCGAGACCTAAAAGCATTGCACCAAGATGGCTGCCAACACTTCCTGGATTGAAGTGTTGTCAGCCAATTAGAGCCAAGCTTGTGCTTGTGTAGTTAGGTCCCACCTAGATATATATCCAATTTTTTCCTTTAATATCTCAAAAACTACTGAACGGATTTACACCATTTACAAAGAAGGTCTTTTTCTGAACCAAGGGCTACGTTTTTGTCAAATATGGTGTAATTCCGTTTAGCAGTTTCAGCTGTAACCGTGTCTAAAGTTTCTTATGGGAAATTGATTTTCCGACCTCTATTTTTTAATTTCTCAGGAACTACTGAACGGATTTACTCCATTTGAAAAAAATTCTCTTTTTGAAACAAGGGCTACCTTTTTGCCAAATTTGGTGTAATTCCATTCAGCAGTTCAAGCTGTAGCCGTGTCTAAATTTCCCTATGGGAATTAACATGGAGAAAACTCGTTTTGGGACCCCCCTGTTTTTCTCGGCCCCCGCTTGGCGAATCACCCCAAAACTTTCAGGATAGGAGCTGACCAGAGCACCTCACAAGTTTTAAAAATTTCGCAAAGATTCGTCATCCGGCGCCAAAGTTATTGGGAAAAAACTTTTTTCCTATGAAAACTGGGTCCCAACTATAACTATCTACTGGCAACCGCCAGTAAATATTATATATATATATATATATATACATATATATATATCTCCCAAAAATTCCCTGCATTAGAGACGCACTCCTCCAGCCAGCAAATTTTCACAATTCATTCATTTAAGGAACAGGCATTTTCATTCTGCTTCTATACATCCTCCTGCCTGACGCGTTTCAGAGCATTCACGCTCTTTCTTCAGAGGCAAATTCAGCTGCACACAGTGTTTTGGCTCCCATAGTTCCCTGCATTTTCACGTTTGGGAGCCAAAACACTGTGTGCAGCTAAAATTGCCTCTGAAGAAAGCGTGAAAATTCGCTGGCTGGAGGAGTGCGTCTCTAATGCAGGGCATTTTTGGGAGATTTATGACACGGCAGGTCCAGCCGTGAGAGAAACGCACCGCCTTTCAAAATTCAAATGGGACCGAGTTTCCTGAACTGTGCAGGAGAATTCATCGGCGCAGCTGGTTTCTCATTGAGGAACAGGTTTGTCTTTCTGTAACCCACTGAAGGGTAAGACCGATCCTTGAATTGTTTTAACTGCACAAAATCCACTGGAGGATATAAATCAAGGGCGCCTAAAAACAAGTTCCAGCATACACTAGGATTAAAACAATTAAGCAAGGCACACCGGAGGCCTATAAAACGTGAAAATGCAGGGAACTATGGGAGCCAAAACACTGTGTGCAGCTGAATTTGCCTCTGAAGAAAGAGCGTGAATGCTCTGAAACGCGTCAGGCAGGAGGATGTATAGAAGCAGAATGAAAATGCCTGTTCCTTAAATGAATGAATTGTGAAAATTCGCTGGCTGGAGGAGTGCGTCTCTAATGCAGGGCATTTTTGGGAGATTTATGACACGGCAGGTCCAGCCGTGAGAGAAACGCACCGCCTTTCAAAATTCAAAAGGGACCGAGTTTCCTGAACTGTGCAGGAGAATTCATCGGCGCAGCTGGTTTCTCATTGAGGAACAGGTTTGTCTTTCTGTAACCCACTGAAGGGTAAGACCGATCCTTGCATTGTTTTAACTGCACAAAATCCACTGGAGGATATAAATCAAGGGCGCCTAACCACAAGTTCCAGCATACACTAGGATTAAAGCAATTAAGCAAGGCACACCGGAGGCCTATAAAACGTGAAAATGCAGGGAACTATGGGAGCCAAAACACTGTGTGCAGCTGAATTTGCCTCTGAAGAAAGAGCGTGAATGCTCTGAAACGCGTCAGGCAGGAGGATGTATAGAAGCAGAATGAAAATGCCTGTTCCTTAAATGAATGAATTGTGAAAATTCGCTGGCTGGAGGAGTGCGTCTCTAATGCAGGGCATTTTTGGGAGATATAGATATATATATATATATACATACATATATAATATCTACTGGCGGTCGCCAGTAGATAGTTATAGTTAGGACCGTGTTTCCATAGGAAATCTCAAAATTCTATTTTGAATAACTTTGGGGCCTGTTGACGAATATTCGCAAAATTTTCAAAACTAATGGGGCGCTCCGCTCAGCATCTACCCTGAAAGTCTCGGGGTGATTCGTCAAGCGGGGGCCGAGAAAAAAGGGGGGTCCCAAAACGCGTTTCCCCCATGCATTTTTCCATAGGACCTTTAGTCGAAGGTACAGCCCGAACGACTGAACAGAATTACTTGAAATTTGGCAGAGAGGTAGTGCTCAGGTCAGGGAAGTACCTTTAGCAGGTCTGGTGTCAATCTGTTCAGTATTTCCTGAGAAAATAACATTTAAAAGCATATAAATATCTATACGCGTGCACCGTGCACTGTGCGCGCACGGTGAAAAACCTTAAAAAATATATATATTAATAAATACATAACTTAGCATTTAAAAAACCGTACAAATTCACTTACAAAACCATAGGTTTCACACATGTTAGAGTTAGGAATTAGCATTTAAAAAACCTTGCAAATTCACTTAAAAAACCATAGGTTTCACACAGGTTATAGTTAGGTCGACATTTCACTCGTATAAAACCAATGAAATTCCCCCGTTATAGTTAGTTCAGATAACTATAACTCGCGCGACTGCCACTCTATCACAAGGATGATGTCATCAGTGATGTCATGAGTGATGCCACTGACCATGTCATGAGTGATGTAATATGTGACGTCATGAGCAGTGGATTGCGGGCGCGCGAGTTATAGTTATCTGAACTAACTATAACGGGGGAATTTTATTGGTTTTGTACGAGTGAAATGTCCACTTAACTATAACCTGTGTGAAACCTATGGTTTTTTAAGTGAATATATATATATATATATTATCTACTAGCGGTCGCCAGTAGATAGTTATAGTTAGGACCGTGTTTCCATAGGAAATCCGCAACATTCTATTTGGAATAACTTTGGCGCCGGTTGACGAATCCTCGCGAAATTTTCGAAATAGGTGGGGTGCTCTGCTCCGCTCCTACCCTGAAAGTCTCAGGGGGATTCGTCAAGCGGGGGCTGAGAAAAAAGGGGGGTCCCAAAATACGTTTTCCCCATGCAATTTTCCATAGGGACCTTTAGTCCAAGGTACAACCCGAACGGCTGAACAGAATTACTTGAAATTTGGCAGAGAGGTAGTCCTCAGGTCAGGGATGTGCCTTTTGCAGGTCTGGTGTCAATCTGTTCAGTAGTTCCTGAGAAAATCAAAAGTAAAATCATATATATATGTGGGCGGAGCCTAACCACACATCTCATCCTGAGATCTGATTGGCTGTCAGCACTTCATCCAAGAAGTGTTGGCAGCCATCTTGGGACCAATATACATGATAGCACCTCATTAAAAAGCATTGCAGTTAATGGAAGGTTTTAAGACTTTAGTTACATTATAAATCATTTGTTGATGGTACCATACTCATTTTAGGAATTGTGGTATGTTCTAAGGTGATTTCACCATGTGAAAAAGCCTTCTGCTGGGATATCATGATTGAGAGAAAAATATTTTCTCATGCTTTTCCCACAGAGGTTTGGAAGGTGATCTATAAGCTAACCTGAGAGCTTATTTTCTGTAAATTCACATTATCTTTCTCAGTCATGTGAGAATGAAGTCTGACATTCTCAGTAAAACATGTACATCCAACAAGGGCAGAGACTGTCAGTTGATTCCTTTGTGTTCTACTGCAGCTTCCCAGAGTGTTCCAAAAAATAACTAGAGCGCTAACAGTCCTACTTATGATAAACGTATGGCACACCTGAAGCCATCTTTCTTGGATTAAAGTGGTAACTCTTAAAACATTTAATTTAAAAAGGAACAAAATGAGGGGGTTCATTTTTCCATAAAAAGTATGATTAGTGCTGCAGAAAGAAAAATTAGGGCACATTTTGAGTGACTTCTCAAATCCTCTTCTATTTCATTAAAAAATTCTGACATGCAGACTGAAACATGCACTTTCAATACCAGCAACAGTTTTCCCTGGTGAGCAGTAGCTTTACTACAGTGATCTAATGAGCAAAAAGAGTGCTAACATTCTGAATTTATGGCAAATGTGTGACACATCTGAATGCCTTTGGAATCAAAGTAAAAAACTGAAAGTATTTCCTACTGAGGAGACTGCAGTAAATGAGGAAATTAGGAAACTTCATAACAAATAAGTCTGCCAAGATGGCCACCAGAGACAAAAGAGCCCAAATGTAGCCCAAATATCACCCAGATGTAGCCCAAGTATAGCCCAATGACAGAATGTCCCAGAGTGTTCTTAAAAACAACTAGAGCGCTTACTGTCTTCATTATGACACAAGTATGGCACACCTGAAGCCATCTTGATTGGAATAAACTGGTAACACTTAAAACATTTAATTAAAAAAGGAACACAATGAGGGGGTTCATTTTGCCATAGAAATTATGATTAATGCTGAAGAAAGAAAATGAGGGCACATTTTGAGTGACTTCTCAAATCCTCTTCTATTTCATTCAAAAATTCTGACATGCAGACTGAAACATGCACTTTTAATACCAGGAGCAGACTTCCATGGTGAACAGTAGTTTTACTACAGTGATCTAATGAGCAACTAGAGTGCTAACATTCAGAATTTATGGCAAATGTGTGACATATCTGAATACCTTCATGATGGAATCAAAGTAAAAAACTGAAAGCATTTCCTACTGAGGAGACTGCAGTACATGAGGAAATTAGGAAACTTCATAACAAATAAATCTCCCAAGATGGCCACCGGAGACAAAAGAGCCCAAATGTAGACCAAAATCACCCAGATGTAGCCCAAATATAGCCCAATGACAGAAGTGTGCAAAACACTTATTATTTTGTGTTTTTGCAGTGTTATATAGTGCAGACTTGTCAGGTATTGGAGTGCTTTACATGAGCATTGGTTACATCACACAATAACAAATTCATTTTGGTTGTAGACATGGGGAGACTAAGTGATTTGACCAGAATCACAGAATGTCGAGCTGAAACAGAAACTCCAACCTGGTTCCCCAGTTGCAAAGTCTGCAGTTCTGGAAGTAACACCACATCCTCTCCCCTAAGTGCAACATTTAATCAAGTGGTCAACTGGATAAAAAACAGAAAGATAACAAATACTTTAAAAGTGCTTTGTCGCTATTTGAAAACTCAGAAAATATGTCCTTATTTTAGTCTTTTAGAGCACTAACCATAATTTTGATGCCAATAAGACCCTCTCATATATGTAATTTCTAAAGGAAATGCTCTAGGTATTACAGTTTTGATTACATCAAGATGACGTCAGGCGTTCCACACTTTTGTAATAAATATAGAATGTTAGCAATCTAGTTGTTCATTAGGATACTGTTGAGAGGCAGAGGCCAGGGGCACGGACTCTGAAAATTGAAGGCAGGTAGGAGGGTGCAAAGGCAACAATTTAACCACACTGAGCAGGCAGGAAGGGCTGTGGCAGCACAATAGACTATGGAGGGCAGTGGAAAGGGGGGCAGGGGCAACAAACCAACAATACAGGACTTGCAAGAGAGGCTGTGGCAATGTAATAGACCATTGTGGGCAGAAGGAAGAGGCAATGGTAGTACAACCATACATGCCAACAGACCCGATTCAGCCAGGAAACGTCCAATGTTTTTAAGCTCAAATGGGCTTTATTTGATCTGTCTCCTGTCTACAATCTCCTCTTTTTCAATGTAACTCAAAGGGGAAAATCAATACCCCAGTTTTTTTTTCAAAATCTCCCTCTTACCAAGTTCAAAATGTTCGCAAGTATAGTACATTGGATCATGAAAGGAAATGGGGTAGGGACATGGACTTGGATAACAGAGGACAGGAGGGACATGGAGAGGTGCACCAAACTGACCCTGCAGGGCAGGCATCAGGTTTTGCAGCAGCACAATACACCACACAGGGCATGCGGGACGGGAGTGCAGCACAACAATCCATAGAAAGCAAGAAGGGGGGGGACAGGACCATGCACATGGACAACAGAGAACAGAGGGGCAAGAGGCAGGACCATAATGGACAGACAGGAGAGAAAGCTGCAGCATAACAGACCATAAAGGGCAGGAGGGATGGATCAGGGGCATTACAATGGAACAGACAAGCCAGGAGGGAGGGAGTAGGGATCTGCACATGTAAACAGAGGGCTGGGGGCAAGGGGGCAGGGCAGGAACAGCAATATAGCCATGGAGGTCAGGCAGGATGGGCACTAGAAGCAAGACACACCATGAAGAGCAACAGTGAGACTGTGTTGGCATACACACAGACCATGGAGGGAAGGTGGAAGGGGTTCAGGGGCAGCTAACTGACCACACAGGGAAGGTGGGAGGGGCCATGGCAGCACAGAAGACCATGCATGGCAAGTGGGAGGGTTAGTGGTAGCACAATGGCTATGATGGGCAAAAAGGAGGGTGCAGGGGCATGCACAAAGGACGATGGAGAATAGAAGGGAGGGTCAGGACCTGTGCACAGACAAGAAAGTTCAGGGGAAGGGGCCTCACAACAGACCGCATGGGGCAGGCAGGAGGAGCAGTTGCAGCACAACAGACCAGGGAGGGCAGAAGGGTGTGGCAGTACAATGGACCATGTAGGACAGGAGGAAGAGGATAGGGGCATGGCATGTGGACAGGCAGGGTGGAGGTGGCAGGGACAGGTTACAGTCATCTGACAATGCTAGGCAGGTGGGAGGGGAGTGGCAGCTCAACAGAACACTCAGAGTAGATAGGAGTGGCAGGTCCATGGAACATGGTGGGCAAAAAGGATGGAGCAGGGGCATACACAAAGACATCAGAGGGCAGGGGGAAGGAGAATAGGGGCAGCAAGCTAAGCACAGAGTTTAAGCAGGAGGTCAATGATGGGGCATAGAATTGGGCAATGGAGGGCAGGAGGAGTGGACTGGTACATCATACTAAATTGAGGGCAGTGGCAGCACATCAGACCATGCATGGCAGGAGGGAGGAGGCTAGTCCATGGATTCACACAACAGAGGATAGGGAGGAGGGGGATGGGGCAGCAAGCTAACTGTTCAGAGAAGGCGGGTATTAGGAACTTTATTGTTTTTAAAACGTGTGTCTGTGCGAACTACTTAAAATATGAACAAGTATGCAGCATAATCTCACTTTTATTCAGGAAGAAGAGGACGTTTGTGACTGTGACTCCGGGCTCACTTGGCAGAAACACCCCCTGACCCTCCACCCCCTATCGCAAAATGTAATGCCCGTGAAAAGAGTAGGTGAACACAGTGTTATATAGAACATAGTCCTGAGAGCATGATTGAAAATGAAAACTAGATATAGTGTATGGTATAAACTATGCACCAAAAAGTGTGATATAAGATGAACCGGGCGTGAAATATAATATGCAATACATTGTGCGCAATGACAGATTCATTAGAGAGCGCGAGATAGCACAGGCACTAGCGCGTGCTATGCGATATGCTTCTTGGAGTGTAATATGCACAGGGCAGTGTTGTGTAACCTAACTAGTCTCTAAAGTTGTAATATAAAATATGTGCTGGGGAGTGTAACGTTGCATATGCACTGTGACAAAGATATGGATCCCAGATTGTAATATGTATGGCATAGCACTGTGCGTTATAACATAGGCATCGAGGAAGGCACGTTAGATGGGGCAATATAACCCGTGCGAAGACAAGTGTGGCATGACATATTCACGGGGTGGTGTTACAGTGCACATGGGCTAGAGAGTGTCATAGCATATGCACTAGCTAGTGGAATACAACACAGAGGTGTGTGGCACTCAGCAGGCAATGGTGGGTGTAACACAGCATTAGGCTCTGCCAGGAGCGCACTGTGACTCTCAAGTGATGTTCGTCCCCTTTCCAGAGAGAAAAATGAAAAGTATTACACATCTGGCAGTGGATGTGTGTTTTATTGACTGTGAGGGGGGTTTCTTGCATCGTTTTGGTCGAATTTTTTTCGAATCCCCTTTGAATGGCTTGGTGTGCATGTGTATTAAATGTGCCCGTCAATAGCTACCCATGTTTGTATAAATAAACGACAAGGGTGTCTACCGGGATTAGGCACGGTAGGGCATCAGACATGTCAGAGCTTCACTAGTGGTGTAAATACATTCCACGTGGATTCATTGTATGCATAGTCGCCTTTTAATGAATATCACGCAAATCGTCATGGTGATAGGTACGTACGGTTTGTCCAGCATGTCCTAGGTGTGTCTATAAATATATATTTTTTAAAAATAATAAAAAACAGTGGCCGGCCCTGGGGATTGGAGTCAAAAAAATATAATTAGGAGACAGGCCCTGGGGGATGGGGTCATCAGGGCCAATAAATTAGAATAAGAAGGGGAACCACACAGCCCCGCTTCTTAAAAAATTAAAATAAATAAAAGACTGGCATCGTGCTGGAGGCCACGCCCCCTCCTTGCAGCACTCTGCAAACGCGCCCCCTGGTGAGTTGTAAGTTGGGGAATTAATTCCTCTTCAATACTGAGGGTCCCTGAGGGCCAACTAGCCCAACAGGCATCTCCAGTATGCACCAGGGAGCTGCGCTGCAGACAGGTGTTCTGAGGCCAAGCCCCTTTTTACACCTCTCTGCAACGCAGCTCTGTGGCGCTTACTGGAGGTACCTAGTGGTCTAGTTTGACCCTAGGGACCCTTAGGATTCAAGGGGACTTAATCTCTCAACTTAGAACAGCCACAGGGCGCGTTTACACAGTGGTGAAGGGAGGGGACGGGGCCTGAGGTGATGTGTGCAAACACGCACTATGGCACGTTTTAAATTGGGGATATAATTTTCCTTCAATACTGAGGGCCCCTGGGGGCTAACTAGCCCACCAAGTGCTTCCAGTAAGCGCCACTGAGCTTCATTAGAGAGAGGTGGTCCAGGCAGTGCTACTTTTTACACCTCTCTGCAACGCAGCTCTGTGACACTTACTGGAGGTACCTAGTGGGCTAGTTGGACCCTAGGGACCCTCAGGATTCAAATGAACTTAATCTCCCAAATAAAAACGGACACAGGGCGTGTTTACACAGTGGTGAAGGGAGGGGACGGGGCCTGAGTTAACGTGTGCAAAAACGCCCTGTGGCCTGTTTTAAGAGGTAGTTTTAATCCCCCTGCCCTATTATATACTAGGGGCTTACAGAGGAGGTCATGCTAATCACAGGGGGACCCCAACGCATAATGTTCCCTAGTGTATGTAGGTGTTTTCACTGTATTCTAAGTGTCTTTTAACATAGCACTGGCTCTAGGACTGGTTAGTCAGACTCAGTTACCACCAGTATCCGTCTGAAAAAGTTGAGGGTACAGGATGATTTTGCAACAAGGCTTCTTTCTGCTCTTCTTTTTGTTCTTTCTGCACGTTATCCTTCTTCCTGCACTTTTCTTCGTCTTTGAGGACTTCTGTTGCTTCTTTCTGCACTTCTTTTTTTTCTTTCTGTGCATTTTTTCTTCTTTCTTCACATGTCCCATCTCTGTAGGCATAGTTAGAAATTAGCATTTAAAAAACCTTTGAAATTCACAGAAAAAACCATAGGTTTCAGGCACGTTATAGTTAGGAATTAGCATTTAAAAAACCTCAGAAATTCACTGAAAAAACCATAGGTTTCAGGCACGTTATAGTTAGGAATTAGCATTTAAAAAACCTCAGAAATTCACTGAAAAAACCATAGGTTTCAGGAGTGTTATAGGTAGCTGGACTTTTCACTTGTACAAAACCATTGAAATTCCCCCTTTATAGTTAGTTCAGCTAACTATAACTCGCGCGCCCGCAATGCACTGCTGATGACGTCACATATTACATCACTCATGACATGGTCAGTGACATCACTCATGACATCACTGATGACATCTCAAATGACATCACTGATGACATCACTGATGACATCATCCTTGTGATAGAGTGGCAGACCTCCTCTCACCCTAATATAACCTTTGATACACACATTCAAAAATAGAGACTAAACTTTTCAAAACAATGGACATACCAATACCAGTTACAACAACCTCTTCAGTAATTCTAAGATCCACATACACATCCACTCATTCACCAACAGTCCTATACAGTCACTCATACATGTATTCACTCATCATATGTACTCATACACCTATACATCCTGTTACACAATGCCACTCATCCATAGAGTTACTCAAACATATAGTCACTCATGCTAATAAAGAATCAAAAATACATTTATTTGCATATACAGTTATACACGCACCACCACACTTACTTCTACGGAAACTTACACATACTTAGTCTTTTAAACAATCACTTATAGAAACACATACTTATTCATACAGGAACTCTTTCAATCTCTCACTCTCACATATACTCACTTATATACACCAATAGTCACATATACTAGTTTAAAACATATGTAGTTACTCATAAAGACACTATTGAGACAGTCATTCACTCACTAACACACCCATACACACACTCATCCACCCATACAGTCCTGCACACATGCTGTCTTCAACACATACAAAGAGTGAGTCACTCATTCATGCACCTATGCACTACGTAATACCCCCACCGAACCATGCAGACACTCAGACTGATACTCAAAAAACCAACTAATAACCTATATAGACACCCATGTAGCTACTCACCAACCCATGCAGCCACTTATACACAAAGTGAGAGACTGATACAGATATTTACATATTTAAACATTACTCTCTAAGCCATGTATTCACTATGATACACTTAATCAGTCAGTTACACAATCAATTTTTCAAAATCAAATCATCCATTTAGACACTTATATACCCATTTATTCTTCCATCGACCTTGAGATATACATATATAAAACATATTTAATTTTCAGAAAAACACACATTCACTGGATGATGTCATCAGTGATATCATTTGAGATGTCATCAGTGATGTCATGAGTGATGTCACTGACCATGTCATGAGTGATGTAATATGTGACGTCATCAGCAGTGCATTGCGGGCGTGCGAGTTATAGTTAGCTGAACTAACTATAAAGGTGGAATTTTAATGGTTTTGTACAAGTGAAAAGTCCAGCTAACTATAACACCCCTGAAACCTATGGTTTTTTCAGTGAATATATATATGTATATATATATATATATATATATATATATATATATATATATATATATATATATATATATATATATATATTTCAAAGAAGTCGTTATCCCAAGCTCCAGAATAACTTCCAGCGGCACACCAGAGGACGAGTTCAATAAGGATTTATTGCCTCAAAAACAAAACAGTACGAAGTGTTTCGGCGAAGCCTTTGTCAAGCAGTTTGACCTGTGCCCAATTCCCCATAGAAATAGGGGTTACCGTTTGTAAACAGAAAAACAATACTTCCCACAGACAAACATGATAGGAAAACAGACTGAAAAATGCGTTGCATGAACTGTATCAATAGAAAATAAAAAGGAAGGTATACATCCTATAATACATCAGAGCTGCATCTTAAAGCGCCAATGTTTATCGCAAAAACGGAATTATTCTTAGAAAACGTAATGCGTTGGGAAGTATATATCAAAGAGCTGACAGCTAATCAGTACTATTCAGCTAGCGGTCGCAAATGCTAATATGCAAAATAAATGTTTGCAACCATCTCACATGTACCTTCAATATATAAACAAGGATATATACATCGTGGTTAATTCGGGATCATGTAACGGTGATGTACCCATTATATTGTATAAGTCGTCTAAGGCGACATCACATAGATTGGCATCTTGATAGCCTATGGCTTGATAATACAATTGTTATATTCGTCTCCTAGGATCAAGGGTAATGTACCCAGCGCATGACGTGCAGCAACATGATTCATGCAAATGTTTATCATACAATTAAATCTGCAGTTGATAAGGGAAGCATTATAACATTTCATATATATGGCAGGATATGCACACAAAAAACATATAAAATGGTGGACCAAAAATTACCAGGGGTGATGTACCCTGTACCTAATAACCAATAACATATTATTGTAAGGCATAACCCCTTCTGTTGCATTTCACTGCCTTTCAAATAGACATATATGTTTTTCTGTAAAGGGCAAAGGTGTACATTTGTTCGTGATGAGAATATTTACAGTGATACCACGATATGTGAATCGTTGAGTGATAAGTGTGTGATAAGTATTAAAAAAGAAGATAGCATTGAAGGGTAAGGAGAAATGTGATCGCAGTTCAAGCCGGATAGCCAAAAATACCGGCATACAGGCTTACTGCACTCTTCATGGTGCATAGGGCACGGAATCTTGGTCGCTACTATTGGACCTATCAGAGACTGCCCTATAATGCGATTACTATCAAAACTAGCCCTCATTAAAGTGCAATCAAGTGAAATGGAACAGCAAAAGTGCTGACACATATGGAAAAGGAGAACGAGAAAATAGGGGGAAGGGATTATTTATGACCTATGTGGGTTGCCAGTTCTTCTCCATAATTCATGCCATGTGGGATTTTTGTATTTAGATCTATGATGTACTTGGATTCCATGACACGTAGGAGTTTCTCCCGGTCTCCACCTCTGGGGTGAGACAGGGTCCTGTCAATGCCGAAGAATTGGAGAAGATTTGAATTACCTTGATGTTTTTCATGAAAATGTCTCGCGACAGGATAATTCAAATCGGCATTGGTTACTGCCCTCATGTGTTGTAACACACGTAATTTAAGTTGAAGTTTTGTGCTTCCTACGTATCGTAGGCTGCAAGGACATTCTAGGATATAGACACAGAACTCACTAGTGCAAGTTATGAATTTGTTGATTACTCTTTTCTTCTTTTTTCTACCCTGTCCGGTGAAATAGTTGTCTCTGTTGGTACTTGCATTTTTTGAAGCCCTTAGCCGTTCCCAGCCAAGTAGGGGTGGTGGGTATTTGCTGGTAGCTGTGGACCAAACAATCTCGAAGTGATTGGGGTTTCCTATAAGTTATGGCTGGAGCTTTCCCCACATGTTGCCCAATAATGGGATCCATCTCTAGGAGTCCCCAGTGCTTTTTCATAATTGTCCTTAACTGATTGGATCTCCCATTAAAAGTGGTAATGAATCTCGGTGGTCCACTGCTGTCTTTCGACTTGTCTTTGGTTGAGAAAAGTGCCTCATTACGTGTGATTGCTTTAACTTTTTTGCTTGCGGCTTCAATGATCCTATCCTTGTAACCTCTCTGCCTAAATCTGTCCATCATGATGGTATGTTCTTTTACAAAATTGCTGTCAGTACTGCAATTCCTTCGAGCCCGAAGGAATTCCCCATAGGGAATACTGTTTTTTAGTGGGGCCGGATGATTGCTGTGGGCGTGCAATAAAGTATTGCCAGCCGTTTTCTTGCGGAAGAGGTTCGTGGTCATTTTCCCTCTATCGATAGTGATAGCAACATCAAGAAATTCGCAATATGACTGACTGATGGACTCAGTGAACTTGAGGTTAAGGTCATTGTTGCCTAATTCCCGTATGAACTCCAATGCCAGATCCACCGGACCATCCCAGATCAGGAACAGGTCATCGATATACCTGATCCAGATGGGGATGTGTTCAGTGTACCTGTCATTGGCCTCAACCCAGACTATCTGTTCCTCCCACCAGCCTAGGAAGAGATTGGCTAGACTGGGGGCAAAACATGTACCCATAGCAGTCCCTGCCTTCTGGCGGTAAAGTGTCTTATCAAAGAGAAAGATGTTTTCATTTAGGCAGTACAGAATCATTGTTTTTAGCATTTGTGTGTGGTCCCATAGAGAGATGTGTCTCTCCCTTAGGAAATACATGCACGCTTCTACTCCCTTCGATTGTTCAATACAGGTGTAGAGTGAGCACACATCAAGTGCTATCATATGATAGCTCTCCTCCCACGTTATGTCGTGAATGCGACGTAAAAAATCAGTACTGTCGCGACAATAGGATCTTAATCTGGTAACGAATGGTGACAGAAAATAATCCAGGAAGATTGAGGTGTTTTCTAGCAAACCTCCATTAGAGGATACTATAGGTCTACCTGGTGGTCTAGTGGGATGTTTGTGTATTTTGGGGAGTAGATAAAAACAGGGAATTCGTGGGTTGTCCGTTTTTAGAAAAAGATATTCAGCCCTGTCTAGCATCCCTGTTTCCCACCAGGATTTTAACATGTCATGATATCTTAAAATCGATGTTCTATATGTGTCCCAGCTAATCTCTTCATAGCATAGAGTGTCTGATAGTTGTCTACATGCTTCTTGATTGTATTGTTCCACATTCATGATGACAACATTTCCACCCTTGTCAGAGGGTTTAATGATAATACTTTTATCGTCCATAAGCGTCTTTAGTGCATTCCTCTGAGGGCCAGATAGATTATCAAATTGTGATCTTGGTTGTTGATCTCTCATTTTCTTGATTTCCTGTATTATCACATTGCTGAAGGCCTCGATGTTATCATAGGGCACATTTGGGTTGAAAGTCGATTTAGGTCTCATTCCTGTATGATAGTAAGAACCTGGTTAGAGGCCTAGTGTCGTCAATGCGTTGGTCTTTTCCCTAGGAGAACAGTCATTGATATCTTCTTCCATCTGATGCAGTTCCAGTAGAAGATTGGCATCTTCCAAATTCAAGTCAGATGTTTGCTCAGTGAGATCACAACCTAGTTTGGGCATATTCATTTTTGTAGCAGTCTTGTATAATTTCAATAATTTGAGCTTTCGAATATACAAAAACAGATCAATACGTGTTGAGACAAAGTCCATGTCTTTTTTGGGGCAGAATGATAGACCTAATTGTAACAAGGTCTTTTCTTGATTCGTGATTTCCCTAGATGAGAGGTTGATGACCGACAGATTAGTCGCAATAGAGGATAAGGCTGCTGTTCCGTTTGAGACGGTTCTGCCTCCCCTTCTATTTCTTACTCGTCGTTTTTTCTGAATGTTCCTCTTCCTCTTCCTCTTCTTGTTCCTCTGCCTCTTCCCCTCTTTCCCTGTGGTTTCTCTTCCTGATCCTTCTTCTGTTTCAATAGAATTAAATATGTTTTAAATATTTATAGTGAAAGGCCTGTGGAAGAATGAGTGGGTGTACAAGTGTGTGAATGGATGATTTTCTAGGTGCGTAACTGACTCTATAAGTGAGTCATTAAATGTATCTTACTGCAGACTAGTGACTAAACTGTGTGAATGTCTGTATGTGTCTGTGTGTAGGTGTGTAAGTGGCTGCATGGTTTTGTGAATAGCTATATGAGTGTCTATATGGGTTATTGATTGGTTGTCTGAGTATCTGTATGGGTGCCTGAGTGTTTGTGTGGGTAGGGTGTGTGTGACTCTATGCATAGATGTGTGAGTGGGTGATTCTATGGGTGCATGGTTTTAAGAGTGCATCTGTGATGAACTGTATGGTTGAGTGAGTGTATGTATGGGTGTGTTAGGGATTGAATGTATATCTCAGTGGTACATGTGTGACTAACTACATATGTGAAAGGCAGTATATATGGAGTGTAAGAGTATATAAGTGGGTATATGTGAGAGTGTGTGATTGTGAGAGTGGCTGTATGGATGAGTTTGTGCTTGTATCAATGATTGTATAAGAGCGTAAGAATGTGGTACTATTTTTATGAGTAAGTGAACTTGAGTGTGTATAACTGCATAGGTGAGTAAATGGGAGTGTGATTAATTATTTGCATGACTGACTAGGTGTGACAGTACCACTATGGATGATTGGTGGTGTGTGAGTGTCTATGTAGGTGTATAAATGCATATGATAGTCTTGTACGGAGTGACTGTAAGAATGAGTGACTGTACAGGTGAGTGAGTGGAGGTGTATGTAGACCTAAGAGTTAATGAGTGGGCATGTAGTTATTCGTATTGGAGTATCTATGGTTTTCAAAATGGCCGTCTGAAATTTTGAGTCGGTGTATCAAAGGTTTTATTAGGGTGTGAGAAGATGCACTAATTTATCACATGGATGACGTCATCAGTGATGTCATCAGTGATGTCATTTGAGATGGCATCAGTGATGTCACTGACCATGTCATGAGTGATGTAATATGTGACATCATCAGCAGTGCATTGCGTGGGCGCGAGTTATAGTTAGCTGAGCTAACTATAACAGGTTAATTTCTAGGGTTTTGTACGAGGGAAATGTCCAGCTAACCATAACACCCCTGAAACCTATGGTTTTTTCTGTGAATTTCTAAGGTTTGTAAATGCCAATTCCTAACTATAACGCCCCTGAAACCTTTGGTTTTTTCAGTGAATTTCAAAGGTTTTTTAAATGCCAATTCCTAACTATAACGTGCATGAAACCTAGGGTTTTTTCAGTGAATTTCAAAGGTTTTTTAAATGCTAATTCCTATCTATAACTTATCTCTGAAGATATTATGTTTAATGATTTTGATTGGATTTCTATATTTTTCAAATTCAGTGTGTCAATTTCATTAATTATCTTTTTTTATAATACTGTTTTATCACCATTTTTTAAACTTATTTTTTCAATTAATTCTTTTAAAAATTAAAAAATATTATTTGAACTTAATGAGTTTTTCAAACACTTTTTTTATATTTTTCAAAATATATTTTTAACTATATGTGCAAATTTTTCAATGTTTTTGGATCCGCGCACCCTAAGCGCACCGTTCCCGATCCCTACGCGATAGCATCCGCGCATGGTACGAGTTGGGTACGTGTTTAGTGCGCGATCGCAATGCGTCTGGTACGCGACTCCCAGCCTATACGCGACACGTTCGATGTATGTAACATGACGTTTGCGTGCTTCCGTGATGCCTCATCTATGTCTATGACGCGGTAGGTGCACGGATCCCGCGAAATATTTAACATTTAAAAAAACATATATATATGTATTTCATGTGAATGTTAATTGAAGACAAACTCTAAACTAGTCTTAAAACTAATATATTTTTACATCTAATCCTATATTTCTTTTTAATTCAATTTCGCGGATGCGCGCTGGGTGCGTGCTGCGTAAGCGCAGGGTGCGCGGATCCCATGTGACCTGTAAAAAAGAGATTTGATTGGTTCATTACACTTCCTCTTCTAACTATTGAAAGACCCCACCCATTTCAATCATTCTTTGAGCTTCTTTGGAGGAACATCACACCTTAGAATTAGAAGAAACTTTTTGGGGAAGATTTCCACAGCTGCAATTTTTCTGAAGACAATGGCTTCTGCACAGCAGCCACCATCAGAATCAGACCATTCATCCGATGAGGAATTTGTTGTGGAACCTCCACGCCCAGAAAGATACACCTCTGTGGTGTGGAATTTTTTTTCCTTCCCAGAAGGACAAAATAAAACTAATTCAACTAAAGTGACATGTAAAATATGTCAAAGAGTGCTTTCCAGAGGAGATCCATCCAAAAAATACTCTTGTGGGACGGCGAGTATGTTAAAACACCTGAAGACTCTGCATCCCGTGAAGCTGGCCAAGCAGGAATGCAGAAGACTCCGACAGCAGACTGAGCCAGCAGTGGCAAGCACTTCTGCAGCATCACCATCAATTTTTGGAAAACTAAAAATTAGTTGCATTAAATGCAACAAACTGCTATGTTACGGCGAGCAGTCAATTGAACTTATCTGCCGAGTGCAGCAAAACCACAAGTGCTAAACTTGTGTTTATTTATTTTTTTTGCAGAAGTTGACTGTTTTGTTCCTCCTGTTGTCTTTTTTCCTTTTGAAAAAAACAAAAAAAGAACAAAATTGTTCCAAAAAGTACAAAAAAATTAGAAAACAAAAAAGAAGAAAAAAAAAAGTTCATGTAAGAACTAACTTTCCTGGTTTAAAAAAAGAGCTAAATTTCTTTGTTAGTGTGTGAAAGTTTAGATGAATCTATGTGTAGTACGTAATTGACTGAATGAATGCATTAGTAGCGTATGGTGAATGTATAAGTGCAGAACTATGAGGAAGTGCTGCAGCATCACACAGTAACCTCTTTAACTGCAGTGTGCTGTAGTACTTCCGAAGCACAGGGATGCAACATATGTACATAAATATGTTGCAAATCTATGCTTCTCTCTGCACGGCTGCTTAAACTGCAGCCATGTGGTGACACAGGCACCCTTGCACCATAGTGCAAGGATATCTGTGTCATGTGCTGTTTGTTTTTCTACAGGAAGACACACCTTCCTGCACAAACACAATGAGAAAATGCATTTTTCTCCTTCAATGTATGCTGAACATTTCAGCATGCATTGAAGATATAAAAATGTGGAGAAATGAAAACAATTCTCCTCGTTGTGCTTTCCTACACCAATTTTAGAATGGTGCACCATTCACATACATATCGAGATTTATGATTTCTGATAAATCTAGACATGTGTCTTGTTCTATGAGTATTAAGTGCAATCATGCACAACAACACTTATACAACACCCTTTCAACACAAAGTGGTGTGCATGATGAGGTTATATTTACATGGAGTATAAAAAGTGCACAGAGTGCCTTTTCCTCTCTTTGTAAATATAAAAGAGTAACTTGCACAATAACTATGTTACAAAAAGTGACATATTTCCGTTTTTAAATTTCCTTGTTAATGATAGAAGGTAAGCACAGAGTTTTGTCAGCAAAGATGTTCAAAGAAGAATGATTGAAATGATTGCAGTCCTTCAACAGCTAAAAAGGTGAAATATTATGAACCCCTCAAATCTCTTTTTTTGCAGGTCACATGATATCTGATTATGGTCAGATTTCAAAACTACATAGGTATAAACAGAGTGGTTTTAGAAACGTGTTTCAACTTTGTAGCTTCTTGCAGACCTCCTCATTCTGCATATTGAGAATTAGTTAAACTTACCTTCACAGCAATAGGAATAAAAAATGGTGCACATTTTTTTCACATTTTCATTCAAATCTAAATTCTTAAAAATTGCTTATTTTAAAATTTGCATCTGTGAAAGAAAAGAAAAAAAAATTATAACATGTAATAATACATTTTTTACAACACAACATAATTTCCACAAAGTAATTTGTTTGCCTTTTTCGCTGTTCTCAGAATATATTGAATTTCACTAGAAATAGTGATTTCAATCGTACTCATCACTTAACAGCGGGCAAAAAAAAAAACAATCAGAAAGATTGTTAAAAAAAACCAACATATTATTCTCAGTAAAATACCAGAAAATACAAATCATACATGTATGAAATGCTTACAGATTTCAAAATGTTATAACTTTAACTTATAAAAACTGTAAATGTTGCCGCATTAAAATAATCACCGAATAAATGACCACCAAAAAGTCCATAATTCAAAAATATACCTTTTCTTGAGGCCAAATGGTATTTTTGTACATCTTCTATATGTAAATTGTCCAATGGTAGTCCTATTAAATTATAATATTAAATTCCTCAGAGAGTGAATTATCTTCCTAAAACTTTGGCTTTAAAAATATTAGGTAGGAATTTGGTAATTCACTAGGCAAACATTGTTTGAAAACCAACTGGGCATCATTACAAAGTGTCCATCCTTTGTCACATTTTAGATAGGCAGTGTAATGTCCAGATGTGGTGGAAGGACCATCATGAAAAATTATAGCAATTGCTACAAAAGTCCTTCCTGATACTGATAGTTGTACTGCTACAAAGTGCTTTATTAAAGTATCCAATTTTCTTCCGTCAGCTGTACAACGTTGCATCAGTAAAATTATGTATTTTCCATATTTTGTTAAGAATAATGTGGGTAACATTTCTGATTTACATTGACTACACTCCATGTTTTGATTTGCACCTTTAACTAATTTATTGTCTGGTAATGTTAAATACAGAAATCTCTCAGTGGCTACATTGGTGCTACATGTATACATGCAATTTTCACAATCATGTTCCCATTTGTAAGAAAGGACAAAAATATTTTCTATTTCTACACCTTCATTTTCAAAAATGGTAAGCATATACATTAAAAATTCCTGAGCATCTTGTTGGATATTTTGTGTAAATTGTGTAAAACTAGAACACATATCCAAAAGATTACGAACATCTGAAACAGATTGTATTTTACTTCTATCTGTTGTCAATTTTTCATAAACAGAATGCAACAGAGAACAAAATCTTTTTTGCCGATTCTCCATGATTTGTTCTTGCAAACCTTCAAGATAAAAAACAACATTGACCACTACATTAGCATAGCAGTTGACACCAGAACTATTTTCAAACTGATAACCATCAATCTCTCCAACAGTGTCCAATTTCTTTTTACCTGCAATCACAACATTATCTTGTTCTTTTCTTTTCTTGATACCTTCAGAACAGATATTCTCTAACCTTCTTTTTCGACCAACCATACGCTTTTCAAATACAGGATATTGACCTAAATTTGGAGCATACACCTTAACCTATTATACTCTTTTACACAGTTTGCATCTGCAGTAACCTTTGTCTCATCAAAATCAATCAAAAACAAACCAGATAATGTTCTGACTCGCGACAAAGCAACATATGCCATACCCTCTTTAAATACGGTAGATCCAATGTTCACCAATGTACTGTCTACACTTAATCCTTGCGATTTATGAATAGTCACTGCATATGCCAGAGAAAATGGAAATTGTTTCCTACGGACATATAAATCTTTAACAAGCAAAAAACGAACTGAACAACGACCAATTTCTTTAACTTCATCAATCTGATCAAATTTAATTTTTAAAAATTCAATTCCTTCTTTTTACTCATAATTCACAAAATCCACCACTTTGCCCATTGCACCATTAACTAAACCTTTCTCTACATCCAAATTACGCCTTAAAATTACCCAACAGTTTACACACGCATACAGTGTCTTTTCCAAACCAGCAGTTTTAGATATTTTTTTTTCTAAACAATCTAGTTTTGATCTCAACTTACCCGTCAAAATAATAGTGATTCCTTCATGTAGTATTTTATCGATGGCTTCCATTTTTACAATTTCTTCATTTTCCAATTTTAATAATTCTTCGTTGAATATTGAACACTCACGCAGTGTTGGCATTAAGCAAATCACTGACTTATTTTTAGCAATTTCCACGTACACTTTTGCAGGAACTGCATTTTCATTTGGAAAGACATTGCAAAGTAATTGACTCTCCAAAGCTTCTTCCCCTTTTTTTGAAAGAATTCCAATTCTTATATCTTGAAGAATACTTCCATATTCAGCATCATTTGCCTGTCGCATATTTGTTGTCAGTTATTTGTATTCAAAATTACCCCAAATGTTCACATTACCAACACTGCCAAGAGACTTTCCGGTATCTTCATGGGCAAGTGTTTTAAATACCGGTTTTCCTTTTACCGGTGTCAGTTGCAGTAGATCTCCAAAAACTATGACGTGTTTTCCTCCAAATAACACGTCATACTCTGTTTTAAGAATTTGCTGCATTCTTAAATGCACAAGGGCAAGCATCAAGTTTGAAACCATGCTCACCTCATCAATAAAGAGAAGTTTAATTTTCTTCAGCACTCTTGAAACTTCACAACAAGCTTCTCCAGATAGCTTGTGGTATTCCAATTTGTTCTCATGCTCTACTGGCAGCATTAGTAAATGATGTAAAGTAATTCCTTTAATGTTATGTGCTGCCAACCCAGTTGGAACAGTGACAACACAAGACAAATGCGACTCAGTTGTTTTTTGCAGATAACTTGTAAATACTTTAATTAAGAAACTCTTTCCTGTTCCAGCTTGATCCCTCACATACATTCGGATAGGTTGAAATGATGTACATGAGCACACTCTCTTTTCATGAAGTAATCCATGGTCAATCTGTTCTTTCACTTGCTGATATATTTGTTTCTGTTCAACATTTAGTTGCTCTTCCAAGTTTCCTAACTGTATTGCATCTTCTTGTGCTTGTTACATTGCTGTTTCCACCTCATTCATTGCAATCGCTGCTTCATTTTCAACAATTGGTTGTCCTAGTGGATCTTGACTCAGTGCAGCAGAACTTTGACTGTCTTGAGAACTGTCTCTAGCAATCTCAGCTGCAATTGTAGCTTCTTGATCAATTTCATCATGCAACGTTTTGACATAATTTGCGAAAGCACTGCATTATATGCTATCTTTACAAGCATTAAATGAATCTTCATAGCTGGGAAAATCTCCAAGTAATTCCAGTTCAGAACGCCATGGTTTGAACATTTGCAAAAGGGCTAAATAGTAAAATTCCCTTTTGTCACCAGTGTCGCAACTCAGTTTTCTGTGATTAATCAAATTTCCTTTCCTTTGTTTCACCAGACATCCTTCAGAACCAATCACTCCATATTTTCCATCGTTGATGTTCTCTGTAATATACCGTTTAAAAGTGTAGTTTTGCAGCACTTCATAGAGACACATGTTCTCAAGATGATGACTTCTCTTTGGATAGTATGTGTCCAACATATTGGTTTTCAAAATATCTGTACTTTCAGGGTCATTTTCTGCTAAATATTCAATTTCTTGAACAGATTTCAGTACCCAATTTCGCATTCCTGCAAGACCTAGACTCACCCAAATGATTCTTCTACTTTTGGAATATAGACTTGCAGATGATAACCGATCTGAACATTCATATGCTCCAATTTCACGATGCGATAACATCTTCAAACTGAAACTGTATCATTTCTTACTTAGTGTCTTCCCGTGAGAAATCTCTTCCCACATTTCTTTCAATTCAGTGTTTTCTGATTTAGTAATATAAGATGTTACGTATCGAGCAACAGCAATGGAATTGTCCGCAACATACTGAATATCCATGTTAGCTTTCCACATGGATAAAATAACTGGATTGTAGTTATTTATGTATTTTGATTCTTCGCTTCTTCTTAAGTTGTAGGTGTTTTTCGGAGACTTTCTTGTGATGGTATGTCATACAGCTGACATAAAACTGTTCACTCTTCCTTTGGATAATACAGGACGTGGAAATCTAAAACGACATTTGGTATAGAACTTATCCTTTGACTTGTACTTTCATCTACAGTATTTTCCACACCTGTGGCTTTGAAATCGTAATACTTGTTGTTTTAACCCCTTCAACGCGCATGACGGAACGGTTCCGAAATGCACGTCGGTTGCGCTGTGCGCATGACGGAACCGTTCCGTCATGGCCCCGCCCGCGCACGGAACCTTCAGCGTGGCGCGGAAATCCGCGCCGCGCTGAAGGGGTTAAATTGTTCTCTTCTCTGCTATTTGGAAGAGCACATGTAGCATAATCTTCAATGAAATACAAAACAGTTTCATCTGAATCTGTTCCAAATTTGGGGGCGTCCTTGACCCATAACAACATATGTATGTGAGGAGCACCTCTTGCTTGATACTCCTTTCTCCAAAAGAAATCCACCACTTCTCCAAGAGGAGGATTCTTTTTATTGCAGATGAAAGACATCATAGCTTCAAATCTATGATTGAAATATCTGCATACATTGACAGGATCCAAAGAGCACAATTCTCCAGGTGTCTTGTATTCAATATTTTTTATATTGGAATTTGCCTCTCGAAGAAATTCAAGAAAATCATCCCAAGCATACTCAGCACAGCTTAGTGTAACAAACCATGTAGGAGTTCCCAAGTTGCGTAGCATACATTTCAGTTCTCCATGTCGACGGTACCAATATTCATTAGTCCCACGCTGACATGCCATCAGATTAATCAACTGAGATTCTAAATGATCATCTCTCTGATGCACTTTATCCATAAAATCCTTTGCAGTTACATTTTGAAGTTGCTTTCCAGTTTTTAAAATGTGATTTACTGCATATGAAAGTCCAGACAAGTCACTTTCAAACAGAAGATGAAACATATAAGGGATACATTGTCGCAATCTTGGATCTTCTGCATATAATCTTGTTGTCCGATATTTAGATGCAGGAATCTGCACAGGACGTTCATCATATCGTCCACCTTTTCCTGTTGGAAACAACTGCGGGAAACAACGAGCTTCCAAGCTCTCTTCCCATACACTCATGGGACTTCCTGTTGCTTTTTTCATTTGAAACAACTCAATCATATTCCCCATCACCTCTTTGGAATGAAGTATATGTACACTGTAATGTTCATAGATCTCTTCACATCTGGACATATCCACTTTTTCAATTTGTCCACTTAATGTTTCACTATCTTCTGCTAAATCTATTTCTCCTTCTCCAACAAACACATTTCTATAGTACTCATTATTTTTTAACAGATACAATGATGCCTTTTGCACTTTTCTAACATCCACCAACTCTTGCCAGATGTTCTTTTTCTTAGTAGGAACACCATTAACTAGAATGACTAGTGGCTCATTTTCTGCATGATCTACACCAATAGTTTCAATATTTTTCCTTAACCCCTTCAGTGCCCATGACGAGCTGGACTCGTCATGGGCTGCGGTGGCGCTGTGCCCATGACGAGTCCAGCTCGTCATGAACTCCGCCCGCTAATACAAAGCGCGGCACTGGGCGGGGAAAGGGGCGGGCATGCAAGGGGTTAAATCTAATGGTAAATACACAACTCTTCCTTTCAATCCTCTTTGCAACTCTGATGGAGGTAATTTACTTGTTTTGGGATCCATACGAACAATAGCCTGAAACTGGTGAACACATTGTATCAGAATAGACTCATACGTATTTAAATATATCAGCTCTGGAGGAATAGCAACCAACTCTAGATTATTATGAACAGCTCTAGCAGGCATTTTATTCTCATCTAATGTGTTATAACAATATTTGCAAATACGCTGCTCACATCCCAAATCAAAACAATCCTCTACCAACAAATAAGTTGCAAATTCATCCACTTATCATTATCTTCTATTTCACTTTTTAAATACAGATTGACACCCCTAGTCTGATTTTCATAGTGACTTCGCCGACAACAAATACAAGAAACATTTGGTCTTTCACCTGAAATTACCTTCAACTTTGTGATTTCATCCTCAAATTTTTCTGTAGTTACAGGTTCTACATTGTCTTCAACATTTTGTTCTACTAATGTGTCAGTTTCTTCACTCTCTTGCTGAGGCCCAAAGTAACAAAACTCAATATCCTCACAGACCTGCTTCACATCTGAAACTGACCCACATAAAAGAGCACTGTTCAACTCACTTAACTTTAGTGCTGGACTTTTTGCATAATACAACCTCACTAACTTCCGCATTTGAGTATGATGTACTGCCAGCATTCTGAAATGGTGAAAAACACTTTCACAAACTTTCCTAGAAAGACAAGCCAGAGAATGACCTTGCAAACCAGTATGTTTTCTCACTCTGCAAGGGACTAGTCCTTTCAACAGCTTAATCTTTTGTTTTACACTTTTTTTAGTATAGGCTCGTAAAAAACGACATAATTTTTCAATAGATTCCTGTCGTACACTACAAACACTACTGCAATCCCAAGTGTACACAGGGTTTTTAGCACGTGTCCCTAAAACTTCATCAGCTATCACATCTTCTGCATTTCTTTCAACCATTTTCTCTTTCTCCATTGGACAACCATCACTAACCTCATAACCTCTACCACTGGTGTCAACTGCATACAATAATTTTTCACTTATTGAATAACTCTCTTCATTAAAAAAAGGCTCTGAACTAGAACTGTGTTTCCATTCTCCCAAAAAAACATCACAATTTTTTTTTTTATTAATAACTCTTTACCTCCTACTTTTGGCCTTCATTACATATATTGGTTTATCTAGTGATCGAATTCTGTTTAACACTAAAATAAACAGTTTCCTTTTTACTTCAAAAGCCTTTTCCACAATGCTTTCAATATGCTTCTTCTGTTTATAAAATAAAGCTCTCTTTTTATATTTCTTCACATCTTTCAGCAAATTATGCACTACTCTCTTGTAAAATATTTTTTTGCGTAATTCCTTATACTGATTTTGTCTTCTTTTACCATACTTTATCTCCTTTGACTGAACATTTGCTTTCTTACTTTTCCTCTTATTTTGATTTTTTTCTTACTTAAAAAATTCTCTGAAGTTGCAGCATTATCTACATTCTGTTTGCTCCTACAAACATTTTTAATAAATTGCTTCGTGATCTTACCAGAAGATTTTTTCCTTTTAGCCACATTATCTTGTTCATTCAATACTTGTGGTTGATGTTTCTTCAAATAATCCTCCTGTCTCTGTTCTTTTCTTTTTCTTTTTTTTTCGGACATAATTTCTCTATTGTAACGTTGAAAAACAGTATCTGCAAAAAAGAATCACAAATAAATGTATATTAATAACTTTCAAACTTACAGTATTCCATTACTGTACAAACACATTTTATATAAAAACTGACTAAGAAACTATAGCCCTGAACCACAAGTGTGACGATGATTAAAAACTACATACATAGTGCATACTACTTTGAAGCAGTTCATGCCCTAAAGCCTACCTCACAAAAAGACTACATGCTAACTGACTGAATGATTACAGTACTAAAAGGAGACACACTGGGTGAGTAACAGGGTGTTTGCTAGAAGTGTATGAATACTAACTGGGGAATTAAAGGTGCGAAAGACAACTGTGTAGCTGATTAGAGGACTGAATGCATTCTGGATAGGCATTTAAAGCACTCCATGTGCTAAGGCCTGGCTCACTGCATGAGTACTTGGGTACTGACTGAATGATTAGACTACAGCAAGGAGACTGCCTGGATGAATTTATAAGTGGTAGGCTTTTGGCGCAGGGAATGGATTAGTACTTGGTACTGCATGGGTCACTAGAAGAGTGCAAAGGGAGTGACAGGATGTTTGCTGGACTATATAGATACTGACTAGGGAATTGAAAGTGTAAAAGACAAGTGTCTAGGTGGTTAGAAGACTGCATGCATAGTGCATAGGGGTTTGAAGCAGTCCATTTGCTAAGGCCTGGCTCAGTGCATGAATACTTAGGCAGTGACTGAATCATTAGAGTACTGGAAAGAGAGTTTCTTGGTGAATTTTTAAGTGTTTGAGTTTTGGCACAGTGAATGGATTAGTACATGGTGCTGAATGGGTCACTAGATGACTGCAAAGGGAGTGACAGGGTGTTTCCTGGAAGTGTATGGATACTGACTAGGGAATTGAAGGTGTGAAAAACAACTGTGTAGGTGGTTAGAGAACTACATGCATACTGCATAGACATTTGAAGAAGTCTATTTGGTAATGAATGGTTCACAACATAAGTACTTAGAAACAGACTAAATCATCAGACTACTTCTAGGACAGTGCCTGGGTAAAAATTTAAAATTTTCAGTTCTGGTGCAGTGAAGACAATACTACATGGTACTGCACTTTAGTGTCAAAGCATGACTCATTTTATCAATGCATAAGCAAACACTGTCTTCTAATGCTACTAAAACTTGAGAACATAACATGTTTTAAAACAGTTATCTGTCAGCAAATACACGATGTTACCAAACACTTCTATCACAGTGGTTCCCAAATGCACACAGACTCACAGTGTGATTCTAGACAAGCACCACTATCCCTAGGAGTTTACCAAAACTCATTCACTACATTGGAATTGGTAAGGGAACTGCACACAATCTACATATTTCACGACTGCACTATAGTGTCAATGCCTGACTCATTTAATCAACGCATAAGCAATGACTGGCTTCTAATGCTACTAAAACTTGACAACATGACAGGTTTTAAAATAGTTATCTGTCAGCAAATACTCGGTGTTACCAAATGCTACTCTCACAGTGGTTCCCAAATGCACACACACTCACAGTGTGATTCTACACAAACACCACTATCCCTAGGAGTTTACCAAAACTCATTCACTACAGTGGAAGTGGTAAGGGAACTGCACACAATCTACATATTTCACGACTAAACTTTAGTGTCAATACCTGACTCATTTAATGAAAGCATAAGCCATAACTATCTTCTAATGCTACTAAAACTTGAGAACATAACATGTTTTAAAACAGTTATCTGTCAGCAAATACACGATGTTACCAAACGCTTCTCTCACAGTGGTCCCCAAATGCACACAGACTCACAGTGTGATTCTAGACAAGCACCACTATCCCTTAGAGTGTACCAAAACTCATTCACTACATTGGAATTGGTAAGGGAACTGCACACAATCTACATATTTCACGACTGCACTATAGTGTCAATGCCTGACTCATTTAATCAACGCATAAGCAATGACTGGCTTCTAATGCTACTAAAACTTGACAACATGACAGGTTTTAAAATAGTTATCTGTCAGCAAATACTCGATGTTACCAAATGCTACTCTCACAGTGGTTCCCAAATGCACACACACTCACAGTGTGATTCTACACAAACACCACTATCCCTAGGAGTTTACCAAAACTCATTCACTACAGTGGAAGTGGTAAGGGAACTGCACACAATCTACATATTTAACGACTAAACTTTAGTGTCAATATCTGACTCATTTAATGAAAGCATAAGCCATAACTATCTTCTAATGCTACTAAAACTTGACAACATGACATGTTTTAAAACAGTTATCTGTCAGCAAATACACGATGTTACCAAACGCTTCTCTCACAGTGGTTCCCAAATGCACACAGACTCACAGTGTGATTCTAGACAAGCACCACTATCCCTAGGAGTTTACCAATACTCATTCACTACAGTGGAAGTGGTAAGGGAACTGCAAACAATCTACATATTTCATGACTGCACTTTACTGTCAATGCCTGACTCATTTAATGAAAGCATAAGCCATAACTGTCTTCTAATGCTACTAAAACTAGACAACATGACAGGTTTTAAAATAGTTATCTGTCAGCAAATACACGATGTTACCAAATGCTTCTCTCACAGTGGTTCCCAAATACACACAGACTCACAGTGTGATTCTACACAAACACCACTACCCCATGGAGTTTACCAAAACTCATTCACTACAGTGGAAGTGATAAGGGAACTGCACACAATCTACATATTTCACGACTGCTCTTTAGTGTCAATGCCTGACTCATTTAATCAACACATAAGCAAAGACTCGCTTCTAATGCTACTAAAACTTGACAACATGACAGGTTTTAAAACAGTTTTCTCTCAGCAAATACACAATGTTACCAAACGCTTCTCTCACAGTGGTTCCCAAATGCACACAGACTCACAGTGTGATTGTAGACAAGCACCAGTATTCCTAGGAGTTTACCAAAACTCATTCACTACACTGGAAGTGATAAGGGAACTGCACACAATCTACATATTTCACGACTGCACTTTAGTGTCAATGCCTGACTCATTTAATCAACACATAAGCAAAGACTGGCTTCTAATGCTACTAAAACTTGACAACATGACAAGTTTTAAAACAGTTTTCTGTCAGCAAATACACGATGTTACCAAACGCTTATTTCACAGTGGTTCCCAAATGCACAAAGACTCACAGTGTGATTCTAGACAAGCACCAGTATCCCTAGGAGTTTACCAAAACTCATTCACTACACTGGAAGTGATAAGGGAACTGCACACAATCTACATATTTCACGACTGCAATTTACTGTCAATGCCTGACTCATATAATGAAAGCATAAGCCATAACTGTCTTCTAATACTACTAAAACTTGACAACATGACAGGTTTTAAAACAGTTATCTGTCAGCAAATACACGATGTTACCAAATGCTTCTCTCACAATCCTTACCCAAATGCACACAGACTCACAGTGTGATTTTAGACAAGCAACAATATCCTAGGAGTTTACCAAAACGCATTCACTAGTCTGGAAGAGTGTGCAGTACCATTAACTCTTCCAGAGTAGTGAATGAGTTTTGGTCAACTCCTAGGATAGTGTTGCTTGTCTAAAATCACACTGTGTGTGTGCATTTGGGTAAGGATTGTGAGAGAAGCATTTGGTAACATCGTGTATTTGCTGACATATACCTGTTTTAAAACGGGTCATGTTGTGAAGTTTTAGTAGCATTAGAAGCCAGTCTTTGCTTATGCTTTGATTAAATGAGTCAGGCTTTGACACAAAAGTGCAGTCCTGAAATATGAAGATTGTGTGCAGTTCGCTTACCACTTCCACAGTAGTGAATGATTTTTGGTAAACTCCTAGGTATAGTGGTTGTTGTCTAGAATTACACTGTGAGTCTGTGTGCATTTGAGAACCACTGTGAGAGAAGCATTTGGTAACATCGCGTATTTGCTGACAGATAACAAATTTAAAACCTCTCATGTTGTCAAGTTTTAGTAGCATTAGAAGCTAGTCTTTGCTTATGCATTGATAAAATGAGTCAGGGTTTGACACTAAGGTGCAGTACCATGTACTATTCTGTTCACTGTGGCAGAACTGAAAATGTAAAAGTTTTACCTAAACACTGTCCTAGAAGTAGTCTGATTATTTAGTCAGTTTCTAAGTACCAAATAGATTGCTTCAAATAAAAGTGTTCTGACATACTATACACTTGTCTTTTACACCTTCAATTCCCTAGTCAGTATCCATACACTTCCAGGAAACATCCTGTCACTTCCTTTGCAGTCCTCTAGAGACCCATTCAACAGCATGTACTAATCCATTGGCTGTGCCAAAACTCAAACACTTATAAATTCACCTAGACACTCTCTTTCCAGTACTCTAATGATTCAGTCACTGCCTAAGTATTCATGCACTGAGCCAGGTCTTAGCACATGGACTACGTCCAACCCGTATCCACTATGCATGCAGTCCTCTAACCACCTACACACTTGTCTTTCACACCTTCAATTTCCCAGTCAGTATCCGTTCACTTCCAGCAAACACCCTGTCACTGCCGTTGCACTCCTCTAGTGACCCATTCAGCATCATGTACTAATCCATTCACAGCGCCAAACCCTAATAAATTCACCTAGGCACTCACCTTGGAGTACTATAATCATTCAGTCAGTACCCAAGTACTCATCCAGTGACCCAGGCCTTAGTATATGGACTGCTTCAAACCCTTATCCTCTATGTATGCAGTCCTCTAACCACCTACACAATTGTCTTTCACACCTTCAATTCCCTAGTCAGTATCCATACACTTCCAGGAAATACCCTGTCACTCTCTTTGCAGTCCACTAGTGACCCATTCAGCACCATGTACTAATCCATTCACTGTGCTAAAACCCGAACACTTATAAATTCACCAAGATACTATCTTTGCAGTACTCTAATCATTCAGTCAGTGCCTAAGTATTCATACACTGAGCCAGGCCTTAGCACATGGACTGCTTCAAACCCCTATGTACTATGATTGCAGTCTTCTAACCACCTAGACACTTGTCTTTCACACTTTCAATTTCCTAGTCAGTATCCATACAGTCCAGCACTTGTCACTGCCTTTGCACTCCTCTAGTGACCCATTCAGTACCAAGTAGTAATCTATTCCCTGTGCGAAAAGCCTAGCACTTATAAATTCACCTAGGCACTCTCCTTGCTGTACGATAATCATTCAGTCAGTACCCAAGTAGTCATGCAGTGAGCCAGGCCTTAACACATGGACTGCTTTAAATGCCTATGCAGTATGGATGCAGTCCTCTAATCGCCTACACAGTTGTGTTTCACACCTTCTATTCCCTAGTTAGTATTCATACTCTTCTAGCAAACACCCTGTGAGTCACCCAGTGTGTCTCCTTATAGTACTGTAATCATTTAGTCAGCTTGCATGTAGTCTTTTAGTGAGGTAGGCTTTAGGGCATGAACTGCTTCAAAGTAGTATGCACTATGCATGAAGTGTTTTAATGAACGTCACACTTGTGGTTCAGGGCTATAGTTTAATAGTCAGTTTTTATATAAAATGTGTTTTTACAGTAATGGAATAGTATAAATTTGAAAGTTATTAATATACATTTATTTGTGATTCTTTTTTACAGATACAGAACAGGAGTGTTTCTCATCTGTTTGCACTCTTCTTGTGCAAGATTGTTTGGATCAAGGGTCCTTAGGTGTTTCATCATACTTGCTGTGCCGCACGAGTATTTTTTGTTAGGATCTCCTCGTAACAGAACTCTTTGGCAAATCTTGTGAGTGACAAAGGTGGCATTGGTCTTTGTTTGCTCCTTGGAAAAACTAAAAAATTTCCTCACCACTGAAGAAAAACGTTGTTGGTGTGGTGCCTTCTGCAAAACATTTTCTTCAGATTCGGTAAATATTTTAAAGCGGCAACATTTACAGTTTTTGTAAGTTAAACTTATAAAATTTTGTTAGCTGTATGCATTTTATATATCTGTGATTTGTTTCTTGTGGTATTTTGTTGAGAATACCATGTTGTTTTTTTAACAATCTTTCTTATTTTCCAGGTCTGTCGTCGACATCCATTGTCCCCACAGTAGTGTTCCGCCTTGTTGTTTTTTATTATTGTTGCTACATTTTGTTTATTAGTTTATTGTTCATATATATGTTAATAAAAAAAGAAAGTTTGAAAATAGTTTTTCGTTTATATATTTATTATTATAAAAAATAAAGTTTGAAAAAAAAATTAATAACTTTTTTGGTTGTTCTCTTAACTGCTGTGTGACTCTTTCTTGTTCTTATTACTGTTATTTGATGGAGTCCACCATGGTGTTAAATTTTGGGGCACTTATCGCTGGAGTACTGGTGATATCTGCAGTTTGCACCAACTTCTGAATAGTGTGTTAGATTTATCTCAACTTTACTTCCGTTAAAGTGCTGATAATGAAATGGAGAGTAGCCGTTCCCGTGCAAAAAGATACGAGGTGCACCTTTCCGATTTATTCTAAATACTAAAATCCTGTATTGAATTGCACTGAGGTATTGGCTGCACTTACAGGGTACACACAAAATCCATTAAGAAATCTCATAGTGGAGAGGTGTGGCTCACTGGTTAGAGGAAGCAGACCCAGAAGCAGAGGACGGCCTGGGACCAGGGTTCAATCCCCGACGCGGCAGGGTCGTGGACCAGGGCCAGCGGACTCGATAATTCTCGCTTCGGTGCCTACTCTAACCAGGGATCACACTCGGTGACTCTGGGCATTAGCTTGCCTCATCTCCACAATGGCCCCCCACATTCGCTGGGGATGCCTGGTTTCACCTTGGAGATACCCTTGAGGGACCATCTCAGGACGGGTTCACCAGCGGTCTACAGCGCCAGGACGCCTCAGGGCAGCAGTGCGCTTTACAAGACACATACATTTACATTTACATTGTATTTATATTGATTGGGAATAGTGCGTCAGGTGCTGGATCTTGATGAGATACACTGCTCAGTTCGTATATTGTTCTGCACACGAAAAAAATCACATCACAACTTTCACATCAATTGCAATGCGAAACAAATTCCGGCGACAAGACTCGTTAGCACCAGGGATTTTATACCTGCTTTCTGCTGGTGTTAAGCAGGATAACTACCTGCACCATGAAAGGGAACACAGCCAAGAGCCACACCAGAACACCCACAGGTACCATAGAGTCAATGAGCATGATACAGGGATACCCATGAGGGCCAGAAGACTCATCTCAACAACTCCAGGACCGCCAATGCCCCCCAAACCCACATCTTAGTACGTGTGTCCCTGTGGTCCTTGTCTTAGCATGATAGGCACAAGCCCTGCAACATCACAGTGTGCTGCGACCTCAGCGTTGGCAGTGAGCCTGGATGTGTAGCTACGCACGCATCCACCTGCATGCACAACTGGCGTGTGCTGGTCTGGGGTCCACAGGTCAGTGCAGGGGTGTGCCTATCGGGCAAGGGGAACGGGGTGTCTCGGACATGTCCGTGTACAGGAAGTGCGGTAAGTGTGTCTCTGTGTTCTGGTGTGGCCTGCTACAAGAGCCGCAGCAGTTGATGTTGTAAACTGGCATGCACCACCTCCAAACGGCACTGTGAGGTTGTAGTTGGAATGTAGCAGGACATGCGCAAATAGGCATTACAATGGTGTGCCGTACGAGTGCACGAGATACAACAGCACACCGTACAAAAGTGTGGGGGCTCGTGGGAGGGAGGTGCAGCCGTTTGGCAACATAACACACAGTGAACTCAACCATGTGCCACATGCTGGGCATCTCATCCATGATGACCACGGTCGCAGACATCCTACAACACCAACGACTGGCCTTTGTACACATCCTGTATGAATGCAGCGTGGTTTTCACTTCTATGCTCGTTCAGTGGTGTGATGTTGGTGGGGTGTGTGACTTGTGCTGCTTGTTGGTGTGTTTCATTTTGGCCATTGTTAGTCTATATGTGTTGTACTTAATTGTGCATGTGTGCCATTCTGCCCATCTCCCCTCCTCCCCCCACTCCCTGCTTCTTCCTCTTCCTAGTGCTGTTGTGTCTATAATTTTGTTGCTGCACACATAAATACATGTAAAGAATAAATTAGAATAGTTCCTTGATTCTTTTAGGTTTCAAAACTTCTCTATTGGTTTCTTTTTAATTTTCCATATGAACCGTTTTTTAAATATTCAACAACACATAGAAGTCAGAAGTGCAACGTATTCTGTCAACACACTTTCTAGAACATTCTACAACACGTGCAGGTTAAAAGTTCATCAATTTTTTAAAACTTAACGATATTTTATTGTAGCATTTTCTTGAATATTTAACGACACGTACAGGTTAAAAGTTGACGATTGTTTTAAGTTCGAACAGTGCCTTCCAAATGCAAGTAGCAGGTGTGGTTGATCTGAGCAAATTTTATCCTTTGATATGTACTCCACGTTGAAACTGCTTTTTCTTAACCAATCACAAAGATGCTATTCTACAAAACTAATGTGCACCCTACTTTTAAAAAAGAATGCTTTTCATGATATCTTCAGAGATAAGTTATAGATAGGAATTAGCATTTAAAAAACCTTTGAAATTCACTGAAAAAAACATAGGTTTCATGCACGTTATAGTTAGGAATTGGCATTTTAAAAAACTTTGAAATTCACTGAAAAAACCATAGGTTTCAGGGGCGTTATAGTTAGCTGGACATTTTCCTCGTACAAAACCCTAGAAATTCCCCTGTTATAGTTAGTTCAGCTAACTATAACTCGCGCCCCCGCAATGCACTGCTGATGACGTCACATATTACATCACTCATGACATGGTCAGTGACATCACTGATGACATCACTGATGACATCTCAAATGACATCACTGATGACATCACTGATGACGTCATCTATGTGATAAATTAGTACACCTTCTCACACCCTAATATAACTTTTGATAAACCAACTCAAAATTTCAGACGGCCATTTTGAAGACCATAGATACTCCAATACCAATAACTACATACCCACTCATTGACTCTTAGGTCTACATGCACCTCCACTCACTCACCTGTACAGTCACTCATACTTACAGTCACTCCGTACAAGACTATCATATGCATTTATACAGATATATAGACACTCATACACTGCCAATCATCCATTGAGGTACTGACACACCTAGTCAGTTGTGCAAATAATTAAACACAGTCCAATTGACTCACCTATACAGTTAAACATACTCAAGTTCACTTACTCATGAAAATACTAAAAAATGTTGAAACTCTTATTCAATTGCTAGTACAAGAACACACTCATCCATACAGCCAGTCCCGCAATCACACACTCTCACATATAGATAGTTATTTACTCTTATACACATATACACTGTGTTTCACATATGTAGTTACTGTCACATGTACAACTGAGATATACATTCAATCACTAACACACCCTTACATACACTCACCCAACCATACAGTCCATCACAGTTGCACTCTTAAAACCACGCACCCATAGAATCACCCACTCACACATCTATGCACAGAGTCACACACACCTCACCCACACATACACTCAGGCACCCATACAGATACTCAGACAACCAATCAATAACCCATAGAGACACTCATATTGCTATTCACAAAACCATGCAGCCGTGTATACACCAACAGATAGACAGATACAGACATTCACACAGTTTAGTCACTAGTCTGCAGTAAGATACATTTAATGACTCACTTATAGAGTCAGTTACGCACCTAGAAAATCATCCATTCACACACTTGTACACCCACTCATTCTTCCACCGGCCTTTCCCTATATATATTAAACATATTAAAACTGTTCAGAAACACTGATGACGTCATCAGTGATGTAATCAGTGATGTCATTTGAGATGTCATCAGTGATGTCATCAGTGATGTCACTGACCATGTCATGAGTGATGTAATATGTGACGTCATCAGCAGTGCATTGCGGGGCGCGAGCTATAGTTAGCTGAACTAACTATAACGGGGGAATTTCTAGGGTGTTGTTCGAGGGAAATGGCCAGCTAACTATAACGCCCCTGAACCCTATGGTTTTTTCAGTGAATTTACAAGGTTTTTTAAATGCCAATTCCTAACTATAACGTGCATGAAACCTATGATTTTTTCAGTGAATTTCAAAGGTTTTTTAAATGCTAATTCCTATCTATAATTTATTACTAAAGCTATGATGTTTAATGATTTTCATTGGATTTCTAAATTTTTCTATTTCAGTCTGTCAATTCCTTTAATTATGTTTTTTTTTAATTCATTTTTATCACCTTTTTTTAACATATCTTTTCAATTAATTCTTTTAAAAATTAAAAAAGATTATTTGTTTTTATTGGGTTTAAAAAAAAAAAATTGTTAATGTTTTAAAATATATTTTTATATATTTTTAAAATATTTTTTAAACTATATTTTCAAAACTTTATTTTTTATTTTTTTTTCTCCATTTTTGGGGGATCTGCACACCCTATGCGCACCCTTCATGACCCGTACGCGAAAGCATCCGCATACGGTAAGCGTTGGGTATGTGTTTAGTGCGCGATTACAATGCGACCAGTACGCGACTCCAAGCCTATACGCGATACATACGATGCACGTTACGCGACGCTTGCGCGCTTCCGCGATGCGTCATATGCGTGTATGACGCGGTGGGTGCGCGAATCCCGCGAAATTACATTTAAAAAAACATATATATATGTATTTCATGTGAATATTAATTGAAGACAAACTCTAAACTACTCATAAAAGTAATATATTTTTACTTCTGATCCTATATTCCTTTTAAATTCAATTTTGCGGATGCGAGCTGGGTGTGTGCTGCCTATGCGCACGGTGCACGGATTCCATGTGACCTGAAAAAAAGAGATTTGATTGGTTCATTCCACTTCCTGTTCTAACTATTGAAAGACCCCACCCATTTCAATCATTCTTCTTAGACCATTTTTGGAGGAGCACCTCTTTGCAGAGAAGAAGCTTTTTGACTAAGTTTTCACTTAGTTCGAACTTTTTTGCAAAACAATGGCTTCAGGGCAGGAGGGATCTCCAGCATCTCAACATTCTTCTGGAGATGAATTTCTGCTTGAAGCACCATGCCCGGAAAGATATTCATCCATCGTCTGGAAATTTTTAACTTTTCCAGAGGGGCAATCGAAGACCAATGCCACCAAAGTGACATGCAAGATATGTCAAAGAGTGTTCTCCCGTGGCGATCCAGCAAAGAAGTACTCATGTGGTACATCGAGCATGAAAAAACATCTCAAAACCATGCATCCAATAAACTTGGCACGTGAAGAGTGCCAAAGAATGAGAGTTCTTCCTGGACCTTCACAGACATCAGAGACAAATACTTCCCACGTCCATCCATCGGACCAACACCTGGACATCCATCCTCAGTTTGCCACACTAAGGTGCCGATTCGGATCCTGGAAAAACTGGGTACGAACCGTCGGTCGGAGCGTTTTCTCCGTCCGACTCGTACCCGGGAAATAAACATTACAAACATGGAAGTACGATTCCCACGGAAATACCCGACCCGTAGCTCTGAAGGGCTGGGGACGGTGCGTACCCCTACGGCACCCCATTGGGGGTCTGCACCGTACCCAGGCCCTCAGAGCGTTGGTACGGGTCGTACCACGCGTACCCCCACATCACCCCAACAATGCTGGTACGGCCCGTACCCAGGCCATTCGAACGTGGGTACGGGCCATACCGCCATTGTCGGGGTGACATAGTGGTGGGCGTGGTACGGCCGGTACCCACGCTCTTAAGGCCTGGGGACGGTACATACCCAGGCCTGCAAACCGTGGGTACGGGAATGCACGGAGCGTACCCCCACCTGTGTATGAATGGAGCGTACCCCCACTCCACCAGTGTATGTACGGACCGTACCCCCACCCCACCAGTGTATGTACGGACCGTAAACCCACCCGTGTATGCATGCAGCGTACCAACTCCCCACCCGTGTATGTACGGACCATACCCCCACCCCACCAGTGTATGTACGGACCGTACCCACACCCGTGTATGAATGGAACGTACCCACACACCACCAGTGTATGTACGGAGCGTACCCACACCCGTGTATGAATGGAGCATACCCCCACCCGTGTATGAATGGAGCATACCCCCACCCCACCAGTGTATGTACGGAGCGTACCCACACCCGTGTATGCATGGAGCGTACCCCCACCCCACCAGTGTATGTACGGACCATACCCCCACCCCACCAGTGTATGTACGGACCGTACCCCCACACGTTTATGCATGCAGCGTACCAACTCCCCACCCGTGTATGTACGGACCGTACACCCACCCCACCAGTGTATGTACGGAGCGTACCCACACCCGTGTATGAATGGAGTGTACCCCCACCCGTGTATGAATGGAGCGTACTCCCACCCCACCAGTGTATGTACGGACCATACCGCCACCCCACCAGTGTATGTACGGACCGTACCCCCACCCGTGTATGCATGCAGCGTACCAACTCCCCACCCGTGTATGTACAGACCGTACCCACACCCGTGTATGAATGGAGCATACCCACACACCACCAGTGTATGTACGGAGCGTACCCACACCCATGTATGAATGGAGCGTACCCCCACCCGTGTATGAATAGAGCGTACCCCCACCCCACCAGTGTATGTATGGAGCATACCCACACCCGTGTATGAATGGAGTGTACCCACACCCGTGTATGTCCCGACCGTACATGCCCAGACATAGGAGGGGTGTGTGCAGAGTCCTCCCAGCAGTGCCCAGACATAGGAGGGGTAGGTGCAGAGCCCTCCCAGCAGTGCCCAGACACAGGAGGGGAGGGTGCAGAGTTCACCCAGCAGTGCCCAGACGCAGGAGGGGTGGGTGCAGAGTCCTCCCAGCAGTGCCCAGACATAGGAGGGGTGGGTGCAGAGTCCCCCAGCAGTGCCCAGACACAGGAGGTGTGGTTGCAGAGTCCACCCAGCAGTGCCCAGACGCAGGAGGGGTGGGTGCAGAGTCCTCCCAGCAGTGCCCAGACATAGGAGGGGTGGGTGCAGAGTCCCCCTAGCAGTGCCCAGACACAGGAGGGGTGGGTGCAGAGTCCTCCCAGCAGTGCCCAGACACAGGAGGGGTGTGTGCAGAGTCCTCCCAGCAGTGCCCAGATACAGGAGGGGTGTGTGCCTATCACTCCCAGCAGTGCCCAGACATAGGAGGGGTGTGTGCCTATCACTCCCAGCAGTGCCCAGACATAGGAGGGGTGTGTGCCTATCACTCCCAGCAGTGCCCAGACATAGGAGGGGTGTGTGCAGAGTCCCCCCAGCTGTGCCCATGGAAAGAAAGGGGTTGAGTACACACAGATACAATGGCCACAATTGTCAGTCAGGTGCTCAAAGACCCAGCAGAACACGAAACACATGTTTGCGAGGCTGGGAGTACACACATGCAAAGTGTGGAAAAGTACACATGAAGTCCTGTCAATATACTCCACTCACAAGTACAGTGACCCCCAAGGATGACACAAATGATGCAGGTGGAGACCTTGGCCAGCATGCATGGCCAAAGTTGAAGGGGTCCGTCACACACCCAGCAAATGTAGACACAGCACTGCACAAATGTCTTCACAACACCCTGCAGGAAAGATGTCAGGGTCCACAGAGGAAGGTACACACCTTGGGACAATGTCACCATGCAGTAACAGCTTACATGAGCAAAGTTTGATAGCAAATACCGTGTGATGGCACACAGATAACAGGGTCCACCCCATGAACAGCACACTACAACATATCCCAGACACCTAACACATTATCGCCACCCCAAATCATGGAGCAGCACCACCAACAGCAATGCCAGAAAAGCAGTAGTGTGCCAAGGAAAATAAAATAGCTTTATTCAGCAATGTTCCAAAATGAATTGTACGAAGAGTTCAAAATGCACAAGGCCCATAGGGCAGTCCATAGTTCCAATCCAGGTGGGGGACACATTGGGATGCGTGTCCCCTAGCTTGCCTGCACAGTTCAGACTACCTTCTCATCCACAGCGGGGGGGCATCTTGTGGGGGGGAAGGACCAGGCACCGCAGGGACAGGAGGGGCAAGGGTAGGTGTTGTGGGTGCAGGGACGGACGACTCCAACACAGGGGGTTGGGGCAGCGCCAAAGGTGGATTGGAGCACGGCGCTGCACACTACTGCCAGGTCGCCCAGCGTCTCCCCTGCACCCGAAGGAACCACAGGCCCCAAGGAGGGGGGGTCGCAGGGATGGGTCGCAGCGCTACCCGGGGAGGGTGTGGACAGGGGGGGACTCAACCACCCTGACCGGGGACTCCTTTGACCGCTTGCGGGGTGGTGTCACTTTGGGGCTCAGGGACAGAGCGGCCATGAAGGAGTCTTTGGTGGAATCCTGGCCAGGAGAGCTGAGGGGAGTGGATTTGGAGGGTGGTGGTCGTGAGGAATGTGGACTCCCACTCTGGCTGCGTGTCTTCCGTTTCCCCCCCGACCCAGTGGGTGTGCCTACTTCACCCTGTGTGTGCGTGCCAGGAGGTGTGCACTTTGCCTTCCCTGGTGGTGTGGTGCCTGTGTCTGGTGGAGTGCGTGCATGGCTACATCTGAGTGTGCTTTGGACAGGCATGGGTGTGGGAAGTGTGGATGCTGCAGGGGTAGGGGGGGACGTAACGCTGCAGGAGACCCAATGCTGCAGTCAGTGTCGAGTCTATGGACCTCAGCAAGTTGCGTTGGTCAGACTGCGCAGCTGAAATGCCCTCCATGTATGCCTCCATCTGGTTGAGCACTTGGCTGTGGCCATGGAGGACATTAAGCATCGCAGTCTGACCAACCTGCAACTGCCGCAGGATGTCCACAGACTCGGCATTGGTGGCAGCAGTGGAGACAGGGGCAGGGGGTGCGGTGCCTGGCAAGAAGGAGACACGTGGTGACCGAGCACGGCGGGAAGGGACACGAGCAAGTGGGAGGCCGGTTATCGGAATGGAGGGGGCGGGTAGTGATGGAGTGCTGGTGTCAGCTGTGGGAGCAGCCTCCGCCCCCTCGGAGTGCTCAGCCTCGGACCCGTCTGCGTCATAGTCGGTGGTGGTTTGACTGGACAGGTCCTCCGCTGCACTCCTGTCGGCCTCCGTGCCACTCGATGTGCCAGACAACTCTGCACTGCTGGCACTGGTGCTCGCTCCCTCCTCACGGTCCGTGCCAGTTGCTGTGGGCAAGGTGAAGAGACAGGAGAAATCAGACACCTGTATACATCTGTCACATGAATCAACTCTACATAGGTCACAGTGCATAGCCTGAAAAGCTACAAGAGTAACATCTACAATACATGGTACATATGTAGTCCCTGCAACACACAGTTTGTTGACCCACAATGCCACTGTTAAGATATGGAGAGCATGACACAATAGCAAATAACTTGATATCAAATTGTACAGAGGAGCCAGGCTCTGGGGACTATCTAGCACAGCATCAGCGACACACAGCGTAGACAAGAAAGGGATGAGCAGGAACCATGTCTAGCAACTCTTGGGACATGCTGCAAAGGTAATACTGAAAACCATGGCCAACATGACTGGGGCACTGCACCTTGAGTGTTTGGCCACAAAAACATCACACACTGGCCAGACCGAGCAAGGAGACTTCAGGTTTGGACATGTAGGCCTTGCCTGCACCAACCCCCCCCTACCTGAGACAATGTGATTGAGACAGAGGAAGTACTTACACCTCTTAGTCTAGGATGAAAACACATGGCCTGCAATTAATCCTGATCGCACACAAACTACCCCTGGTGCGCATGTCCACATATATCACTGACAAACAACCATCATCAGATAGTTGTACCAAGACACACAGGCACTGGCCCCTGTGAGTATGCACCAGCTAATTTAGGTCACCCTGTACAGTGGACACATGTAGCACAGTATACGTGAATACAAATGAGGCCATGGTACTATGCCACAGGGCCCAAACTATGCTGAAGACACAGAGAATGTCCACATTGTCTTATGACACACATGATACCTAGGAAAAGGTGCCCCAGGGGACTGTAGTGGCCACACTACTCCATGGCCCTGGATGGGTATGACTGGAACACAAGCCACCATTCCTGCACTATGCACATCTTACACTCAAGCACATCATGTCAGAGGGCACAACATTCGACATGCAGGCAGTAAGGCAGTACACATGAAACACACACTCCCATGTTGGGACTCAGCATCAGTGCCAACTAACATGGACCCCACAATGACAGAACTGGCCAGGGCACAGGCAACGTGCAAAAACCTGTTACACTCCACCCCCACACATGATGCTGCAAGCATTGGGCACTTGGAGTAACTGCCAGCCTAGATGACCTTGTGCAAGAGTGACTACACACAGACCAGGGAACACATGGCAAGGAGGGGAAGGGAGGAAGAACAGCACCCCTTTGCTTTGTGGAACAGGATATGCACTGCACATTTAAACCCTGGCAGTGTATCCATGCAACTGCGCACTTCCAAAAGCTGGTCACACACAACAAACACACATGTACCTACCCCCTTCCTGCTGCTGCTTCTCCAGTAAGCGCCTGTCCAAGTCGAGGAGGACCACCGCCAGCACACGCTTCTGGATGTGGGTCAGACGCCGGCGCCCACGGTTTTTGTGGCTCACAGGTGAGTCCCCCAGCAGGACCCGTGCGATCCTCCGCGTCCAGCACCGGATGTCCTGCCAGCATTTCCTCACGGCACTGACGGCTTTCTTCCAGATCTCCCCCTTGGCACAGACGCCTACCTGTGAGGATGCAAAAGTGACAATACATCAATCCACCTTATCAATGATACAGAGACACACATATTACAAATTATGCATGTTTGAACTGGCCATAGTATGCAGCCAACTCATTGCACCTTTGCCATAGTGACATCATCCTCCTGGGAATGGGCGAATGCAGTAGGTGCCATTGAAAGTACACAGGTGGCATGAGGGGTGCAACACAATCAATGATGCAGGCTCACACTGTGCATCCCAAGCTACAACAGGAATCTGAACAGTACCCCTAAGCAGTCACATGCCCCAGCCCACTTACGCTACCTCAGCAGAGTACACAGACACACACAGGCACTGAACAATCACCTGGCATAGGCAACTGCCGCTACAACCTCACTCTGCACATGTGCCACTAGACTGGGGGTGTCACAGATGTGGGGCTGTCTCAGCACGGCAGACATCCAGCACAGCTCCCTGCTCACATCAGATGGCCAGGGTGTGTCCATCCCACATGCAGCTGGGGTGCAACACTCCACATATGCACACACCCACATGACAGGGGACTCACACACACACACCAATGTCCAGGGGACGACCACATCATTTGGACACTCTCACCACAGGTACACTGAACAGACACACATCAGTGGGTCCTGGCACCTGTCACCCTGGGGGAGCACAGACTCACATCAGGACTGTAGAAACAACATTTCCAGGAGGATTAGGCAGTCCAAAAGCGGCATGCACCATGCAGTGATCGTCACTGTAAGCACCATGCTAGTGCGTTGTGCACACAGGAACTAGAGCATGCTCTGCATGGGAGACATGAGCCCTTCCCCCCCCTGGGACCCACTATGAAGAACCCTGCATGTCTGTCACACCTGGACACAATGCCAGAAGTCACAGTCACAAAAAGGGGCACAGTTTAAGCTAGTGGAGTCTGCACTCACCTGCTCCCCTGGCCGACCATACAGCATGGTGTACTGTGGGAGGATCACATCCACCAATGCCATATTCTCCTCCATGGTGAATGGCTGGGCCCTCTCCACAGACCTGGACATGGTGCCAGAGGAATCACAAGCAGCAGCAGTGTTGTGGAATGCAAGGATGTGCAGCCAAGTGCTCTCTCAAGGGACCTGGCTGCCTTATATCTTCCTTGCTGGCCTGTTTCATTTACAGGAGTACAGAGTGATTGGCTCAGTCACATTTGCATCCTACGTGTCGTCCAATCATTTTAAAACTACCCCAGTGACAGGCTTTGCATGGTCTTAAAATTGAGCATGATGTAATGTCAACAACCACATTGCAACAAAGTAAATTGTCTCCAACCGGTTTCTGCTGGCCACATGATGCAACATTTAAACCTGAAACTCGGTCTCCATGACAACCAGCATGCATTTAGGCCCCTATACTTGTCCCTCATGTGTCCCCTATGGCAATCCTATGTCACAACACAGGTACGGTGCGTCCCACAGCCCTAGGGCACCCCAAATGCATTGCAACGCACCGTACACGCGTGTGTACGGTCCCTATCACTATGGGGGTACTCGCGTACGTGTACGCCTTAGTAGTCCGGACCGTACATACGCGTGTACGGTCTGTATCACTATGGTGGTGCTGGCGTATGCGTACGCCTTAGTGATACGGATCGTACACGCGTGTGTACGGTCCGGACTACTAAGGTGTACACGTACGCGAGCACCCCATAGTGATAGGGACCGTACACGCGTGTGTACAGTCCGGACTACTAAGGCGTACACGTACGCGAGCACCCCCATAGTAGTCCGGACCGTACACACGTGTGTGTACGGTCCATATCACTATGGCGTATGCATACGCCAGCACCACCATAGTGATAGGGACCCCACACACGCCCTCGGAGCGTATGTACGGTGGGATTCACACCTGTCAGTGGTGACAGGCGGCACACAGGAATGAATTGAGCTGTCATACATGGCCAAGGCTGGACATCAAGGCATCATCTGTGCAGTACTACATATGTCGGGCACAGGTGGGTCAGGCTGTGATGTGGCACCATACTCCTGAGGTGTGAAGCTAATTACAGTATGATGGGCTGTGTACACATGTCACGTGTGATGGTGCCCTATATGCCACACATCCCCTTCACTCCTTTGACATGTGTGCATGTAATACTGACTTGGTGGGCCATGCGTCACTGGCATGGCACAGTCACCGACACCCGCAAATGTCCCCTGATGCCAGGTACACAGAATGTTACCCCTGACAAGTGAATGCCCGCGTTGCACGCTGTAGCTATGTCATGTGTGTGTCATGTGTTCCCATAGGTTTGCTGTAGGTGTTTGGTCAAATGCATCTGCTGTTGCTGCAACCAACATGTGTCTGTGTGTAGATGGGCATGGCACACTGTTACGCACACCAACACACATGTGTAATCCGACGTAAGGTGTGTATGTATGCATCGACACGGAGTTTCAAAACAAGGACATATCTGCATACTCTCAATGTATGTGTGATCAGTCTTGACATGTAATCCTTCATGGCAAGGTGTGTGGTCTGTCCTTTTTCTATGACATGTGACCTGTGCCTCTAGTGTTCCGCAACCTGTCTGTACAATAAACATCCTTCCTCTGCACATATTTGGATGTCTGTAACTCCTGTAATGCATCTGCCTGCTCACTTACATTGGCCCACAGCTAGTTTCATGGCATGGCATAATGAGGTTGAGAATCAACGTTTGTAGCTGGCTCTTGGTAGGAGTGTCACATGCCTGGCATACGTGTCCAGGGCATATTGCACAGACCTGACTCTGTATGGAGCAAATGTGTATTGCCTGTTGAGCATGTGCTCTGTACATTGACATTGGTGGTGTACTGTACTCACTCTTCGTTGTCCCTTCTAATTCACTGCAGGGCTCCGCCTCTCCTTCGACCAATTCCGGACTTGGCTAACATGCGGGAAAATGACTGTATACGCCGCTACCGCTTCCCCCAACGTTTGATTGTGGAGTTGACGACACGACTGGCAGCACACCTCCAACCGCTACACAGGTATCCTGGTGCACTGACACCCAAGATGAAGGTGATGGCAGCCCTACATTTCTTGGCCACGGGTACCTTTCAACATACCATTGCCCATGTCGGTGGGATGTCCCAAACCATGTTAAGCCGTGTTCTGCATTATTTTTTAGAGGCCATGTTGGAGCACCTTGATGAGTTCATTAAATTCCCAACTCCTGAGCAGTTGACAGCTGTCAAGCGTGAGTTCTATGCCCTGGGAGGGATGCCCCATGTCATTGGGTCCATAGATGGAACACATGTGGATTTGGTACCACCACAGGCACAGGAGGTAGCCTTCCGTAACCGCAAGCATTACCACTCCATTAATGCCCTTGCGGTGTGTCTTGCCAACATGGTGATTTCACATGTCTGTGCTCGTTTCCCAGGATCAGCACACGATGCGTACATCATGAGGCGTAGCAGGGTGCCTGAAATGATGCTGCAGCTGCGCAACGAACAAGCATGTATTGTTGGTGGGTATACTCTGGCATTCCTGTATTTAACTTCATCTTCCTGTCTTACTGCTTCTCCTGACCCACTGTTGTCCATGATGTTTCCATGTAGGGGACGCTGGCTATCCCAACATGCCATGGCTGATCACGCCTCTCCGCAACCCCAGCACGGCTGCCGATCACCGCTACAACAACGCCCATGGGCGGACCAGGCGAGTGATAGAGAGGACGTTTGGCCTCCTGAAGAGCCGATTCCGTTGCCTCCACAAGACCGGTGGCGCACTCCCATATGCACCGGTGAAGGTCTGCAAGATATTCCTCGTGTGCTGCATGCTGCACAACATGGCAGTGGAGAAAGCTGTGCCACTCATCCTGGATCCAGATGAGCAGGACCATCCACCCGTGGAGGATGAAGGGCTTGGGCACGAGGCAAGTGATGTGGAGGAGGAGGAGGCGGTAGAGGACATGCGGAGTCGGCTCATACGCGACTTCTTTGCTTAGTGGTGAGTTCCAGTGTCTGAGTTTGCACGCATTTGGCTGTGTGTGGCATGTGTTGCAATGTGTGTGTCCATCTGCATGTCTTCCAAGTGAGTCAGAGGTGTGTTTGTATGTGTCACTCGAGTGATGGTGCAATAGAAGAATGTTTTTCCAGAGTCATCATTGTCACCTCGCATGTTGACAACCTAATACGTGTCGAGTACATGCACATGCATGCGGATGTGCTTCTTTTGGCTGACTTCTGGTGTGTCTCCCATCCACAGGTACTTGCGCATGCTGTCTGCTGGTGGCATTGTTGTGCTCCTGCTATTCCTCATGAACACAGCAACATGTGCTGAATCAGCGTTACATGCACGGACAAGTTCGAAAATCTCCTTCGGGTAAGGGATGCAGCACGGCTTTTTGGGAGTGGTATTTGTTTTGAATGTGTGTGCACTGCTCCTGTTCATGTTTGGATACTTCACATACATGTAGATTCACCATGGGGCACATGACCTGGAGCAGAATTCACCTGAATTGATGGTCAGACTTGGTGACTGTCATCTGTAATGGGATTGTGATGGAGCCATCAATGTGTGTAACACTGGCCTCGGAAACATACGGGTTGCACCGGGTTGACATGGTGTGTGAATTCCCCATTAGGGGCTCAATGGTGTATAGCAGGCTCTCCGTGAGCATCAGGGGGTGTTTAGCTGTAACCCGTCACTTGTGTGCCAGTGCCATGGATTTCCAACATCTGTGGTGGTAAGGGGGGTGCCAGTGTTGGTCCCACATGTTCATCCACATGACCTGTGTATGTGTTGACAGAGTTGCATTAGCATTCTGACACACATGAGTAATAAAGGTGTCCCTCTGCCTCCAAGGTGCCTCATCTCTGTCAATGGTGGTCTGTTGCCACTGTGCATGTGGCATGTCTGGCATTGTTCTCAGAGAGGGTGCATATGAGTCTATGTGTAGAGTAGCAAGATGCAAGCTGTTTGTCAGGGATTAGATTCTGTATTGTGCATGATGTCCATGGCTGTGTAGGTTTTGTGGCATGTCAGTCTCCACGACGGCCACTGTGCCGCATGTGAATCCATTGTGTGTGTGTGTGCCATGTTGAACCAGACATTCCTTCCTTGACATACACCTTTTGCATGGTTCCTTCCTGAGATCCTTGTCTTTGTGTGCTACTTGTGGCATTGTTTCCTTGACATGGCGCATGCTGCTGCAGGCCCTGCTGCAAGGGCACCCAGTGTCCACGCAAACGAGCTGGTGTTCATCATGGATTGCTTGCTGACATGTGCTATGCTGATCAGCAGCATCTGTGCCTCATGCGGCAGCACACTCTGCATTATGCACAAGATCCCCAGTTCCATCCACCTCAAGGCAAGAGGGAGACCATCCCCCAGGTCAACTACAAAATCCGTGTCTACTCCTACCCTGCACTCTACGGACATGTGCGTTAGAAATCCCATGATACTTGTCCACATCCAGGGTGCATCTGCACAGCTCTGCTACTACATCTGGCGACCAGGCCACATCAACGTCCAACAGAGATGGGGGGAGTGGATCACTGCCAGCTGCAGGATGACCTTCTCAATCCACGCACAGACTCAGGATGCAGCCCACAACCACAACACAACCTTGTGGCATTGTGATCCAACACCCAATTGTGCCATCTCCATGCATACAACCTTGGCTGGCCAACCATTCTCCACATCCACCTGACTCAAGCATGCAGGACATGGTTCTGCCACGTGTCTACACATACCTGGGACACCCACCCCAGGACACTCCACATGATCCCTGACCTCTGCGCATGACTGTTGCTCTTCTAAATAGGTCTGTAGGCATAGTTGTGCGGGCACCCCCTCAGCTGGTTGGGCCCATCACGGGTGAGTATGGTGCTCCATGTCTGTCTTGGATGGTACGTTGTGACCCATGTGCGTCCTGTGCCAGACTCAGACCCCAGGGTATGGATGTTTGGAGTTAATTGAGAAATCAGGCATGGTTTGACTTTACAACACACACATGTAGTGGAATAATGCAAAATGACGGCATCATCTTGTGATTGTGATGAATTTTATTAGTGCTGGGGTACGTGTTTGGGGGGGTGACAAGAGGTGCTTGGCGGGAGTGTAGAATCCAAAGTTCACGGGGGGAGTTGGTGTCCTTGCCATTGACAGTCATCAGAGTCTGTGCCACAGTCTTTGTCAACATTGGTCAGACAGTGACCAGCAAGGCCATGTGGCAGAGAATGTCCTTTGCTGCTGTGCTGCTGTTGGGCCAGAGGGCCAGGTGCCAGGCCAGGTGACCTGGGAGATGGTGATGTTCCGCTGACTCTCACGGTCTTTTTCGTGGACGACCCACCTTCCTGCGGGGACCCTCAGATGCCTGCCTTGACGATGCAAGGGACGCTCCGTCAGATGAATCCTCCTCCTCCTCCCTCCCTGTGTCTGGTGCTGCTCTACGCCTGGTTGCACAGGGAGGGTTTGCCAGGCTTTGGGCGATCTGACGGAGGGATTGGCTCACGTCCCTGTGCACCGCCAAGAGCTCTGCCAGTCTTGCCTCCATCCTGGCATGATGCTCAACCTGCAGGGTCTTCATCTCATTGAGGGTCCCCACTACCTGGGCGATGCCTCTGGAGTCACGCCGGTATGCGTCCAGGATGGTTCTGACTTGTGCCATAGCCGGGTCCTGAGCCAACAGGGCAGGTTCGCGCCTCCGCCGTCCTCCACTCCCACCACCCCTGCCCACTTGCGCCTGGCCTGCCGCTGTGGGCACATCGGGTCTCCGGGACCCCTGAGGGATGGCATTTGCAGTGTCGCCTGCCTCCTCCTGGGTGCCCGGAGAACCTTGTCCCTCCTGGACAGACTGGCTGTGTTGTTGTGTGTGGGCAGGGCTCCTGGGTGTCTCCTGGGATGTGAGAGGAATGGGGGTGGTGGTTGGCACAGTTGTACCTGACGCAGGTGCAGCAGGTGGTTGGACACCAGAGGGGCCAGGTTGGTCTGGGTCATCCACGGAGTGGTGAGAGTCGTCGCTGCTGGTGGGGTCCTCTTCACTCAGAGCCTGGTCCTGTGAGTCTTCCTCCCCAGTGTTGGGGGAGATCGATGACATTGACCTGTGTGTGAGAGAGACAGTGTTAATTGTGTTACATGCGACATCCATGTTTCATTCTTTTTTGATTTGGCACAGTTCCTCTGGGTGGTAAGATTTGGCTAGCATTCCTCACACAGTGCACTTGTGCATGGGTATGTCCCTTGGCCACAGCTTTCGACACTTTACCTATGTGTGACACAATCTTAGTTGATGCATATTTTGGGAGCGCAGTCAGCAGTGTAGTGAGCGGGCGTAGCAAGCCATGCAGAGCCGCCTTACGTGTTGCACTGTACGTGGCCAAATGGTGTTTATTCCATGCTATTTGAGAATGCAGGTAGGTAACTTAACAATTTGTGACAGGGTTCTGACGAACACAGTGGGTAGGTATACTGGGTGTAAGGTTCTGTTTGTGCCTGCATCACGGATGTACTCGTGCACAGATTGACACATGGCCTAGTGTTTTTCAAAGGTTGAAGGGGGGGTTAAGGCACTGCCAAACCTTGTCTACATGCACACAGTCCACCTGCTGACGAGCGGACATGGCCACACCACCCAAGGGTGATTTGGTCTCCCTCTGTCTCCCTTTCTCCCTCCCTCTGTCAGCCTTCTCCCACTGTCCGTCTCCCTCTGTCTCTCTTTCTCCCTCCCTCTATCAGCCTCCTCCCTCGGTCCGTCTCCCTTTCTCCCTCCCTCTATCAGCCTCCTCCCTCTGTCCGTCTCCCTCTGTCTCCCTTTCTCCCTCCCTCTATCAGCCTCCTCCCTCTGTCCGTCTCCCTTTCTCCCTCCCTCTGTCAGCCTCCTCCCTCTGTCCGTCTCCCTCTGTCTCCCCTTCTCCCTCCCTCTGTCAGCCTCCTCCCTCCCTCTGTCTGTCTCCCTGTGTCCACCTCTGTCTCTGTCCCTCTCTCTGCCCCTCTCCCTCCCTCTGTGTGTCATCCTCTGTCATCTCAGCCCAGCTTCCTGCGCACACACAGTTTGCAGGTCTTGCAAAGGCCATTGGCTTGTTCATGTGGGTTTGTTTCTTCTCTGCCAGGACCCATTGGGCGTAGTGTCTGAGTCTGCGCTGCTGCTGTGGCGGTGTGTGCTGACACTCTTTCAGTGTGCTGCGTCTTCATTGGCTGCTGTTATGTGCAAATTGTGCCTTCATACCCATGTCGTCCTGCAACACGGCCACCATTAGCAGGCAAAACAGTACTGTGTGGGGACACACTGTTGGTATGGCTGTGCCCTAAGCCATATGGGCTGAGGGCATTATTGTGTGCTTCGGAGTTGCTCTATGTTAGTTTTGAGGCCCACCCTCCCGGCATCAGGGACATCCTGTCTTGTGTTGGTGTTTTGTGTGGCCTGTGATTTGGCATGGCCTTGCTTGGGGCATGGAGGCGCTAGTGGCATGTGTGTGTTTTTGGAGTGTGGTTGTGTCCGGTGCTGGCTTTGGGGGGGTTGCGTGCATGATTGGTATTTGGGTTGTATATGGCGTTCCCCCCATGTGAGGTGAGTTGTTTGTGTACTCACCAGGCTCTCGGACTCCTTCTAGTCCGTCTACTACCAACGGCGGCAGCGTGGCCATCACCTTCTCCTCCCAGGGATGGTAGTGTACCGGTCTGCGGGGCGGCCCTCCTCCAGTGATGTTGGCCTGGTTGTGCTCGTCCGTCATTTTGCGGCGGACCGTCCTCCGCAGATCGTACCACCTGGCTTGGCACTCATGCCTGGTCCTTCTGGTGGCTCCAACAGCATTCACGGAATTGACTATCCTCTCCCACATGGCAGTTTTTTCTGATATGCTGGTCCGTCTGACCAATGTTCCAAAGAGCTGTGGCTCGACTCTGATGATTTCGTCGACAAGGGACTCTAGCTCGTCCTTTGTGAACTTTGGATTCTTGTTGGTGGGCATGGTGTGGGGTGTGGGTGTGGATGGTTGTGGGGGTGGGTGTGTGGATGGGTGTGGGTGTGGATGGTTGTGGGTGTGCAGGTGTGTGTGTGTGAATGTGATGAGGGTGTGTTTGTGATGGTGGTTGTGTGAAGGAGTGCAAGTGTAAGGTGTATTGATGGTTGAAGTATGGTGCAGTGCGTTGTCTCTGGGGTCTGGCAGCAGTGGATCTGTTGCAAAGGATCATGGTTTGTGTGTGTTGGGCCTTTTTATTGGTCCATTTGTGGGTGTGGCTGTGTTTGAACTTTGGGTGGGTGTGTTATAAGGAGTGGTAGTGGTTTGGGCCTCTGTTTATCTGTTTGTCAGTTGCAGGTCAGTGTATAGGATGTATTTGGCCTTGTTGGATATGTTTTGTGGTGTTGTGTGCCTCGGATTGACTCTCCTTGTGTTTTTTTGGTTTGTCCTGGTTCAGTAGGAGTGTTTTTAGCATCTGTACGGTGTGTACATGGGCCATGTTGTTGTACAGTGCTGTCATTTGCTATGGCTTAGTACGACTCGTACATGCCCGATGTTGGGTGGGGGTGCTGGTAGGTGGGCCTGGGGTAGGGTGCGTACGAACACGGGCAGGGTGTTGGTCTGCACCGTACATCGGTGGTGGTGTTTCGCACCGTACATACAGGGGGGGCTGGGTGTAGGGTCCGTACATACACGGGTGGGGTGGGGGTACGGTCCGTACATACACGGGTGGGGTGGGGGTACGGTCCGTACATACACGGGTGGGGGTACGGTCTGTACATACACGGGTGGGGTGGGGTGGGGGTACGGTCCGTACATACACGGGTGGGGGTACGGTCCGTACATACACGGGTGGGGAGTTGGTACGCTCCATGCATACACGGGTGGGGGTACGGTCCGTACATACACTGGTGGGGTGGGGGTATGGTCTGTACATACACGGGTGGGGGTACGGTCTGTACATACACTGGTGGAGTGGGGGTACAGTCCGTACATACACTGGTGGGGTGGGGGTACGGTCCGTACATACACAGGTGGGGAGTTGGTACGCTGCATGCATACACGGGTGGGGGTACGGTCCGTACATACACTGGTGGGGTGTGGGTACGGTCCGTACATACACTGGTGGGGTGGGGGTACGCTGCATGCATACACGGGTGGGGGTACGGTCCGTACATACACGGGTGGGGGTACGGTCCGTACATACACGGGTGGGGAGTTGGTACGCTCCATGCATACACGGGTGGGGGTACGGTCCGTACATACACTGGTCGGGTGGGGGTACGATCCGTACATACACGGGTGGGGGTACGGTCCGTACATACACTGCTGGGGTGGGGGTACAGTCCGTACATACACTGGTGGGGTGGGGGTAAGGTCCGTACATACACTGGTGGGGTGGGGAGTTGGTACGCTGCATGCATACATGGGTGGGGGTACGGTCCGTACATACACTGGTGGGGTGGGGGTATGCTTCATGCATACACGGGTGGGGGTACGGTCTGTACATACACTGGTGGTGTGGGTGTACGCTGCATGCCTACACGGGTGGGGGTACGGTCCGTACATACACGGGTGGGGGTACGGTCCGTACATACACGGGTGGGGAGTTGGTACGCTGCATGCATACACGGGTGGGGGTACGGTCCGTACATACACTGGTGGGGTGGGGGTACGGTCCATACATACACGGGTGGGGGTACGGTCTGTACATACACTGCTGGGGTGGGGTTACGGTCCATACATACACTGGTGGGGTGGGGGTACGGTCCGTACATACACGGGTGGGGAGTTGGTACGTTGCATGCATACACGGGTGGGGGTACGGTCCGTACATACACTGATGGGGTGTGGGTATGGTCCGTACATACACTGGTGGGGTGGGGGTACGCTGCATGCATACACGGGTGGGGGTACGGTCCGTACATACACTGATGGGGTGTGGGTATGGTCCGTACATACACTGGTGGGGTGGGGGTATGCTGCATGCATACACGGGTGGGGGTACGGTCCGTACATACACTGGTGTGGTGGGGGTACGGTCCGTACATACACTGGTGGGGTGGGGGTACGCTGCATGCATACACGGGTGGGGGTAGGGTCCGTACATACACTGGTGGGGTGAGGGTACGGTCCGTACATACACTGGTGGGGTGGAGGTACGGTCCGTACATACACTGGTAGGGTGAGGGTACGGTCCGTACATACACTGGTGGGCTGGGGGTACGGTCCGTACATACACGGGTGGGGAGTTGGTACGCTCTATGCATACATGGGTGGGGGTACGCTCCATGCATACATGGGTGGGGGTACGCTCCATGCATGCACTGTTGGGGGTTCGGCGCGTACATCCGCGGCCGGGGGCGTTTTGCGCATACATGCGGGGTCTGTGGTGGCGCGTGTGCGGGCACGTGTCTCCATGCTTGTTATGGAAGTTCGGTACGTACGGTGTTATTTCCATACAGTTGTGAAATCGAAAGGAGGGGAGTGATCGAACTTGCGCGGTCGGACTTCATTTTTCCGAATCGTACGGTAAATCGTCCGGGGATGTGTCGGACACAATTTCCGACCCGAGGACGTGTCGGGAAATTTTCCGGATGTGATTCGTATGGAGATTTTCCCATGCGAATCGTACTTGGCAGTTTGTACACTTCTTGTACGATTCGGACAGAAAAAAGTCCAGATTCAATTCGGATGGGGGAAATTTTTCCAGGATCTGAATCGGCACCTTAATGTACTCTGCTTGAAGTGTAATGCAGAGCTATGCTACGGAGAGCAGTCTATTGACTTAATTTGCAGGGTGCAAGAAAGCCATCATTGTTAGTTTTTTTTTTTTCATCCTGAAGTCCATTGTTTTGTTCCTCCAGTTCTGTTTTTTCCTTTTTTTTCAAGAAAAAACAAAAAAATTTAAAATTGTTCAAAAAATCCCCCAAAAATATAAAAGAAAAAAGAAGAAAAAAAAAGTTCTTGAAAGAACTAACTTTCCTGGTTTAAAAAAAGAGCTACATTTGTTTGTTGGTGTGTGAAAGTTTAGATGAATGTATGTGTAGTATGTAATTGACTGAATGAATGTATTAATAGCATATGGTGAATGAATAAGTGCAGAACTATGAGGAAGTGCTCCAGTATCACACAGTAACCTCTTTAACTGCAGTGTGCTGTAGTACTTCCGAAGCACAGGGGTGCAACATATGTGCATAAATATGTTGCAAATCTATGCTTCACTCTGACGGCTGCTTAAATTGCAGCCATGTGGTGACACAGGCACCCTTGCACCATAGTGCAAGGATATCTGTGTCAGGTGCTGTTTGTTTTGGTGCAGAAAGACACACCTTCCTGCACAAAAACAATCAATAAACGCATTTTTCTCCTTCAATGTATGCTGAACATTTTAGCATGCATTGAAGATTTAAAAATGAGGAGAAAAGAAAACAATTCTCCTTGTTCTGCTTTCGTACACCAATTAGAGAATGGTGCAGCATTCACACACATATCAAGATTTATGATTTCTGATAAATCTGGAGCTATGTCTTGTTCTATGAGTATTCAGTGCAATCATACACAACAACACTTATAGAACAACCTTTTAACGCAAAGTGGTGCGTATGATGAGGTTGTATTTACATGGAGTAGAAAAAGTACACAGAGCGCCTTTTCCTCTCTTTGTAAATATGAAAGAGTGTCTAGCACAATAACTATGTTACAAAAACTGACATATTTCTGTTTTAAAATTGCTTCCAAATAAGTTAAGGTAAGCACAGAGTTTTGTCTGCAAAGATGCTCAAAGAAGAATGATTGAAATGATTGCGGTCCTTCAATAGGTACAATAGGAAATATTATGAACCACTGAAATCTGTTTTTTTGGAGGTCACATAATATCCGGTAACAGAGAGATTTCAAAACTACATTGGTATAAACAGAGTGTTTTTAAAAAGTTGTTCAATCTTTGTAGGTTCTTGCAGATCTGTCCATTCTGCATATTTATACTTAGTTAAACTTACCTTCACAGTAATAGAAATTAAAAATGGTATACATTTTTTTCAGATTTTTTTTGCAATAAAAATTGATGTAAACTGCTTATTTTAGAATTAGGATCTGTAAAGAAAAGAAAAATAGTTATAACGTAATAATACATTTTTTACAACACAGAATCATTTCAACAAAGTAATTTGTTTGCCTTTTTTGCTGTTCTCAGAATATATTGAATTTCACTAGAAATAGTGATTTCAATCGTACTCATCACTTAACAGTGGGCAAAAAAAACCAATCAAAAAGATTGTTTAAAAAAATCCAACATGCTATTCTCAGTAAAATACCACAAGATACAAATCACACATATATGAAATGCTTATGGCTAACAAAATTTTATAAGTTTAACTTATAAAAACTGTAAATGTTGTCGCTTAAAAATATTCATGGAGTCAATGAGCACAAAAAAGTCCATAATTCAAACAAATACCTTTCCTTGAGGCCAAATGATATTTTTGCACTCCTTTTTATGTAAATTGTCCAATGGTAGTCCTATTAAATTATAATAATGAATTTCTCAGAGAGTGAATTATCTTCCTAAAACTTTGACTTTAAACATATTTGGTAATTCCCTAGGCAAACGTTGTTTGAAAACCAACTGGGAATCATTACAAAGTGTCCAGGCTTTGTCACATTTTAGATAGGCAGTGTAATGTCCAGAAGTTGTTGAAAGGACCATCATGGAAAATTATTGCAATTGCTACAAAAGTCCAAAAGTCCTTCCTGATATTGATACTTGTGCTGCTACAAACTGCTTTATTAAATTATCCAATTTTCTTCCATCAGCTGTACAACGTTGCATCATTAAAATTATGTATTGTCCATATTTTGTTAAAAATAATGTGGTTAACATTTCTGATTTACATTGGCTACACTCCATGTTTTGATTTGCACCTTTAACTAATTTATTGAAAGACACTGATTTACAGTCTGTTAATGTTAAATACAGAAATCTTTCAGTGTCTACATTAGTGGAACATGTATACATGCAATTTTCACAATGATGTTCTCATTTGTAAGAAAGGCCAAAAATATTTTCTATTTCTACACCTTAATTTTCAAAAAGGGTAAGCATATACATAAAAAATTCCTGAGTATCTTGTTGGATATTTTGTGTAAATTGTGTACAACCAGAACACACATCCAAAAGATTATGAACATCTGAAACAGATTGTATTTTACTTGTATCTGTTGTCAATTTTTCAAAAACAGAATACAACAGAGAACAAAATCTTTCTTGCCTATTCTGCATAATTTGTTCTTGCAAACCTTCAAGATAAAAAACAATATTGACCACTACATTAGCATAGCAGTTGACACTGAACTATTTTTAAACTGATAACCAACAAGCTCTTCAACAGTGTCCAATTTATTTTTACTTGCAATCACAACATTATCTTGTTCTATTCCCTTCTCGACACCTTCAGAACAGATATTCTCACACCTTCTTTTTCGACCAATCACACGCTTTTCAAATACAGGATATTGACCTAAATGTGGAGCATACACCCTTGCTAACGTATTATACTCTTTTACACAGTTTGCATCTGCAGTAACCTTTGTCTCATCAAAATCAATCAAAAACAAACCAGATAATGTTCTGACTCGCGACAAAGCAACATATGCCATACCCTCTTTAAATACACAAGATTCAATGTTCAACAATGCACTGTCTACACTTAATCCTTGAGATTTATGAATAGTCACTGCAAATGACAGAGAAAATGGAAATTGTTTCCTACGGACATATAAATCTTTAACAAGCAAAAAACGAACTGAACAACGACCAATTTCTTTAACATCTTCAATCTGATCAAATTTCATTTTTAAAAATTCAATTCCTTCTTTTTTCTGATAATTAACAAAATCTACCACTTTACCCATTGCGCCATTAACTAACCCTTTTTCTACATCCAAATTACGCCTTAAAATGGCCCGACAGTTTACACACGCATACAGTGTCTTTTCTAAACCAGCTGTTTTAGATATTTTTTTTTCTAAAGAATCCAGTTTTGTTTTCAACTTTCCCGTCAAAATAATAGTGATTCCTTAATGCTCTATTTTATCAATGGCGTCCATTTTTATAATTTCTTCATTTTCCAGTTTCAATAGTTCTTCGTTGAATATGGAACACTCGCGCAGTGTTGGCATTAAACAGATCACTGATTTATTTTCAGCAATTTTCATGTACACTTTTGCAGGAACTACATTTTCATTTGGAAAGACATTGCAAAGTAATCGACTTTCCAAAGCTTGTTTGCCATGTTTTGTAAGAACTCCAATTCTTATATCTTGAAGAATACTTCCATATTCAGCATCATCTGCCTGTCGCATATTTGTTGTCAGTTCTTTGTATTCAAAATTAGTCCAAATGTTCACATTACCAACACTACCAAGAGACTTTCTGGTATCTTCATGTGCAAGTGTTTTAAATACCGATTGTCCTTTTACCGGAGTCAGTTGCAATAGATCTCCAAAAACTATGACGTGTTTTCCTCCAAATAACACGTCATACTCTGTTTTAAGAATTTGCTGCATTCTTAAATGCGCAAAGGCAAGCATCAAGTTTGAGACCATGCTCACCTCATCAATAATGAGAAGTTTCATTTTCTTCAAGACTCTTGAAACTTCACAACAAGCTTCTCCAGATAGCTTGTGGTATTCCAATTTGTTTTCATGCTCTACTGGTAGCATTAGTAAACGATGTAAAGTAATTCCTTTAATGTTATGTGCTGCCAACCCAGTTGGAGCAGTGACAACACAAGAGAAATGCGACTCATTTATTGTCTGCAGATAACTTGTAATTAGTTTAATTAAGAAAATTTTTCCTGTTCCAGCTTGACCACTCACATACATTCGGATAGGTTGAAATGATGTACATGAGCACCCTTTCTTTTCATGAAGTAATCCATGGTCAATCTGCTCTTTCACTTGTTTATATATTTGTTTCTGTTCAACATTCAGTTGTTCTTCCAAGATTCCTAACTGCATTACATCTTCTTGAGCCTGATACATTGCTGTTTCCACCTCATTCATTGCAATCGCTGCTTCATTTTCAACAATTGGTTGTCCTAGTGGATCTTGACTCAGTGAAGCAGAACTTTGACTGACTTGAGAACTGTCTCTAGCAATCTCAGCTGCAATTGTAGCTTCTTGATCAATTTCATCATTCAACATTTTCACATAATTTGAAAAAAAAATTGCATTGTATGCTATCTTTACAAGCATTAAATGAATCTTCATAGCTCTGAAAATCTCCAAGTAATTCCAGTTCTGAACGCCATGGTTTGAACATTTGCAAAAGGGCTAAATAGTAAAATTCCCTTTTGTCACCAGTGTCGCAACTCAGTTTTCTGTGATTAATTAAATTTCCTTTCCTTTGTTTCACCAGACATCCTTCAGAACCAATTACTGCATATTTTCCATCATTGATGTTCTCTGTAGTATTCCGTTTAAAAGTGTAGTTTTGCAGCACTTCATAGAGACACATGTTCTCAAGATGATGACTTTTGTTTGGGTAATATGTGTCCAACATATTTGTTTTCAAAATATCTGTACTTTCAGGTTCTTTTTCCTGCTAAATATTCAATTTCTTGAACAGATTTCAGTACCCGATTTCGCATTCCTGCAAGATCTAGACTCACCCAAATGATTCTTCTACTTTTGGAATATAGACTTGCAGATGATAACCGATCTGACCATTCATATACTCCAATTTCACGATGCGATAACATCTTCAAACTGAAACTGTATAATTTTTTACTTAGAGTCTTCTCGTGAGAAATCTCTTCCCACATTTCTTTCAATTCTGTCTTTTCTGATTTAGTAATGTAGGACATTACATATCGTGCAACAGCAATGGAATTGTCCGCAACATACTGAATATCCATGTTAGCTTTCCACATGGATAAAATAACTGGATTGTAGTCATTTATGTATTTTGATTCTTCACTTCTTTTTAAGTTGTAGGTATTTTTCGGAGACTTTCTTGTGATGGTATGTCGCAAAGCTGACATAAAACTGTTCACTCTTCCTTTGGATAATACAGGACGTGGAAATCCAAAACGACATTTGGTATAGAACTTATCCTTTGCCTTGTACTTTCGTCGACAGTATTTTCCACATCGATGGCTTTGGAATCGTAAGACTTGTTGTTTTAAGTTTTTATGTTCTCTGCTATTGGGTACAGCACATGTGGCATAATCTTCAATGAAAGACAAAACAGTTTCATCTGAATCTGTTCCAAATTTGGGGGCGTCCTTGATCCATAACAACATATGTATATGAGGAGCACCTCTTGCTTGATACTCCTTTCTCCAAAAGAAATCCACAACTTCTCCAAGAGGAGGATTCTTTTTATTGCAGATGAAAGACATCATAGCTTCAAATCTATGATTGAAATATCTGCATACATTAACAGGATCCAATGACCACAACTCTCCAGGTGTCTTGTATTCAATATTTTTTATATTGGAATTTGCCTCTCGAAGAAATTCAAGTAAATCATCCCAAGAATACTCAGCACAGCTTAGTGTAACAAACCATGTAGGAGTTCCCAAGTTACGTAGCATACATTTCAGTTCTCCATGACGACGGTACCAATATTCATTAGTCCCACGCTGACATGCCATCAGATTAATCAACTGAGAATCTAAATGATCATCTCTCTGATGCACTATATCCATAAAATCCTTTGCAGTTACATTTTGCAGATGCATTCCAGTTTTTAAAATGTGATTTACTGCATTTGAAAGTCCAGACAAGTCACTTTCAAACAGAAGATGAAACATATAAGGGATACATTGTCGAAATCTTGGATCTTCTACATATAATCTTGTTGTCCGATATTCAGATGCAGGAATCTGCACAGGACGTTCATCATATCGTCCACCTTTTCCTGTTGGAAACAACTGCGGGAAACAACGAGCTTCCAAACTCTCTTCCCATACACTCATGGGACTTCCTGTTGCTTTTTTCATTTGGAACAACTCAATCGTATTCCCCATCACCTCTTTGGAATGAAGTGGATGTACACTGTAATGTTCATAGATTTCTTCACATCTGGAGATGTCCACTTTTTCAATTTGTCCACTTAATGTTTCAGTATCTTCTGCTAAATCTATTTCTTCTTCTCCTACAAACACATTTCTATAATACTCATTATTTTTTAACAGATACAATGATGCCTTTTGCACTTTTCTAACATCCACTAACTGTTGCCAGATTTTCTTATTCTTAGTAGGAACACCATTAACTAGAATGAGTAGTGGCTCATTTTCTGCATGATCTGCACCAATAGTTTCAATATTTTTCCTTAATTCTAACGGTAAATACACAACTCTTCCTTTCAATCCTCTTTGCAACTCGGATGGAGTTAATTTACCTGTTTTAGGCTCCATACGAACAATAGCCTGAAACGGGTGAACACATTGAATGAGAATAGACTCATACGTATTTAAATCTATCAGCTCTGGAGGAATAGCAACCAACTCTAGATTATTATGAACAGCTCTAGCAGGCATTTTATTCTCATCTAATTTGTTATAACAATATTTGCAAATACGCTGCTCAGATCCCAAAACAATCCTCTACCAACAAATAAGTTGCAAATTCCATCCACTTTCCATCATTATCTTCTATTTCACTTTTTAAATACAGATTGACACCCCTAGTCTGATTTTTATAGTGAGTTCGCCGACAACAAATACAAGAAACATTTGGTCTTTCACCTGAAATTACCTTAAACTTTGTGATTTCATCCTCAAAAATATTTGTAATTTCGGCTTCTACATTCTCTTCAACATTTTGTTCTACTAATGTGTCAGTTTCTGCACTCTCTTGCTGAGGACCAAAGTAACAAAACTCAATATCATCACAAACCTTCTTCACATCTGATACTGAGCCACGCAAAAGAGCACTGTTCAACTCATTCAACTTTAGTGCTGGATTTTTCGCATAATATAATCTTCTCACTAACTTCCGCATTTGAGTATGATGTACTGCCAGCATCCTGAAATGGTGAAAAACATTTTCATAAACTTTCCTAGAAAGACAAGCCAGAGAATGACCTTGCAAACCAGTATTTTTTCTCACTCTGCAAGGGTCTTGTCCTTGCAACACCTTAATCTTTTGTTTAACACTTTTTTTACTATATGCTCGTAAAAAACTACATAATTTATCAATAGATTCCTGTCGTACACTACAAATACAACTGCAATTCCAAGTATACACAGGGTGTTTAGGACGTCTCCCTAGAACTTCATCAGCTATCACTTCTTCTGCATTTCTTTCAACCATTTTCTCTTTCTCAGTTGGACAACCATCTCTAACTTCATAACCTCTACCACTGGTATCAACTGCAAACAGTAATTTTTTGCTCTGTAAATAACTCTCTTCATTAAAGAAAGGCTCTGAACTGGAACTGTGTTTCCATTCTCCCCAAAAAATATCACAATTTTTTTCACTATTAATTACTCTTTTCCTCCTACTTTTGGCCTTCAAGAAATGGATTGGTTTATCTAATGATCGAATTCTGTTTAATACTAAAATGAATAGATTCCTTTTTACTTCAAAAGCCTTTTCAACAAAGTTTTCAATATGCTTCTTCTTTTTATAAAATAGAGCTCTCTTTTTATATTTCTTCATATCTTTCAGCAAATTATGTACTACTCTCTTGTAAAATATTTTTTTGCGTAATTCCTTATGCTGATTTTGCCTTCTTTTAGCATACTTTGTCTCCTTTGACTGAACATCTGTTTTTTTGCTTTTCCTCTTATTTTGAATTTTTTTTCTAGTTGAAACATTCTCAGTGGTTTCAGCATTCTGAACATTCTGTTTGCTCCTACAAACATTTTTAATAAATTGCTTTGTGATCTTACCAGAAGATTTTTTCATTTTAGCCACATTATCTTGTACATTCAATACTTGTGGTTGATGTTTCTTCAAGTAATTCTCCTGTCTCTGTTCTTTTCTTTTTCTTTTTTTTTCTAGCATGATTTCTCTATTTTAACGTTGAAAAACAGTATCTGTAAAAAAGAATCACAAATAAAAGTATATTAATAACTTTCAAATGTATACTATTCTATTACTGTAGAAACACATTTTATATAAAAACTGAGTAAGAAACTATAGCCCTGAAGCACAAGTGTGACAATGGTTAAAACACTACATGCATAGTGCCTACTACTTTGAAGCAGTTCATGCCCTAAAGCCTACCTCACTAAAAGACTACATGCTAACTGACTGAATGATTACAATACTATAAGGAGACACAGTGGGTGAGTGACAGGGTGTTTCCTAGAAGTGTATGAATACTGACATGGATATTGAAGGTGTGAAAGACAAGTGTGTAGGTGATTAGAGACCTACATGCATAGTGGACACATGTTTGAATCCATCCATATGTTAAGGCCTGTCTCACTCCAATAGTACTTGGATACTGACTAAATGATTAGAGTACTGCAAGGAGAGAGCCTGGGTGAATTTATAAATGGTTGACTTTCGGCGCAGTGAATGGATTAGTACATGGTGCTGAATGAGTCACTGGAGGAGTGCTATGAGAGTGATAGGGTGTTTGCTACAGTGTATGTATACTGAGTGGGGAATTGAAGGTGTGAAAGACAAGTGTATAGGTGGTTAGAGGACTGCATGCATACTGGATAGGCATTTGAAGCAATTCATGTGCTAAGGCCTGGCTCACTGCATGAGTACTTGGGTACTGACTGAATGATTAAAGTACTGCAAGGAGAATGCCTGGGTGAATGTATAAGTGGTTGGCTTTTGTGCAGTGAATGGATTAGTACATGGTGCTGAATGGGTCACTGGAGAAGTATAAGGAGAGTGACAGAGTGTTTGCAGGAACTGTATGAATACTGTCTGGGATATTGAAGGTGTGAAAGACAAGTATGTAGGTGGCTAGAGACCTACATCTATAATGGATAGACGTTTGAAACAGTCCATAGAGTAACACTTGGATCACTGCAAAACTACCTGAGTACTTTATCTGGAACACTAAGACATCAAGGATCTCCTTGAAAAAATTAAGGAGAAGCCTTAAAATGGGAGGGTTGACTCTACCGGACTTATTTGTCTACTGTCACTCGTTTCACTTTAAAAATTTCAGAATGTTAGCTGGAAAGACAGATGCCTCTTCTCTGGGTTTATTGTTTCAAGCCTTATTAGACGGTATACCTCAGGGGCAAGAATACTTTTTATTTAGGTATGGTGACCCAAGGTTTTTTAAGAGGGTCAGACTAAAGATTCTGGATACTGCTCTTAAGAACTGGCTGTACGTTAGAAAGAGTCTAAAAATCCCATATTATGCGCCTCAGGCTCCGATGTGGGACTCTCCAGGTATACCAGACTGCCTTAATGACCAACTATCTCATCCTCTGAAAGTGGCAGGCTTGTTTTACTGGCAGGATTTGCAGAAAGACTCGCATCTTTTGAATTGGGAGTCCCTATCCTGCCTGACAGGCGGAACCCTATCAAGATACAAGTACTATCAGCTGTCAGGATGGTGGGCAACTAAATCTTGGGAATTTGATTCATTGAACCCTAAGTTTGACTATGTATCAAGGAGGGGTAGATGGTAGCAGGAGGTATCTTTTTGGTACTGGGCCATCCTTGAGGCAGAAGCTATAACTGAACTTGAACTTCACAAACTTTGGGGCAATGTTATTAGCTCAGATTCCAATGACCTCATGGAATTATGGGGAGATTCTTTCACCATGCTACATGCTGTGGTTAAATCAGCTCCACTCAAAAGAAACCATCTATACACCGCATATAGAGCATATATATCTCCTAAAAAGCTAACAAAGATAACAGGCTTAGATCATTATTGCCCAAGATGTAAACTGCCTGCAGCCGATGACTATCATATGTTTATAGACTGTCCTGAGATAGTAAGTTATTGGGTCACGGTGCGAGACTTCTTAGTTTAGGTATTACATTAACAAATAGAAGTCACCCCAAGAATGATTATGTTCGGATTGCATACAGACTATCATCTTAATGAACTGGCATCTAAATTTATTTTTTATGTGATTATTCTGGCAAGACGAGAGATATGTAGAGCCTGGAAAAGCATAAATGCTCCAACTTTCATAGAGTGCCTGAAATATATAATTTACACCAGTGAATCTGATATGGCATGTGACAGTAACAGCTATGGAAAAGTCTGGGCAGCCCTGGTTGCATGGCGGAATAGATAAAGTATATTCCAATGATTTCACCTGGGTACTGCTTGGTCGGTCCCTTCCAAATAGCGCCGGGTTATCTGGTAGCACGAAAACGAGTGGACATTGAAGGCAGTGGTTGCTTGAGGGTTTAAGCCTCTCTCTCTCCGCACCGGTCTCAAATATCAGGGCTGGATTAGGTCGATCGGTGAGGAGAGGTTGTGGCCTCCCATCAGGAATGCCCATCTTGGTATATGAGGAATAAAAAGAAGAAAAAAAAACTACCTGAGTACTGACTGAATCATTAGAGTACTACAAAAAGAGTGACTCAGTGAATCTTTTTAAGATTTTGGATTCTAATGCAGTGAATAGGTTAGTACTTACTGCCAAATGAGTGGGGGTGTGCAATTAAAGTGACAGAGTGTGTATTGGAGTTTATAGATACTGACAGAGAAATTGAAGGTCTGAAAGGCAATTGTGTTGGTAGTTAGAGGCCTCCATGCATACTGCAAACACATTTGAATCAATCCATGTGCTAAGGCCTGCCTCACTCCATTAGTACTTAGGTACTGACTGAATGATTAGACTATTGCAAGAAGCGTACCTGGATGAATTTACAAGTGTTTCAGTTTTGGCGCAGTGAATGCATCACTACATGGTGCTGAATAAGTCCCTGGAACACTGAAAGGGGAGTGACAGGATGTTTGCTGAAAGTACATGGATACTGACTGGGGAATTGAAGCTGTTAAAGACAAGTGTATAGTGTGTGAGAAGAATGCATGCATACTGCATAGACATTTGTAGCCCTCTATGTGGTCATGCATGGTTCACTACATGAGTACCTGGAAACTGACTGAATCATTAGACTACTGCTAGGAGAGTGCCTGGGTAAAACTCTTAAGTTTTTCACTTTTGGCGCAGTAAAAAGATTAGTACATGGTACTGGATCAGTTACTGGATGAGTGCAAGATGAGTGACAGGATGTTTATTGAAGTATATAGATACTGACTAGTTAATTAAAGAAGTGAAAGACAAGTGTGTTGGTGACTAGAGGCCTGTATGCATGCTGGATAGGGGTTTGAAGCAGTCCATGTTGTAAGGCCTGGCTCGCTGCATGAGTACTTGGATACTGCAAAGAGAGTGCCTGAGTGAATTTATAAGTGTTTGGGTTTTGGCAAAGTGAATGGTTTAGTATATGCTGCTGAATGGGTCACTAGAGGAGTACATGGGGAGTGACAGGGTGTTTGCTTGAAGTCTATGGATACTGACTGTGGAATTAAAGGTGTGAAAGAGAACTGTGTAGATGGTTAGAGAACTGCATGCATAGTGGATAAGCATTTGAATCAATGCATGTGCTAAGGCCTGCCTCTCTCTGTTACTACTTGAATATTAACTGAATGTTTACAGTATTGCAAGGACAGTTCCTGGGTGAAAACATAAGCAATAACTGCCTTCTAATTCTACCAAAACTTGAGAACAGGAAAGTTTTTAAGCAGTTATGCGTATTCAAACATATGAAGTACCCAATTGCTTTTCTTACAGTGGTTCCCAAATGCACACAGACTCAAAGTGTGATTCTAGACGAGCAACACTATCCCTAGGAGTTTACCAAAACTCATTCACTACAGTGGAAGGGGTAAGGGGACTGCATACAATCTACATATTTAAGTACTGCCCTTTAGTGTCAAAGCCTAACTCATTTTATCAATGCATAAGCAAAGACTGGCTTCTAATGCTACTAAAACTTGACAACATGACAGGTTTTAAAACAGTTGTCTGTCTGCAAATACACGATGTTACCAAATCCTTTTCTCACAATCCTTACCCAAATAAACACAGA